>NC_138126.1:22111798-22711798 GCF_964188305.1 Podarcis bocagei | reverse complement strand
TGTCAAAAATGAAAGAAGGTGGCCTGCCCTCTGCAATCAGAGAAAACCCACCCCTTGGTGTACTGTGGGGTGAAAACCTCTTAACAATAAGCAGAAATGCAATCTCTAAAAATATCTATTCAATATAGAGAAAATTTAGGAGCACATCAAGAACATGAGAGCCTACTGGATCAGGTCAGAGGCCCATCTAGTCGTCTCACAGATGCCTCTGGAAAACTAGCAAGTACAAGAGCACTCTATCCTCCTGCATCTTCTAGAAACTGGTATTGACAGAGGATGTAGAAAATAGTCATCGTGACTAGTAGCCAATGATAGCTTTTAAAAGAGGGTTGGAGAAAAGCATGGAAGACAAGGCTTTATAGGTTGGTGGCCATCTTTCGACAGTCAGCTTCGTTTGAGGTCCACCAGTTCTGGCGTTATGGGAGAGAGAGAAAAGGGGGCTTGAGCTAGATATCAGATAAATGTCCGGCTGCAGCCCTACCATCTCCTGTCAGCTGTGGTGCCTATGTATCATAGTAATCTGTGAATAAAATATTTTGGTAGAAACAGAAACCTGAATTGGAGTACTATGTCAAGAAGCAAGGGCCAGAACAGAAAGAAAGAAAGATTTATTTATTTTCAACATCTCCACCCCACCTTTCTGTAAATTTCTGTAAAAATTCTGTAAATTTCAATAAAACAATATTACAGCATCATAAGATTGCAGTAATCATAGCAGCAATAAAACATTCACAAAAGAAACATTCATTAATATAGGACCAAGAAAAGCGACACATTTCCACAGAAAGGGGAATCATACAGATGATTAATGAGAGATTTTATTGTTATTAAAAGATAAGACTGAACTGCTGAATAAAGCTAGGAGCTATTGGGAGTCTCTTCATTACCCTTCCAAGAGCTTTGTGTACCTCTTTGTTCCTCAGGGTGTAGATTAGTGGATTTAGCATGGTGGTGACAAATGTATAGAAAAGGGAGACCAACTTGCCCCGGTCGCGGGAGTAGTTGGACGGGGGCTGGAGGTAACTGAAAATGGCCGTGCCATAAAACAGCGACACCACGATCAAGTGGGAAGCACAGGTGTTGAAGGCCTTCTGCCTGCCTTCAGCTGAGCGGATCCTTAACACAGCTGCCACAATGTAGGCATAAGAGACAGTGATCAGGCCTACTGGTAACAGAAGGATGACCACACTGGCAAAAAAGAGGACAGCCTCATTGAGTGAGGTATCCCCACAGGCCAATTTGATAAAGGCGGGCACCTCACAGAAAAAATGGTCTATTCGGTTCTCTCCGCATCGTGGAATCCTAAATGTCAACACCGTCTGCACTAGTGAATTGCTGAATCCACTAACCCAGGAGATGGCAGCCATTGTGAAACATACAGAATGGTTCATAATGGTAGTGTAGCGCAGCGGATGGCAGACTGCAGCATATCGGTCATAGGCCATAAAAGCCAAAAGGACACATTCTGTGGAGCCCAAAGCAAGGGAGATGTACATCTCAGCCACACAGCCGCCATAGGAGATGGACTTGTTTTTCCTCCAGAAGCTCACCAGCATCTGTGGTCCGAGGCTGGTGGTGAAGCAAAGATCAAGGAAGGAGAGGTTGCTGAGGAAGAAATACATAGGGGTGTGGAGTTGGGGGTCCAGCCGCGACACCACAATGATGGTCATGTTTCCCAACAGGGTCATCACGTAGCAGGTCAGGATAATGGCAAAGAGCAGCATCTCCAAGCGTGGGCGGTCAGCCACTCCCAGTAAGATGAATTCTCCTTGGTAGCTTTGGTTGCCTTCTTCCCATGATGCTCCCCTGTGCATCATCTTCAATACGTAAACGGCAAACTTAAAAAACAGTTTACACTTAACAATTACAGTGGTACCTCTGGTTACAAACTTAATTCGTTCCAGAGGTCCGTTCTGAACCTGAAACCATTCTTAACCTGAGGTACCACTTTAGCTAATGGGGCCTCCTGCTTGTGGCGCGCTGCCGATGCGCAATTTCTGTTTTCATCCTGAGGTAAAGTTCTTAACCCAAGGTGGTACTACTGGGTAAGTGGAGTCTGTAACCCGAAGTGTTTGTAACCCAAGGTGTTTGTAACCCGAGGTACCACTGTATAATAAAGATTTACTAAACTATAATCAATAATAATAATGGCAACTCATAATGCATGAAAGACCAGAAAACCATATGTAAGGATCAAATTGAGAAACAAGGACACACAACTTTTAAAATTATTGGTTTTTAATAGATGGTCATGTGGGTCCAACTCTACAATTCGATGATTCTATGAGCCCTCCCTAGTGTTCAATTTCATTCAACAGAGTTTTCCTCCACGCATGTTTGAATCATCTCCCAGCTTGTTTCCTCACCCTTGATTCTAGAGCAGGGCAGTCCAACCTTTCATACCAAGTGGGCCGCAAGAGAATTTCGACACAGAACCCACAAGCTGCACACTGCCTTGCCATGCAGGGCAGGGGAGCGAGGCCAAGATTTGAGGGGGTCCCTCCTGCTGCTTTCCCAAAGCCAGAGAAGCGAGGGCTGGGCTTTGGGAAGGAGTCACGATGCTCCAACGGCATCCTAGAACCTTCCCACCTTCTTCCTAAAGCTGGAAAAGCACTAATTGGGCTTTGGGAAGGAGGCAGGGGGACCCTAAGACCCTGTCAGAGCCCTCACTCCTCCTTTGCAAAGCCCAGCAACTCACTTATCCAACTTTGGGAAGGCGAGGGCTGAAGGTGGTGGGCAGCAAACGGTGCTGAGGGCTGCCAAAAAGGCCTTGAGGGCCACGTGTTGGACCACTCTGCTCTAGAGTAAACTAGGGATCCAAGCGAGAACCACAAAGTGGGAGAGGGTGCTCAGCGGTGATTGTGTCAACCTTTAGAAGACATCTGAAGGCAGTCTTATATAGGGAAGTTTTTTAAATGTTTAATGTTTTATTATGTTTTTATATATGTTGGAAGTGGCTTGGTCAACCCAGTCAGATGAGCAGGATATAAATATTAAAACTGTTGTTGTTGTTGAATAGGACGCCCCTATTTTCATCGGAGAAATGCTGAGATTGAGTCTCATGCTCTACTGAGAGCATTCTCCTCCAACTACTGCTAGATAATTTGTAACACAATTTGTGCAATTTGTAACACAACAAAATAGAACGCCAGAAATTAAAACAATGAAAATCCAATTAAAAATCACACAGCAGCTACTACAGCACTTTACAATTTGTTAAAACAGGCAGAAACATAATTAAGATAAAGTGTGGGACAGCAACAGTTGGGGAATAATGTATGGACATAGGGGAATTGCAGTTCACACAAGCAGTTCACATTCCACATTAAGCCAAGGTATGGGTGGACCCTTAATTATGTTTCTGCCTGTTGTCATAATTGTAAAGTGCTGTAGTAGATGCTGTGTGATTTTTAATTGCATTTTCACTGTTTTAATTTCTGGCGTTCTATTTTGTTGTGTTACAAATTGCATTCCATAGAATAAAAATACAATTATCCATATACAATATCTATATGTATATCCATATACCATATTCAATTATATCTATGCAATATTCACATTTAATACGAACAACCCCACAGAGCACCTGAACGAAGCTTGCGGATCACTGGTAACCCACACACCACAGTTTGAGATTCACTGTTCTTATGGATTATGTTACTGGTTAATAAAAACCAAGAGATCAAGGGGAGACAACTGTCTGTATTGCTAGTCCTACTCATAGTAGACCCACTGATGAATTTCAGTGGCTCAACTCTGAGTAGAACTTAGTTGTCTGCAACCCAATTTGACAGTTTATGGGGGCAAGAAAGCTGTGGGGTTTTGTTCTCCCCCTCACATACGTTTATTGAATACCGTATTTTTTGTTCTATAGGATGGACCGGACCATAGGAGGGGGAGAACAGGAAAAAAATTTTTTTTCTTGTTCTCCCCCTCTAAAACAAGGTGCGTTCAAGGTGCATTCACGCAAAGCCTCCAGAGCGCAGTGGGAGTTACTGCTGTACTCTGGAGGCTTCAGGCGGCTACCTTGGAAGCCTGCAGAGCGAGACGGGTCGGTGCACACTGACCCCTCTCGCTCTCCAGGCTTCAGTGAAGGTAACCTGAAGCCTTTGGAGGGTGGCGGGAGTTCCCACTGGGCTCCGGAGGCTTCAGGTTCCTTTCGACCTGCTCTTTGGGGCTGGCGGTGGAGGGAAGCATTGCTTTCCCCCACAGCCAGCCTCAAAGACCAGTGTGCAGCCTTGCCGCTGCCCCCTGAGCTTGTAGGGCTGGCATTGGGGGGAATAAAAAGAGAGAGACAAAACAATTCAGTGCCAGTAATTATTGGGAAAAGGACTGAAAATAAAAGAGCATGGTGATGATTTAATTAGTGAATCACTTCCTATAAAACACCTCAAAGTGATTTAGTATGACATGGATTAATATGCCAGGTTTTCAACCCATGGACTTCCTATGGGCTTTTTTGGGTTTTATTATGGCTTTTTAAATGTGTGTTTTTGTGTGTGGGTGTTTTTGGTTTATTATATATTTTGTATTCTCATTTTGTGTTCTTATGTTGTAAACTGCCCTGGGATCTTTAGATAAAGGGCAGTATACAAATTCAACTATAATAATAAATAGTGAAAACTGTGTTTTGCTCTGTTTTCCGACTCTTCCACAGTTCTGTAGAACTGAAAGAGGTGCAGAAAAAGACAAATGGAAACAATACAGTCAAGGGATAGAGCAACTTCAAACAAGGAATGTATAAGGAAGTTGTAGGGTGGGGGAGCTCAGAAAGAAAAACCAACAGAGGACACTTCTAGATGGGTGAGTTATTGCATATGTCTTCTGCAACGTGTTATTGACACAGTAACAGTGAATTAAAGGGACCCCTGACCATTAGGTCCAGTCGTGACCGACTCTGGGGTTGCAGCGCTCATCTCGCTTTATTGGCCAAGGGAGCCGGTGTACAGCTTCCGGGTCATGTGGCCAGCATGACTAAGCCACTTCTGGTGAACCAGAGCAGCACACGGAAACCTTCCCGCTGGAGCAGTACCTATTTATCTACTTGCACTTTGACGTGCTTTCGAACAGCTAGGTTGGCAGGAGCAGGGACCGAGCAACAGGAGCTCACCCCGTTGCGGGGATTCATACCGCCGACCTTCTGATCAGCAAGTCCTAGGCTCTGTGGTTTAACCCACAGCGCCACCCGTGTCCCCCAACAGTGAATTAGTAATGGATTTATCCTGCTTTAGGGCTTGTCCACTGCTTTCTCCTGGAGAAAACTGCTCTTTCTAGGCAATGGACAAGCGGAAGTGTCGATGAGCCCTCAGTTTTGCGATGCTTCCCCAACGCTAGCATGTTATTGCTCTCCACATGCAGCAGGACAAAAGTAAACTGGAACAGTTGTGGTATAAAAAGTTACAGGGTTTCAGCAGCATGTTACAGGTTGTGCACTGCTTGGAAATGAAACAGTATGACTATCCGAAAGCTTCTGCAGGCGCAAACTGTATTAAAAGTGGGGTTGGGTATGACCGCCCAGAGAGCACCATGAGGGCAAATCAGAACAAATATGCATTAAAGAGTGTTTCTGGGGAGGCAGCTGCAAAGTCCTGTTGGCATAAAATTTTGGAAAACCAGAAGGACTAGAAACTTCAGGCAGGAGTAAATAAAGCAAATCACAGTACTCACCTCTGCATGAAGGAAAAGGCTGCTTCCCATAGATCGAAAGACATAAACTAAACGCCACTTAATCCCAGCTCTCCTTTTCATCTCACGTATATCGGTACTCTAGTATAAGGTTATTGTTCTTTTGCTGGGTCAGCCCCTTCCTAACCTCACTTCTGTCTTCGTAACAATCGCCTTCCCTTCTTCCAGTTCTTCTCTCGTGTGATGACTAAGGATACAACTTTTGCTTCTATTCCAGGGATGAATCCGTATTTGTCCTGCTACTTGTAGGAAACCAGAGCAGTGAGCTTGTCTTGGGGCTTCACTCCCATCAACAGATGCACTCTGGATAGGCTTTTATGGTCCAGAAGCTATGGCCAGAGATCACAGGCTGTGGCAGAAGTTGGCTTGAGGGAGAGGCTGGCAGCATGGAAGGAGAAAGTCAAGCAAAGAGAAGCAGACAGGTGTGGAGAGGTACAAAGAGGCAGGCAGGCAGGTATGCAGACAGACAGAAAGATGGATGATAGATGTGGAATGTGAAGAAAGGAAATGCTATGTTCCCAGGAAAGAGTCAAAGGATTATGGACTATAATGAATTAAATATCAATGTGTTTACTTTTGACAGAAAAAAGAGGTGAGAGAAAGGAGTTGAATGCAGTTAGAAGTTAGATGGGAGGAAGCGTCCATTCTTTGTGTGTGTGTTTGTGGTGGGAAAGGGAGAGAGTAAGATCAGGAGTATGGAAATAGATACGAATATAGACTGTCAGAAAGGTTGGAAAGATCGCTGTAGAGTCTCAAAGATTAAATAAAAGGGAGAAGCTGGATTTTCCCTTTCCCCGCAACTTGTCTACTACTTCACCCCAGCATCGTTGCTATTCTGGCTGAGAATTGCACCCCAACTACATGTACCTAGAGACCTCCCACAGCATAAGCCTACTTCTTGCAGGGCATTGGAGAGGAAGGGAGCTGGCTTTATGGGGATCTTACTGAAGAAGGGGCTGTTGTTGCTGCGTCTCCAGAATCTAATGGACAATGCAAGGCAGTTTCCTGCACATCACGGAGCCTCAGGGATTCAAACTTCAAGCTGAACAATTAGAGGCAGGCTCCCTATTAAGACATGCAGTCCCAAAGGCCAGCTGCCACTCGCATGACATCCTCAGGGAAGGCGACTTTCGTCAGAGTTATTTCATCATTTGCAGAAGTACTTGAAACTGCTATAATTGTGCCCAAGTTGTGGAACTTGTGTTGCAAGTTCAGCAAAGTTATTAACTGTTGGTTTATTGATTCTTCACTTGGACCCTTTATGTTCTTCTTCCTTGATGCTGCTTTTTGGTTTGGCAACTACTGGTGGCAATCCAGCCAGATGGGCGGGGTAGAAATAAAATAAATTAATAATAATAATAATAATAATAATAATAATAATAATAATAATAATAATGTTTTCTGTTATTTTTAATGCTTGTTTTCATAGTTCATAAGGTGCTTTGAGCTGCTGCTTTTGGGAAGGGGAAAGTGGATCTGATTTGCTCCTGTGGTCTATACAGTAGATTACTAATTTTTAAAAATGCTGTCTGATTCTGTAGGAAACTGTAGCTCTGTGAGGAGAACAGGGGTATTCTAAAAACATTCAGCACCATAAACTGAGGGTTGCCATATGTCCAAAATTTCCTGGACACAGTCAGTATTCAGCACTTGTAAACAGCGTCAGGGCGGAAAATCACTGAAATGTCTGGGAAAATCTGGATGTGTGACAGCCCACGCTGGTAGTGTAGATTTTGGCAATTTTCATTTTTTAAAAGATTTGGCAAAAAAAGGGTGTGTATTGAAATATGGCAACCCTACTTAAACTACAGCACCCAGCATTCTTTGAGTAAGCCATGGCTGTTTAAAGTGGTATTAAAGGTAAAGGGACTCCTGACTCTTAGGTCCAGTTGCGGACGACTCTAGGGCTGTGGCACTCATCTTGCTATCCCTGAAGCCAGGAGAGCAAGAGGGGTTGGTGCGCACCGACCTGGCTTCAGCGAAAGCAACGCGAAGCCTCCGGAGCAAAGCGGGAGCACTGTGCTCCGGAGGCTTCGCATTGCTTTCGCTGAAGCCATCGAGTCTGCATTCGCTCCATAAGATGCACACACATTTCCCCTTACTTTTTAGAAGGGGAAAAGTGCATCTTATAGAGTGAAAAATACGGTACTAAAGAACAGTTTACATGGACTTGAATTTGGACTTGGGCTTTTAACTTAGAAGTACATCTTGGATTTATATAAAGTTGGACTAACTCTTACTTCCCACCACCTTTGGGAAAAGGAAAGGACAGGACTGAAGAGAAGTATATGCTTTTATATTAATTTTATATGTCGGCTGGATTGGGAATGGTCTTGTTTGATTGATCTGATTTGATCTGGAATTGTTTTGTTTTTTCTGTTTTTTAAGGGCCTGGGTGTGAGAACTGTTATTTTTGTATTTTATAGATTTAGTGTGATATCATAGAATCATAGAATCATAGAATAGAATCATAGAATCATAGAGTTGGAAGAGACCACAAGGGCCATCGAGTCCAACCCCCTGCCAAGCAGGAAACACCATCAGAGCACTCCTGACATATGGCTGTCAAGCCTCTGCTTAAAGACCTCCAAAATAGGAGACTCCACCACACTCCTTGGCAGCAAATTCCACTGTCGAACAGCTCTTACTGTCGGGAAGTTCTTCCTAATGTTTAGGTGGAATCTTCTTTCTTGTAGTTTGGATCCATTACTCCGTGTCCACTTCTCTGGAGCAGCAGAAGACAACCTTTCTCCCTCCTCTATGTGACATCCTTTTATATATTTGAACATGGCTATCATATCACCCCTTAACCTCCTCTTCTCCCGGCTAAACATGCCCAGCTCCCTTAGCCATTCCTCATAAGGCATCGTTTCCAGGCCTTTGACCATTTTGGTTGCTCTCCTCTGGACACGTTCCAGTTTGTCAGTGTCCTTCTTGAACTGTGGTGCCCAGAACTGGACACAGTACTCCAGGTGAGGTCTGACCAGAGCAGAATACAGTGGCACTATTACTTCCCTTGATCTAGATGCTATACTCCTATTGATGCAGCCCAGAATTGCATTGGCTTTTTTAGCTGCCGCGTCACACTGTTGGCTCATGTCAAGTTTGTGGTCAACCAAGACTCCTAGATCCTTTTCACATGTACTGCTCTCAAGCCAGGTGTCACCCATCTTGTATTTGTGCCTCTCATTTTTTTTTGCCCAAGTGCAATACTTTACATTTCTCCCTGTTAAAATTCATCTTGTTTGTTTTGGCCCAGTTCTCTAATCTATCAAGGTCGTTTTGAAGTGTGATCCTGTCCTCTGGGGTGTTAGCCACCCCTCCCAGTTTGGTGTCATCTGCAAATTTGATCAGAATGCCCTTGAGTCCATCATCCAAGTCGTTGATAAAGATGTTGAATAAGACCGGGCCCAAGACAGAACCCTGTGGCACCCCACTGGTCACTCTTCTCCAGGATGAAGAGGAACCATTGATGAGCACCCTTTGGGTTCGGTCAGTCAGCAAGTTAAAAATCTACTGAGTGGTAGCATAGTCAAGACCGCATTTTACCAGCTTCTTTACACGAATATCATGGTGCACCTTGTCAAATGCCTTGCTGAAATCAAGGTAGGCTACATCCACTGTGTTCCCTTCATCTACCAGGCTTGTAATTCTGTCAAAAAACGAGATCAGGTTAGTCTGACATGACTTATTTTTCAGAAATCCATGCTGACTATTGGTGATCACAGCATTCCTTTCTAGGTGCTCACAGACTGTTTGCTTCATGATCTGCTCCAGAATCTTCCCTGGTATTGATGTCAGACTGACTGGGCGGTAATTATTTGGGTCCTCTCTTTTCCCCTTTTTGAAAATAGGGACAACATTTGCCCTCCTCCAGTCTGCCGGCACTTCGCCTGTTCTCCAGGAATTCTCAAAGATGACTTCCAGTGGTTCTGAGATCACATCTGCCAGTTCTTTTAATACTCTTGGATGCAGTTCATCTGGCCCTGGAGACTTGAATACATCTAAACTAGCCAAGTATTCTTGTACTATCTCCGTAGTTATTCTGGGCTGTGTTTCCTTTGCTGAATCATTTGCTCCAAATTCTTCAGGTCGGGCATTGTTTTCTTTATCGGAGAAGACTGAGGCAAAGAAGGCATTGAGGAGTTCAGCCCTTTCTGTGTCCCCTGTTTGCATTTCACCATCTTCTCCTCTGAGTGACCCCACTGTTTCTTTGTTCTTCCTTTTGCTACGAACATACCCACAAAAGCCTTTTTTGTTGCTTTTAACCTCTCTAGCAAGCCTGAGTTCATTCCTTGCTTTAGCTTTTCTGACTTTGTGTCTACACGTGCTGGCTATTTGTTTGAATTCCTCTTTGTTGTTTTCCCCACTTTTCCATTTTTTGTACACATCCTTTTTTAATCTTAACTCAGTTAAAAGTTCTTTAGATAGCCACCCTGGCTTCTTTAGGCACCTTCCATGTTTCCGTCTCATTGGTATTGCCTGACGTTGTGCTTTTACTATCTCCCTCTTAACAAACTCCCAGCCATCATGAACTCCCTTTCCTTTTAGTATTACTGTCCATGGGATCTCACCCAGCACTTCCCTAAGTTTTATGAAGTCGGCTTTCTTAAAGTCAAGAAATTGAGTCCTAGTATGCTTGGCTGCTCCTTTCCGCTGTATAGTAAACTTCAGAAGAGCATGATCACTCGTGCCTAATGATCCTTCCACTTCTACCCCACTAACCAGGTCATCAACATTGGTTAGGACCAGATCTAAAATGGCTGTTCCTCTTGTTGCTTCTCCCACTTTCTGGACAATGAAGTTGTCTGCAAGGCCAGTGAGGAATCTGTTTGACCTTATGCTCCTGGCTGAGTTTGACATCCAACAAATATCCGGGTAATTGAAGTCCCCCATTACTACTATCTCCCTTCTTTTCGCATGCTTGGCCATCTGTTCCAGGAAGGCATCATCTATGTCCTCCGTTTGGCTTGGGGATCTATAGTAAACTCCCACAATGAGGTCACTGTTATTCTTCTCTCCCTTAATTTTGACCCAAATGCTCTCACTTTGGCTTTGAGGTTCTAAATCTTGGATCTCTTCGCAGGTATACACATCCCTGACATATAACGCCACTCCTCCTCCTTTCTTGTCTGGTCTGTTTCTCTGAAATAGATTGTATCCCCCCATTATTACATTCCAATCGTGGGACTTATCCCACCAGGTTTCAGTGATGCCTATTATGTCATATTTAGTTTGCTGTACCAAGAGCTCAAGCTCATCTTGTTTATTTCCCATGCTTTGCGCATTAGTGTACAGACATTGAAGTCCATTAATCATTCCCCCGTGTCTCTTATTTAAGGATTTTTTCCTCCCACCACTAGGTCTGCGTGCTGTTTGCTCCATTTGGTCTATGACATTTGGATGATCATCTTCATCAATTGATAGACTCCTACCTTCAGGAGCACTGTCTCCCTCCCCCACATTAGTCAGTTTAAAGCCCTCCTGATGAGGTTTCTGAGATTTTTGGCAAAAACATTTCTCCCAACCGTTGTGAGGTGCAGCCCATCGCTTGCCAGAAGTCCATCTTCAAGAAACTGCAGTCCGTGATCTAAGAATCCAAACCGTTCCCGTTTACACCATTTGCGAAGCCAGCTGTTCACTTCCACTATTTTTCATATATCATTTTTCCACATATCATTTTATGCCTTTTCCTTTGTTTTTGGATTATTTTATGCTTTTCTTTTGTCGGTTTTTGGTTTACTGTCTTGAGGGATTGCTAGGAGACGGAAGGTTGTTTAAAGGGAAATAAAAATGTCATGGGAGTGGGAAAATATCTACACTTCTGGGCTGAGCCAGGAAATGCAGAGTTCAAAACAAGAGTGCCGTACTGTGGGAAAGACTGCTGGCCTAGATATGGTGGGTAAGCAAGATGCAGGAGCGGTTACTAGGAAATCTGCTATGGACAAAAGACGTGCAAGTGTGCAAGAGGAGTCATTAGAAAAAGTAGGGAAAGCAGAACATACTGATTTCCTTACACAACAGTTTATGGAATTTAGGAAAGAGATGGTTCAGTCAATGAAAAGTTTTACTCAACAAGTGCATATGGATATGGAGAAATCTAACAAATTGTTGACAGAACAATTTGGAAAATTAGGCAAAAAGGTCAATAATTTAGAAACTAAAAAGTTGACAAACTGGGGGGGCAAACTACTGAGGAGTTAGGGCACTTGAAGGAGGAACAAAAAGCAGTTATGGGGACGGTGGGAGGACTACAAGAGAAGCAAAATGAGTTGGAAGATCAAATCCTCCTTTTATAGTTAAGAGAGAGAGAGAGACAGGACAGTGAGAATAAGAGCTTACCAGAATCAGAGACAGAACAGAATTTAGAAACATATGTTACACAGACAATTGCAGACTGGATGGCAGAAAAGTTGGAGAGCTGTTTTGGACTAAGGACAAGAGAAAGTAGACTGAAAAGGCAGCTAGGAGATGTCCTATTTACATTAGCTTCAAATCAAATGAAGGATGCAATCCTTCAAAAAACGTTTTGAGGACAGTATCGTGGTTACTGGACAGAAAGTTGACATTTTAGGGAGATTCCATTGAAATCGAGACTTAGGAGGCACAAGTACCGGTTTTTAGCAACAGCATTGAAGAGGGTAGACATCAGGTACAAATGGGAATACCCAGAAGGGATCTCATTTACATTCATGAAAAAGAGATACAGGTTGACAACAGAATACTAAGCCAAAGAATTCCTTGAAAAACATAGGAGAGACTTAGACCCTGGACATGACACAAGAACAGACCCAGTAGCAGAACAAAGTGCTGCTCTGGAGCAGCTGTCATTGGAAGGAGCAATAGGTGGAAAAACAGATATTGTAACTGACTCTGAAAATGGCCAATCTTAAAATATTGAGTTGGAATGTTAATGGCTTGAACAGCAAAGCCAAATGTAACAGGATTCAACATGTAATTTTAAAACAAAAGTTGGATATAATTTGTCTTCAAGAAACACACACTGCAAAAAAGCATAAAAAGAGTTTTAATTAATAAAAAATTAGGTTTGGACTTCACCTTGGCGGATAAAGCAAAAAAGAGAGGAGTAATTTTCTACATTAATCCTGCACTCGAACCCAAATTGATTCAGAAGGATGAGAAAGGTAGAATTTTAATAATATAAATAAAAGTTCAGGGAGAGAAGGTAATTTTGGTAGGAATTTATGCCCCCAATGAGAAAAAAGCAGTGGTTTTTTGTTTTGTTTTTAATGGAAACAGAACTACTTGAATTTGCAGATCAGAAGATGATGTTAATGGGAGATTTAAATGGAGTTTCATCATTAGAAAAAGACAGATCAGCCAGGAAAAAAGAGACGAAAGAAGGCAGATTACCAAAGACTTTTTTTGATTTGGCTCAAACTTTGAACTTGATAGATATATGCAGAACAAGACACTGATTTGACAAAGAGTTCACTTATTATAGCCATGTTTATGATAGCAGTTCAAGAACAGACTCTTTATGGATTTCCAAAGAGTTGGAACCTTGAGTTTAAAAAATTGAAATTAACCCCCCCCCAGGAATTTTTCAGATCATAATTCCTTGAAAATGGAAATACAAAAAGAAAGTCATATTTCATTTAGATGGAGATTGAATGAAGACTTATTGATGATCAAAATTTTATGGAAAAAGTTAAAAAGGCCTTGAGTGATTAATTTGAAATAAACATTCAAGGACAGACAAAATTGCAGATGGTCTGGGATGCAAGTAAGGTGGTAATGAGGGGATTGTTTATACAACAAAATTCATTTAAAAAGAAACTGAAAGAAAGAAAGGAAAAATAGATTTTAGATGAAATTGCAGATAAGGAGAAACAACTGTCAAAGAAAGCAAATAAAGAGTCAGTGATTAAAGGGGATCAGAATATTACAAACTCAATATTCTATGATAGTTAATGAATAAATTACTTGGAAAATAAAAAGAATGAAACATAAATACTTTGAGCATGCCAACAAATCAGGAAAACTGCTAGCGTGGCAGTTGAAGAAAAGTGAACAAAAAAACTCCATAAACAAAATTAACATAAATCGAAAGATCACAGATAAGATGAAGGAAATAAGAGCAGCATTTGTAAAATATTTTTCAGAATTGTATAGGAAAGTGAAGGGGAAAATTTCCAAAATAGAGGAATATATTAAAAGCAGTAACTTGCCGAAAATAAGAGGAACAAATGGTGATCTTAAACATGCAAATAACAGCTCAAGATGTGTTGGAGGCAATAAAGTGGACAAAAAAAGGCAGGTCTCCAAGTCCAGATGGATTAACTGCAAAGTATTATTAAAAAATCATGTGAACAATTGGTAAACCCATTGAAAGATGAATTGAAGAAAATGTTTAAAATGACATTTTTTAAAAAACCAGAAGCATTTTTGTTAGGGGTTGTAGGACAAGACCTGCCAACGAAAATAAAGAATTTATCAACAGTGGCAAGAGTCTTGATAGCACAAGGATGGAAGAATGAGGAAACCCCAACAAAGGAACAGTGGCAAGAGAAATTGATGAACTATACAGAATTGGCTAAGCTGACATACAAACTGCGAGATATGGACAGCTGTGACTTTAAAGAAGAATGGGAACTTTTTACAAAGTATTTAAAAAGACAACAAAATGAATTGGACTCCTTGGCAGGTTTTGAATAATCATACACAAATTTATTGATTGATAACATGGTAGATAGATAATATAAGGACTGATATAATTTTATAATATGCAGAGAATAACATGTGTTGAGAAATCAGAGAGGTGCTGAGGGAAATCTTGGGGGGGGGACGGAGGGTTTGATGGGGAGTGGGGGGAAAAGGGGGAAATAATGAATATGATATGTTTTAATATATAGTTATGTTGAAATTGTTAATAATTTTTTTTTTAAAAAAAGAAATTTAATTTTAAAAACAAAATGTTCAAAAATGTTCAAAAAAATGGTCTTATATTGAAGCAGAGTTTCACTCCTTGCCACCAATCCAGTGAGGAGCTTTTACATTCACCACAATCACTTTTCACACCATCTTTGCAATGGCGGTGAATATGGTAGCTTTGGAAAACTGTATTTTCCTGTTGACTATTTATTCTCAGTATACGTAAAATAAATAGCTAGCTGAGAGTAAGCCAGTCCGCCACTAAAATCTGGGACACGGTCATTGCATATTTCCTTTTCCAACCCCATCCATTTTCTTTCTGTGTCACGTTTTTCAAGACTGAGTTTGCCAGGGACAATCTTGTTTTTTAAATTTTTCTTATCGATCTGACAGGTGCTCTGGGATGCATTTGTGGCGGGTGTGTTGAAAGCTGTGCGAAACAAAGCGACAAACAAATAAATAAGCGTTTTTATTGTTTTTGTCATGCATATTTGTGTGTTTTTTTTATTGTACACCGCCCCGTGATCCTCGGATGAAGGGCGGCATTGTAATCTAATAAACACACAAGCAAACAAATAAACCCCAGTTCGGAAAATCCCATCTGGTCTGATCCTATGTGCATTTACTGGAAACCAAAGTGCGCTTGTCGAAGAGCCTTTAATCCTAATGCGCGCGATTCCAGCTGTGAAATGCGAAGACCTCCATGGACGGAGACGCTCTAGCGGTTTCCCTCTGAATCTTTCTTTTTCACCTCGCTAGACTCACGGGCGCTCTAGGCTTCCGAGCTTGTCTCTCCAGGAAATGAAGTGAGTGTTCCATGCCAGCACGTGCGGAATCAGCTGCCCGTGGAACCAGCCGCTCCATCAAACCCAGTAAGAGGACGCGGGAGGGAGCCTGGGGAGAATCGGGCTGCCTGGCGCCTGCCTGATTTGATTTGCAGAGTTCCGGTTCTGTTCCTGTAGGTCTGCTGCTGTAGCCTTAGCGGCTTTAGCGGGGAGTAAGTTCTGACCCAATATATTTATTTATTTATATATATGGTGATATAAAAGAAGTCAGAAAGGAAACTGCTCATTTTGGGGGTTTGAGGACTTTCTCATCTTATTTATTTATTTAACCGCAAGAATACCCGGGATGGGTTTATCCTAGCTGTAACTCCTTATAAGTTTGCTACAATGGCTTCTTGGAGGAATCCGTTTTCAGTTTGCACGATGTACAGTGGTAACTCGGGTTACATACGCTTCAGGTTACATACGCTTCAGGTTACAGACTCCGCTAACTCAGAAATAGTGGTTCAGGTTAAGAACTTTGCTTCAGGATGAGAACAGAAACTGTGCTCCGGTGGCGCGGCGGCAGCAGGAGGCCCCATTAGCTAAAGTGGTGCTTCAGGTTAAGAACAGTTTCAGGTTAAGAATGGACCTCTAGAACGAATTAAGTACTTAACCCGAGGTACCACTGTATGTGATACAGTGAACGATTGTCCAGATAAATGGAGGAGTTAATGGATGGACGGGGACTATATTTAGCTTGGCAGTCACGCAAGGGATACGAGGTACCACAAGCAGCTCCCAAAGCCTTCCTTTCCTAAAGCATTGACATGTGTTTTCACTTGGACTAGCTGATGTTTTCATGACCACGTGTGTGTTTTTCTCCCCGCAGAGTTTCCACTTACTTTTGTCATTATGATACAAGGCAGCTCCTGCTTTGAATCAGAACTCGATTTCTGCCCCGAGTGCGGTACTGTCCTGCCTTTGCCGGGGATTCAGGACAAGGTGACATGCCCCTGTTGCTCTTACTCCATTGATGTGCGAGGTAAGGGCTTTGGTCTCTTCCTGACACATTCTGGGGAAGCCCCAGGCAGACACGTTAGAAATTCCTGAAGGCTGGTGTGGTCATTCAAGAGGTGGGCATAAGTATAATTGTGGGCCTCATCTCTACACTCACCCAACTTCAGATGTGGAGCTGCTATGTAAATACTTATAACACTTTTAGGAATCTTGTCATTAAAAGAGGAGTAGCAATTATGCACCCCTCTTGAAAAGTTTTGGGGGAGGGGTCACCAGTTTTTCTTCCACAAAATTTTGAGTATTTTGAGGTGCCTGCAACAGATTTTGGAGCCAAAAAGAATGGGGACGCTTTCTGTGCTCTCAGATTGGTGAAAGTGTAGAATGGCCTTGTAAATAAACCCACAACAGTTGCTATCCTGCTATTTTAGGGTTGTTCTTTTTACTTCTCTGCTAAGAGGCTGATAGGCTGCATTTCTGTGCTGACTGTGGATGAAGGATTGCCTTCTCCTCTCCACCACAAGCAGTCTAGCATGGAAACCAAATGAACTGTTGGAAGAGGGGCCAGGTGTGTATGAATTGCTGCACCCCTCCTTCATCAGCCTGTTGTCTTGATGCCAGATATTGAGAAGATGAACCCACTCCTTAAGCAGCCAGCATAAGAATGCAGCAGGCTAACAGGAGGGATGGAGCGATCTGTCCCTCAGCTTCTACCTTTCTCAGTTGCCTGTATGGAAGTCCCTACACATGCCTGTTTGGATTTCCTTGACACATGTGGCTGCCAGGTGAGATATTAAATAGAAGGCTGTTGTAAAGAGTATTAGGAGGGACTTTTAAGCTTGCATTTTTGAGTTCTGTTCTCTGTTGTTCCTCATACGTTTGTTCTCTACACAGTTTTTGAGATGCGAATTGTGCATACATCCGTCACGTTCAACAGTGCAGATTCCACCTCTTTGAAGACGGAGGATGAAGGAAGCGCGGTCAAGGGACCATTGGTAAGTGGATGGGGAAATGAAAGTAGGTGTTATACTGGAATGATTCATTTGTCTGTAGCAAAGGCATCCCAAGATCCTTGTTCCTTTAACTCAAATGAGGTAGCTCAGAACTGGTGGGGTGGTATGCAAGTTGTTGTCAGGACAGTGTTGCTGTTCCATGCCTGCAGGTACACTTGTTTACAGTGGACTATATAAAAGAGTACAGAATTTATAATTTGACCCTGCCAACATTAAACTTTTAGATGCACACTTTTAAAATAGGAATTGAGGAGTGTGTGCACAATTTTCTCTTTGAGTTTTGGATTTTCAGTGTGGAACTTAAAACAACAGCAACATACTTTGAATCCTGCCCATGAAATCTGGCTGACATGGTTCCCACATCAGAAAGAAAATGTTGGGGGCAGAATTGTAATTCCCAGATTTGCAATTTAGGTGCTGAGCATGGAATTTTAGATGTCTTTATATTCTTTTTCTGAAGCGGGTTCTCTGAATGAAATTCCAAATGGGGAAACCCACCTCCCGGTCTGAATCTATCCTATGTTTCTCCTCTCAGATTGACAGGAAGTGTCCCCAGTGCGGGAACGAGGGCATGGCATACCATACGCGGCAGATGAGGTCTGCGGATGAAGGGCAGACGGTCTTCTACACCTGCGTTCGATGCAAGTAAGGATAGGCTACTAACAGCTTGTTCATGCCTCTCTTGGACACCCTGTTCGCTTTGTCCATGCTTTGCAAAATATGTTTGTTTGTCCCCTATTGGATTATTAGCACCATGAGCAACCCCGTCCACCCCAACTGATTTGCCAAGAAACATGTGCTACAAACTTTTATTAAGATTGCATCATCCAGCCTGGTTTTGAGACAAAGAACTTGGGTTGCCTTGGTGAATAGCCTCCATTGGTTCTGCTGGGCTTTGCAGTAGGTTTCAACTCTTCTGAGCTGCCTACAAAGGTGAGGAAGTTGCCTTTTCCTGTGTTAGAACATGGGTTCATTTAGTTCAGTGTTGCCTACACCACTGGCCATTGACCATGCTTGCTAGGGCTGATGGGAGTTGTAGTTCAGCAACGTATGGAGCACCAAAGGTTACCCACGCATGGTCTACATTGACTGGTGGCAGCTATCCAGTGTTTCAGATAGGGTATTTGCAGCCCTACCTGGAGAAGTCAGGGATTGAACCTGGACCTTCTCTCTGAGCTATGGCCCTTCTGATTCAGCAGGTATCACTTTCCATTCAGCACCAGCTGGTCTGCAGTGACTGGCATCAGCTCCCCAGATTCTTTCCCAACCCTACATGGAGGTGCTGGAGGTTGAACCTAAGACCTTATGCATGCAGAGCAGTCACTCTTATCGCCATGCCACTGTCCTTTCCTAGGATGAATGCTGGAGATACTGCTTTATGATGGTTCTCATGTTTCTTGGAGAGTAGGTCTCATAAGATGGTATTGAGGGAAGATCTAAATATCTCCATGGCTGTTGCCTTTTGAGGGCCTGTGAGAATCCCATCTCACCCCTGACTTTCCTCAGTACTGTAGCTACATGGATACTACTGGGAGAGGTTGCTTAAGAGTTTTGGAGTGCAAAACTCAAAACTACATTCTCTTTGTCATCCAGTCACCGTTCTCTGTGAGTTGCTTCCGTTGGCAAGTTCCATTGGGGAATGGCCTTACAAATACAGTGGTACCACGGGTTAAGAACTTAATTCGTTCTGGAGGTCCGTTCTTAACCTGAAGCACCACTTTAGCTAATAGGGCCTCCTGCTGCCTCCGCTGCGCAATTTCTGTTCTCATCCTGAAGCAAATTTCTTAACCTGAGGTACTATTTCTGGGTTAGCGGAGTCTGTAACCTGAAGCGTCTGTAACCTGAAGTGTATGTAACCTGAGGTACCACTGTACATATGTATTTGTTTTTCACTTCCAGGTTCCAGGAAAAGGAAGATTCTTGATCGGCTTTACCCAAATGTGTGGGGGACACTGTGTCTGAGGAACTTCACTTCTGAGGGTCATTTTTGTCTAGTTACTATGGCCGTGGAGTCCTTTTTGGGTTCCATGGAAACATTCTGTTACTTGAGATGGGGGATTTTGTGCATAGTGCCTGTAGCTCCCCTTGTAACTCTATGCAGAATAAAGCACTTTATGGTTTTCTTTGCATATGCATCCTATTGTTGGTTTGGTGGTCAATGAGGGAGAGGGGACTGGGTCCTCATGTGGATTATTTCCTGCCTTCTGTACTTTAACTTTTCAGAATACTCTTGGTATTTTATTGGAAACCACCCAGATAGGTGGGGTATAAGAATTAATATTATTACTACTACTACTACTCAAAATCAAAGTGGTGAAGAGCGGCTTTCCCTCATTGAAAGTTTTCTTCTTGGTTATCATGATTCGCATCAGCAGATTGTTACTGAAAGCGCAGAAGCAATGGGCTGCATCTATCGTCTTTTCAGCAGATCCCCAGCCTTTGTCACACTTCATTGCGACCGAGGAAACAGAAGTCAAGGTAGGGTTCTGAAGATGGAAGTTTAAGGCTACACAGCTAGAGGTGGGCTCTGGTCAAAATGGCTTGCAGCCTTAGACTCCTCTACTCGCTCTCTTTCACAGCCCCTACCTTTCTTTCTTCGCCCCTGGCACTTCCAGATGTTATGAAGTACCCTAACTTCCCAATACTACATTCCAAATGAAGAAGATAGTTTTTCTAGGCTCCTCTCTACCCCCAAGGCTGAAAATTATTTGCATAACATATTTTTTATTTAAAAAACCCACAATAATTTATTGTAGATTGATTTTCCACAAAAAACGTCCTTGAGGCAGCATCTGCAAAGTTTTAAATGCAAGCATTTAAACAAATCCAATTAAAATTCCATAAAACAAAAAATAGTCATGATATCTACAGGAGCTGTTGACACTATGACCGTTTCAATGCAGAAACAAAGGAGACTTATTGTGGTGTGAGCTTCTATGGTCTAGCAAAGATTTTTGAATCCACGGAGGCTTAAACCACGATAATCTTAGGGCTTGGTCATGTACACAGAATGCAAGATGGCAGGATCCCCAAGACACCAGGTTTTGGGGAGCCATGGAGGATCACAACATTGGGTGTGAAGTCAAACCACTGGAGAGTTACAGCGCCTGCTGCGGCTGTAGAGACTGATAAGGGAGAGGCCTGTTTTGTTGCAGCTGGGGCAAATGAAGACTGCAGACAGATGGACTGTGCACTGCTGCAGATGCATCATGGCATTTCTTCTCTCTGCGCTCCTCCCAGCGGTCATTTCTCCTCAGATCACTGCTATGGGTACACAACCTGCCTGTCTCCAGGAGCTGTGGTCCTTCACAAACGGTTCCCACAGGCCAGAGTTGATGTTGTCAGCCTTCATGCCACAACTGCTGACATATCTGTAGCGCAGAGTTGGTTTGCCGATGGGCCTGTTGCCCAAAGCCAGCTCCTCGTGGAGCACATCCTTAGGGATCGTGCCATCTTCCATTCTGTGGACCTGGCCGAGCCAGCACAGACGTTGGTTGCCGAGACAGGAGTGCGATCATGCTGGGAGTTTGGGAGAGCACATCTTTGCCAGAGACTATGTGATGCCCAAAATCTTCCTGACGCAGCACATGTGGAAGGCGGCGATCCCTAATGCAGCTATTACAGAGATGTCTCCAAAGCGTGACTGTAGTAATAATAATAATAATAATAATAATTTATTTATATCCTGCCCATCTGGCTGGGTTTCCCCAGCCACTCTGAGCGGCTTCCAACAGAATATTAAAATACAATAGTCTATTAAACATTAAAAGCTTCCCTAAACAGGGCTGCCTTCAGATGTCTTCTAAAAGTCTGGTAGTTGTTTTTCTCTTTGACATCTGGTGGGAGGGCGTTCCACAGGGCGGGTGCCACTACTAAGAAGGCCCTCTGCCTGGTTCCCTGTAACTTGGCTTCTCGCAGCGAGGGAACTGCCAGAAGGCCCTCGGCGCTGGACCTCAGTGTCCAGGCAGAACGATGGGGGTGGAGATGCTCCTTCCGGAATACTGGACCGAGGCTGTTTAGGGCTTTAAAGGTCAGCACCAACAATTTGAATTGTGCTCGGAATAATAATAATATATTTACTTATTTATCCCCCACCCATTTGGCTGGGTTTCCCCAGCCACTCTGGACGGCTCCCAACAAAATATGAAAAATAATGCCTGGCAAAAGCGGAGAGCCAATGCCGAATGACTTCTGCGACCATACAAGCGCAAGCAGACTTTGCTGAGCAAAGGGAAGACCTCTCTCGAAACAGCGCGAGCCCCGAGCCTTCTTTCACTACGCGCGCGCCGGTGCCTCCTGTTGGTTTTCTTGGGTGTTTTTTTTTTTGTTCCTCCTCTTCCTCCTGCCGCGTACGGCGGAAATGACTCTGGGGCCCAGCCGGGGGACCGCTTAACGCGACGGACTCCTGAGCGGAAGTAGGAAGTGGCGGGGCCGGAAGTCGGCTGAGGGAGAGGCTGCTGCACCTGCAGGAGGAGGAGGAGGAGGTGGAGGAGGAAGGGAAAGAACGAAAGAGGGAGAGGAGCTGCGGCGCGTCCGGACAGCTGCCGGCAGGTTTCTCCCGAGGCTGCGAAAGCTCCGGGCGAGGTTTTGGCTTCGGGCCCCTACGAATCCCCGTCCCCCCTGCAACTGGCGCCACGGCGGACAGGGCCGCAGGCAACCGCGCCATGGCGGAGTCCACGACCGCCGTGGGAGCCTCTTCGACGGTCACCGAGACGGAGGTGACGGAGCCGGTGAGGACGGGGAGCCGAGGGAGCGGGCGGGGCGAAGGGGGGTGGGGAGCGGGCGGGCCGGGAGGGGGGCTGCGTTCGGCGCCATGGCAACCGCGGTGATGGAGGTGGGGGGGGGAGGAGGAGGAGCAGCGCCCCCGGTGTCTGGGTCCGGGTCCCCCTCGGTTGCCGTAGCAACCGCCAATGCCTCTGGAAGGGGGGTGAGGCAGATTCACGGAGGGAGTCAGGTGCATCTGTGGGCGTTCGTCATAGCCAGAGGTGGGATGCTCCTTTGAGCGTGCGAGGGTGGGGCATCCAAAGGCTTTGCGCTTTTCCTTTCATCGTTTTCTCTTGTGGGAAGCAGGACGCTGGACCTCTGGTCTGACCATGCAACAGGGCTCTTTTATATATATATAGGGATCCGCACCCTGCGCTTATTTCATCCTGCCCCAAGGAGCTCCCTGCACCCATTTTATCCTCACAGCCAGCCCTGTCAAGTCAAGTACGGCTGGGAGGCCCAAGGTCACACCATGAGCTTTGGTCAGAGTGGGGATTTGAGCCCACATGCTCCTAGTTTTAACGCTCGTAAACTACTGCACCATGCCGACTCTCCTGTGCAAAAAGGATGGCTGCCGCTGCTGCAGGTTTGTGTGAGTCAGCCAGCCTGCTTTTTGCAGAAGTGAAGCCTTTGGCAGCTGTCGTGATGGCCGTGTCTTCCGCTGTAATGCATTTGAATACCAGTTGCTGGGTGTCAGAGTCAAGGTTTTGTGAGCTGGAGAGGGAGCCTGCACAACTTAACCCAGTATTGCATGGTTGTTTTTCATGATGGGCCACATAGAAAAGAATAGATTGCTAAACCACTCAGGTCTCCGGGTCCGCCACCATTATCAGTTGTTTTCTCATTCCCATCTGCCTTGCTTGGCCCATCTCCTGTGCATTTGCAATGGCAGCAGTATCCAAATATATTCAGTGCAGTTAATAAGCAAAGTGATTTAGGCTGCAAAGGCAACAGCAAATAGATAAGCGGAAGGTGCTTAAGTGGATAAGTGGGGACAGGCTGTAGCTCAGTGGTAGAGCATCTGCTTTGCATGCAGAAGGTTGCAGATTCAATCCCTGGCATGTCCAGATAGGACTGGAGTAATAACCCTGTCTGAAGCCCCAGAGAGCTGCTGCCAGTCAGTGCAGGTGGTATTGAGCTGGATGGACCAATGGTCTGACTCGTGATAAGGCAGCTTCCTGTGTTCCAGCTACAGTAAGAAAGAATCAAAAGTGCTTTTATAGGTACTTGGTTGTAAGCACTGTGACAGCTTGGTTCAGAGGAAGGCAGCATGGACAGTTAGCAGTACTGAAAGACTGGGAGTTGGGAAAGCATGTGGTAATAATAATAATAATAATAATAATAATAATAATAATAATAATAATTTATTTATACCCCGCCCATCTGGCTGAGTTTCCCCAGCCACTCTGGGCGGCTTCCAATCAAGTATTAAAAACAACACAGCATTAAATATTAAAAACTTCCCTAAACAGGGCTGCCTTAAGATGTCTTTTAAAGATAGGATAACTGCTTATTTCCTTCACATCTGAAGGGAGGGTGTTCCACTGGGCGGGGGCCACTACCGAGAAGGCCCTCTGTCTGGTTTGCTGTAACCTCACTTCTCGCAATGAGGGAACCACCAGAAGGCCCTCGGTGCTGGATCTCAGTGTCCAGGCTGAATGACGGGGGTGGAGACGCTCCTTCAGGTATACAGGACCGAGGCCGTTTAGGGCTTTAAAGGTCAGCACCAACACTTTGAATTGTGCTCGGAAATGTACTAGGAGCCAATGCAGATCTCTCAGGACCGGTGTTATGTGGTCCTGGCGGCTACTCCCAGTCACCAGTCTAGCTGCCGCATTCTGGATAAACTGCAGTTTCAGGGTCACCTTCAAAGGTAGCCCCACTCTTCCAAGTACCTGAAGGGCTGTCACACAGAAGATGTCAAAGGCTTGTTCTCTGGTTCCCCAGACGGCAGAGCTAGATCTAATGGTTTTGTTACAGATTTTCATTAAACGTTAGGAGAAACAATAGGAGAGCAGTTCAGCAGTGGAGCCAATTGTCTATGTCGTGATGGGTGCTCTCTATCTCAGAAACTAAACAGCTCTGTATATTCTGTATTAAGCAAGGGGTTGGGCTGGACTGCCTGCAAGGTTTGTTCTAGCTTTAATTCTATGGAACAGTTTACAAAAGCTAAGTAGGCCGTAATGCAAAGCCCACTGAATCTGCTGGGTATCAGAGTCACTTTTCACAGATTTTGGAAAACAAACCAGCTGTAGAAGGGAAACTGGCAACCTAAGGAGTGGGAATGGAAAGCAAGGAAGGTTCAGAGGGATTAAATAAAACACATTTTAAATTTCAGCACAAAACAAGCAGGTTGATAAACAATTGCATGTCCCACTATGTGTAGATCCTGTGTGGCATTGTGGTCTTCCTTCCCATTGTTTCTAAAATATTCCCAGCTGTTAATGGAATATTTATTCCATGCCCATAATTGCTTAGCTGGTGACCTCCTTCATCCAGTCTTCTGCCATCTGCCTAGTTCAAGAAGTAGTAGCTCTCTCTCTCTCTCTCTTTCCTGACAAGCTCCATCCACTCTGTACTATGGTGCCGTCATGCCCCACAACAATGTGAGTGCAGCCACTACAATGTCTGCTTCAGCCTACTCCACCTACCTCTATCAGGAAATTTCACAGACTTGTAAAAATGAAACAAAAATGCAGAACCAGTTTATGGGTTTGGTGCAAGTTCTTTTTCCTTCTCACCAGAGCAGAAGTGAGAGCTGCCCAGTGAAGAAATCCAGGATTTTAGCTTACCTGTGATTAGACGTTTGTGTGTTTCTTTACTTCTTGCTGCCCCTCCAAAAGATGGCAGCAAAGACACAGTACAGTGGATTTGCCAATACTGTAAAAGTAATGGATTCATTCTTTAACACTCCTTAATAAAAGCACTGAACTTGATATACGCAGACGATGCAGCATGAGACACAAATTAAGATAGGGAGCATTCCTAACATTTTCAAAATTCAGAATCATGGCTGATTTTGAAAGTAGTTGGGGATTATAAATGGGTTCTGCAGATCTGACTGCCATTTCCTTTACAGCAAAGTGTCAGTGGTTGCCCTTGCCTTTCACTGGTTTCATGGCAAATCTTACTACTGGTCATCAGGGTGCTGCAAGACTATTGCTTTTGCTACAACGAACTGGCATGGCTGTGCTTTTGAAAATGGTTACATATAAATATACTGAAATGTAATGTGTTGCTTTACAGTACTGTACTGCTGCATGTTAAATTGCAGGCTGGCTGGTGCTTTTTACGGTGGTGCAAAGAAAATGCAAATCTGATCCCTAGAGCCTGAGATCATATTACTTATAGCTGCAGTTAAATCTTGGGTTTCTCAATTGATTTCTTTGGGCAGCCTCCCATTTCTGCCCCAGGGGATATTTAAAAATGGCTGGAAACAGTCTGCACAGGCAGTCAGGCACGCCTCTGCAGGCCTTTTTCTTATTTCTGTGGGAAGGCCTGTGACATGAGGATATTGTCATATTGGCTTGATGAGAGGAAGAGGAGCCTCTGCAATTGTACATGGATTTACTATTGGCAGAGGCCAAGAGTTCCTAGGCAGACATGCTGATGCGGAAAGTGTTCCTGGAGGACTCGAGTTTTTGACAATCAGGTACTCGTGTATTGAATGGGGGAATCGGCATACCATTTTCTGTTACGCATGAGACAATCTTCTCCCTGTTTCTCACCATTACATTCACAGGAGAATCGCAGCCTCACCATCAAACTGAGGAAACGGAAACCGGCCAAGAAAGTGGAATGGTCAAGTGACACGGTGGACAATGAGCACTTGGGACGCAGATCTTCCAAATGTGAGCCACGCTTCCACCTGTCTCGGCTACTTTGAGAGACCGACTCCTCACTATACAGTGGTACCTCGAGTTACAAACGCCTCAGGTTACAAACGCTTCAGGTTACGAACTCCGCTAACCTGGAAGAGTTACCTCGAGTTGAGAACTTTGCCCCAGGATGAGAACAGAAATCGTGGCAGTGGCAGCAAGAGACCCCATTAGTGAAAGCACGCCTCTAGTTAAGAACAGTTTCAGTTTAAGAATGGACCTCCAGAACGAATTAAGTTCATAACTAGAGGTACCACTGTATTCTCATTGTATCCCCAGAGGGCCTCCCCCATGAACCCATCTCCCTGGTTCTGTGGTGAGATCACGGAGTCTGCTAGCCAAGTTCCTGTCATGCTGCCTTTTGTTCCCGGCATTCACCAGCACTTGTCCCCCAGCTGCCATCGTTTCTTATGTCCTTTGGTGTGCACAGCAGTACAGTGTGGCATGTAAACTTAGTAACCTGGAACAGCCGGGAAGCTGGGTGCCCAATGCTCCCAATCCAATAGGCTCAGCAAGCCAGATGTCGTCTGTGGATCACCTGTTGAGGAGTCATAGCTTTAGGGATGTACAGTGGTACCTTGGGTTACATACGCTTCAAGTTACAGACTCCGCTAACCCAAAAATATTACCTCAGGTTAAGAACTTTGCTTCAGGATGAGAACAGAAATCGTGCTCCGGCGGCATGACGGCAGCTGGAGGCCCCATTAGCTAAAGTGGTGCTTCAGGTTAAGAACACACCTCCGGAACGAATTAAGTACAGTGGTGCCTCGCAAGACGAAATTAATCCGTTCGGCGAGTCTCTTCGTCTTGCGGTTTTTTCGTCTTGCGAAGCACGGCTATTAGCGGCTCTTAGCGGCTATTAACGGCTTACAGTGGTGCCCCGCAAGACGAATGCCTCACAAGACGGAAAACTCGCTAGACGAAAGAGTTTTCCGTTTTGGAGGTGCTTCGCAAAACGAATTTCCTATGGGCTTGCTTCGCAAGACGACAATGTCTTGCGAGTTCCTGCTGGGTTTCCCCCCCCCCTTTTCTAAGCCGCTAAGCCACTTATCAGCTGATCCGATCAGCAGATAAGCCGCTAAAAGCTGCTAATAGCGCTAATCCGCTAATCCTTCAATGGGCTTGCTTCGCAAGACGAAAAAACCGCTAGACGAAGAGAATCACAGAATGGATTCTTTTCGTCTTGCGAGGCACCACTGTAGCGGCTTTAAGAAAAAGGAAACAAACTCGCAAGAACTCGCAAGACGTTTCGTCTTGCAAAGCAAGCCCATAGGGAAATTCGTCTTTCGGAACGACTCAAAAAACAGAAAACTCTTTCGACTTGCGCGTTTTTCGTCTTGCGAGGCATTCGTCTTGCGAGGTACCACTGTACTTAACCTGAGGTGCCACTGTATTTGGCTAGTTAGCCACCATTTTATTATTGTTGTTCCATTTTTATTCTGTACTTTCCTAAAGCATTTAGGACAGTGTATATGGTTCCTCTCTTCTCCCCGTTCCTTCTAAAACCTGGCCACACCCATTTAATTCTTTTATCCTTACAAACAACTTTGTGAGGTAGGTTAGTCTGAGAGTCGGTAATTGGCCTGAGACAAAGATTCATGGCCAAGTTCTGATCTGAGCCCAGATTTCCTCGGTCCCAGTCCGTCACTCTCAGCTTCGCTATTAGCTCTCAACTTTATAGCAATTGTGGTAGTAGAAATGCTTGGGGGGGGTTATTTGTCTGCTGATGTTTGGGAGCAGTTTGGCACAAGGGTGACCAGCTGGTGGTTCTAGGCAAGATCTGAGTCTGGGGCAACTTTATTCCCTCCCTCCCTTTATTCTAGCTCTCTTTCCACCCCATATCCACTGGCAGCTCTCCCTAATTTTAATCAAGGTGTATAAAGGTTTTCCTACTGGAAAAGGGAAGCAAAAGCTTTAAGAAGCAAAATATGCCATATCTCAATGCACTGACATGTATATATGCATAGATGTTTGTATTTGCTGCCAAGTCTGCGAAGCCCTTTCTGCTAGATGCACCAGGTCTACTATAGCACCTGTCTACTCATGAGGGGCTGCCTTTGATTGGCAAGGCACTCTTCTGGCCTGACACTACTGTCTGGAGGGCTACATGGACCATGAAAAGACCACAGTTTGTCATCCCTGTTCTAGTGTATTGGAATGGCAGTATCGGTTGTGATTTATGTGTGAGGAGGCCTGTAGACTAGTGCAGGTGAGATTTCCCTGGTATGTTTACTTGCGGGTAAACTCCTGTGTGATTTTGTATCCTGGCCCAGCCACTATAATCTCACCCCACATTAGCCAGCATCCCCTGAAAATGGCTGATTGCCGTCTTCTAATAATATGCTTATTGAATATGAGTCAGCAATAGGCTCGTGGGTGGCCACTTTGAGAACAGGATGCCTGCCGGGTCTGGAACAGAGCGCGGTGGCAGGAGGAGGCCACGGAGAATAAAACTGCATCACAGTACCTGCGAGATTTTCCAGGGCACAAGCTGTGTGCAGTCATTAGGGGCAAACATTATACACTCAAGAGTGCATGAAACAACAATGTAATGAAGTGTTAGAGGGAAGGAACCAGCATATAGACTGAGAAGTGAGGGGTAATACAGACAGGTGGAGAAAAGGTGTGTTTGTGTGTGTATGGTGCTGGGCATTTGTTCTTGATCTTGCCATTCTTATGCTTGAATGTCAGTTGTGGGCCGAATCCAGTGCTCTCCTTTGCACGGATGTAAAGGATGCGCCACTTTGATCCAGTTTCAGTCAACAGAATGGGGTTGGAGACCATTTTTTGCTGGTTCCTCCTCTTTCCTCATCCCCTCTCTAGTGCCCCCCAGAACAGAATCTGCTCCAGATGGTTTGGGGATCCTTCAGCACAGCATGGGAGGTTGCTGAAGGCAGCAGAAGGGGGGGGGATCACTAACAATGGCCTCCCTTCCCATTCACCTGACGGGAGCCTCCGCTGGATCAGAGAGTCTTCCGTCATTGCAAGGAATGTTGCTGGACACTGCTTAACAGGTTTTATAAGGAAGAGGTGAAGGTGGAGGTAGAAAGCTTTAAGGCTGCTTGACTCAGCCATAGCCTTCCTTCCTGGGGGGATACCTCTGGCTGCAGTAGGCCTTATTCTAGGAGAGAATCCTTCCTTCATTCCTCTGTCTTCACATGCAAGGAGTGGAGAAGCCTGACAGTAGATTTTCTCATCCTTTTGGCCTCTGCTTCTGTGCCTGTCCACTGGCTCCCTGGCCACACCTGAAGGAGAGAGAGTTGAATTGCTCACTCTGACAACGCAGGTTCAACACCTGCAGCCGACATTGCGCAGGAGATAAATCTTCTGTGGCTGTCTGAAAGATGTCCACGTGGGTGAATTACTGGTAGATGAGAGGGTTTGCTCCTTTGCTCCCAAAGGATATTGATCATTGGCAGGCTGTTGTCTGATTCTCTCTCCCTTCTCCCTCTGCCCCTCTTTTCCTTCCTTCCTTATGCCTTTCCCTTTACGCTCTTCTCCCTAATGCTCTACTACCCTGTAATTGCTGTTTCCTCTCTTACATCATGATGCACTTTTTCTTTTTCCTCTCCTCCTACATATTCTCTTTATCCCTGTTTCCCCTCCTGCTTAATGATTCTCCTCCATCCCATTTTCCCACCCTGTCTCTTCTTAAACCCCACCCTTCTTTCCACATCATGACCCTCCACACACTGGATGATGACCCATATTCTTAAACCTTCCCTCCCTCCCTCTCCCATCTTCCTTACCTTGACGTCTCTCACCATCTTGCTTCTGAATGCTCTCTGTCCCGACACAGGCTGCTGCATCTACGAGAAGCC
Source organism: Podarcis bocagei (assembly GCF_964188305.1). Taxonomy (NCBI): domain Eukaryota; kingdom Metazoa; phylum Chordata; class Lepidosauria; order Squamata; family Lacertidae; genus Podarcis; species Podarcis bocagei. Next base: position 22,681,961 of record NC_138126.1, on the reverse strand, counting down.
GCGGGCGTTTGGCGAGAGCTCCACAGAGAGCGAAGACGAGGACGACGAAGGTTGCGGCAACGCCCACTGCATCCGGGGCCACAAGAAAGGCCAGCACGGGAAGGGGCGGGGCAAAGCGGGAGACCCCAGCCCGTCGGAGAGCAGCCCCCAGAAGTCGGAGCCACCTGACCAGAACCACGCCGGGGCGATGCAGCACTGAACCCCTCCCTGCCACGGGGCGGAGGAGGGCAGCCCCAGCTTCCACCCCAAACAGGGACTGACGCTGCCCCAACTCAGGGGCAAGGGGGAGGGAGGGGAGGGCCCGCACAATCAGCTACCCGTCCGTCTTGTGCCGACGCTGGTGCTGCCTCGGTCCGAGGGGAGGGGGAGGGAGGAGAGGGGAGGGCACGTGCATCCAGCTCCCCACCTGCCTTGTGCCAGAGCTGCTACTGTTGTCTATCTGTCCATCCGTGGCTGGTGAGTCCGTCTGGTGACACCCATCCTCACTCCACCCAACGTGGAATGTAGAAAGAGAGAGAGAGCCCGGTGGGTTTCTTGGCTGAATTTCTGTCCCCCATGCTTCTTCATTAAATATTTGCATCAGTGATAAACAAGGTGGGAAACGGGTGCTGCTTCAGAAAAGGGTGGCGATGGAGCTGTGCCCGAGCTCCTGTCGGACATGCACGCCCTCTCGCCCCCTGTTCCCGGCTTTGAGTGCCCCTCCGTTTTCTGCCTGTACACCTCCTCCCCTTGTCCTTCCCCAGCAATTTCCTTCCCTAATCAGCCCAGTTCTAACCCTCAATGAAGTTCATTCTCTCTCACTCTCACCCTGCCCTCTCTGATCCCTGATTGTCCCACCCCCACTTCTCTCCCCCCCCCCCGTACCCCACTCTTGGCCTCCCCACCGCTGCAGGGCCACTGCTTCTGACACACGGCTGCCTCGAGGGTGCAGCTATGGGGTTTCCCCACCATCCTAAACTTTTCCAGGAGCCCTCGGTTCCTCCTCCGCACTGCTACAACAACTGTGATTGGTTGTCTTCAGTTTTGTCTTTCTAAGAGCGCACCCTTCCCTTCCACGGTTCATTTTTTTAAAAAAAACACCAAAACAAAACCCAACAATGTTTGTTTTTCATTATGTTATGGAAGGCTGCGATATATTTTCTTTTAAGTGGGGCTGGGGAGAAAAGGAAGGAAATCAGGGTGGGTGCACCTAACTCGTGAGGTGGTGGGTGGGGGCTCAGAAACTGGTGCTGGAGTTGGGGAAGAGGCGTTGTGGATGTGGAAGGCGGCTGAGAATTATGTGCTGTGGTAGGACTCTGGCATCTGCCCAGGGTGCAGGGTTGGTCCTCATTTGGAGAAGGTCCACGATCGAATAAAACAGATCCTGATCAGCTTTCACGGTGAAGTGGAACGTCAGCAGAAGGTGGACTTCATGACCTTGCGTGAAGAATACCAGCCTTCTGTTGACTTTCCATCCTCTGGCTGCAGAATCATATTGAACAAGCTCCCCCCTCCCCTCCTGAAATCTTGCATGACCGCAAAGGGATTGTGGCATTGCAATGTGAGACAGGGGCACCTTCCCTTGCATGACTCACAGATCACTCTGTCACCCTCCCTGCCCGTGGTTTCAGGAAAAAAGTCCTGGGCTGAATTTTTCAGTTCTCTGTTTTGTACAGCCTCGAACCCTCTCTGGCCCCTGTACGCCAATGTTGGCTTGCTTCTAATTACCGTATTTTTCTCTCTATAACACGCACCCGACCATAACACGCACGTAGTTTTTAGAGGAGGAAAATCCGTAGGCATGCCACCCGTAGGCATTTCCTCCATAACACGCACAGACATTTCCCCTTACTTTCTAGGAGGAAAAAGGTGAGTGTTATGGTGCAAAAAATACAGTAAACGCCGCACTACCCCAGAGAACCACATGGCAAATCGTTTCCCACAAGGTTTCGAGCAAGTTAGGGGACCTCTGCCTGGTTTGGAGAAATCAGCAGCACTTCTCCAGCTTCCGATGGCTGAGGCATAGGCCTGTCTGAATTAAAACAGGCACACGTCGCACTCTGATCTGAAAAGATTCTCTATCAGGGAGTGAACGCAAGTGGTGCACGGTTGCTCTCAAAGCTTACCCCCTCCATTTCTGCATCAGTCACTCTTTTGAGCAAGAACACATTGCAGAGCAGGAGATGGGAGGTGCAATGGGCTGCTGCTGCCGCCACCTCCTCTCTCAGCAAGTGCTTTGGGTTCAGGGAAGCCTCTTGACAAATTTCTTTTGTGCAGCACGCTTTCATTCCCGTTGCACGGTGTTCAGATTGCCTGATGGGTAAAGTGGGCCTAACCACCCTCTTTTGTGATAGCCTTCCATAGCAGGCACAATTTGGCCCAAATCAAGGGAAAGTCGGGGGTGTGGGGCTTGAGGATTTCATCACCTGGGGTCCTACGTTCCTCCAATAAGTTGAACACAGTTTGGGAGCAACTACGCTAGGGTAAGCCACAGATTTCTGTACACAGGCAGGGTGAGGAACTTCATAGGTGAGTCATGACTCTGGTGTTATTATTGGCCTGTCTTGTTTGGATGAAGGAAATGCGACATGTTTCGCTGGTCCATTTTGGGCACTTCCTCTGTTGGCCTTGGAAGTGCCTATTGGCCACAAGACGGGAGGCTGAGCAAGTGGGACCGCTGAGCTTGTAGCCACACGTAGTTGCTCTACAAATAATAAGCATCCCCATTTACCAAAGAAAGGAAAGAAAAAAGGGGGCCAATGCTCCTTAGTGAAGCTGCTTTCTCTCCTGCCTTGCCCTAGGAGGAAAATTAGATGCAACACCTTAAGAAGGTGCCTCCGGAGTTTAAAATACAAATACAGTGGTGCCTCGCAAGACGAAAATAATCCGTTCCGCGAGTCTCTTCGTCTAGCGGTTTTTTTGTCTTGCGAAGCAACCCTATTAGCGCTATTAGCGGTTTAGCGGCTATTAAAGGCTTAGCAGCTTAGCGGCTACAAGGCTATTAGCGGCTTAGAAAAGGGGGGGGGAGCGAAAAAAATCGCAAGACTCGCAAGATGTTTTCGTCTTGCGAAGCAAGCCCATAGGGAAATTCATCTTGCGACGTGCATCGAAAAATGGAAAACCCTTTCGTCTAGCGGGTTTTTCGTCTTGCGAGGCATTCGTCTTGCGGGGCACCACTGTACCTGCGGGTTTGTACAGAAATCTTTGCTTCCTTGGTCACTCCAGTAGCCCTAAGTCCTGTGTTGCTCAGCCGGCTTATAAGATACGCACCCATCTCAAATGTATTGCAACCCCAAATGCCAAATTTTGTCAAGCTCATTACAAATGGCATACATTACGCAAGTGTTGTGATTATTTGATACACCAATTAAATTCTGGTTCGTTTAAACACAGTTGCCATTTAGCAGATGCGCTGAGGGATGAGTCGAGACCTTGCTGCCTCTAGCATGCTGGGGTGTGTGTTCCTAACACGGTAACAAGCAATGGGCCTTATGGACAACTTGCATACAGGGTGACGAGAGGAAACTGAATGATATCCTTCAGCCTAGCCATTTGTAATTCCTCTTACCCACCCTCTCCAGCCTCAGCAGGCAATGTGTTCACTTTTAAAGCTTATTTCTGCAACACTGAGGACTGGGGACATGCTTTTATTTTATTTTTTAAAATTAAAACTAGATCTCACGTATCTGAGAGGTGCCTCTTTTCATTTTGCAAGCTGCATTATATAAATTCACAGTGAAACAGAGGCAGCCTGAGTTATGGTTTGAAGGCATATGCTGTAACAGTTCTGGTGTTGTTGTTTTCTGCACGGAAAACCACATTTATTTAATCTGAACCACTTGTATGGTTCACAGTGCTGGGAACAATATGTGTGCTCTCTCGAGTTTCACAGAAGAAACGCGCTCAAGGAATAAAACTTCAAATCACGAATGAGGCAATGCTGTTAAATGAGCTGACCACTAGAGGGCAGGTAATGGTGTTTAAAGTACCTGCTTCTGTTTTATTAGGCCATGCTAACCCCTTAGCTTCCTTCAGTGGTAGTTTGTTAAAACAAGAACCTGAGAAGAACCATGCTGGATCAGGCCCAATGGTCCGTCAAGTCCCGCCTCCTTTACCCAAAGTGGCAGGGGAAGCCCACAAACAAGATGTGAGCAAAAGGGAATTCTGCAGTTTCCAGCTATATGCCTCCAACCATGTCTGGGTAGCAGCCAACTTGTCACATGGGTCTAAAACACACTTTTCCTAAGGTGATATATATATCCTCATGGGATATATATGAGACCTTCCTAGTCTTTCTTGCTGCATTTGATTTAGAAGGGACAACAGTGCACCCACCCACAAACATAAAAGCTGTAGCTCCGTAAAAGAGCTCAGATCTTTCATGAGGAAAGACCTAGGCTTGCGATTAAAAGATCTGAAGGGGCAGGGCTGGTAAAGATGCGATATGGACTTGTTCTTGCCCACCATAATAAAGCGGTTTGAGATCTTTACACCAAAGCAATTGCAGAAGGCTTTTGGGGAAAAGGTCTTGAAGGACATCCTTTTATTCCCTGGTCTGGGAGTGGGTGGTTTATGAACAGATCGGTGCATATCCTGCACTTCGGCTGGGGGACCCTAGAAATTGTACACCAAATGTGTCTGGTTCCCATTTTTTGCATCATTTATTCTGCAGTTACCATTTTGCATAAACACTTGGCTAGTCAAATTTCAAACAGCGCCTCTGGCTTCTGATAGGCACACCCAATTCCAAGTATGTCATAGGGCTAGAAACGTGGTTTAAAATTAGGGTTGTTTCTAAGGAATGCCCTGCTTCCACACCATATATTCCCCAGCAGCTGTACAAACCAGGAAAGGGGAGTTTCATTCAGAAGAAAGTGTGGTTATATCGTGCCTGAAAAGTAGGCTGCTGGTAAAGATAATAGGAGCAAGAACATTAAAAAGTTGGAGAGGCAGTAAAAAGGAGAGAAGCAAGTCCCATCCATTTCTTTTCCTGATAGGCTTGTGTGCTGCAAAAAGCTTGGGTAACAGTAGAATCATAGAGTTGGAAGAGACCACAAGGGCCATCGAGTCCAACCCCCTGCCAAGCAGGAAACACCATCAGAGCACTCCTGACATATGGTTGTCAAGCCTCTGCTTAAAGACCTCCAATGTAGGAGACTCCACCACACTCCTTGGCAGCAAATTCCACTGTCGAACAGCTCTTACTGTCAGGAAGTTCTTCCTAATGTTTAGGTGGAATCTTCTTTCTTGTAGTTTGGATCCATTGCTCCGTGTCCGCTTCTCTGGAGCAGCAGAAAACAACCTTTCTCCCTCCTCTATGTGACATCCTTTTATATATTTGAACATGGCTATCATATCACCCCTTAACCTCCTCTTCTCCAGGCTAAACATGCCCAGCTCCCTTAGCCGTTCCTCATAAGGCATCGTTTCCAGGCCTTTGACCATTTTGGTTGCCCTCCTCTGGACAAGTTCCAGTTTGTCAGTGTCCTTCTTGAATTGTGGTGCCCAGAACTGGACACAGTACTCCAGGTGTGGACTGACCAGAGCAGAATACAGTGGCACTATTACTTCCCTTGATCTAGATGCTATACTCCTATTGATGCATCCCAGAATTGCATTGACTTTTTTAGCTGCCGCGTCACACTGTTGGCTCATGTCAAGTTTGTGGTCAACCAAGACTCCTAGATCCTTTTCACATGTACTGCTCTCAAGCCAGGTGTCACCCATCTTGTATTTGTGCCTCTCAATTTTTTTGCCCAAGTGCAATGCTTTACATTTCTCCCTGTTAAAGTTCATCTTGTTTGTTTTGGCCCAGTTCTCTAATCTGTCAAGGTCGTTTTGAAGTGTGATCCTGTCCTCTGGGGTGTTAGCCACCCCTCCCAGTTTGGTGTCATCTGCAAATTTGATCAGGATGCCCTTGAGTCCATCATCCAAGTCATTGATAAAGATGTTGAATAAGACCGGGCCCAAGACAGAACCCTGTGGCACCCCACTAGTCACTCTTCTCCAGGATGAAGAGGAACCATTGATGAGCACCCTTTGGGTTCGGTCAGTCAGCCAGTTACAAATCCACTGAGTGGTAGCATAGTCAAGACCGCATTTTACCAGCTTCTTTACAAGAATATCATGGGGCACCTTGTCAAATGCCTTGCTGAAATCAAGGTAGGCTACATCCACTGCGTTCCCTTCATCTATTTTCCCCCTGTCTGTCCGTTTTCCATTCATGCTGTCTGCCACATCTCCCATTGTAGATTAGTTGCATTTTCTCATTCTCTTCCCCTATCCCCAATTTGTTACAGGCCCAATTAACGACATCATGGATAGGCAGAAAGTAGATTGGGATCCATCAGTAATCTCTGGTGATTTTCTACAGATCTGCAAGAATTTCTAGTTTCCAATTGTTTAGCAACAGTGAGAACAAAACTACTCTCCCCCCCCCCCCAGCTGAATTGGGCTGCTCAAATGAAGAAAGTCAGCTGGGAGTGGACTTTATGGGGAAAGACTGTGAGCACAGTTCGATTCTGGCGCTAAGAATAAATTCCTAGGCTCAGGATGAGATGCTCACAGGCATCCTCTAATTTTAACAGTATGCTCCTTCCATCTTGACTGCTTTAAATCTTAGGGTCCTGAATTTGGGCTGGACGACATCTGGTTTTCAACACTGTGATATATCACCAGCTAAACATGGTGATTTTTGCATAGTTTGAGCACACACACACAAGGGCTGGGCAAGATATCAATACATGGTCATAAATACTGTACAGTGGTACCTTGGGGGACTCGGGTGGCGCTGTGGGCTAAACCTCAGCGCCTAGCACTTGCCGATCGCATGGTCGGCGGTTTGAATCCCCACGGCGGGGTGCACTCCCGTTGCTCGGTCCCAGCGCCTGCCAACCTAGCTGTTCGAAAGCACCCCCGGGTGCAAGTAGATAAATAGGGACCGCTTACTAGCGGGAAGGTAAACGGCGTTTCCGTGTGCGGCTCTGGCTCGCCAGAGTAGCTTCGTCACACTGGCCACGTGACCCGGAAGTGTCTGCGGACAGCGCTGGCCCCCGGCCTATAGAGTGAGGTGGGCACACAACCCTAGAGTCTGTTAAGACTGGCCCGTACGGGCAGGGGTACCTTTACCTTTACCTCACCTTGGGTTATATACGCTTCAGGTTACAGACGCTTCAGGTTACAGACTCCACTAACCCAGAAATAGTACCTCGTGTTAAGAACTTTGCTTCAGGTTGAGAACAGAAATCGTGCTCCGGCGGCGCAGCAGCAGCAGCAGGAGGCCCCATTAGTTAAAGTGGTGCTTCAGGTTAAGAACAGTTTCAGGTTAAGAACGGACCTCCGGAACGAATTAATTACTTAACCCAAGGTACCACTGTAGGTTTGAAGTCCACATTGTGGTAACAGTTTCATAATATTCAACATGGCTATATATATGTGGAACGCCCTCACTTCAAACGTCAAGGAGTTAAAAGAATCACACAACTTTTAGAAGACATCTGAAGGCAGCCCTGTATCGGGAGGTTTTTAATGCTTGATACTTTTATCATGTTTTAGGCATGCTGTAAGCCACGCAGAGTGAATGAGGAAACAGCCAGATGGGTGGGGTATAAATAAAATTATTATTACTATTATTATTAGAGAATCACAATGTGTGGGGGTGCTATGTAAAAAATGGTGAAGTGGGAAAAACCGTGAAGCCAGTCGTCACTTCTCTCATGATTCCTTCTGCCTCTGCCCTCTATGTAGTTACATCCTTATTGCAGACATTGTGATATATTGGTATATTGTGATATTTAGCTGGTGATATATCACAATGTTGAAAGCCAGACATCTCTCAGCCCTAACACACATCATGATTCATAACATATTGCCAGGTCAAAAATTATGAAACCGATACCACAATTTACACTTCAAACCTGTTTTGGATGATATATTGATATATCCCCCAGCCCTAGTCCTGATTTAAAAAACAAAGTAGATTCAACAAGCCTGAAATCGACTCACTCCTGAAGTGTGTGGCCAAAAGGCCGAGGAATCTTTAAACTGCCCTGCTAATGCAGGGTGTGTGTGGCAGTTTTACCTGTCAAAATTCTGCCTGCAGTGCCATCGTTAAAAGGCACAGGAAGCTTTGGGGCAGGATGGGGGAGAGGGAACCCTAGTTTTTAGAAATCATTCCTCAATACAGTGGTACCTCGGGTTACATACGCTTCAGGTTACATACGCTTCAGGTTACAGACTCCACTAACCCAGAAATATTACCTTGGGTTAAGAACTTTGCTTCAGGATAAGAACAGAAATCGTGCAGCAGCGGCAGCAGGAGGCCCCATTATCTAAAGTGGTGCTTCAGGTTAAGAACAGTTTCAGGTTAAGAACGGACCTCCGGAACAAATTAAGTGCTTAACCCGAGGTACCACTGTATGCACAAATGATTCTTATGCACTCTGCAAACAAACATCTGTTAAAAGATATAACCTTGCTTGGCTCCAAACGTGGCTGTATCCCCAACAACACCTGTAAAAGTGGTTGTTTTTCCTCCCCCTGCTGTGGACATGCCAAGGCAGGAGGCTGCGCTAATGTAGGAAGAATCCAGGTGGGGTTTGTGAACGTGGCCCCCAGCCTCTGGGACAAATTCAAGGCTGGGTTTTCAACAGTTCTGACAAGAGAAGGATGTTTAATTAGCTTGGCAAGAGCTGGCCTGAAGGGGCTTGGAGCGATGCATCATATTTGGATGGGGAATGTATTTTGAGTACGGGAGCTGAGAGATGTCACGTGGTTTCTCACATCCAACAGGGATGAGGAGGGAGGCTCTGCCTTCGCTAATCTCCGGGCAAGTTTATACATTCCACAAAATGCTTAAGCTTTTCCTAGAATGTTACCACTTTAGGATGCAAAGGCAACTGGTTCGTAGAAAAATAACTGTCTTAGGTTGGTGGGACCTTGTTTTTGACATGTTGCTTGTCTAGCTAGAGAGGTCCCCCTTCTACCAGCAGCTAGAATAATAATAATAATAATAATAATAATAATAATAATAATAATAATAATAATAATAATAATAATAATAATAATAATATTAGGGCAACATTCATTCATTCATTCATTCCCCCACCCTCCCTGGCCAGAGCACAGGGCAGCTAGCAAGTCAAAACATAATTGGGGGGGGGGGACCAATTTAAAATACAGGTTAAAATGCAATTTAAAACGCAGCCTCATTTTAAAAGTAGCCAATAGATCAAGACCATAAGGGGAGGGAAATATAAGGGTCAGACTGAGTCCAAACCAAAGGCCAGGTAGAACAGCTGTAGCTTGCAGGCCCTGCGGAAAGATATCAAGTCCCACAGGGCCCTAGTCTCTTGTGGCAGAGCGTTCCACAAGGTCGGTGCCAGTACTGAAAAGGCCCTGGCCCTAGTTGAGACCAATCTAACCACTTGTGACCTGGGACCTCCAAAATGTTGTCATTTGTGGACCTTAAGGTCCTCTGCGGGGCATACCAGGAGAGTGGCCTACTGATCAGGAATGGGAACCAATGGTGCTCGGACTCCAACTCTCATCTGCCCCAGCCAGCATTGTCAGTGGTCAGGAATGATGGGAGTTGTGGTCCAGCAGGCCCGCAGCATCCTCATCCCTGCTTCAGAAGATGGCCTCTGTTGCCGGTGGACAGGGATGATGGGAGATATTGGCCACCGACATTTGGAGGGCATCATTATTGCTGAAGGGAGTTGTAGTTCAGCAAAATCTGGAGGGCTAAAGGTCTCTCACTCCCACGCCAGAACCGTCCCTTACACTTAGAATTGCAACCCCCTGCAATGCAGGAATCTCGGCTAAAACATCAGTGACAGACGGCCACCCAACCTCTCCTTAAAAACCTTCAAGGAAGGAGAGTCCACAACTTCCCGAGGGAGACTGTTCCCCTTCTGACTGTCGTGCCACTCTTAAAGACATGGAAATCCTGCTGTAGCGCAGCAAATCAAGACTCTGGGTTTCAAATCTACTAAATTAACCTTGAATTGCGCTGTGTGATTAGTTCTCCACATTACTGGGGGAAAGGAGAAGGAAATTGCTTATGTGATGTTATGCTAGGCCTTTGGGGAAATTTCCATTGGCTGTTCACTCAAACCTTCCAAGCCAACTCCTCATCAAAGAAAACAACAACCACAGATTTCCTTTGGGATAATGCCTTTTTTTTTTAATTACTTGCCCGTGGATTTACAGTTAAAAGTCCATTCCACAGAAGGACTCAAATAACTCGAGACACACAAAAATTAAAATAATTATATATAGTACACGAAACAAACAGAACATTATTTGTGGTATAATACATTTTCTTCCTTATCAGCAGTACAATATATTGTGGAAAGGGGAGTGGACTTTGGGGAAATAAGGTATGTACATTGAACTTCAAATTTCTCCCCTCAGATGGTACCTGGGTCAAGTTTAGAAGCTGGTTAGAATCACTGACAGATTTTTTTTAAGCTAGCCAGAAAGATAAATGACCACACAGCACCACCCACTGGTAATTTATGAAATAATTGCATTAGGAACTTCAGATCACTTTAATGCCTCTCAGTGAATACCAGTTCGTGTCAAATAGTTATTCCTTCTGCCATTTAACACGGTGTCAGCAGTGTGTACTAGACCCTGTAAAGAACAGAGAAACTGGGGAGTTTTGCCTAGGAGGTTTACACTTCCCAGACAAGGCAGACAAGAAATTAGTAGAGGAAGATGGCAGAGATGGATAAACTAAAAGAAAACCAATCATTCTTCTCCAAGATCTCGTCTTCTCCCACGTCAAGTGACACTTGGAGGTACCAGAACTTCTGAAGACTTAGTCAAACGTGGAACCAGTCACTCCTCGCAGATTTAGCCTGTTCTGCTCAGTTATGGGGCAGGGATTAATCTGAACTAGGGGATGACGGAAGCCTGAAATCTGATTCCAAACTCTAAACCCTAACAAAGTAAAGGGGGTCCTGCCATGTATGGAGCACATTTCCCGCCCGCCCCCCTCACCAAGCCAATGCATCTTGTAGCTTCTGAGACAGCTTGATATCTCTCTCTAGAAAATAACTTAAGCCCTGCAGCACGAGAGTCTCCCTAACTCTTGCAGGTCCATTCGTAAATCCAGAGCCTCATGCTTGGCTGAAATCTCAGTTTCTCCACCACCACCAGCCCTCCCCAAATTTAGCTGCCCCCATGCCGTAGCCTGAGCCATTTGGAGATGGCTTGTTTGGCCATCTTGTTGAGGGTCTTCAAATCTTGGGAAGCAGGAATTGCCACTTTGAGGGGCTCCAGATAGGTTGTTCTGCAGGTTCAGGTGAATATGGGTGTCTGGGGGCATCCAAACCACATTAGCTGTGGAGAGACAAATGAAGATACACAAACAATAAATATCAAGACTAGGATGGAAGGCAGTGCTTGCATTTCAGGGTCCCAGTTGCTCAGTGGAGGAACCTCAAGGGTGTTTCTGTATAGGAGGTGTCAGACAGCTTTTTTTAATTATTATTCCATGAAATTTGGAAACCACTTGATTGGAAATAGAATCTCCAAGCAGTTTATAAAAAAGAAAGCAAACATTAAAATTATCTATAAAAAGGAGTTAAAAACAGCAATTTTTAAAAAATGCAGAAAATAATTAAAATATAAAATAAGCTAAAAACATATTAAAAATACTTGCTGGCTTCTACATCTGGATAGGCTTGTCTGAACAAAAATTGTTTTTAGCAGGCGCTTCCAGGCACAATTAAGATTGTGATTATATTTAATGCTCCTCAGCAGTTCAGAGACAATATATTAAAGGACTGTCTACGTCATGGAAGGGGAAAACAGTGGCATTCCGGTCATTGATGGACTACAACTCCCATGATTCAGTGGGTTTCTCCAGACTGTAGTCATGATGAGGGAAGCTACAGTGTATGATTGGTTGAGAGATCAAAGGAGCTGCTTCTGGCAAGCAAAAACACTTTGTCCTTCGAGCCGGAATCGAACCAGCGACCTAAGGATGGCTTGGACGACAATCTACAGTCCTCCGCTCTACCAGCTGAGCTATCGAAGGAACAAGCCCAAAGCTCTGCCTTCTTCTTTTTAACTTGGGATGTGGCTTCCTTTTTAAAAATAGATAGCAATTAGCCTACAGGGCATGGAAGTGGAATTTCAATGAAAGCTTCCATATATTCCTTGAGAAATCTTGGCACAAAGTCATGACGCTACTGAGGCAGCAGGCGCAGTTCTGGTACCTGTGTGGATCACAGCATCACCAAAAGATGATGAACTGAGATGTGGGGAATCCCTTATAGCAGAAATGGGAGTGTTCAGCCCTCCAAATGGTGCTGGGGCTGGTGGGATTTGGAGTCCATGACCCACTGAAAAGCCCCAGGGTTGCCCCCTCATCCTAAAATTTCCATGGCCTGCAATTCGATACTTAAGCAGCTATCTCCTACAAACATGTTTAGGGCCATCTATAGTTCGCGGGTGGCACTGTGGGTTAAACCAGAGCCTAGGTTCAGTTTGAAAGCACAAAGTGCAAGTAGATAAAAAGGTACCACTCTGGTGGGAAGGTAAACAGTGTTTCTGTGCGCTGTTCTGGTTTGCCAGAAGTGGCTTAGTCATGCTGGCCACATGACCCAGAAGCTGTACGCTGGCTCCCTTGGCCAGTAAAGCGAGATGAGCGCTGCAACCCAGAGTCATCCGCAACTGGACCTAACAGTCAGGGGTCCCTTTACCTTTACAGTATGTTTGAGCCCGTGTTTGCAGGGTTGGATTTAGGGTTTGATGAGGCCCTAAGCTACTGAAGGTAATGGGGCCCTTTACATGTCCAGCTCTCCTTTGTCAACAACAAATTATTGCTGTTTTTTGTGTTGAATATATGCTATGTGGTAATTTATAGTGTTGAATATATGCTATGTGGTAATTTATAGGTATCTAAAGCCATTTGCACATAACAGAATATGTAATTTACCAAAGTAATTGTTGAACTGAAATACAATTAAGAAGAAGTATACTAATAGTGAAATACAATTAAGAATAAGTATATTAATAGTGATAGTGATATTTTAGGGAGCTGGCTAGCAGGTGGGACCCATTACTTACATCACAGGAGCCTACACAACACAAAACACTGTTGCTGTATGTAGGTTTTATTTGTTTTTTATCTTATATTTTGGAAATGTACATCCAGGTTTTTTCCCTTTAAATTTTTTGGAGGCCCCCCAAGAGAGTGGGGCCCTAAGCTATAGCTTGTTTTGCTTATACATAAATCTGGCACTGTGTGTTTGGCTTGCCTAAAGCTGCCAGATTCAATGCCTGGCAAGGTTAGTTTTCAAGTATCTGGAAATCGAGAAGGTGCAGTAGACTCACCATCTGCAGACTTCTCTGATGACTTCCTGGAAAAAAGAGAGAGAAGGTGATATTAGATGGATAGGTCAAGGTGGTAATCTTGTCTATATCGATGGAGCAGGAGCTAACGGAAAATGTGTTGAGTCAGATTCATATTGATTGGCAGTAGGTTCAGCAAAGCCAGAATTTATTCTATATTGTTAATTTATGATGGTGCTTATATACTGCACTCCCATAAAATATCAGGGCAGTGTACAGTAATATACAAACTTTTTTTAAAAAAAACACCATTAAAAGCCTTACAGATCAATCATGAAAATGACCAGCTACTCAATAAAATTTTAAACAGCTGCATAGGCCCGTCGACATAGAAAACAAAGGAGAGTGTTTCTTTGCACAAGCGTAATTTAATTGGAATTCAATGCCAAAAGATATGCAGTGGTGCCCCGCAAGACGAATGCCTCGCAAGACGGAAAACTCGCTAGATGAAAGAGTTTTCCGTTTTGGAGGTGCTTCGCAAAACGAATCTCCTATGGGCTTGCTTTGCAAGACGAAAATGTCTTGCGAGTTCCTGCTGGTTTTTTCCCCTCCCCCCCTTTTTCTAAGCCGCTAAGCCGCTTATCAACTGATCCGATAAGCCGATAAGCCGCTAAAAGCCGCTAATAGCGCTAATCCTCTAATCCGTCAATGGGCTTGCTTCGCAAGACGAAAAAAACCGCTAGATGAAGAGAATCACAGAACGGATTCTTTTCGTCTTGCGAGGCACCACTGTACGGTGATGACCATGGACTTTGATGGCTCGTAAATGGAAGCAGTCACATCCACAGAGGATTATTTATTTATTTGCAATGTTGATAAGGGCCCTGATAAGGCCAGTGGCTCATCTAGTCGAGCATCTTTTATCATGGCAGCCAACCAGATGCTTATGGGAAGCCCCCAAGGAGGAGACGAGTGCCTCAAAAATCAATTGCTCCTATCTGCGCATTATGCTTATTTAGTCTACATTATCCCAGTCAAGGCAGAGCTCTTATGAATGTAAACTAGACAATGCAAGTGTCCAAACGAAGGTCGGCAAAGGGCTTGAAGGCAAGCGTCCCCAAGCCCAGATGAAGACATATCTTCCAGCATCTCACAAGTTAAACCAAGCCAGGCCATGCTTGTGTTACCCCAGTTCTTACGCCAAAAATTGCAGTCTGAATGTTGTCCCCTCCTGAACCAGGTACACATTTTGTGCTGTATTTGTCCCTCCTGCCGTAGCCTGCTCTCCGGTCTCCGCAGGCAAGAGGGTATTTGGGTTAAAGGAAAAAGAAATTGTCCTGCTGCACTAGGGATGAAGGGATCTGTGGTTCTTCAGATGTTATTGTGAGCTCCCATGAAGGTCACAAGTTCCTCCCTGCAACTCTGGCCTGGTGGTAGGGCAGCTCCTGGTTACTCCTTCAGAATAGTGAAGAAGAAAAAGAGGAGGAGGAGGAGGAGGAGGAGGAGGAGGAGGAGGAGGAGTTTGGCTTTGATATCCTGCTTTATCACTACCCGAAGGAGTCCCAAAGTGGCTAACATTCTTCTTTCCCTTTCCCTTCCTCCCCCATAACAAACACTCTGTGAGGTGAGTGGGGCTGAGAGACTTCAGAGAAGTGTGACTGGCCACAGCAGCAGCATGTGGAGGAGCGGAGACGCGAACCAGGTTCACCAGATTACGAGTCTACCACTTTTAGCCACTACACCACACTGGCTCTCTAGTGAAGGGGAGCTAGAAGAGATGGGTGGAGAACTAGCAGAAGGAAAATAACTCTGGCTCCTCCAAAGGGTTACTGGTCTCTTGCTATTATTATAATTCCAGGCTTTTCAAGGAAATAAACTATGTTGTTGTGTTTGCTATGTCAGGGTAGCTAGCAGGATGTTGCTGGACTCCCATCATCCCCTGCCAGCATGGCCAGTGGTGAGGGATGATGGCAGCTTGGGGTTCCAACCACATCTGGTGGGTGGAACATTGACTCCTTCCATGTGCTTATTATTTAAAGGGACAGGCCCACTATTTTGGACAAGCAGCCCCAGACCAAGGTACGAAATAAATTGCTAAATTGAAGGGTGCGTGTGCATGTCTGAAAAACAAGGCAATGAGCTGCAAAAGGACAGGGCTCACAATGACACAGTTTCGACTCCTTTACTGAATTATGAATTTCAGTAAGTGCAATTTTGTCTGTCCCTATGGGGCAGGCATGTTTGCCTAATTTCCCTCCTCTACACTACTAACACTGGTCCTCCAGTGTTCCTTATGTGGTTACCCTAGTGAAAAATCTGCAATTTGCAGGGAGAACGCTGCTATGGGATTCACTAACCTCCCAAGAATTTGTGTGTTCCTAAAATCTCTCCTTTCCCCAATTACACTTAAATAGGCTATCCCCCCCCCCCACAGAGGATCTGTACCTTTAACAGGTGTACAGTTACCTGAAATTCAACAAATGCAATCATGGTCACCTTTGTGTTGGGAAAAGCTGTGCCTGTTTAATTTCTGCCATGCAGCTGTTAACAATGGTGAGATTGGCTTTGATGGGGAAAGAGGTGGAGCTCCTTCCATGTACACATTTGGACACACATGTATAAACACCAAAAAACTGGGAAACACTGGCCTGTGAACGCTCCAATTGGAGAACAGCCTTTACCAAATTTGTCATGGGCTTTGAAGACGCTCAAACTCAGGACACAAGGGAGAAACGTGCCAAGAGGAAGGCACGCTTGGCAAACCCTCACCGTGATCAACTCCCGCCCAGAAACCAATGTCCCCGCTGTGGAAGGACGTGTGGATCCAGAACTGGCCTCCACAGTCACTTACAGACTCACTTTTAAAACCGTGTTCACGGAAGAAGAAGAAGAAGAAGAAGACGACGACGACGAAGATGAAGACTCTGTGTGCCACCTGCTCACCTGGGATTCCACGTGCTGTTCATGCCTGATAATCAGGAGTGGTTCGCTACGACCCAGGTTGAGGCATGGAGCAACATAAACACACCATTGTCTTGGGCTGCCTTACCTAATGGTTGGCCTACGAGTGATTGAGTCACGAGGGAGGGTGGTGTCCCTGAAATCCTTCCCATCAGTTACATGCCTTGAGCCTCAGCCGTGCCAATTAAAGTTTGCAACCTTCGCTTTGCTCCGCAGCATGCTCCAGCCACTCGATGCACATGAGGTCACCCACAACCACCTCAGCCTCCAGGAATTTATGAGCTGCCTGTGTCTGGGGCAGAGGTGTCAGGCACGAGTTTTCCTCCAGCACCACGGGCTCATCCGTCCACAAGGATGCCATGATAGTCTCCCGTATCTAAAGCAGTGTACGAAGCTCCCTTATCCAGAGTTGCATCTTGGTCCATCTAGTATTGTCTACATTGACTGGAAGAAGCTCTCCAGCCTTTCAGGGAGGCTTCTCTTCCAGCCCTACCTGCAGAAGCCAGGGATGGAACCTGGGACCTTCTGGACGCAAAGCAGATGATCTACCACTGAGCCAAAATATAGGAACATAGGAAGCTGCCCTCTACTGAGAACCAGACCCTCCAGCTCAGTAAACACCAGGGTTTCGCAAAGTTGGTTCTCCAGCTGTTTTTTGGACTACAAATCCCACAATCCCTAGCTAACAGGACCAGTGGAAAGGGATGATGGGTGTTGTAGTCCAAAAACAGCTGGAGGCCCAAGTTTGGGAAACCCTGGTCCACACTCGACCCTGCAGCAAAACAGGGTTCCAGATCAGGATCCTCCCCAGGCTTACCTAGATTGAACCTGGAACCTCCTGCATTCAAAGCAGATGCTCTAACCACTGTGAGATGGCTGAGACTTGTAGCTCCGCGAGGGGAATAGGGGTCACCTAACAACTCTCAGCACCTTTAACAAGCCGCAGATCCCAGGAGACTTTGGGGGAAGCCATGACTGTTTAAGGCGGTATGATAGTGCTTTAAATGTGTATGGAGCTAGAGTGATTGCAAGAACAGAATACCTTTCACTTGTACAAGACAAGAGAACTTATCGTGCGCATGCACACCCCCCCAAAACCTGCTCTAGAGGTTCCCCACCCCTCTGGAGAAGATCTGGGTTGGGAGCAGAAGGAGGGGGAGCTCTGTCTAGTTGGATTCAACCCAAACTGATGGGAGAAGCTCAGTGCCCCAGGTGCCAACATGTTAGGCACCTCGAGTGAAAGTAGAAGCATAAGAACCACCAGAAGATGCCACTACAGTGGTACCTCGGGTTACAGACACTTCAGGTTACAGACTCCGCTAACCCAGAAATAGTACCTCGGCTTAAGAACTTTGCTTCAGGATGAGAACAGAAAGCTTGCAGCTGCGGCGCAGCGGCAGCGGGAGACCCCATTAGCTAAGTTCAGGTTAAGAACAGTTTCAGGTTAAGAATGGACCTCCTGAACGAATTAAGTTCTTAAGCCGAGGTACCACTGTATTTAGAAATCTCAACCTGCCCAAGTGATTGTGCGAGAGCAAAACATGGATATGGTGTCAGCAATCTGCACTCACCAGTGCACAGCAGGTGTGTCCTTTTGTGGCATGACTACGTATGCCTTATATTTACATAGTTAAATATAATGACTGTTTTCTCACTGTGTGGCCCGGTTCGCCCCTGTTTCCTGCGATGTGCACTGCTTGACATTATTAGACGGGAACATCCCAAAAGTACTTATTTGACTAGGTACATTCTGCCATGCATTAGTGACTCATCCAGCTTTGCCAGCTTCTAATGAGCAAGTTTATGGATTCCAGGTGCGATGCTGCTGGCAAAAAGAGATGTCTTGCGTTGGTGCAGCTCGACTTGACTGCTCCTTCGCAGATAGCTATCGGGTTTTGCAGCAGAGCCGCCCACCACAGATTACGGGATCTGCCTTCCAGGTGAAGAGGGAGAAACGGTGGCCTGGAGTTCCTCCATGTCGTCTTCCATTGAGGTTCTGAACTGTTCCCTGCAGCTGTGCCAGATCAGCGTCAATGGGCTGATGTTAACAGCGACTGGGTAGTGGAAGAGCTGTAGCTTAGTGGTAGAACCTCTGCCTTGCAAGCACAAGATCTCTGGTTCGATCCCTGGCGTCTCCACGTAGGGCTGGGAGAAAATCTTGGATAGCCATTGAGGACAATGCTGAGCTGGACAGCCCAATGGTCTGAGTCAGCGCTAAGTATCTGCCTCAAGTTTATCACCGCGGAGTAAAATTTTCACCAGCTCGTTTCTAAAGGGCAAGCTGCTTTTAAAGAGCTGACTAGACTAGGTTGTGGGATGCAGGTGGCACTGTAGGTTAAACCACAGAGCCTAGGACTTGCCAAGCAGAAGGTCGGCGGTTCGAATCCCTGCGACGGGGTGAGCTCCCGTTGCTCGGTCCCAGCTCCTGCCCATCTAGCAGTTTGAAAGCACATCAAAGTGCAAGAAGATAAATAGGTACTGCTCTGGCGGGAAGGTAAATGGCATTTCTGTGCACTGCTCTGGTTTGCCAGAAGTGGCTTAGTCATGCTGGCCACATGACCTGGAAGTTGTACGCCGGCTCCCTTGGCCAGTAAAGCAAGATGAGCACCGCAACCCCAGTTGGCCACGACTGGACCTAATGGTCAGGGGTCCCTTTACCTTTAGACAAGGTTGTGGTTGGCTGGCCACTCTATCTCCTGCCCATGATTTTTATGGTACTGGCTGTCCACCCCACTGTATTGCCTGCTGCATATATGTGGCACACCTGAAGTCCTAATTGCCCCAGCAGGTGGGGCAAGCAAGGGGAATGACAAAGTTGTAGAGAGAGGAATGAGCAGAGAAGCATGGCGGAGCCATGGCTATTACCTTTCCTCCTCCTGCAGCAAGGGATCGAAAGGGCAACATCCCGTGTCAGAGGTAAGAGGCAGAAAACCTAAACTCCAGGTGTGCCAAACAGCAGGGAAGCCAGAGCAGGGACTAAGCAACAGGCAAGTGACCTGAGGCTGTTGTGCCATCCATTGCATCAACACATTTAAAAGCACAGGTCTCCAGGTTGCTGCCAGGGTGGTGTAGTGGTTAGAGTGTTGGACTAGGGTCCAGGAGACCAGGGTTCAAATCCCCTCTTGACCACGAATCTCACGAAGGGTGACCTTGGGCCAATCACTGCCTCTTGGCCTAACCTACCTCACAGGGTTGTTGCGGAGATTAAAGGAGGAGAACCATGTACACCAGCTTGAGCTCTCTGGAGAAAAAGGCAAGATATACGTGTGATTTTTGTTGTTTGTTGTTTAGTCGTTTAGTCGTGTCCGACTCTTCATGACCCCATGGACCAGAGCACGCCAGGCACTTCTGTCTTCCACTGCCTCCCGCAGTTTGGTCAAACTCATGCTGGTAGCTTCAAGAACACAATCCAACCATCTCGTCCTCTGTTGTCCCCTTCTCCTTGTGCCCTCCATCTTTCCCAACATCAGGGTCTTTTCCAGGGAGTCTTCTCTTCTCATGAGGTGGCCAAAGTATTGGAGTCTCAGCTTCAGGATTTGTGCTTCCAGTGAGCACTCCGGGCTGATTTCCTTCAGAATGGAGAGGTTTGATCTTCTTGCAGTCCATGGGACTCTCAAGAGTCTCCTCCAGCACCAGAATTCAAAAGCATCAATTCTTTGGCGATCAGCCTTCTTTATGGTCCAGCTCTCACTCCGATACATCACTACTGGGAAAACCATAGCTTTAACTATACGGACCTTTGTTGGCAAGGTGATGTCTCTGCTTTTTAAGATGCTGTCTTTAAGATACGTGTGATAGCTAAATAAATAAAAATAAAATGCCAAGCACTGAACCAATGGCCTCTTGAGCCCCACGCTATAATTATCTGTAATTTTCTACAAGCAATAGTTGAGCTTAATTGGTGGATGTCGTCCAGAGTCATCAGCACACGACAGGTGGCGTTCAGGATGCAGACACAAGTGACAATGTCCCTGCCCTGAGAGAATTGGGTTTGTTTGTGAGGTCAGGGCTGAGACGATGCCAACTTTTCTTTCCCCTGGAACTCTCAGGTGGAGTTTCTGATTGCTTCCCAGTGATGTTGCATACAGCCAAGGACAGGAAGTCTCCCTGCCTTTTCCTCATGCCTGGAATACTAGAAGTCTCTGACATGGCGCACTCATTGCTGTACACATCGTTGCTGCTCTGTTTCCTGGTGCCTGGTCACTGTTCTGCTGAGTCGATTGCATCACTGTGGTGTTGGACTAGGATCTGGGAGAACAGAGTGCAAATGCCCATTCATTCGTGAAGCTCACTGGATGGCTGTAAGCCAGTCACCATTTCTCAGCTTAAAGTACCATATTTTTCACTCTATAAGATGCACCAGACCACAAGACGCAACTAGTTTTTGGAGAAGGAAAACAAGGGAAAAAAATATTCTGAATCTCAGAAGCCAGAACAGCAAGAGGGATAGCTGTGCAGTGAAAGCAGCGATCCCTCTCCCTGTTCTGGCTTCTGTGACAGTTGCACAGTCTGCATTCGCTCCATAAGACGCACACACATTTCCCCTTACTTTTTAGGAGGGAAAAAGTGAGTCTTATAGAGCAAAAAATATGGTACCTCACAGAGTTGTTGGAAGCCGCACAGAGTGGGCTGTGGCAACCCAGTCAGATGGGTGGCATATAAGTCATTTATTATTATTATTATTATTATTATTATTATTATTATTATTATTATTATTATTATTATGGAGAGAGCAGAATTTAAAATCTGAACATCCTTTTAACCCTGATGGGTCCTAAGTGAGCATAAGAACACCTCATAGCCTAAGACACTTGTGAATGACACTAATACGGTGTGTCTTGCATAGAAGCAGGAGTTGCCAATCTATGGGCACATTTGGATTTTTAAGTGAGTGCCATGGGTGCCACACTCTCTGGCCTCTTACAGTAGAACTAATCAGAGTGTCATAAACTACACAGAGCTAAAGGAAGAAGTGGAAAAGAGGGTCCCTTGTCCAACACCCTCTGTCAGCTCCATGGACTTTACAAGGGAGAAAGAGCAAACCACCCTCATCGCCTCCTAAGTTTTGTGGTGACCAGCAGACAACCTCAAGGGCACCACTGTGCCCATGGGCACCGCATTGGCAACCTCAACTAGAGACAGGAAATATGCTGCTCAGGTGGAAGATGATTGTGCCATCTTTTGATCCTTAAGGTAAAGGTAAAGGGACCCCTGACCATTAGGTGCAGTCATGACCGACTCTGGGGTTGTGGCGCTCATCTCGCTTTATTGGCCGAGGGAGCCAGCATACAGCTTCCGGGTCATGTGGCCAGCATGACTAAGCCGCTTCTGGCAAACCAGAGCAGTGCACAGAAACGCCGTTTACCTTCCCACTGGAGTGATACCTATTTATCTACTTGCACTTTGACGTGCTTTTGAACTGCTAGATTGGCAGGAGCAGGGACCGAGCAATGGGCGCTCACCCCGTCGCGGGCATTCAAACCGCCGACCTTCTGATCGGCAAGTCCTAGGCTCTGTGGTTTAACCCACAGCACCACCCGCGTCCCATGTTTATACGGAGCTACAGTTCATCTGCCACAGTTTCAGTTAGAGACTTATTTTAGTTTTAGGATCTGGCTGGAAGGTAGCTTTGTATCTGCATGTTTTGATCATCTGTGAACAGGCACAATCCTGAGCAGGCACTTTCCACTGAAAAATTCAAGCAGCCAGTCTTCCTTCCCAGGGATGTGGCCTCTACTCATCCAAGAGATCATAGAGGCTGAGATCTGAGGCACCCTGAGTGCTTTTCATGCATTGTGTCCATTGTAAAATGGTTCACCTTCCCATTTCACCAGTGGGCTGATTGCTCAGGTAGAAGTGCCGTCTGTTGTCTCGTTCCAAATCCCATGTTGATATGGAACCATTTCCCATCTGCCACAATTTCAGTTACATTTACTTAAATAAATAAAAAATCTGCTCATATATCTGTGGTGTAGTGGTTAAGAGCGATAGACTCGTAATCTGTTTAACTGGGTTCGCGTCTCTGCTCCTCCACATGCAGCTGCTGGGTGACCTTGGGCCAGTCACACTTCTCTGAAGTCTCTTAGCCCCACTCACCTCACAGAGTGTTTGTTGTGGGGGAGGAAGGGAAAGGAGAATGTTAGCCGCTTTGAGACTCCTTTGGGTAGTGATAAAGTGGGATATCAAATCCAAACTCTTCTTCTACTCTTCTTCATCCTTTGTAATAATCCACAGCCATTCTACCTGTCCTCATATGATGACATCTCTTTCCAAAACCATCCTTTCCCAAGGGCCTGATAATCATTAGGGCTGCGGCATGTTCTCTGGACAGGCTCAACCAGATTGAGAAATTAGCCTTAATCAAAGGGATCCTGATCCCATCAGAATCCTCACCCCTCCTACGGATCTGTCATTTTGCCAGGTGCGTTTCCTGCCTCCTCTCTCCACTTTCTCTCTTTGCTGCTGTGTTTGGTCGCCATTATTAGAATGCTCTTCTGTCCTGCTAGACCCACCATGGCAATGATGAGCCAAATCTCTTGAACAAATGAAGTAGGCTTCTGTTGCCAATGTCAAAGGACACTAGGGAGGGGTCTTGGCTCAGTGCTACAGCATCCCATGGAGACAACCTGGGACTCTCTGCTTGCAGAGCAGGTGCTTTACCATAGAGCTGCTGACAGGTGTGCGTGTTTTAGCAGTGATGATCTTTTCTGGTGTGTGTGTCCAATGAGCAGGCTGGCCCAGAGCTGTTGTCCCAGGAAGTGTCAGTCTTGGTGCTTCGCAGCTGTGTAACTACGGCCAGTTAAGACTCCTAATCCTTCGAAATGGGATGATCATAGGTTGTAAGTTAAGGGATGAGCAAGCGGGAGCAGTCACGTGGACACCCTGCATTTCAGACCCTTTGTGCTTACGCCTACCTCTTGGGTCAATATTCTGGGGTGACAATTAAAACCGTCTAGGCATGTACACACCAAAGCAAACATCTCTTTGCTTTTATAGATAGGTTAGCGATATTGCTGCAGTTGTTATAAGGTATGAGCAATACCAATTTAATGCAGATGTATAAAGCCCGGAGTGATTGGGCCCCTAATACAGTGGTACATTGGAACTCAAATGCTTTGGTTCTCAAACTCCGAAAACCTGGAAGTAAGTGTTCCGGTTTCCGAACATTTTTCAGAAGCCGAACATCCAATGTGGCTGTTGGCTATTGTTTCCAGGGCACCTGCACCAATCAGAAGCTGTGCCTTGGTTTTTGAACATTTCGGAAGTCAAATGGACTTCCGGAACTGATTAAGTCTGGCACTTTTGTTTTTTCTATTTGCGGTATTTTGTGTTTTTGAGGATTTTTTGATTAATTTGTTTTTGTAACTGTGTGGAATCCAGTTCAGCTACTGATTGGTTGGTTGGTTGATTGATTGATTGATTGATTATGTGTCTGCAGAAGTGGATAAAAGCCCCCCATCCAAACAATGACTATCATCAGTGCAGGTAAGAAAATAATAATAATTTTAATTTTTATGATCTACAATACTGTCTTATTTATTTTATAGTACAGTACATTGATTATTGCTTTCATTTTATGGATCAATGGTCTCTTTAGATAGTAAAATTCAGGTTAAATTGCTGTTTTAGGAGTTGTTTTTAAAAGTCTGGAATGGATTAGTTTGTTTTGCATTACTTTCTATGGGAAAGCACGCCTTGGTTTTGGAATGCTTTGGTTTTGGAATGGACTTCCGGAATGGACTTCCGGAATGGATTAAGTTAGAGAACCAAGGTACCACTGTACCTGAAGGAGCATCTCCACCCTGCCTGGGTGCTAAGATCAAAAGGTGAGTCTGTGCATGCATGCTATGCCTTTAAAACACATTTCCCCTTCAAAGAAGGGCAGGTCCCTTCCAACTCTACAGCTCCACAGTCGCAATGAAAATTATTCATCCCCCCCCCTTGCACATCAGGTTTATTATCAAAATTCCCAGACTTTCAGCTGTTTGCAATGGGAAAATCAAACAAAAGCAATTGAAATAGCTCAACACAACGGAAGTTTCATAGTTCCCCCAAATTCAGCTGAAATTGCAACTTATACTGGTTTCTCCAGGCTCACTGATGTTCAACCCCCTGAATTGCTCACAACAGCACAAATACAACCGGTGTTTTCCCACGCACACCTGATGCAACTAATAAAGGGCTCCATTAGTTGTACCAAGTGTGCTTGAGCTGGAACACATAGAATACCTGAACTAGCTAGGGGTTTGCTGAATTTGGCTGCATGTTAGAAATATGGCTAAGTCAGGTGACCCGAAAAAGCAGTTTCTTTCGATCTCACGTGGTCCTGAAAAATCGCTTTTTCCCATTATTTACGTATGTAACAACAGCAGCTAGGATTCTTTATGCACAGAAATGGAAAGATGAAGAAATTCCCACCAAAGAAGAACGCATCAGGAAAGTGATGGACTACACTGAATAAACAAAGCTAACAGCTAAAATAAGAGAATGAAAGCCCTTTCTGGACAATTTAACGAAATATGATAAATTTGCAATCAGGATTTGAACTGTGAGCAACAGAAATAATTAGAGATTATTGTATTATGGTTTTGATATTAAAGAGTGAAGACAGCAATGAGACAGAATTTTTTTAAAAAAAAACCATGGAAAATGGGATGGGAAGTCAATAAAGCAAAAGAAGAATTTATTATGTATTGGAATTTTATGTGAAATTTGTGGAAATTTAATAAAATATATTATTTTTAAAATGTGCTTTTTTCATGGCCAGATTGCGTCGCCAGAGTGCACGAGACAACGGCACCCAAAATGGCCACCGAGATCTCTTGTGTAAATACGAGATGTCCCATTTTTTCCGGGACACTCGGTGGAGATGTTCCTATCCGTGGCTTATATGAATCCAGGTGTCTTCAGTCCTAGTCAGGCACAGAGGAGCCCACTCCTAGGCCAGCGGATCTCATAAACAAGACAGAGCATTGATCCATGTAGCTCAGCCAGCGTCTTCACTAGGGGTGGGCTGCCTTTTGTCTCCTTTGTTGTTGTTGAACTACAACTCCCATCAGCCCCAGCCAGTGTGGTCAATGGTCAGGGATGATGGGAGCTGGAGTCCAACAATGGCCAAGAGTGAAAACTTTTTGACCTCGCTTTCCCGGAAAGACTTAAAAAAAAAATATGCCCAGTTTCAGCAATGGCATCACTCATTGGCATGTGCTGCCATCCTGCCGCCCCACCAGTATTGCTGCGTATCTCGCCTGTCGAGAACAGCAAGGCCACTCTATCTGATCTCCACCTTAGCTATGTAGGAGATGCTGAAGCAACAGAAGGCGAAGGATTTGTGGGATGTGCCCGAGAAATTGTGGCTGGTGCAATCCGGGAAGGCAGAGCAGGCCCATGAAATTTCCACTGCACGAGGTTCTTCCACTAAATTCCAAATTCCGTATTATGCTTTGCCCTGTTCTGTTTTGAGTAGGCATTACGTAAGGAAGGCTGGATCTTATCGGATTATCGTCTTGTTGCAGCAGCAAGAAGGCACAAGTTTTAAGACTTCCAGGAGAACAAAAATTCAGTGTAAAAAACACACACAAGAGGGATGTTGTAACTCAAATCTGGGCTTGCGATCAGACTAAATTCATTACCGATGGAAATGGATCGGATTACCCTCAGGATAGTGTCTGATAAGAGCAGCAAGCTTTGCATATACACACAAACAGAAAACCTTGCTAGGCTCTCATCTATGCATATTTGCAAGAAGAGAAACCACTATTTTAAAAACACCCGTACGGCTATCATCCTCATTTAATATGTAATTATTACATAATACATAGTTGTCCATTTTTGCGGCTTTTCTTTCCGTCTTCTGATTCTCCTCTTTGCTTTTTCCTGTAGTATCAAGTTTCCTCCTCTATCTCCTCCTTCCATGAAGATTCTAGTTGAGGTTGCCAACTTCTTTCCCAGCCCACGCACCTGCGCCTTTCATATAGCAGCTTGCTCTGCAGACCTTAGCAAGTGATTATGCATATTTCCATGTCTTAAGAAAGATTCACTGGCTGATATAGGCAGCTGAAGCTCTAGTCGAAAGAGACCATGCCTCTTTCCCAACCACCCCGGGTTAGTTGGCCGCTGTAATTCGAGTCCAGTATCTGAATCAAATATCTGAGATCCCTGCTCCATTAAGTGTTCACCCTACTCCTTTCTCTTGCAATGCGTTTGGAAATCCCCCTTCCAGAATGGAGCTCACTAGGTTCGCCAACTTTTTCCCTGCTTCTACAAAAGCTATCCCCTTACTTTTTTGATTTTATTCATTATTTTTCACATTTGTATACCACCCCACCCTCATCAGCCCCAGCCACAACAGCTAATGGTCAGGGATAATGGGGGTTGTAATCCAGCAAAATCTGCATAGCTTCCAATATGAAAATAGGGGTGTCCTAAGGAAAAGCAGAAGGGACGTGGGTGGCGCTGTAAGTTAAACCACAGAGCCTAGGACTTGGCAATCAGAAGGTCGACGGTTTGAATCCCCGCGACGGGGTGAGCTCCCATTGCTCAGTCCCTGCTCCTGCCAACCTAGCAGTTTGAAAGCACGTCAAAGTACAAGTAGATAAATAGGTAACGCTCTGGCAGGAAGGTAAATGGCGTTTCTGTGCGCTGCTCTGGTTCGTCAGAAGCGGCTTAGTCATGCCGGCCACATGACCCGGAAGCTGTACGCCAGCTCCCTTGGCCAATAAAGCGAGATGAGCGCCGCAATCCCTGAATCGGCCACAACTGGACCTAATGGTCAGGAGTCCCTTTACCTTTAAGGAAAAGCAGGACATTCTGGGATCAAATCAGAAACCAGGACGGCTTCTATCATTCCAGGACTGTCCTTGGAAAATAGCGACAATTGAAGGCTCCATATCTGAAGGGCAGAAGGTTCCCTGTCCCTCCAGATAATACAAAGCGGTTTTGCTCTCCTTCCTCTTTCTATCTGCCGCTCTGAGATCCAGGCTACCTGTAATGCTAATGTCAACGGCATACCAGATAAGCCTGTTTTCCGTTTCGGTTGAGGCATTTTTTGCGTGTGTGTGTGTGCGCGCGCATGTTATTTTAAATGTGGAAATCCTGGGGACTGGCTGTCTGACGGTGCAATCCTAGACATGTCTGTTCAGTTCCGCTGAGTTCTGCGGGGCTTCTTTCCGTGCAAGTGGATATAAGTTTGGAGCCTCAGGCTGGACAAATGCAAGACAACGAGGAACATTTCACTGTGCAGGTCAAAGGCACGGAGCCTTGCTCGGATTTTGAGGAGGGTGAGGTTTCGGGATCTGCAGAGATCCTTCTCCCCCCCTGTAAAATGCATCCCCATTAAAGGTGATATACAAATAATAAGAGTTCTTCATGGGTATCATGCCCTGCTTTGTGTTTGTAGAATAACAGAACTGCAGAGCTGGAAGTCCAGCCCCACGCAGTGCAGGAATCACAGCTCAAGAACCCCTGACCATCTACCTCTGCTTAAAAACCTCCAGTGAAGGAGTAGTCCCCAGAGCGTTTCTCCTGGGGAGCCTCCAAACTGACAGGCCTGCCTTCCCATATAACTCAAGTGTTCCTGCTGTCTTGCCATGGCTGCCTAAGTCTGCAGGAAGGATGGGAAAACCTTGGGTCTCCCAGATAACAACAAATTGAACCGTTCACCCATCTAGCCCTGACAGCAGTGGCTCACCAGAGTCTCCAACTCTCAGAGTCCTTCCCAGTCTTCCCTGGAGGTGCTGAGAGTTACCTGCGTGCAGAGAGCACGCTCTACCGCTAAGCACCAGCCTCTCCTGTAGCTCGGAGGAGACAAATTTGCTCTGCTTGAGAAAATGTACGAACACGGCTGGAGGGGAATTTCCCTAGGGAAACAGCACATGATGAAAAGGAAAGGGGAAAAAGGCCTGTCGTAGCAATCCGTGTGGCTCCCTCACCCTGTGGTTGCTCTACACCCAGATTGAAAGATTGAAAGAGGTCCAGTGTCAGATCTTCATCTTATCATAGCAACATTTCTCCCATGAAAATAGGGACGTCCTAAGGAAAAGTGGGACATTCCAGGGTCAAATCAGAAACTGGGATGGCTTCTGTAAATCTGGGGCTGTCCCTGGGAAATAGAGACACTTGGAGGTTCTTTCTTATGAAGTCTGCTCCTGATGTTCTAGGCCAGGCCACTGAGGTTCTAGAGCAGGGATGGGGAGCCTGTTGTCCTCCATATGTTGTTGGATTTCAGCTCCCATCAGCCCAAGCCAATGGTCAAGGATGGCAGAAGGACCATGTGTTTCCCCATCCCTCTTCTAGGCAGAGATGTTTTGGACTACAATTCCCATCAGCCCCCAGCTGCAGTTGTAGTCCAAAGCTTATTGAGGGCCCCAAGCTGGCAAAGGCTGACATACGAGGAAGGGGAAAGGAGGGGTATCTCTTGCTGCTGGTTAAGTCTCTGGTTTTCAGTTATTGATGCTGTCCAACTGTAAGAAAACATCCCTGTGCTCTTCAGCATCTACTCTGTTTTCTTGGCTTTAATTGCTGGAGTAACAGTCAGAAATTCAGCAGGAACTGTTCCCTGCATCCCAGTGCTGGGGAAAAGCTTCACTGACTGAATTTCTGCCTGTCCTCTTAAAAGTAGAAGTGGACTGCGACTTTCTTTCCACCCTCAGTCTTGTGCTGCTCATTGTTTATGTTCAGTTAAAGGGAAAGGTTTGAAACGGACCTTATACAGTGGTACCTCAGGTTACATATGCTTCAGGTTACATACGCTTCAGGTTACAGACTCCACTAACCCAGAAATAGTGCTTCAGGTTAAGAACTTTGCTTCAGGATGTAAACAGAAATCGTGCTCTGGCGGCGCGGCAGCAGCAGGAGGCCCCATTAGCTAAAGTGGTGCTTCAGGTTAAGAACAGTTTCAGGTTAAGAACGGACCTCCGGAACGAATTAAGTACTTAACCCGAGGTACCACTGTATAGCAATAGATCTTCCTGGTGAAGGAATTTGTTTAAAAATGTGAAAGAAAGAAAAAACACAAGACCCTGGGTTCCTGCAAATTTATCTCAGATTCTGCGACAAAAGCCTTTCCATGAAAGGTGGTAGCTTAATTGGAATCATGCTTTCTTCATGGAAAGCCCTTCTCCCGAGACCTTTAGGGGCTAGTTGTGGTTGTTCCTGGGGGAAGAAGGGCCAGATGCAAATGCAATAATACCAAACAAATCAATTCATTGATGAGAGGCACTCTGCACATACTCAGATACCTTCTATCCTCTTCTTTTGCAATTTCTAGAACTGAGTCCTGACATTGACCCTTGGTGAGCCCCGACTCCCCTTACTCTTGTGTCATACCTTTTCCTCCTGGATGCCGGTTGCAGGAATCCATCCCCCACGGCGCCTCCTGGGCTTGGGTGCGAGGGGCACGTGAGCCGTCTTGGCGTTGAGATGTTGGGTGATCTTGACCTCCACCGCCAGCTTGACGTTGGTCCGCAGGTTCTTCCTCTCGAAAACTGCTTTGCACTGGGGGCAAGAGAGTACCCTGGGGCCCTTCCCAGTGGCGGCCGCCTCTTCCCAGTAGCGGGTGATGCAGGCCCGGCAGTAGCTGTGATCGCAGTCCAAGATCACCGGGTCCTTGAAGTGCCCCCTGCAGGCAGGGCAGATAGCTGCCTTCTGCAGCTGAGCCACGAGCCCTTTGCCTTCCATGCTGCGTGTGTGCGTCTCTGTCGGTCTGTGTGTTCTGTGGTTTGATGCTGCCAGCCAAGTGCTTGGCTCTTTATAGAAGGGGGCGGGGCCTCCGGGGAGGTCTGGGGCGGAGCACCCTCCCAGCTCCAGCTGCAGGTAAACAACTCTTGCACAACCAGCCTCTTCGCTCCGCGGCGAGCTCAGCTTTCTCTGCCAAGATGTGGCAGGAACTGCCTCTAGGATGGAAGACGAGCTCGTTTTTGGCTCTCGGGGAGATTCTGCCGTCTGATAAGCCGTAGCTGTTAATGCTGGCGGGGGCAAGGGAGGCGGGAGGAGGTGCAGCTGGGGTTTTATCTGCAGTGCTAGGGCTGGGATCCTGGTATGCCCATCTTTCCTTCAGCTTGGCAGATCTGCCCCAAAGCAGGAATGGATCTCGGGCCAGCCCAAGACATTTTGCTGCCTGAGGCAGAGGACAAGGTGGTGCTCTTCTCCACCGCATCTGGGGGCAAGGGACAGAGGTCAGCGGTGGGGCATCTTCTTTGAATGCCGAAGAAGAAGAAGAGTTTGGATTTGATATCCCGCTTTATCACTACCCTAAGGAGTCTCAAAGCGGCTAACATTCTCCTTTCCCTTCCTCCTCCACAACAAACACTCTGTGAGGTGAGTGAGGCTGAGAGACTTCAGAGAAGTATGACTAGCCCAAAGTCACCCAGCAGCTGCATGTGGAGGAGCGGGGAAGTGAACCCGGTTCACCAGATTACGAGACTACCGCTCTTAACCACTACACCACACTGGCTCCCAGGTTCAACCCTCCATAGCAACTCCAAGTAAGAATGGGGAGTGAGCTGCTGCCAGTCTGTGCAGACAATACTGAGCTCATTGGACCAGCACGAGGCAGCTTCCTACGTCCTCTCCTATGCCCCAAAAGCCATAATGGTTTAACCGTTGAATCTTCATGGATTGACAGCTGGCTTGTGGTGCAATGATGTGGCAGGCAGATGTGATTGGCAGCAAGGACGGATGGACAGCTGAAAGCAAAATGGACCAACAATTGAACCTTACTTCAATGTGTGGCATCCCTTATGGAGTGCGCATGCGCGGCAGCCAGCCACAACCGCACAGGCTGCTGCGTGCGCACTCCATACGGGATGCTGCTCATGCACGTTGTCCATACGGACATCAATATGGGCTGCCGACCATACAGGCTGTCATGCAAGTGGCGCCCATACTGACTGCGCGTGCTGCTCAACAGCTGGGAGGGCCATCTTGTCCACACACACCCCGAGTGGTACCTGGGGCGGCCCATCTCCTCCGCCCCCCACGTCATACGCCCCTGCTGGTAGTGATGGGGTGAGATCTTCTACCACACAGGCTACATTAAGGAGCGCAGGGCAGGCTGTGGGAAACAGACAGTTCTTCCTTCCAGCTCCTTACCTCCAGTCCTTTGCTGCCAGCATCTGCTGCCTGAGGTGTCCGCTTCACTCTGCCGAATGGCAGGGCCGGCTCTGAATGGTTCTAAAGAGCTCTGGTAAATTCATGTGCATGAACACTGAGAATCATGTACACCCTGATATTTCACGTGCTACAGCTGCCCTCATCTCTTTTAAAGTTTGATAAACCAGGCAATTTCATATTTTTCTAGTATAACTCTGGGCTTTTTAAGATCTTTGGAACCGGGACAGGACTATTGCAGAGTTAAGTCAATCCAGAATCATAGAAATGTAGAGTTGGAAGGGACAACGAGAAGCCAGCAAAGAGGCTTTCACAATGTACCGTATTGGCTCAAATATAAGCCGCACCCGCAAATAAGCCTCACCTTTAAAATTCAAGGGGGTGGGGGAGGAGGAAAAAAGACAATACCCAAATATAAGCCGCTTCCTTAAAATTCCACAGGCTCTCACACCCGTAAATGGCAAATGTAGAAGAAAATCCTACAGCGATATCGTAAAAGCCAAATTTTGTAAGGCCGCGAATATAAGCTGCACGGTCGGAATTTGAAAAAAAAAGAGTGTGGCTTATATTCGGGCCAATACGGAAAAATTAACAATCCACACAACATGTCAGCATGTCATGGGGCCAACAGCAGCGGGGCAGGCTGACATCATGCAAGCAGCCTGCAGGATGTCCTTGCATAGCATGCTGACATTGTGTGGCCCTGGGGCCCCTCAATCGTGGGGGCGAGGTGGCCCATGTGGCCCACTGAGGGATCCTTGGTTTGCAAGAATAAGGGCGTAAGTACCTATTTTCGTTTGTGAAATGCTGGAGGTTGTGGCATGGAGAACATGGGTGGTGGTCGGCAGTTATGGTTAGGGAATCCAGAGTACAAGGTGTGTTGACCCCGATAAAGATGTTTCAGTCATGGGCAGGAAAAAAGAAATGTACCTGATTTGTCCAGAAAGGAAAGCAGCTGTGACCGAGGCCTACTGTGCCACCTGAAACCAAACACCACTTTAGAAATATTTGACAGCAACAGCAGGCAAACAAACCCCACCCAAGGCTGGGTCTCTTCTCTTGTCAAATTCTCGTGTTTCCTCTCAGCTATTTTGGCAGTGGTGTGTGCTGTTTGTTCTGCCAATAGTATGTTTTGAATGCAACAGAATGGATTTTTCTGTTGGGAAGGGGAATAGTTGGACGCTCTCCAGAGCTGCGCTCCACCCTTTCTTTCTAGCTGAAGTTCACGTCGCCCTTCTCTTTCCCAGGAGCCAAAAAAATGCAAAGCAGCCCAAGCTCTTGAGAGCCTGGGAAACGATCGCAGGGCTGTGAGTGGGAACAGATATCATTCTGATTTGTTTATGGTACAGGTATTGGCTGGCACCCGCCTGTCTCAGGAGACAATGGAAAAGTCAAACGATTGGAGAATTATAGTGCCTGTTGTAGCTGCTGAGACTGATACAGGAGAGACATGTTTTGTTGCATCTGGGGCAAATGAAGGCGTCCGGTTGTGCTTCTGCAGATGGACCATGGTTCATCTTCTCTGCGCTCCTCCTCCTCCTGGCGGTCATTCCTCCTCTGATCACTGCTGACTGTCTCCAATCAGATAAACCATCCGGCCCAATGGATGAGTTGGTCAAGCTGAGAGAGGCGGAGAAGTTAAGGACATAATGCAAGCCCCTGCAGGATCAGGCCAGTTGCCCATCTGGAACAGCATCTTGTTCTCACAGTGGCCGGCCAGTTGCCTATGGGAAGCTTGCAAGCTGGACATGAGAGCGACAGCACTCTGCCCAATTGTAATTGCCAGTCACTGGCATTCAGAGGCCTACTGCCTCTCTGACAGTGGAGAAGAAGAAGAAGAAGAAGAAGAAGAAGAAGAAGAAGAAGAAGAAGAAGAGGAGGAGGAGGAGGAGGAGGAGGAGGAGTTTGGATTTGATATCCTGCTTTATCACTACCTGAAGGAGTCTCAAAGCGGCTAACATTCTCCTTTCCCTTCCTCCCCCACAACAAACACTCTGTGAGGTGAGTGAGGCTGAGAGACTTCAGAGAAGTGTGACTAGCTCAAGGTCACCCAGCAACTGCATGTGGAGGAGCGGAGACGCGAACCCAGTTCACCAGATTACGAGTCTACCACTCTTAACCACTACACCACACTGGCTCTCAGAACATACTGGAGGCAGAACATAGCAGCTGGTTGGTAGCCACTGTTAGCCATGCTCACCAGCTTCAACAGATGTTCACGAGTTTGGCGGACAAAGTCTTTTAGGGATGTTACAGCTGTGTCCCGCTCCCAGGATGATAGCCATCCTGCTGCCATGGAGAAGAAGGAGGGTCTCAGAGAAGGAGGGTGTGCCCCTGAGGACGAGGGACACAATCCATTAGAAGGGACCCATTCTTTGAGGGATAAGCAACTATTCTGTTTTGCTGAGGACATTTATCTGGCCTGGGATCCTGGTAGCGGGCGATCTGATCCATCAGGAACATAGCTGTGTTTGTGAGATGGGTGAGACACAAATATTCTTGAACCTCAAGGGTTTTGAGCAGACAGGGAATAAACCTTGCCATTTCCCCCATCAGTCAGGAAATACATTTTCTACACCTTAGATTCAACCTAAACATTGTGTGTGTGTGTGTGTGTGTGCAGTGGCGTAGCGTGGGGGGTGCCAGGGGTGCCGACCGCACCGGGCGCAACATCTGGGGGGGCGCGAGTCCAGAGGGAAGGGACAAGTTCCTTCCTCCGCCGGGCTCCCCGCCGCCGCCGCCAGCCTTGCGCCCTAGCGCGCGCGCCCCCCGCCGTCGCTGTGGCTGCGCTCCGCTCACTGCTCGCAGGAGGAGCAGCCGCTGCAGCAGCGCCGACACCGCCACCAACGCCTGGCCGGGCACGGGCAGCCTCTGCATCCTGCTGCCGCCGCCATCCCCTCGGCCCAGCCACAGGCGGCGGCTGCTTCTGCCTCCATCCTCCTCCGGGCAAGCAGCGTTGTTTGCGCGGCAGCGCCAGCGGCAACTCGCAGGTTAGGGGTTGGGGGGGCACAAATTACTTGCCTTGCCCCGGGTTAGGGGGCGCAAATTACTTGCGTTGCCCCGGGTGCTGACAACTCACGCTACGCCGCTGTGTGTGTGTGTGTGTGTGTGTGTGTGGATTCTGACAGTAAGGGCTGTTTGACAGTAGAACAGTCTGCTTCCGGAGGTTGTGGACTCTCCTTCCTCGGAGGTTTTTAAGCAGAGGTTGGGTGGCCGTCTGTCATGGATGCTTTAGCTGCAATTCCTTCATTGCAGGGGTTGTACTAGATGACCCTTGGCTCCTTCCAATTCTATGATTCTGTTTGGGGGACTGTTGTTTTCCTTGTTTTCCCCCTTTCTCGCTCTCAGTGTTTTCTTGATAGGTTTTATTTATTGTGATGGTGGTTTAAACGTATGGCACCACAAACTTTTCACCCAAGGAGCTTAAGGCGGTGTACACAATTTCATCCTCCCTTTGTTCGCCTCACAACAATCCTGTGAGGTAGGTTAGGCTGAGAGACGGTGACTGGCCCAGGGCCACCCACTGAGTTTCATGGCCAAGTAAGGATTCGAACCCTGGTCTCCTAGGCCCCAGTCTGACTCTCTAACCACTATGCTGCACTGACTCAATTAATGAGGCATCATTGATTGCTCCGCACAGCTCGCCCTATCCCCAAAGCCTCTGCTTGTTTCAGTAGCGCTTGCTGAGCCTTGTTAAGTGTTATTCACACACACACACACAGGCTGGATGAACTGCCAGTTCCAACGAAACAACTCAAGTGGAGTTCAGTGAGATCACTTTGGGTCAGGATTTCACCCACTGGAGCTAGAACTTCAGCAATTCATGGAACAGCCCTATATGGTTATACAGTGGCTGAAGAAAGGATTTGCATGGGAGCTGAGCCAAGCTCTGAAAGCCTGGGAGCAGGCAGTGGCTCACGAATCTTGGAAGATTCCTGCCTGCTGAGTATTCTCAGATTATGCTCTTGTAATGTGAGTGAGCTGGCATTTCTCTCCCTTGAATGACGCAGACATCCAGAGGCATGTCCATCCTTCTTTCAGCAGGGGAGCGGTGCTCACACTTTGACTTCCTCCAGCTAGACGTGTTTTGAAAATTCGGGGCCGGCCCTGCAATTAGGTAGAGGGAGGCAGCTGCCTCAGGCGGCAGGTCCCAGGGGGCAGGGAGAGGCAGTGAGGTGTTGGAGGAGAGAGCCACGTGTGTTTGCCGCATGGCCTGCCCTCTGGCCCCTAAACTAGCCTCCTTCCCTCTGGTACAATGGAGGATGCTGCCCCAGCTACAGTGCTGAATTAAGCGGCACTGTATATTTAAAGCATGTTGCTTCCCCTAAAGAATCTTGGGGACTGCAGTTTGTGATGAGCACTGGGGAATTTTAGGTCCAGCAGTTCTCAGGGTTCTTTGGGGGAAGATGGTGATAGCAGTCACAAAATTAAAAGGCGCCTGCTTCTTGGGAGAAAAGCATCTTAAAAAGCAGAGAAATCACCTTGCCAACAAAGGCCCGTATAGTTAAAGCTATGATTTTCCCAGTAGTGATGTATGGAAGTGAGAGCTGGACCATAAAGAAGGCCGATCGCCGAAGAATTGATGCTTTTGAATTATGGTGCTGGAGGAGACTCTTGAGAGTCCCATGGACTGCAAGAAGATCAAACCTATCCATTCTTAAGGAAATCAGCCCTGAGTGCTCACTGGAAGGACAGATCCTGAAGCTGAGGCTCCAATACTTTGGCCACCTCATGAGAAGAGAAGACTCCCTGGAAAAGACTCTGATGTTGGGAAAGATGGAGGGCACAAGGAGAAGGGGACGACAGAGGACGAGATGGTTGGACAATGTTCTCAAAGCTACTAGCATGAGTTTGACCAAACTGCGGGGGGCAGTGGAAGACAGGAGTGCCTGGCGTGCTCTGGTCCATGGGTTCACGAAGAGTCAGACACGACTAAACGACTAAACAACAACAAGCCTAAGATTCAGTTGCCAATAGGGTGAGCTTCTGTATTGGAATTGGGGGAGTTAAGGAAACCCTATACTGCTGTCTGCCTCAGGCAGCAAAAGGCTTGGGAGGGCTGTAGGGAGAAAATGCATTTGATATTCTGGCTCATGTTACTGAAAAGGACGTCTGATGCCAATGGATTGAAAGAGGACTGTCGTCCCCACCCCTTGCTTTGCATTGCATCTACCAGCAGATGTCAACACAGTGATGGAACACTGACCCATACCATGTAGGGTTTGGAGATGGGATATAGCTCAGTGGTAGAGCATCTTCTTGAGTCCCAGGTTCAATCCCCAGCATCTCCAGGTAGGACTGGAAGAAACCCCCACCTGAAAGCAATATGGAGCTGGATGGACCAATGATCTTGCTCAGATGCTTACAATGCAAAGTGTCCTCCTACCTTGGCACTCCACACCTGAATTAGTTATTAGAAGGAGTAGGTTGTATCGAGTGCTAGTCCTGCTCAGACGAGACCCACTGAAGATAATAAGCATGACCAGTGCTATTTTTCTAGAAAAAAAGGTTCTGGAACTCACCATGAATGCCTCCCTTGTTCTCTTATCATGGC
This sequence comes from Podarcis bocagei, assembly GCF_964188305.1. NCBI lineage: Eukaryota > Metazoa > Chordata > Lepidosauria > Squamata > Lacertidae > Podarcis > Podarcis bocagei. The sequence continues at coordinate 22,645,054 of NC_138126.1, read as the reverse complement.
AATGGCACCTACCTGGCAGGTGCCAGAACTCAGTTCCTGTGATTTCTGGCTGAAGAAAAGCCCTGGGCATGACTAATTTAGCTTCACTGGACCAGATTCAACATCACTTGGGAAGACGGGCAAACTAATACCAGTGTGCTAGAAGAAGCAAAGATCACCAGTGTCGAAGCAATGATTCTTCAACATCAACTTCGCTGAACCGGTCATGTTGTTCGGACGCCTGATGATCGTCTTCCAAAGTAACTACTCTATTCCAAACTTAAGAATGGAAAGCGTAATGCTGGTGGTCAACAAAAGAAGTTTAAAGACTCAAGGCAAATCTAAATAGCATAAATAGCATAAACACCGACAACTGGGAAACACTGGCCTGAGAGAGCTCCAGTTGGAGAACAGCCTTTACCCAAGGTGTTGTGGACTCTTGGGGGCCAAAATAAAAATTAAAGGGGAAAAAACTAGAAGAAGAAGAAGAGGAAGTTTGGATTTGATATCCCGCTTTATCACTACCCGAAGGAGTCTCCAAGCGGCTAATATTCTCCTTTCCCTTCCTCCCCCACAACAAACACTCTGTGAGGTGAGTGGGGCTGAGAGACTTCAAAGAAGTGTGACTGGCCCAAGGTCCAGCAGCTGCATGTGAAGGAGCAGGGAATAGAACCCGGTTCCCCAGATTACGTGACTACCGCTCTTAACCACTACACCACACTAGATGTACATTTCCAAAATACTTTGATAAAACACATGTTTTGTTATGTGCAAATGGCTTTAGATACCTATTAGGTCCACAAATTACTATATAGCATACATTCAACACAAAAAACAGCGACAATTTGTTGTTGACAAAGAACAGCTGGGCATATAAAGGGCCCCATTACCTTCTATAGCTTAGGGCCTCATCAAACCCTAAATCCAGCCCTGATTCCACCCACTCCTTTTAATGGGTTTACTCTGAGTAGAGCTCCTTTGGCAACAGCCCAGGGATGCTAAGGTTCGAAAGCTTCCTTATTTGGCCAAAGAATTAATACAATCACCCAACGGAGGAAAGTGCCGTTGGTTCCCTACTTACAGAGTTTCCTAATTACGTGTGCTGTTGTGCTCATTATGGGAAGCAAAAGGTTGTCTCAGCCCAAATATGTGTAATCCTAGAAAATTGCCCTTTCCAGCAGATTAGCAGAAGGCGCAGGCTGGGAGTAATTAAGTGCTTTGCTGGGAGGTAAGCAAATTGCAACCATTAATTGCTGTGCGCAGCCCACCTTTTCCCCCAAGGCATCACTTGTCCTGATCTTTCTCACAGCTCTTAATTTTGTTAAAAAATACATTTTTTATAGATTTTCCAGTATCGTTCCAATAACAGCCTCATTATAGCAATGCCCACCTTAATTTGGTGGTGTGGAAAGATAGGTGCTTTGTGCTGGGAGCTTAACACCGTTTTCCAGGTCAAAAGTTGGTCGCGATTTCGTAGGGCTTAATTATGGCCAAGGCCAGTCCAACCATGAGGCGAGGTGAGGCGACTGCTTCAGGTGGCAGGATCCACGTGGGCAACAGATCCAGCCTCCAAGGAGCACATCGCCCCCTGGTGGCAGCAACAGCTGCGGTGCACTCCTTGGAGACCAGATCTGCCCCCTCCCCAGTGCCACCTCTGCAGTGGTTTCTTGGCCAATAGGAGGCACTGTTGGTCTCCTCCCATCCTTGTTCCTGGTGTAGATCTTCACTCACCCCTTCTCCTTGGTGAAGGAGGTGGGCCCACACCATTTTGTGGTTCATCTCAGGTGCTAAAATGTAGCCCTGGTAATTGCAAAGAGCCTGGTTCACATTTTACATACAGAATCATAGAATTGTAGAGTCGGAAGGGACCCTGCCCTCCTCAAGGTTCATCTCCTCAAGGCGAGAGCCAGTGTGGTGTAGTGGTTAAGAGCGGTAGTCTCGTAATCTGGTGAACCGGGTTCGCTTCCCCGCTCCTCCACATGCAGCTGCTGGGTGACCTTGGGCTAGTCACACTTCTCTGAAGTCTCTCAGCCACACTCACCTCACAGAGTGTTTGTTGTGGGGGAGGAAGGGAAAGGAGAATGTTAGCCGCTTGGAGACTCCTTAAAGGGAGTGAAAGGCGGGATATCAAATCCAAACTCTTCTTCTTCATCTAGTCCAACCCCCTGCAATGAGAAATCTCAGCTAGAGCATCTATAACCGAAACAGTTTAGGGCTCTGGAACCCTCTGACCTCGGTTCAGAGAAAGTGATGAATCTTTTTTCCTCGGAAGCGGTTCAGTTCCTTGGAACTCACCTCTGCACCTGATGTGGTAATTTCTTGTTCTACAGCCCCTGAAGGAGACTCTGAATGTATTGCATCAGAAACAGCAGTGTGGCTATTGCAGATCCACGAGAAGCAACGCAGAATCGGCCCGGCAGTCCACTGCCTTGGGCTGGTCTCAGCAGCCCTGTGTAATCAAGACCTGGAGGGCTGACCTTCATCCTGTAACATGATAATATAATCAAAGAGCAACGTGGGCTGGAGGAGGACGTGCAGTTCAAGACATCTGCATTTTTATCAGGAGGAGGACCTGCATAGATCTTCACATTGGCCAACCCCAAGTTGCCACAGACTAGAAGAGGGAATGAACCAGAGGACAAGGCTAGCCACAGAGACGAAAGAGAGGTTGGGTTGCCATCTGCCAGGGGTTCTTCACCTGTGATTCCTGCATAGCAAGGGGTTGGACCCTTGAGGTCCCTTTCCAGCTGTGCAAGTCTATGATTCTATGTCCAGCAGGAACAGGATGGGTTTTGCAGGATGGTCTGGGCCAGCAGGGGAGATTGTCCAGCAGAATCCGGAACTGGATCAGCAAAGCCAAGCAAGGAGCTTCCTCCCAGAGTTGTTGCACCAGCGCTAGTCCTGCACTTTGGAAGTTACAGTTGGCCAACGGCAGGGGCCACGGAGGGCCTTGATGGTGGACCCTGCAGTTCTGCAGCAAGAAGTCCAAGTCTTCGTTTGTCTGGTGAATTGCTGGCCTTAATGTCTTATCACTATTTGAAAAGGCGTCTTATCGAAGACAACCCCCCGGTAATCTGTATGTGGACATACAGACCGCATATGCAGACCTACATGTGCAAAGATGCTTGAGGATAACTTTGGATTCAGAGACCATGAACCTTATTTGAGATGACGCAATTTTGGATCCCCTTCCTTTCTCCATTCCTTTTTTGGATGAAGGTATGCTTTTATTACTATATAAACGAATAATAATAATAATAATAATAATAATAATAGTGCAATTTTGCTAATAATGAGGAGTTTCATAGTGGAATTGACTGCCCCACCACATTAGCAGACAAAGGAGGGGTGCCAGTCTGAGGGCTAATAATAATAATAATAATAATAATAATAATAATAATTCATTTTCCCCTGCCCATCTGGCTGGGTTTCCCCAGCCACTCCAGGCAGCTCTCAACAGAATATTAAAATCACGATAAAACATCAAACATGAAAAATTTCCCTAAACAGGGCTGCCTTCAGTTGTCTTCTAAAAGTCTGATAGTTGTTTATTTCCTTGATATCTGATGGGAGGGCGTTCCACAGGGTGGGCGCCACTACCAGGAAGGCCTTCTGCTTGGTTCCCTGTAACCTCACTTTTCGCAGTGAGGGAGCTGCCAGAAGGCCCTCAGAGCTGGACCTCAGTATCCGGGCTGAACGATGGGGGTGGAGACGCTCCTTCAGGTATACTGGACTGAGGCCGTTTAGGGCTTTAAAGGTCAGCACCAACACTTTGAATTGTGCTAGGAAACATACTGGGAGCCACTGACCTTTCCCCAATTGCCCACTGGTCACTGACCCGATTTTCTGTTGGGGGAGGAGTTGCCAGTGGAAAAACAAACAATAATGCAGAGGCAAGTGGAGACAGCACACTTTTCATTCCCATTGTGGTGCTGAGCTGAGCAGAGACGGTTAAACCTCATTTCCCCAGCCCAGCACTATGACAGGGATGGGGGGGGGATCACACCTCTCCACTCACCATATTGATAGTCTGAAGAATTGGGGGCCTCTACCCTTCTTCCTCAGCTGATGAGGTGAGGAAGGGGGCTGTGTTTGCATTTGTGTGTGTGTACATGCCTGGGATCATGTGTGACCTGTTATTAGCATGGCCAGAAACAAAACCTTACATGCAAGACAACAGCGAAACCTTGGGGCAATTCCTTTTTTCTTTTCGTAGTGGAAGCTGTTGATTAACATGGAATTCTAAAGGAAATGAGTCAAGGCCAGATTATTAAACTGAAGAGCTACATGTGCTGCAAGTGTTAGGCAAACCACAAACTGGAAGGGAAAAGGAATGACTCAGAGAGTGTTCCCATCACCCCTTCGATAGCTCAGCTGGTAGAGCGGAGGACTGTAGAGTACTACTGTAGTAATCCTTAGGTCGCTGGTTCGATTCCGGCTCGAAGGAGGAATTATTTTCCTTCTTCTTGGGACAAAGGCTGAGGATGCCTTTGAGGGGGCGGTGAAGCAAAACTGCAGCATGATATTGCAGAGGCAAAATCTGTTGAACATGTCGTGTGTCATTTAATTATATTTGTAAGGTGAGTTGGGCATTGGCAGTTTTTACCATCCAAAACAGAGGGTGTGATCTGTAAGGTACATATTCTGCTAGGCTTGGAAATGTGTTGTGTGGTAGCCGGAACCGAATTTGACATCCTGGAAATTTTTCAGGGACAATAAAACAACCACCACCTTTATAAGTACCAATCACACTTTATTGCTGTGGCATGTGAGCTTTCGGATGACACAGAACTCTTCCTCGTTCTTTTTTAAAGGCAGAAAAATATGTTTACGATAGAGAACATGGTATGTAGCCAGGGAACAGAAATCTGTATTTGAGATGCAGGACAATTACTAAATTAATAAGCTGCAGTTTGCTTCAGTCTTAAGAGGAGAATGGAGGAAGCTCATTGCAGATGAATTAAGGCAATTTCTCCTGATTTCTTGGCACAAAATGTGTGCAGATGTTATATGGTGATTATCATCATGATGATTATCTCCAGTGGGTGTGCAGTGAATTTTTTTGTAGGGGAACAGTTGGGGCTAGAGGTGTTTTTACATGAGTAGAATGTAAAAGATTGAGGTTGAATCCTGACAAGACAGAAGTACTGTTTTGGGGGACAAGGGGCAGGCGGGTGTGGGGGACTCCCTGGTTCTGAATGGGTAATGAAGTGTGATTTATTGCATGAAGGACATCTCCCAGCATCTACATGAATGGATGAGATCTGCACAAAAAATGATGACAGTCTGGAAGGAATCTAAGACAGGGCTTAGGATAGGAGTAGCCAATGCAGTGGTGTCCAGATGTTGTTGGACTCCAACTCCCATAAGCCCCAGCCAGCAGAGATGATAGGGATTTGAGTCCAGCAGTCATCTTCTATATGAACCTTTAATTTAAAAAAGCATTGTTGTTGTTGTTGTTGTTGTTTAGTCGTGTCCGACTCTTCGTGACCCCATGGACCAGAGCACGCCAGGCACTCCTGTCTTCCACTGCCTCCCGCAGTTTGGTCAAACTCATGCTGGTAGCTTCGAGAACACTATCCAACCATCTCGTCCTCTGTCTTCCCCTTCTCCTTGTGCCCTCCATCTTTCCCAGCATCAGGGTCTTCTCTTCTCATGAGGTGGCCAAAGTATTGGAGCCTCAGCTTCAGGACCTGTCCTTCCAGTCAGCACTCAGGGCTGATTTCCTTCAGAATTGATAGGTTTGATCTTCTTGCAGTCCATACATTTGATTAAAGCTTTTTTATGATACAGTACAAGAATATATTACCCAGAGATCTCTCCATCTCTCCTATGATCCCCCGCTTCAAACTGGCTTCACTGGCTTCATTAGAATTCTTGTTCCTTATTGTTTATGTACGGAGCTCTCACAAAGGCGAGGTACATTTCATCAAACAAAAATAGCTCATGGGCCCTGCCCTCAGGCTTGCAACCTGAAGGGCTAAACCAGGTGTGCCACACGAGATCCATGAATAGAATGTTCCCCTTTTAAAATAGCATCAATAGCTGCTGATGCTGTTAAATGGTGGTATATAAACACAGGGAAAGAAATAATTCAAAGCAGAGAAGAGAGTTTGGAGAGAAGAAACAGGAAGTGCAGAGAAAGGAGTGCTGCAATGTCAGAGGCTATTATTATTTTTATTGTTATTACAAGTTATTACCCTGCCCTCGGTCTCAGGGTGGGTTATAACACAACATGAACATTAAAACACAATGATACACAATATTAAAAACACTGTTTAAAACAACTTAACATTACAAAAACAAGGTGGAATCTAAGATATATGAAATATAATGAAAGGAGATGGCAAATTCTCTCTTCTTCATAAGAGAGAGAAGGGTGATTTTTTATAATAATAAAAAAACTTATTTGATTTCACTTCCAATAAAATATCTCAAAGAGATTTCCCCGCAGAAACACCAACAATAAAAAAATTGAAAACAATCCCATAAATGCACAAACAATTCCACCTTTTAAAGCAATCCCATATAAAAGATTAATTCAATGTGTATAAATGATTTAAACCATTCCATATATACAGTACAAACAAGTAAAAACCACTCCAGCTATGCAAACCATTAAAAACAATGTCATATGTCAGAACAGTTTCAAACCCAATACAGACAATACACTGTGAAAGTGACAAGATTTAGCAATTGAAGCTACAGTGGTACCTCAGGTTACATACGCTTCAGGTTACACACACTTCAGGTTACAGCCTCTGCTAACCCAGAAATAGTGCTTCATGTTAAGAACTTTGCTTCAGGATGAGAACAGAAATCGTGCTCCGGCGGCGCGGCGGCAGCAGGAGGCCCCACTAGCTAAAGTGGTGCTTCAGGTTAAGAACAGTTTCAGGTTAAGTACGGACCTCCGGAACGAATTAAGTACTTAACCCAAGGTATCACTGTATTTCTATGAAAGGGAAGGGAAGAATAAATGATAATACAAGTATTATATCCCACCTCAAATTTGTCCATTAAGTCATCGGCTAGTCATAACCCACAACTGAAACTAGACCTAAGTGCATTAAGTGCACATTGTACCCATATATCTTTTTTAAATCTTTGCCTCACCCCACCATCCCACCCTATTGGTGATATATAAATTGTATTGTCCTTGGGACAGAGACCTGCCTTTCCCCATCTGCAATTCAGTAACATGACTACTACCACGTATTATAATTACTTGAGTCTTAATATCGCTCTTTGAGTTCTGCAGACTGCAGTTTGGGATTCACATGCTCCATCTTAGTAGAGTATGTCGCTCTTAAGCTCAGGGTTCAAGAGCCACATTTAGCAAAAGATCCCTGCATTGCAGGGGGTTGGACTAGATGACCCTCAGGGTCCTAGCAGGGCTCTTCTGATGTGCAATACGGAAAGGGGTTGTGTTTGTCTGGGTGCAGATCCCTGGAATGCCCTGGCTTTCACTAAGCTTCACAACCATCAATAATAAGCGTAAGAATGTTGTCATTTCTATGTCTCTGATGATGCACCTTGCACGGTTCATTGTTTTCAAAGGAACCCGATTTGCAGCTTTCGAACTTCCTCTTCAGTTGTTTAGTTCCTTCCAGGACGGAAATGCTTCCCTCATGTATCACGTCTGTGGAATGCCACGAAAGGGATCGGTACCCTTGCCATCCCTTGAGCTCACTTCAGAGGCAGCAACCATAATAATAACTCACAGCTATTTCTGTCTCCGTCCGTCTGCACTTCAGCTAATTAACTTTCCTGGCACGCTTGGGCGATAGTTTTATTGCCCATTTTATAGGCGGAGACACTGAGGCTCTGAAATGACCAGCCCAGAATTTTAATTGTTGACAACTTTATTGAAAGATTGGGGTGGGGGGAGGAAATGGAAACCCTAATTTACAGAGGAGGATGTATTGTAACGCAAATAGTGCTTGGAAGACTTCACTGCCCTGGAGCACTGGAGATTCTGAAGGAGACAGCGCAACACTGCAGTATCTTTAAAACAGCAACGCAAAATAAATTGGATGGGGTAAGAACTAAGACTAAGTGGGAAATGTTGTTGTTGTTGCTATATGCAGCAACCCAATTCTATCAAGGCATGCTTTACTCAGAAGTAAATCTCACTGCATCCAACAGAACAGGGAAGGGTTATAATAATATTATTATAATAATAATTTATTATTTATACCCTGCCCATCTGGCTGGGTTTCCCCAGCCACTCTGGGCGGCTTCCAACACAATATTAAAATACAGTAATGCCTCAAACATTAAAAGCTTCCCTAAACAGGGCTGCCTTCAGATGTTGTCTAAAAGTCAGGTGGTTGTTGTTCTCTTTGACATCTGATGGGAGGGCGTTCCACAGGGCGGATGCCACTACCGAGAAGGCCCTCTGCCTGGTTACCCTGTAACTTGGCTTCTCGCAGCGAGGGAACCGCCAGAAGGCCCTTGGCGCTGGACCTCCGTGTCCGGGCTGGATGATGGGGGTGGAGACGCTCCTTCAGGTATACTGGACCGAGGCCATTTAAGGCTTTAAAGGTCAGCACCATCTCCTAACGCTAGAACTCACACGCAACCCATGAAGCTGAATGTTAGAAGTACATTGTTGCACAGTTAAACTATGGAACTCACTTCCACAGGAGGCAGCGAAGCCACCAACCAAGATGGCTTTCTAAAAACTAAGGCAAATTCATGGATGAGGGGGTTATCAATGGCTACTGCCCATTATGGCTATGCTCTGCCTCCAAAGCTAAAGACAATATAATAATAATAATAATAATAATAATAATAATAATAATAATAATAATAATAATAATAATAATAATTTATTACTTATACCCCACCCATCTGGCCGGGCTTCCCCAGCCACTCTGGGCAGCTTCCAACAGGATATTAAAAACACAATAAAAGATCAAACATAAAAATACATCCCTAAATGTAATGTTTCTGATTCCAATTGCTGGAAACCACAGGAGGGGAAAATGCTTTTGTGCTCGGATCCTGACAAAGGTGCCAGAGACCTTTTTTTGCTGTGACCTGCTCCCTGCTTTTGTGGCCTGGGACTGGGAGGGTGTGGCCTTGACTGACTCCTCCTACAAATATTGCTACCATTCAGGTAGCCCCATCATGGGGTTATTTACTTTAGGGGCTTTTTCCTGGGATCAATACTAAGTTTTAGGGATGCATTTTTTACTTTACTGTATTTATTTTTTTGCTGCTCTCTGGATTATGTATTTTTATCATTAGGCTTTCCAGCGGATGATTGGTGGACTGCCCGATTTTACTGAATATTTATTAATATGAGAGGTTTCCACTAGCCTGTTGTTTACAGCTGTTTCCCTTTTCGACTCGTCTTGTTGTCACTGTTGCTGTTGTGATTAAATTCTTACACGCCCTTTGCCCTAAGGTCCCAGGGCATGCGACGACAATTTAGAGGACAACATGCAAATTGGTTTCAACAAATTGCAGCCACAAGTATAGGGTGGCTCCTAAAAGATGTACATCTCAAGTGTCAGAGGGCAGGGTAAAGAGGGGCTAGTGAATCACCATATTTTTTGCTCCATAAGGCACACCGGACCATAAGGTGCACCTAGTTTTTAGAGGGGGAAATCAAGAAGAAGAAACACACACACACACCCCAGCACCAAAGAGCAAAGAAGCCAAGACAGCGAGCGGGATCCATCCCACTCACTGTCTTGGCTTCTTTAGCTGTCAATGGCAGAAGCCAAGACAGCCGGCGGGATGGATCCCGCTCGCTGTCTTGGCTTCTTTAGCCGCGCGCAGCCTCTCCCGGCTGAAGAGGTTGCGCGGAGCTATGGCAATTCCCCCACCTCCTGCAAAAGCCCACAGGAGCCACGCACCCTTTAAGGAGCGCGCGGCTCCTGCGGGCTTTTCTACGAGGAGGGAGAAGGGACTGACTGGCCGCATCAGTCCCTTCTCCCTCCTGGGGAAAAGCCCACAGGAGCCACGTGGAGCTTGTGTGCGGCTCTTGGGGGCTTTTCCTGCCTGCCTCCCCCCTGCATCCGCTCCATAAGACGCACATGCATTTCCCCTTACTTTTTAGGAGGGAAAAAGTGCGTCTTATGGAGTGAAAAATACGGTAGGTAAAGTTTGTAGTGCTGGGAGCCGCCTTGAGATTGGTTTCCAATGGAAAGGCAACATACAAATAACTGAGGATGACGACTGCAGCTTGCAGCCTCTTCCTGGGCAGTTCTGGCTGCCCACTGGGTCCACCAATAAATAATAATAATAATAATAATAGTAATAATTTTTATTTATATCCCGCCCTCCCCAGCCGAGGCTGGGCTCAGAGCGGCTAACATCATAAAAACAACACGATATGCATAAAAACAGACATCAATTAATTAAAAAACATCTTAAAATTAATTCAGACAAGTTAAAATCTGGGAAGGCGGCAGACACCCAGACGGGAAGAGCTTTATGAGCAATGGCGCATGTTTCATTTTTATTATTTAGCTCTGCCACCCCCAATGCTCTGTCCCCTTGGTTCCTGGCTCCCCTTTCTGTCAGCTGCCCTGACTCACTTTTCTCTCAACATTGGTCTTTTGTGGAACAGGTGACGCACTCTCACAGGCCCTTATGTAAGGCCCGGTGTTTCAGCTGCGACATTCCGGTAAGACCAGAAATGTCAGGCTTTCTGGAACGTCCCCGTTGCATAATCACAACACAACCAGAGATGCAAGAATTCTCCCTCCCATGATCACAGCTTACCTGTGCCTCTTTGATTTCTGATAAGATGAGGTAAGAGGGCCAGTGCCTTGGGAAAAAGGGCACCTGCATTGTGGGGGAGCAATTAGCAAGATAATTGATGATGTTAATTCCCCCCAGCGACTGGCAACGGTGCCTCCTGATCTCCCAGAGGTTTGCTAAAGCTTGTTAAAAGTCAGTGGAGGTTTGCGACTCAGAGCCTTGTGAGAGGTGCAATCAGCTAGACGGTGGCTCATTTTATGAAAATCTTCCTATCGAATGAGTCCTCTGAGGTTGTGTGGTGCTTTTGAATATCCTCAGGTGTTTTTCAATATCCAGCAGGATTCCTGGGTTCTTAGCTGCTGGTGTGACACCAATAGCCATCTGGCATCTTTTCCCTATCGCTGCATGTCAGGTGGCTGTTGCGGTTGCTCGAGAGTAACCAGGCAGGACTCCTACCTGTCTTTTACAGGCTTTATTTTGGTGCAAACTATTTACAGTGAAGAGCCCCAAAGCTCATGTCTGGCTCAATCGCTAGCAGAATCCGGGAGTGGTCTTTCTTTGGATCTCCCTCAACATAACAGTTTTGTTACCCCCAACCTTCTCCTCCCCTCTTTGTGCCTTAGGCTACTGCGCAGGATGGGCTAGGGCACGTTTCCCTCCTGTCTGGCTTGCCCAGGAGCGGCGTTAAGGCCCCCACCAGCATCCTCTGGTCCTTGCACCTCTTCCCCACTGGAGGTGGGGCTTTCCTCCTCCCCGGAAGAGGAATTGCTTTGCAAGATTTTTTGGAGGCTCCCTGTAACACAACTGTCCTTCTATTTCTCACCTCTGAGTCGATGGCAGTTCCCTGACACTGCATCTCCATGCAAGGAGACGTTCGTCTTTCAGAGAAGCCCTTCCAGGAGCTGGTTTTCATATGTACAATTGCTCTGCAATCCATGTAAATCAGGGATGGGGGAATAACCCATAACCATTCAGATATTATAACAGAGCAATCAGAAATGCAGGACTTATGCCATACCCTTTGTTATGTGCTGAGCGAATTGAATCCTCCCCCCCCCCCCACCTTAGGCTTTATATACATTATTTACACAATGGGTAACTGACTCCACTTCTCTCCTGGAGCCTGATTGGACTGTTGTTGCATTCTAGGATCCTCCTGACCCAATAGGCTGATTAACTTCCTCCTGGGGCCTGATTGGGCTGCTCCTGCAGGCCAATCTGGCTGTTGCATTCTAGGATTCTACCTGCCTATTGTTCTAGGATCCTAGCTCAGTACATAACACCCTTCAACATTTCTCCGATGAAAACAGGGATGTCCTAAGGAAAAGCGGGTGGCGCTGCGGATTAAACCACAGAGCCTAGGACTTGCCGATCAGAAGAACGGCGATTCAAATCCCCGCGACAGGGTGAGCTCCCGTTGCTCAGTCCCTGCTCCTGCCAACCTAGCAGTTTGAAAGCACATCAAAGTGCAAGTAGATAAATAGGTATTGCTCCAGTTGTGCGCTACTCTGGTTTGCCAGAAGCGGCTTAGTCATGCTGGCCACATGACTGGAAGCTGTACGCCGGCTCCCTCAGCCAATAAAACGAGATGAGCGCCACAACCCCAGAGTCGGCCACGACTGGACCTAATGGTCAGGGGTCCCTTTACCTTTACCTTTAAGGAAAAGCGGGGCATTCTGGGATCAAATCAGAAACTGGGACGGCTTATGTAAATTTGGGACTGTCCGTGGGAAATAAGGATACTTGGAAGGTCTGCTATGCTGGTGTAAGTCCATCACCCCGGCTCAGCATTTTGCCAGAAAATCTTAAGTCAGCATGATTTACACCAGCATAAATCCCCCAAAAGAAGCATTTCGGGGGTGGGAGGGGACAAGGAGAGACTGAGTCATGTGGCCTAGGGCCCAGCTCGGTCCATGCTCACCAGCTGTCTCAGCTGACAGTAGGAGCCTCTGAACCAAGTTTGGAATAGGGGCAACTTACGATGCTGGAGGAGTCCCATGGACTGCAAGAAGATCAAACCTATCCATTCTGAAGGAAATCAGCCCTGAGGGCTCACTGGAAGGACAGATCCTGAAGCTGAGGCTCCAATACTTTGGCCACCTCATGAAAAGAAAAGACTCCCTGGAAAACACCCTGTTGTTGGGAAAGATGGAGGGCACAAGGAGAAGGGGACAGCAGAGGACGAGATGGTTGGACAGTGTTCTTGAAGCTACCAGCATGAGTCTGACCAAACTGCGGGAGGCAGTGGAAGACAGGAGTGCCTGGCGTGCTCTGGTCCATGGGGTCACGAAGAGTCGGACATGACTAAACGACTAAACAACAACAACGATGACCTTACTTATGCCACCTTCCTATAGTTAGGATTGTAACTCATCGTTACAAGCACAACTCCCAAATCCCCATTACTTACTGCGAATCTAAGTACCTGTAACAAGAGAGACTTCCACGGTCTACACAAGGCCTCCAGCACAGACTGCCTCTGCTCCACTGTTGTTTTCCCTGTGTTGGATTTTAGATTGTAAGCTCACTGGGGGCAGGGACTGTCCTGTTATGCTTTCAAGCGATATGCACATTGATGGTGTAATAAAGCAACAATAAACATGAATGCCTTTTCAAAATGTGCTCTATTTATCTGTAAGGTCATATCTATCCCACTTTGCACAGATGGTCCTCAGTCTTTTATCAGTTTCACTTCCCTGTTTATATATAGCACTGCTGCAATGGACTAAGCCTTCCTTGATGGCTGAGTGGGGAAGGAGGCAGAGCCTCATTGTTAATTCACTGAAGCAAGGCATTCCCTGCTTCCAGCTGAAATATGAGCTATGGGGACCATATGGAAAGACTCCTCAGTTTGGGGGGGAAAGCAGTCGGGTGAGCTTTGCAAGATTGCATGAACAGCAGCATGTTGTTGTTGTTTAGTCGTTTAGTGGTGTTCGACTCTTCGTGACCCCATGGAGCAGAGCATGCCAGGCACTCCTGTCTTCCACTGCCTCCTGCAGTTTGGCCGAACTCATGCTGGTAGCTTCGAGAACACTGTCCAACCACCTTGTCCTCTGTCGCCCCCTTCTCCTTGTGCCCTCCATCTTTCCCAACATCAGGGTCTTTTCCAGGGAGTCTTCTCTTCTCATGAGGTGGCCAAAGTATTGGAGCTCCAGCTTCAGGATCTGTCCTTCCAGTGAGCACTCAGGGCTGATTTCCTTCAGAATGGATAGGTTTGATCTTCTTGCAGTCCATGGGACTCTCAAGAGTCTCCTCCAGCACCATAATTCAAAAGCATCAATTCTTCGGCGATCAGCCTTCTTTATGGTCCAGCTCTCACTTCCATACATCACTTCTGGGAAAACCATGGCTTTAACTATACGGACCTTTGTTGGCAAGGTGGTGTCTCTGCTTTTAAAGAACAGCAGCATAGAGCAGCACAAATCCTTGGAGTTCCCCCCTTCCCACTGCCCAAAACAGTGAACATTGCACAACCCCCTTTACACTTGTTTCCTGAGCTTCCTCTGCCAAGATGCAACCCAAACATTTTCAAGCCTTCCCTGACAACTGTTTGTTATTTTTAAAGAAATCTAAATGATGAAAGAAGATTGTCAAGATGCCAGACAACATACTTGCATACTGGGAAACCACAAATGGAACGAAACTATGCAGTTTATCATGTGTCACAGCACCATGGATCATGGCCTTTACTCACCACCCCAGACGGAAGGTGATAAGGCAATCACAGGTTATTGAGTAATCTAGGGAATCTCCTTTTGTGTTTCCAAGGAAAACTTGGGCAAATAATGCACTGAGCATAACACAGCAATGAGCAGAAGGCAGCACACCAATAAACCATGCTCTGATTTCCAGTGGACTGCCTTGTGGAGCATAGGCAGCTGTTTGACTTTGGGTCCCTTTAAATCCATATTGTCTACACTGACTGGCAGGGCTCACCAAGATTTTGGACGGGGGGGGTGGCATTCCCAGCGCAACCTGGACATGCCAGTGGCAATTGTACCTAGTGTCATCTGCATGCATATCCACTGAGTTGAAGTCCATTCCCAGCTTGCTGTTGTGGGGATTATTATTACTATTTTTGCAAAGGTTGGCTTATATAGAGCTTGGTCCGAGACATGTAATTATGGCAGAGTGCATACACAGAATCAACTTGTTCCAGATCAGTTAAGCCTTAACTGCTGAGAGACTCTGAGCATGCTCTTGAGCTTTGTAAACATAAAATAATTAAAGGAGCACACGGGGATTCTGAAGTATACTCAGAGTCGAGTGTGGAGTTCAAACTCTTTATTCAGCTCATAGTAGTGAGGAATCGAAGTTCCCGCGAAATGTCTGCTTTATATACATTATTTACACAATGGGCCCCATGTGATTGGTCAGTTCCGGGATTCTCCTGTAGGCCAATCAGGTTGCGGATTCACTTCCACCTGGAGTTGGATTGGGTGGCTCCAGCGGACCAATCAGACTGCTGCATTCTGGATCCTATTGTTCTAGGACCAATCAGACTGCTGCAATTTGGATCCTATTCAATTCAGTACATAACAGATTCCCAAATAAAACAAACTGATCCACATTTCTTCAAAACCTTCACAAGAAGTTGACTGTTTTCTTTAATAGGTTAACTTTTTAAACATTCCACAAGAGGAGGTGCCTGCAGGTTCCTTTTAAAAAAAAAAAAAGCTTTGTGAGTTTGATTTTTCTCTCTCTACATTTTTCATTTCAGCTTTAAAGTGAATCTTAAGAGAGCTTCAGCATCATGCACAATAAGAGAATGTTACAGATAGGTAGCCGTGTTGGTCTGCCATAGTCAAAATAAAAAAATTCCTTCCAGTAGCACCTTAAAGACCAACTAAGTTAGTTCTTGGTATGAGCTTTCGTGTGCATGAACTGAAGAAGTGTGCATGCACACGAAAGCTCATACCAAGAACTAACTTAGTTGGTCTTTAAGGTGCTACTGGAAGGAATTTTTTTATTTTGAATAAGAGAATGTGTCGGTATTCCAGAGTTCTTCATTTTATCTGTAAAACGTGACTTTGACAGTACGGCGGGCCCTTATCTGAGAGTTGATGTTTGCAGATGACGCAGCGTTGACAGCGCTGAGACTCATGGACCGTTTCGCCCAAGCCCGCAGGGAGTTTGGCCTCGCCATCAGCCTGACGAAGACCAACAACATCCTGGGACATCTGAAGTGGTAGGTGGTTCTGTCTACCTGGCTTCCACCATAACCAGCAACCTTTCTGTCAATGCTGAGCTGGACAATGTCACCCAGTAAATCGGCATGACGAAACACACCCCATGGTGCAATAAATGTTGTGGTGTGCCAATGCCATTTGTAGAGCAAACAGATGCCCAGGACCCAAGGGTGTTGTTCAGGCATTTGGATGGATAATTTTTGACAGCTTACATGGACAAGAGTTTAAAGCTACACCTACCATAAATTAGTCCAAGTATTAAAGGAACAGGAGACCTGCTCTTCCCTGCTCTGGTTGCTTGCTGGGGGCTGGGGAGGGCTGTTTTATAGGATCTGGTGCTGCAGGTTTCATGACTGGTTATCAATAAATGGGAGCGATATCGCCTGCTTTTCTTAGGCATGGCCCCAGTGCCTTCATGTTGCAACAGCCACATCTGAATTAGAAGAAGAGGAGTTTGGATTTGATATCCCGCTTTATCACTGCCCTAAGGAGTCTCAAAGCAGCTAACATTCTCCTTTCCCTTCCTCCCCCACAACAAACACTCTGTGAGGTGAGTGGGGCTGAGAGACTTCAGAGAAGTGTGACTGGCCCAAGGTCACCCAGCAGCTGCATGTGGAGGAGCAGGGAAGCGAACCCGGTTCAGCAGATTACGAGACTACCGCTCTTAACCACTACACCTCACTGGCTCTCTCTCTCACTGAATTATCTCTGGCAAAGATTGGCAGAAATTGAAGGTAGGAAGTCAACAGCAGAGAAATATGCAAGCCCCAAACTGCTCGTTTTCGTGTGATCTGATGCATAACAGCAGTGACCAGAGGAGGAAGGACTGCTGGGAGGACTGCAGAAAGTGAAGCACCTGCCGCAGCACAACCGGACACCTTCATCTGCCCTAGCTGCAACAAAACATGTCTCTCCCGTATTAGCCTCTACAGCCACAGTAGTGGCTTGATAATCTTTCAGAGAGAGTTTTCTTATGCTTTCTCCACCCTGGATTGGCCACATGGGTCTATAGAGTAGTCAATCAGGGTCAAAGCAAAAACAGGATGTCATCACTTAGCAAGTACAAATTAGGTATCTGATGACATTGCTGCGATCAAGTGAGGCAAGCAAGAATGAGGGTGACGCTTCCTAGATGAGTCACATGGGTGATCCCAACCAATTGGTGAGCATGACACCTCTGTTGTGTTACGTAGCCAAACACATCTGATTATGTGATACGTGATAATATTACTAAGGGCGACGGAGGTCAATTTGGAGGGTTGCAAAGCCACATCTGGAAGATCCCCACCTGGCTGACAACAACTGAAGATGTGGACTCAGAGGTAGAGGCATATTCAAAAGACCCAAGTGGGGGCAGCTTAAAAGAGCAGGCGAACAGTTTCACAAGGGCTTACAGAATAATATTCCATGTGTTTTCAAACACTGACGAAAACGATTCGGATGAGTCACCTTTATTTACTCACTGCTCCTGAATTTTTTAAGGCGGCATAGCCTTACAACGGATCAAGGAGGTTTACAAACCTCCGAGCCATCTCCTTGATCATCAAAAATGCCTGTCTGGTGACCACAGCCCTGTGCCCCTGCGTGCCGGTGGACATCCCTGGCTGCCCTCAGGGCTGATTTCATCGCCGTGTCAATCCAACCATGTGGCAAAGCCGTGTGCTCTCCGGCAAAATAGACCCTCCCCTCCTTCCGGGCGAGGGCCTCCGCGTGTTCGCTCAGCTGGTAAGGCCTGAAGAGGGTGAAGGCCCCCATGGCATGGGGGTCCAGGTTCCATTTTTTGACCACCCACCGGCTACAAAGACGCCTCAGTTCTTCCAGGGGGCGCTGGTGGATAGTGGACAAGTCCCTCAGAATCACCTCGACAGCCTGTTGGGGGCTGAGGGGGGCGAAAAACTCCGAGTCGTCCCCGTAAGTCTGGGAGCCCAGGATGACCCCCAGGCCGCTGGAGAAGTTGTGGTTGGGGTAAGTGGTGATCCTGGAGGGCAGGTCACTGATGGAGGTTCCACCGTAGATCTCTTCTCCTTCTTCCTCCCAGAACTTCTTAGCACAGGCCAAGGCCACTTTGGTGGCTCCTGTGGAGCGCAAAGAACGGAACGCCTGGGTCTTGGCAGGCGAGAGGGAAGGGTGGAAGCGGATGAGGCGTGTGGCCTCTGCCGTGGACGTGACGATGACGTAGTCAGCCAGGATGGTGCCTGACGAGGCCAGGGAGCTGGAAGGATGGTAGAGCACCAAAACTGTGTCCCCTTCTCTGAGAATCTCTGTCACGGTACTGTTGAGCATCACGGTGCCAGCTGGGAGCGACTGGTGAATAGCCCTGGGCAGCATATCGAACCCGCCAGCGATCTCATCATACCTGGAGGTCAAGAAAAGGCTGGAGAAGTCATTTCTGCTAGACATGCTCATTCAACTACCAGGAGTGTGTGTGTGTGTGTGTGTGTGTATTTATTTCTTTATTGAATTTATATACAGTGGAATCTTGGTTCTTGAACTTAATTCATTCCGGAAGTCTGTTCGACTCTCGAAACGTCCCAGACATGTGGGTAGGGAAGTGGGATTCCTCATACAGGCCCCCCACACTTCCACACCTTCTGATCCCTCCACCCGTTCCCACGTGTTTAGCAGAATAAAAAGGTAAAGGGACCGCTGACCATTAGGTCCAGTTGCAGAAGACTCTGGGGTTGCGGCGCTCATCTCGCTTTATTGGCCGAGGGAGCCGGTGTACAGTCATGTGGTCGGCATGACTAAACCGCTTCTGGCGAACTAGAGCAGCACACGGAAACGCCATTTACCTTCCTGCTGGGGTGGTACCTATTTATCTCCTTGCACTTTGACGTGCTTTCAAACTGCTAGGTTGGCAGGAGCAGGGACCGAGCAATGGGAGCTCACCCCGTCGCGGGGATTCAAACCGCTGACCTTCTGATTGGCAAGTCCTAGGCTCTGTGGTTTAACCCACAGCACCATCCACGTCCCAATGTTTAGCAGAATACTGAAAAGTAAATTCCCCTTCATGGGGAATTTCCCCCAGGGAGGCAGCACCTATGCAACCGGCTTTTATTACCTCTTTTCACGGGTAAACAGGAAAACTTCTCGGAGGAATTCAATGAAACTGCGGGAAAACTCCGCGCTCAGGTTCATCAGGTCTCCAATCATTCGGATGGCTGCGTAGCTTAGATTTCCCTTTTCGATCAGATAGGCCTGTGAAGGTGGGAGAGTGTATGAGGAATAATATGGCTGTGCTCAAGTGGAAATATTGATAGAACTTAAACACATCTTTGCCTAAAATTCAAAGGCTATCGTATACCCTAAATTAAAAATAACTAAACTAGCAAGTTTTGAAAACCGTGTTCCAAATTTCAACATACACGTTTCAATGTCAAAACTCAAAGGATGAGTTTTCCTTGCGAAAGCTTAACAATTTTCCATCCCACTTCTCAAAGCATGAGTTGTATTCCAAAATCTAAATTTCAGGTGTTGACTTTTAAAAAAATTGTACTCTAGACTTTGAAACTGAATGTTTCAAAACAATCAAATTCAATTAAACAAACATTTTTTTTTTATTGCTGTCATTATACACATGGTAGCACTCTGCTGCCCCCTGGTGGCAGAAATGCAAGGTTTTGCAAACCTACATGAACTTGGGCCAACGCTTGTAGTTTAGTTTGGCCAGAACAGACTCACATGAATTATGAATGGATGAAGAGGTCTGCACTTAACAGTGCCAAACCAGACATGGAACTGCCACTGCTCTCTTTTCCCTTTGCTATTTCCAACAGCCAGGAAAGTGAGATGGGGCTGGAGAGATGCAAATCACAGCATTGCACAAGCAAGAGCATTTCCATGTCTTGTGTATCATCGAATGGTGCTCTCAATTCCGCAAAGTGATGTAATATATATAAAAAGAGGGAGAAGCAGATCCGTGCCACAAACAGCAAATATCACCCACGTATATCAATAAAACTGAGCACCTTGAGAGAATAGGCATCGTATTTTTCAAGCACATGGCTGCAGTTTGATCTCACCAAGTCCTCTTCTATCTGAAAGGCACAAATGAAGACGAATTGTTGTAGGACTATCCTTGAATGGCAAAGTGTGTCCTCCTTTTCTCCCCATCAACCTCAGGTTTAGAGAAACAGAAGGTTAAATTATGATGATGATGATGATGATGATGATGTTAGACTTATATACCACCCTTCAGCCAAATATCACATAGTTTAAAACATAAAATAAAAACAAAAATAAATAAAAACTGCTTCACCCTTGTATACCTGGAGGAGCATCTCCACTCTCACTGAGATCCAGCTCCCATGGCCTTCTGGTGGTTCCTCATTGCAAGAGATGAGGCTACAGGGAACCAGGCAGAGGGCCTTCTCGGTAGTGGCACCCGCCTTGTGGAATGCCCTCTCATCAAATGTCAAGCAGATAAACAGCTATGTGATTTTAAAAGACATCTGAAGGCAGCCCTGTTTAGAGAAGTTTTTAGTGTTTGATGTTGCATTGTGTTTTTGCTATTTTTTTTGTTGGGAGCCACACATATGTTCTAGGTCTAACTGAATTATCAGTGTTGAGACTTCTTACATTTCACTTCCCTTTGGCACCACTGTGTCCAACTATGCCCCTTTGCAGGTGTGTGTGTGTGTGTGTGTGTGTGTGTGTGTGGTCTTCCAAAGCAACTACTCTATTCTGAACTTAAAAATGGAAAGCATAATGCTGGTGGTCAACAAAAGAGGTTTAAATACTGTCTCAAGGCAAATCTAAAAAAATGTAGTATAAACACTGACAACTGGGAAACACTGGCCTGCGAGTGCTCCAGTTGGAGAACAGCCTTTACCAAAGGTGTCATGGGCTTTGAAGACACTCAAACTCAGGACGAAAGGGAGAAACGTGCTAAGAGGAAGGCATGCTTGGCAAACCCACACCGTGATCAACTCCTGCCTGGAAACCAATGTCCCCACTGTGGAAGAACGTGTGGATCCAGAACTGGCCTCCACAGTCATGGATTCACTGTTAAAAATGTGTTTATGGAAGACAATCTTACTCGGCTATGAGTGAACGCCAAAGAAGATGAAGAAGATATATAGTGTGTGTGTGTGTGTGTGTGTCAACGCCACACCAAAAAGTGTTAGTCTTTAAGATACCACAGGTCTCCTGGCAGTTTTTGCTGCAGCAGAGTAGCACAGATACCCCTCAGGCAGGCTGGTATGGCTCCCTGCTAACCTGTTGGCAACTGTGTTCACAAACACACGCATGCACACACTCTCTCTCATTTATTTCATAAAATTTATACACTATTTGATGTTTTTTTTTAAAAAAAAAAACCACCTCAAAGCAGTTTACAAAAAGAAACTCACCGGTTTCAACGCTTCATAATACAGCTCCACAGCAGACTTCCCACGTTCGGAGGGATCTACAGGGTATCCCAGAATGTCTGGATTCTTCTCCACCTCTTTGACTCTGGCTCGGATATTGTTCACCAGGTACCAGGCGTTGCCATTGCCGTCTGAATAATGGTTTAATTTCAGGCCATATTTTGCAACATATTCCCGGACAATTCTGCATGGAGGTAGAGAGAGCCAATGGGCGGATCAGAGGGGAAGAGTAGGAGGAAAGATGGTAACAGAGGGGAAGAATGGGTATTAAACAAAAAGGGGTGTGTTTATTATGCCATTAGTCTTTGATTTCCCGTGTTTAGCTTTTCTGCATAGTTTGTTCCCTTATTGTGCCTCCTGTTCCGTTGCCATGGTCTACCAGGGTCTGACCCATGTCCCATCAGAGACTTTACTGTATAGGGTGGAGAACTTTGACGAGGAAAGGGTTCAGGAAACCTCCTCAAAGAACCACCAGCATCTCATTCACAGGTTGGTCCTCATCCATGACAGGGCCTTTTCAGTGGTGGTCCCCAGATTGTGGAATGTGCTACACAGTGAGGTGTTCCTGTCTCCATCAAGGAGGGATTTGAAAAGGTTCCTGCTTACACAGGAATTTGGTGTCTGAAGAATACTGTTCCTGGCAATCTCGCGATGGATGTGTGTTTTTCACTGAAGTTGCTTTTAGGTTTGATCTAAAAAAGCAACACCTTTTAGACGTTTTTAATTATTTTTTAGAATGGTTTGATCTAAAAAAAAAAGAATGTTTTGATCTGTTTTATAACATTTCTCTTTGTTCCTGTTTTTAAATTGTATACATGTTTGCCACCCTGGACTCCTTAGAAGAAGGGCAGCATATAAATTCAATAAATAGACAGGCAAAACACAAACAAACACAAACACATTATAGGCCTTCTGGCAACACAGGCCTGCTACCATTCTTTGCAGTACAGTTCTTTGCAGACGAAAATAATCCGTTCTGCGAGTCTCTTTGTCTAGCGGCTTTTTCGTCTTGCGAAGCAACCCTATTAGCGGCTTAGCGGCTTAGCGCTATTAGCGGTTTAGCGGATTAGCAGCTATTAAAGGCTTAGCAGCTTAGCGGCTAAAAGGCTATTAGCAGCTTAGCGGCATAGAAAAAGGGGGGAAAGCGGAAAAAAATCGAAACACTCGCAAGACGTTTTCGTCTTGCGAAGCAAGCCCATAGGGAAATTCGTCTTGCGAAGCAGCTCAAAAACGGAAAACCCTTTCGTCTAGCGGGTTTTCTGTCTTGCAAGGCATTCGTCTTGCGAGGTACCACTGTATCTCTGTCTTTCCAACCTCCCAGAAGCAGGGTTCCCTGCAATACTTCTGTCGTCCCAACTTCACAGAAGCCAAAGACTTTAAAATAAGCTGAGGACCCTCCCTTTAACTACCCAGTCAGCATCTCTAGCCTGGCAGAGCCTACCAGATTTGATCAGCCTACATAAGACTTCCCTTGGTACTAGCTCTCTGCACAGACAACATTTCAGGTAGCCTCTTGCCTTAGCATGACTCATTGGAGCTGTCCAAGGTTCTGAAAGCTTATCACTTGCCCTGGGAGCTTCCCACTCCCACAGAACTGGACAGTCGCTGGTTAGGTTGCAACCTGGAGAGTTGCCTTTAAATTCTGCTGCTGGAACAGGAGACGAAAGGGATGTGGCTTCTCTCTCCCCCCCCCTATCCTCCCACCCCCTCGTCCCACACCTGCTGTAACAAGCTGGATCCCAGCAGGTGGGAAAGGGTGTGGACTAGAGGAAAACAAAACTGGGGGAAGCCCCAACTGTCTCTTCTGAATCAGGAGCAGAAACAAAGTTAAAAGGGGAATATCTCTAGCCTGCAACTTGGCAATCATATGGCCTGTTGCTGGAGCAATCTTTCTTTCTTTCTTTCTTTCTTTCTTTCTTTCTTTCTTTCTTTCTTTCTTTCCTTCCTTCCTTCCTTCCTTCCTTCCTTCCTTCCTTCCTTCCTTCCTTCCTTCCTTCCTTCCTTCCTTTTCCCCAAAAGCTGGTTCCAAATATTCTGTCACATTCTAGCATGACCAAGAAGCACGGCCCCAGAAACAGAAAGCCTGAATTCATAATGGCTGGGATCAGCAAAAGATTAAGGAACAGGTTCAACTCTTACCCAGTTGTGTCAGTGTACCTTTGCATCCTGGCATATGGGGGAATGGCTGTCATCCATTCCTTTGAGGCAAAGGTAAGGTGCTACATTTGGGGACATGATGAGACGGAGGGCAGCACATGCCCTCTCCCTCTCTTCAGAAACTGGACACTCCACTTCTGCTGACTTTGATCATGCAGGGGAAGTTGTAGTGCGGAAGAGCCAGCGTGGTGTAATGGTTAGAGTGTCGGGCTAGGACCTGGGAGACCAGGGTTCAAATCCCCACTCAGCCACAAAGTTCACTGGGTGATCTTGAGCCACTCACTGCCTCTCAGCCTAACCTACCTCACAGTGTTGCTGTGGGGATTAAATGGGGAAGGGGAGAACCATGGAGGCCCCTTTGAGCTCTTGGGGGGAAAGGTGGCGACAATACAAATGCAAATAAATGAATGGATGAAGTATGCAATGACCAAACATTCAAAAAAACCTTTCTGACAGCAAGAGCAGTTCAGCAGTGGAACAGACTCCAATGAGAGGTGGTGGACTCTCCTTCCTTGGAGGTTTTTAAAACAGAGGTTTGGATGGCTATCTGTCATGCCTGCTTTAGCTGAGATTCCTGCATTGCAGGGGGCTGGACTAGATGACCCATGGGGTCCCTTCCAACTCTAAGATTTAGTGACCACAGGGATCCACTGCACACCACAGGGTCCCCTAAAATTGCAACGCCTCCCATCTCTGCACATGCTGCATGACATGATGACGGGCATTTTACCATCAGACTCATTTCAGTTTTGTCCTTGATTTTGTTCTCATTGAGTCACAGAATTGCAGAGTTGGAAGGGACACCCCATTGGTCATCTAGACCAACCCTCTGCAACATAGGAATCGCTGCTAAAGAATCCCTGACAGATGGCCGCTGAACCTCTGCTTAAAAACCTGCAACGGACGAGAGTCCACCGCCTTCTGAGATAAGTCTGTTTTACTGTCAAACAGCTCTTACCATCAGAAAGCTCTTCCTAATATTTAGTCGGAATGTCCTTTCTTGCCATTTTGAATCCATTGGATCAGGCCCTACCCTTCGGAGCAGCAGGAAACAAGCTCCTTTCACCTCCTATGTGACAGCCCTCCCTCTTTTTGAAGAAGAAGAAGAAGAGTTTGGATTTGATATCCCGCCTTTCACTCCCTTTAAGGAGTCTCAAAGTGGCTAACATTCTCCTTTCCATTCCTCCCCCACAACAAACACTCTGTGAGGTGAGTGGGGCTGAGAGACTTCAGAGAAGTGTGACTAGCCCAAGGTCACCCAGCAGCTGCATGTGGAGGAGCGGAGACGCGAACCCGGTTCACCAGATTACGAGTCTACTGCTCTTAACCACTACACCACACTGGCTCTCATTTGAAGGTGGCTGTCATACCAACTCTCTTTCCCTCCATCAAATATTATCAGCCACACACCACCATGGGAATATCACTGCCCCTTCTTACCTGTGGCTGAAAGGCAGGCGCCTCGGGCCCAAATCCACATACCAGCCCCCCTTGGGATCATGGTAAGTCTCCATCCTGCCTCCCACACAGCTGCTGGCTTCTAGAATTGTCACCTGGGGGGTGGGCAAAAGAAGATCTATAATTGCAGTGGTTGCAAAATGGCTCCACTGAACAATGTTGAAGAATGCCCCCATGGGAAAGGGCCAAAGTGTTTGTTTTGTGAGAATACCCAGTCCAATATTTATAGTCCTGATTATAGCAGCTTTCCTCAGCCTCCAGATGTTGGACAGCAACTCCCATCAGCCCCAGACAGCATGGCAAGTGGTCAGGGATGATGGGAGCTGTAGTCCCTGGGGGGCCGAAAGCTGAACAATCTGTCACTGGCACCTTATTCTAGGCAGGTTAAGCAAATTATATCATTCAGGTGTCAGAGATGTCTGGTGGCTCATACTGATTTCATTCATTCATCTCCGGTGAGTTTGTAATTAAGACTTACAAGCCTTGGATATTGGCTGTTACCTTTCAGAAGTTGCTGCCACATTGGATCTGCTGGTGTTATTCTTATTCAAGGGCAATTATCAACTTGCTGTCAGATTACTTAGCCTGAATGTTCAGCCTGCTAAGTTTGCCTGGAAGTTACACTGTTGAGGAATGCTTGATGCCAGTACTGGGGACTGGCAAAATAGACAAGATCAGTGGTAAAGTCTGCTCTCAGAATGGACTTAGGCTGGTGGCACTGAGGGCAGCAGAAATGGACCCTGTTGATACCTTATTGAAACACAAACTGCAAGAAGCATCTTTCTGTAGTAGATGCTACTAGAGAGTGGGGACTGTGCAGATTCAAAATGGCCAAGTTTGCAGGAACATCAGCTTTGAGTTCATTGAGTCGGAAGGACTGGGCAGCGTGCTTTGGGCATGCAAGCGCTGACTTGCATTCAGCTGCTGCTGAAGTTTGGGTTGTATTGTGTAGGCCAGGGGTCAGCAAACTTTTTCAGCAGGGGCCGGGCCACTGTCCCTCAGACCTTGTGGGGGGCCGGACTATATATTGGAAAAAATAATGAACGAATTCCTATGCCCCACAAATAACCCAGAGATGTGTTTTAAATAAAAGCACACATTCTCCTCATGTAAAAACACCAGGCAGGCCCCACAAATAACCCAGAGGTGCATTTTAAATAAAGGGACACATTCTATTCATGTAAAAACACACTGATTCCCGAACCATCTGTGGGCCGGATTAAGAAGGTGATTGGGCCGGATCCGCCCCCCGGGCCTTAGTTTGCCTACCCATGGTGTAGGCTCTTCTTCGGTGGTTGGGGCAGACTCCCCTTGGGAGGCACAGAACAGCTGAAAGGGTGCAGATGCCAGCAGTGTTGGCTCTGGATTCTGGAGGGCTGGTGGGCAAGACTCCTTTCCCTCCAAGAGTCTAGCTCCTCTCGACTTTCACAGCCAGCTGATTCTCCTCATCACCACTGCTGCCATTGGCTTGCTTGCCAGGGAGAGAGCCAATCAGCAGGCAGTGGCAACTGCTGCTCCGCCTCCCAGCCACCACTTTCCCCTAAGGTGGGTGCCTATATGCAGCTGTGTGCAAGTCGAATGGGGAGCCGCCTGTAATTGCTGCTTTGTTTCAGTGGGGTTTCCCTGTACAAGAGCAAGGTCAAGTTTTTCTGCTTTATTTGGGGATGGGGCATGGCTCAGCAGCAGTGCATCTCCCTTGCATGCAGAAGATCCCAGGTTCAGTCCCTGCCATCTCCGGGTACAGTTGGGAAAGACTCTCTGTCTGAAATATTGGAAAGCTGCTCAGTAAACAATCCTAAGCTAGGAGGACCATGGGTCTGTGTTATGTACTGAGTTGAATAGGATCCAAAATGCAGCAGTCTGATTGGTCCTAGAACGAACAATAGGATTCAGAATGCAGAAGTCTGATTGGTCCTAGAACAATACAGCAGTGTGATTGGTCTGCAGGAGCCACCCAATCCAGCTCCAGATGGAAGTGAATCCACAACCTGATTGGCCTACAGGAGAATCCCGGAATTAGCCAATCACGTGCAGCCCATTGTGTAAATAATGTATATAAAGCAGATACTTTGGGGGAACTTTCATTCCTCCTCACCACTATGAGCTGAATAAAGAGCATGAAATCCACTCTCGACTCCAAGTATATTTCAGTCTGGTTCAGCAAAGGAGAGCTTCCTACGCTCCTATGTCTGCAACTTCAGAGATGTCTCTTCCTTTGCTCACCTTTCTAAGGTCAGTGCTGGATCAGGGCCCTGATCTACAGATCTTTTGCACACACCAGGATGCCCACAGACACCAGAGCGCAAGGATCTTTGCATGCTCTGCTGTGTTACAGATGTCTGGTCCTGGGACAGGAGTGCAGACAGCAGAATAAATTTTGGTGGGGGGTCGGAGCTAGCTCCAAAACAAAATTGAGAAAAACAGGGCACGAGACAGGTAGGTGAATTATGGTGCTTTCAATCAGCTAACATCTTGAAAACGTCACATTCTGGAGGAACTGTTTGTCAGAGATTACCCAAGGTCCCTGAGGGAAAGGTCTGTTTTTCTGGTTATGATTACAGCTCTGCTTCAGAACAGATGCACCTGTATAAATAAAGCCACAAGATCTGACTCATTGGCAACGGCTCTGTTGGGAAACCAGACTGCTGTGCCTTGGTTAGCTCCTTGGCAAAGTGTCAACCGATCTGGGGTCAAAAATACATGGGTGATCCTGACATATTCTGGATCTCCATTCCCATGCATGGCATAGGAAGCTGCCTTTATACTGAACCAGATGCAATCAAGCCAAGCAAAACCACTTGTGCAATGAAGGGATGTAAAGGTAAAGGGACCCCTGACCATTAGGTCCAGTCATGGCCGACTCTGGGGTTGCAGTGCTCATCTCGCTTTACTGGCCGAGGGAGCCGGCATACAGCTTCCGGGTCATGTGGCCAGCATGACTAAGCTGCTTCTGGCAAAGCAGAGCAGCGCATGGAAACGCCGTTTACCTTCCCGCCAAAGCGGTACCTATTTATCTACTTGCACTTTGATGTGCTTTTGAACTGCTAGGTTGGCAGGAGCAGGACTGAGCAACGGGAGCTCACCCCGTCACGGGGATTCGAACCGCTGACCTTCTGATCAGCAAGTCCTAGGCTCTGTGGTTTAACCCACAGCACCACCCACGTCCCTAATGCAGGGATGTAGCCGGGGAGAATTTTGAGGGCCAGATGTAGAAGCTCAGAGGGCCACATTCCACACCCTGGCTATCTACCTTCCCCATTCTCTTGAATATGTCTTGCACATTGTGGCACGGCAGGTCACCAATAAAAGAGAAGCTTGCAAGATTTGCAAAAACAACAAAAGAAGTGATCATGCCTGCCATCTACATATTTAATTGCCTGGTGGTTTGTGCAACTGCACACTCCGTGGCCCACCCAGTTTTTTCATTTGTTTTTCATAAGCTTGCCCTGCAGCAGAAAATAGTAATTAAGTCCTGCCAGTTGGCCCTGTTGATGGGGGGAAAATATATAGCAAACGTGCTGATCCGGGTTATTGGACTGGAATGAGCCTGCTCTGCAGAAGCAGAGGGCGGGGGGGGGGGGGGCAGGCAAACGGGGAATCTAGGCTGAGTGAAGCTCTTGTTTTTCTACTCGCACCTGGGTCTCAGGTGGAGCCAGCATCCCCTAGAGGAGTAAGGCTGCTATTGGAGCCACTCAGCCCCTGAACCTGCCAAACTATGCTGAGGAAAGCGACGGTGTAAGACAGGGGTCGCCGACGGGGCATCCTCCGGATTTTTGGGAATACAACTCCCATCAGCTCCCAGCCAGAGTGGGATGATGGGAGCTGTAGTCCAGGACATCTCGAGAGTACAACGTTGACAGGTGCCGCCATGATGAAAGCTGTATATGCCGTAGAGACCATATCATTATGCCTAGGACCCTCAGACCTATGGGACCGCCTCTCCCGGTATGCCTCACGGAGGACCTTAAGGTCCTTAAAAGCAACACCCTAGAGGTCCCGGAGCCTAAGGAAGTTAAATTAGCCTCAACCAGAGCCAGGGCCTTTTCAACACTGACTCTGGCCTGGTGGAACCCTCTGTCTCATAAGACCAGGGCCCTGCAGGATCTGATTTCTTTCCGCAGGGCCTGTAAGACAGAGTTGTTCCACCTGGCCTTTGGCTTGGAGTCAATTTGATTCCCTCCCCCTCTTTCTTTTTTCCTTTCTCCTCCTGTGATGAGGCTGCATTTTAATGTTTTAATGTTGTATTTTAATGTTGTTTTTAAGTTGTATTCATTCAGCTTGTTTTTATTATTGGTTGTTAGCCGTCCTGAGCCTCCCCTGGCCTTGGCTGGGGAGGGCAGGGTATAAATAAAATTTATTATTATTATTATTATTATTATTATTATTATTATTATTATTATTATTATTATTAAAGGCTATCCTCTGTATTCTCAGGCACCAGAAAGGGGGACACCTTTTTAATTTCCCACAATACAGTGGAGGGATGCTGTGTCAGGAGCACTGCGGAAAATTAAAACAGCAGCTCGCAAGCCCAGTCGTCTGGAGCAAATGTTTGACTAAATGGGAGCCCAGGGCAAGTGTCAATTATAGTCCCTTCCAGAGTGCTGTGTCGCCAGCATCTGCCTGAAGATGCCATGTGTCAATGTCAGGCTTGGTACTTTGAAATGTAAACCTGGCTCTATAAAGACCAGGGCTTGAAAACTGGAAGACAGTCTCAGGAACGCACATACCGTCCTCCTCCTATTCCCTCAATCCCTTTTGAGGACAAATTCTCCCTTGTTGGCTTTAACCAGTGCTTTTTTTCTAAAAAAAATATATATATGTTCAGGGGTACTCTCATTTTCCTACTCATATTGAAATACTGCCCTTCAATGAGGCCAAACTTAGATTCACAAAATGTTTAGGGGCATGCATACTCCTGCGTACCCCCCCCCCCCAGAAAAAAGCACTGCCTTTAACCATGGTTTAGCATTACATATATGCTGAGGTTAGCTATGGCGCATTCCTATTCAGGTGCATTCCCAGTGCTAGCTTTAAGCGTGGTTTGCAAGAAATCAGGATTACATCTGCACCAGGTCACACTGGAAGCAAACCCTTGGTTTCCCCCAGAAGATGCACGGGATGGCTAAACAACAATCTATATTTCATACACGTCCATCGTTTTCTTTTCCCGGCTTGCAAACCCGTGTGCAGAAACCATTGTCCCAATTTTTTAATCATTTGGTAGGGCCACTCTGGGGTTGCTTCAGAGACTGGATCAGCCTGAAACACTGCCTTGTGTCATTAAATCCAAACATCCTGAGCGAGATAAGAGTTTGGGCAAGGTTGGCTGAAGATTGTGAATCAAGGGGGCAGGATTTGGGCTTGACTTACAGGAAAGTGGGCAACCAGGGAGAGGGCCTTCTCGGTAGTGGCACCCATCCTGTGGAACACCCTCCCATCAGATAAGCTTTGTAATGTGTAATGCTTCATTATGTTTTTATATACTGTACTTTATGTTGGAAGCCGCCCAGAGTGGCTGGGGCAACCCAGTCAGACAGGCAGAGTACAAATACAAAATTGCTGTTATTATGCAACTCCTGCCTCACCTGCCCTTGCTTCTCACCCTGCCAATACCTCCCCATCTCCTTGGCCTCATCACCTTGTGTCCAGCGTCCAGCAGCACTTTCCCAGCTGTAAGTCCAGCAACTCCGGCTCCCACAATTGCAATCCGTCTCGGTTCTTCAGTTTTGCCCAGCCCATCCTTAGCAATATCCAGCAGCCGCTCATATTCTGGATCCTCAAAACATCTCTCTAAGGGGCTGGGCATGCTCTTCCGCAGCAGGAGCAGAGCGGCAAGGCCCAGAAGCACTAAGAAGACACACAAACATCAGCAGCCTAAGAACATAAGAAGAGTCTTGCTGGATCTATTTTAATGGCTTGATTCTTCAACATCAACTTCGATGGACTGGTCATGTTGTGCGGATGCCTGATTATCGTCTTCCAAAGCAACTACAATGGTACCTTGGGTTACAGATGCTTCAGGTTACAGATGCTTCAGGTTACAGACTCTGATAACCCAGAAATAGTACCTCGGGTTAAGAACTTTGCTTCAGGATGAGAACAGAAATTGTGAAGTGATGGCGTAGTGTAGGCGGGAGATCCCATTAGCTAAAGTGGTACCTCAGGTTAAGAACAGTTTCAGGTTAAGAACAGACCTCCAGAATGAATTAAGTTCTTAACCGAGGTACCACTGTACTCTACAGTGGTACCTCGGGTTACATACGCTTCAGGTTACAGACTCCGCTAACCCAGAAATAGTGCTTCAGGTTAAGAACTTTGCTTCAGGATGAGAACAGAAATTGTGCTCTGGCGGCACGGCAGCAGCAGGCGGCCCCATTAGCTAAAGTGGTGCTTCAGGTTAAGTACATTTTCAGGTTAAGAATGGACCTCCATAGCGAATTAAGTACTTAACCCGAGGTACCACTGTATTCTGAACTTAAAAATGGAAAGTGCAATGCTGGTGGTTAATGAGGTTTAAAGACTCTCTCAAAGGCAAATCTAAAGAAATGTAGTATAAACACTGACAACTGGGAAACACTGGCCTAAGAGAGCTCCAGTTGGAGGACAGCCTTTACCAAAGGTGTCATGGGCTTTGAAGACACTCAAACTCAGGACACAAGGGAGAAACGTGCTAAGAGGAAGGCATGTTTGGCAAACCCTCACTGTGATCAACTCCCGCCAGGAAACCAATGTCCCCACTGTGGAAGGACGTGTGGGTCCAGAATTGGCCTGCACAGTCACTTACAGACTTACTGCTAAAACCGTGTTCATGGAAGACAAACTTACTCAGCTACAAGTGATCACCAAAGAAGAAGAAGAAGAGTGGCTTGTTCTAACAGTGGCCAACGAGGTGCCCATGGGAAACATACAAGCAAAGATGTGAGGCTACTTTCCTCTCTCTTCTGATATCTCGGCAACCACATGAATGCCCACGGAAGATAGTTAGCTCTTCATTGTCAAAGCTGACACTTACAGTAGTTTCCTCAGCTCTGAATACCTGCACACACCAGCCTTGCATCTAGGCAGCTATTCTATGCTCTTGTTGCAGCAACAGGGGGCCATGCCCCCTTCACCAGCTTATGCACCTCCCCACAACAGGCTGCACACATGCAGCCAGAGACTATGCCTTTGTGGAAACTGCCTCTGCTCTTCCCACTTCTGTTCGCTCCTGGTTCTGGGAGACAGTGGTGCAGGAGAGGGTCAGGAAGCATCCGGCCCTTCACTTGCCTGACCTGCTTCTTCCTCCAGCTCTGAAGTTTCCCCTGCCTCTGATTCTCACCTCCTGGCTGGTACAGGTCCCCACAAATCCATGCTCCCCTCTCCCTAGTCAGACTCCAGTAGTCCTGGTTTCCCCAGGCACCAGCTGTGCAATACATGTGTAGCTGCTGCTTGTTTGTTCTGTGGGGTCTTGGTTTCTCCTTCCAAGAAGCTTCTCTACTTTGAAGATTTGCTTTTGCAATGTACTGCAGTGGCAATATCTTGCTGCTGAGGGAATGGGGTTCCTCACGACAACAACCACCACCAGCAGCACTTCTCAAGGGCCACAGCACTTGCAGGTTTGATCAGTTGCACAAGCGTTTTATTGAACAGTGTCTACCACTTTGCCAATGAACACAGCACTCCTTTCATTTCGTGCTGCAAGGCTCAGTAGCTGGTCCACAAACCAGAAACTGAAACAGGAGCTGAAACTCGCTTGTCTCAAGGCCAGATGTGGAAAACTATACTCTGGTATTTTCAAACTACAAGATCTTATTTTGGATTAGAGGCTTCAGTATGACTCAGAGGGTTTCTCCAGACTGTTTGTAGTCATGATGAAGGAAGTCACAGTGTATGATTGGTTGAGAGATCAGGAGCTACTTCTGGCAAGCAAAAACACTTTGTCCTTCGAGCCGGAATCGAACCAGCGACCTAAGGATGGCTTGGACAACAACCTACAGTCCTCCGCTCTACCAGCTGAGCTATCGAAGGAACAAGCCCAAAGCTTTGCCTTGTTCTTTTCAACTTGGGATGCGGCTTCCTTTAAAAAAAAAAAAAAGGCAGCGATTGGCCTACAGGGCATGGAACTGGAATTTCAGTGAAAGCTTCCCTATATTCCTTGAGAAATCTTGGCACAAAGTCATGACACTGCAGAGGCAAGGGCAGCGGCTGTTGATGATGGATGACAACATCCTCATAAGATGCACACTGACTGCAAGTCAATGAACTGAGATGAGGGGGACCCCTTATAACAGAGATGGGGAACCTGTATGCCTATCCAGAAGTTGTGGGAAGTACAACACCTAAGAGCCCCAATGGGCAGGGATGATGTTTAGTCCATAAACATCTAGTAGAGGTGTGATGAACCTTTGGTCCTTCCAAATGCTGCTGAACTACAACTCCCATCATCCTTGGCAATTGGCCATGCTTGCTTATGCTGATGGGAGTTGTAGTTTAGTTCATTCATTCATTCATTTTATTTTTATGCTACTTTTACACACACACACACACACACACCATCCTCAAAGCAGCTTACAACAAGGGACACATTACAGCAAGGGATATATTTCAAACAAACACTACAAAAACAATTCTCCCCTACCTGTTCTAAAGAAGAGAAGTGGCCTTCTCAGGCCCAAAAAGAAGGGATGGAGCTTTACCTTGGTCTTTTACTTCGAAAGCTTTTCATGTTTCAACACAACAGCCTGCTAACCATTGTGCTGGCTTCTGCCAATGAAGCAACTTAGTTTAAATCCAGGATTTTTAAAGGTTATGCTTGTGGGTTTTCTTACTATCTTTATATATACATACATATATATATATATATATATAAAGGGAATGAACAAATTCCTATGCCCCTGGGTTATTCCTATAACCCAGAGATGCATTTTAAATAAAAGCACACATTCTACTCATGTAAAATCACCAGGCAGGCCCCACAAATAACCCAGAGATGCATTACAAATAAAAGGGCACATTCTACTCATGTAAAAACATGCTGATTCCTGGAGCGTCTGTGGACCGGATTTGGAAGGCGATTGAACTGGATCCCCCGGGCCTTAGTTTGCCTACCCATGCTTTAGATCTTAGGCTTGCTGGCGGAGAGGCAGGAAATCTGGAGAAGGCATTCAAAGGGAATATCTCCCATTGAAATTCCAGTTCCACGCCCAACCACACCCACAGTTAAAAGGTGAGGCACAGCACCCTAGGCTTGTCCCTTCGATAGCTCAGCTGGTAGAGCGGAGGACTGTAGACTGCTGCCAAAGTCATCCTTAGGTCGCTGGTTCGACTCCGGCTCGAAGGACAGATTTTTTTTCCTTGTTCTTGCCAGATGCATCAGCAAATCAAGCAGTAAGACAGTATTTGCATGCAGCGCTGAAATTAGTGGTTTGTGCTTTATATTGGTCCGTAATGTGAAAATTCGAGCCTGTATTGGCTAGCATCTCTGCTTTCAGCGTTATGCCCCCAAAGAACAGCATTCAGAAACGGTGCCAAGTGGGTTTTTCCATCTCATGTGTGAAAAATATATTGGACATACGCCAACTTCTTGTTACTTAAGGTTAATGCATCCAAGCCTGTTTCATCTTTTGGCAGTCGTATCAACCCTGGACTGAACGCTTTCTTGAGGGCCATTTAAAACATCACACACATACACACAGAGGGATAGCTCAATTGGTAGAGCATTGGACTCTTAAACTTAGGGTGGTGGGTTTGAGCCCCACGTTGCACACAAAAATTCTTGCATTGCCGGGGATTGGGGTAAATGATCCACAGGGTTCTTTCCAACTCTACGATCCCATGACAATCGCGCCTGAATTTGTCATTAAACAAATGTATGCTCAGTAGTGGTGACTTGACTGAAAACAACTGTTTCCCTCCCCCCCCCCTTACATTTTGTTGCCACAGCACTAGACAAAGAGGCAAGCTGCTTTTTAAACCAAGAAAGTGGCTTGCCTCTTTGGCAACAGGATATGCTGCAGCAAAAATACTTCAAAGCCAGCTAGAAGTGCTTGAACAAATCTTGCTTGCATGTGCCTATAATCTCTTCATGTCACATACACCGAAATCAGGAAAATACATTCCACATTTTTTTCTGGACCCCAATATTCCCTTCCAAAACCTGCCAGGAGGAAAAAAGATATAGATATTTTAAAAACTATTATTATTGATATGGTGCCCTAAGACATATATTTAAAAAATTAGGCTTCTTTATAGAGAACCCTGGTCTTACTGTAAATCTGCATTCAAATCTGTATGGAGATTCCTTAAGCTGAATTGAGTTCGTATTTTTTCATATGCCATCTGAAAATTTCAGGGCTATTTAGCATCTTTGGCTGAGTACACACCAGACATTAAAGTGCACATCTCCTGGAAAAATACTGGGAACTGTAGTTCACCACTCACAGAATTACAGCTCCCAATACCCTGAGACCAGAGAGACATCGCTATGCCTGACAACAAATCCCTAACTATTGGATTATTTCACCCCATCTTTTTGTGCCTGCCAAACAGACGTGTTATGCTTATGATAATCTTTTATTCTCTCGTTAATTATGCTGTTTTAAATGTGCATTTTATATTTGACTTCACTTAGCAATTTTGGGGTGAAAATGTTTAAGGTTTTTTGTTTGTTTGTTAACTTTGCGTTAAATATGTATTCCGTAGTTGACCTCCTTTGTAATATTTTGAAATCTTTAAGATAAAATTTTAGTTTTCTGTTAATTATGTTGTTTGTTTTTGTTTTAATTTATTAAAGCTTTATTGCAAAACAATTTACATGCTACATAAAAAACAACACAAACAGACCAATACCATACCATCAAAACAACTAAACACTAACAATATATCATTTGATATCTCGCACACTTTTGACTTCTGATTCACCTCATTGTACTTTTTACACATGATTGGTCTATACGCGCTTCCTTATTTGTGAACTGTTACATATCAATGGTGATTCTTGCTTCTATAATTTCGTTATTATTCAAGATTCAATCTAGACCTGTCAGAAGATTTGCATTATCACAATACATACTTTTTTAGATATTCTTTAAATATTGTCAAACCTTTACTCATTCTCTGGTTTGAGTTTCCTCTTAATCTCCCAGTCATTTTTGCAAGTTCTAAATATTCTATCATCTTTGCCTGCCAGTCAATTTTTGTGTGTACAGTGGTACCTCAGGTTAAGTACTTAATTCATTCCGGAGGTCTGTTCTTAACCTGAAACTGTTCTTAACCTGAAGCGCCACTTTAGCTAATGGTGCTTCCCGCTGCCGCCGCGCCGCCAGAGCACAATTTCTGTTCTCATCCTGAAGCAAAGTTCTTAACCCGAGGTACTATTTCTGGGTTAGCGGAGTCTGTAACCTGAAGCGTCTGCAACCCGAGGTACCACTGTATATGCGTTATTGGAGATAGATGTCCTCAGAGAGTGAGCACTAGCCAGGTGAGGGAGATCTTGACCCTGCATGAAAGTCCAGAAACTATTGGAAAGATGCTGTGATCTTGGGTTATTAATTAATAGCTGGAGGCAAATGGGGCCTCCTGCTGCCACCACGTCGCTGCTGCGTGATTTCTGTTCTCATCCTGATGCAAAGTTCTTAACCTGAGGTAATATTTCTGGGTTAGCAGAGTCTGTAACCTGAAGCGTATGTAACCTGAAACATATGTAACCTGAGGTACCACTGTATTTGACTTTCTTCAGATTGTTTATTGACGTTTTAATATTCTGTAAACTGCTTTGAGATTTTTCTTAAAAATATAAAGCAGTATAGAAATGAAATAAATAGTAATAGTAATAAACTACAGTTCCCAGAATTCTTTTTCTGGGGTGGGGGAGGGGACAATCTTTAAGCGCATGGTGCATACAGAACTTCCATTCCCTCTAATGCCCAGTTCCACAACTAGAGGTTTCAGTACTTTCTGTTTTCCTTCCCTTCCCTTTTGGCTCAGCAACAAGACCTTCCTGACAGTAAGAGCTGTTCGACAGTGGAATTTGCTGCCAAGGAGTGTGGTGGAGTCTCCTTCTTTGGAGGTCTTTAAGCAGAGGCTTGACAACCATATGTCAGGAGTGCTCTGATGGTGTTTCCTGCTTGGCAGGGGGTTGGACTTGATGGCCCTTGTGGTCTCTTCCAACTCTATGATTCTATGATTCTAGGAGAAAGGGTTTGCCCACATATCACCTTAGTGACCTCACATGCTTACCCAACCTGCCCATGGTCCTTGGGATGGATCCCCAAAAGCTACGGCTGGTGCAGAGAAGAACCAGGGCTGTCTCACTTTCATTCACGCATACTGACAGGTTCTCTTCAGCCTTGTCTGCTGCTGCCTTTCAGCCACAGCAAAGCACCATGAGGCCTTGAGCATCTGGACTCTGGGAGACAAACAAAAACCCCATGATCAGCAAGGGGGTGGGGATAGTGGGGATGCAGCTGAAGATCAACACAGCACTGGGCAGAGCAAAGGTGACAGAGAGCTTCAGTAGAGGTCAGAGTGGCTACTGTGGATTAAAGCACGTCAAAGTGCAAGTAGATAAATAGGTACCACTCCGGCAGGAAGGTAAATGGCGTTTCCATGTGCTGCTCTGGTTCTCCAGAAGCGGCTTAGTCATGCTGGCCACATGACCCGGAAGCTGTACGCCGGCTCCCTCGGCCAATAAAGCGAGATGAGCGCCGCAACCCAGAGTCGTCTGCAACTGGACCTAACGGTCAGGGGTCCCTTTACCTTTACCTTTTCCCACACTGGAGGGGAAAGCAGCTGCCATGCAAGACCATGGTTGCGGACTTTCCAGAGGACGAAACAGGCTGCTGGTCATTTGGTCTAGCAGTAGGAGCATGGTTGTCTTTGGCCGCAGGGGTTCGACTCCTTACTCCTTTGTTGTTGTTGTGTCCAACTCTTCGTGACCCCATGGACCAGAGCACGCCAGGAACTCTTCCACTGCCTCCCGCAGTTTGGTCAGACTCATGTTTGTAGCTTTGAGAACACTGTCCAACCATCTCGTCCTCTGTCGTCCCCTTCTCCTTGTGCCCTCCATCTTTCCCAACATCAGGGTCTTTTCCAGGGAGTCTTCTCTTCTCATGAGGTGGCCAAAGTATTGGAGCCCCATCTTCACAATCTGTCCTTCCAGTGAGCACTCAGGGCTGATTTCCTTCAGAATGGATAGGTTTGATCTTCTTGCAGTCCATGGGACTCTCAAGAGTCTCCTCCAGCACCATAATTCAAAAGCATCAATTCTTCGGCAATCTTTATGGTCCAGCTCTCACTTCTATACATCACTACTGGGGAAGCCATAGCTTTAACTATACAGACCTTTATCAGCAAGGTGATGTCTCTGCTTTTTAAGATGCTGTCTATCCTTACTCCTTACACTTCCTCTATGGGGAAATGATATATAATGAATTGAAAAGGATGTTTAAAATGATGCTTGTAACCCCCCCCCCAAAAAAAAAAAACAACAACCCAGAAGCTTTTCTTTTGGGAATTATAGGGACAGAACCACCTAAACTGTATAAAAACTTATTCTTACAGTGGCAAGAATGTTACTTGCCCCAAAATGGAAAGAAGCAGAAGTCCTAGCAATGGAAGAATGGATATAAAAGCTTATGGAATATGCAGAAATGGTTAAACTTACTGGAAGAATAAGAAATCAAGATAACAAACTTTTTATAAAAGAAATGCTTTATTGAATATTTATAGATAAATTGTAAACAGATAAGAACATTGGCAGGATTCTTGTAATAGCCTGCAGTTTTATAAGAGTATATATTTAAAGGAGATGAATAAATGAATAAAATTAAGTTAATTTGGATATGCAGAAGATATTAAAGATAAATTTAAGGAACTACAGAAAGAGGGGGAAGGATGTCAAGTTTTGAAATGTTAAAATGATTATAAAATTAGTGAAATGTATAAATCTGAAAACATTATTTTTTAAAAAAATACTCTATGGCAGGCATAGGCAAACACGGCCCTCCAAATGTTTTGGGACTACAACTCCCATCATCCCTGACCATCCTGTTAGCTAGGGATGATGGGAGTTGTAGTCCCAAAACATCTGGAGGGCTGAGTTTGCCTATCCCTACTCTATTAAAGTAGAATTGGGGAAAATATGGCAATATGGAAAAAAGCTGATAAAAGGTGTAGAGGAGGAAGACTAATTTTATATGTATGATGCTCTAAGAAAAAAATACCATCTGTCAGAGGTGGCACAATGGCAATACTTGAAGCAGCAACATCTTTTAAACAACTTGTTTTGGTTCGGCGGCCTTCACAGCCTTTGAGACACCCAAAATTTGGGAGCAATCGGATAATTCATTGGACACTAAAAAGCCAGTGATGACTTTTTAATAGATATTTATTATCAACAAATAAGTTTGATGTGCAAAGTTTAAAAAACAATTGGGATAAATAATGGGAATGTTCACTGCTACCTAGGAAAATGTTTTGGTATCAGGCGTATGAATGGATCTTAAATTAAGACGTTTACGACTCCTTACTGTTTTGGGAATTGAGTTGCAGATAGGTCCTTATATCAGTCAGCCTCTCTTGCAGAGACTCCATTGCACAGGGAAAATCCTCTTGCTAGAGCATCAGAGTCTTCATCTCAGGGTTGTGGGTTTAAGCTCCATGTTGGTCAAGATTCCTGCATTGCAGGGGGTTGGACTATTTTCTTTCTTTCTTTCTCTTTCTTTCTTTCTTTCTTTCTTTCTTTCTTTCTTTCTTTCTACCCCACCCATCTGGCTGGGTTTCCCCAGCCACTCTGGGCGGCTTCCGGCAAAGTATTAAAATACAACAATTCATCAAATATTAAAAGCTTCGCTTCAGATGTCTTCTAAAAGTCAGATAGTTGTTTATTTCCTTGACATCTGATAGGAGGGTGTTCCACAGGGCAGGCGCCACTACCGAGAAGGCCCTCTGCCTGGTTCCCTGTAACTTGGCTTCTTGCAGTGAGGGAACCGCCAGAAGGCCCTCGGAGCTGGGGTCCTTTCCAACTCTATGATTCTGTGTCTGGTGTGACCCACAGGCTGCCTGCCTATTCAATGCCAAATTGATACAATGGTGGTCGCACTTGTGGTCAGGATCACCATCATTTTTTGTGGAGTGGGTAGTCAGAAGACAGTTTGCTGTTAGTAATAGACTGGCAAGGAGAAATGGTTTTTAAAGAGCCTAGGTCTCTTGACGCGGGTGGCGCTGTGGGTAAAACCTCAGCACCTAGGACTTGCCGATTGCATGGTCGGCGGTTCGAATCCCCGCGGCGGGGTGAGCTCCCGTCATTCGGTCCCAGCTCCTGCCCACCTAGCAGTTCGGAAGCACCCTTAAGTGCAAGTAGATAAATAGGTACCGTTTTCTAGCGGGAAGGTAAACGGCATTCCGTGTGCTGCGCTGGCTCGCCAGATGCAGTTTGTCACGCTGGCCACGTGACCCGGAAGTGTCTGCGGACAGCGCTGGCCCCCAGCCTCTAGAGTGAGATGAGTGCACAACCCTAGAGCCTGTAAAGACTGGCCCGTACGGGCAGGGGTACCTTTACCTTTACCTTAAGGTCTCTTGAAACTGATCAAAATCAAACTCCTAAACTACCTAAACTTGTCTGTATTCCTGCGAAGAGAGAAAAAGGTGGCCGTTGCTGGTGAATCTCTCCTTTCTCTTGACCCCTCCTATCCAACTCTTAAAACAGGGGTGCCCAAACTTTTTTCAGAGGGCCAGATTTGATGAAGTAAACATGCGTGAGGGCCGACCAAAGTTGCTGAGCTTTTTTAGGATTTTACCCCAGGACATATACTGCCACGGGGCTGAATTAAATCGACCAGAGGGCCAGATTAGGCCCCTGAAACGGACCCCTCAGGGTCTTGACCCCCAGTCCTGAACACTACTGGTCTGTTAATCATACATAGAAACCTGCCCTTCTCCCTAGATGCATGTGTTTGATCTTGGAGCCAAAGGGGTGCTATGCTTCGCCTTGGCCTCTGGCACTGACTCACAAATATTCAACTGTAAGGTTAAAGAGTACCGAAAATATGGGACGGGAACACACATAGAATCTTGTACATCTCGTTTCCGAGGGTGGTACTCAACTAAGCATTATGCTGCACAAATCTATTGAAAGCAATGGACCTAACTTAGTCCCGTTCATTAATTTCAATAGGTCTACTCTGAGTACCACCCCCAGTCTTGGGAATGATTAGCCAGCCACTTCACCCACCTCCTACAGATTGTGCT
The DNA here is from genome assembly GCF_964188305.1 of Podarcis bocagei. NCBI lineage: Eukaryota > Metazoa > Chordata > Lepidosauria > Squamata > Lacertidae > Podarcis > Podarcis bocagei. The sequence continues at coordinate 22,603,956 of NC_138126.1, read as the reverse complement.
TTTGCAAAGGCCTGTCCCCTACCAGTGTGGGATGGTTATTTTACCCCTCGACTGAAGATCTAGACTGAGAGAGAAGCGATCGATTCCAAGATGGTTGGGGCTCTGCTCTTTGCCGTTTGTTCCCTTGCTCTGCTTGAATCTGGGGGTAAGTCATAATAATAAATAATAAATAATAAAAATAATAATTTTATTTATACCCCGCCCATCTGGCTGGGCCTCCCCAGCCACTCTGGCCGGCTTCCAAAAAAATATTAAAATACTGTAATACATCAAACATTAAAAGCTTCCCTAAACAGGGCTGCCTTCAGATGTCTTCTAAAAGTCAGATAGTTGTTTTTTTCCTTTGACATCTGGTGGGAGGGCATTCCACAGGGCGGGCGCCACTACCGAGAAGGCCCTCTGCCTGGTTCACTGTAACTTCACTTCTCGCAATGAGGGAACCACCAGAAGGCCCTTGGCACTGGACCTCAGTGTCTGGGTAGAACAATGGGGGTGGAGACACTCCTTCAGATATACTGGATCGAGGCCGTTTAGGGCTTTAAAGGTCAACACCAACACTTTGAATTGTGCTCGGAAACGTACTGGGAGCCAATGTAGGTCTTTCAAGACTGGTGTTATATGGTCTCGGCAGCCACTCCCAGTCACCAGTCTAGCTGCCGCGTTCTGGATTTGTTGTAGTTTCCGGGTCACCTTCAAAGGTAGCCCCACGTAGAGTGCATCACAGTAGTCCAACTGTGTGTTACGCAAGGCAGCAGACCTTACAGCAAAAGCGAGGAGGCCTCACTCTGCTTTCTTCCCCAGAGAGTATCAAATGCAACACTTGTCTCATGAAGAGTCCTGATGCCGAGTGCATGACTGGGGTCGAAGGTTGCATGTCTCAGGGAGAAAAATGCATGACCATCCGCATCAGCCAAGGTAAGGGACCCTGGTCTGGTTGCCGCATCATTCAGAACCGGCTGAATTGAGCAGGGAGGACCTGCAGCCCTCCAGGTGCTGCTAGACTACAACTCCCACCATCCCTGACCATTGGCTGGGGCTGATGGGAGTTGGAGTCCAACAACATCAGGAAGACCGCAGATTCCCTGCCCCAGGGCCAGAGTCTCTCAAACTGTGATCTATGTATGGCCCACTCAGGACCTGCAAACTCCTTTTAGGGATACCTTTGACTCGTGGAACAGTCAGGAATATCTCTGCTGCCAGACGATGGAAATTGTGGCCATATGAACCAGGGCAGCACTTATTGAGCAGGTTGACTAATACAGGTCTGAAGCCCGTGTTTTCTGCACATCACTGGTGCAATCTACCAATTTCCCCTAAGACCTTTTCTAGTCCTTCTCAGCAGCCTGGCCCAGAGCACTTGATTTTCATAATATGGAACTGGTTTTAGCAGTGATGCTGATGCTTTGTGTGTGTGTAGTTTCTTAAGTCGCCCACGCACACAAAAAGAGACAGAGGCTGTGTCCACACTCCCATCTACTGCCGTTCCAAAGCAGTTGTCTTTTTAAATGTGTTCACATGTCACAATCCAATATGCATATGTATTCTGTGCCTTGCTGTAAAAGATACTGCTGTCTGCCGCGCTGTTTCTTAAACCAGCCGCAAATTGACTGGAATTCTTACGGCGCTCCTAATTCCTCTCCAGACCCGGTGCAAACACCTTTTGCATAGGGTAAAGGCATCCCTGCCTGTCGACACCCCCTGGTACATAAAAATCAGAATAATTTTTCATTAAGTTAGCCCAATGTGGTCTGCTCTGCATCCAGCATCTCACTGCTGCTGGCTTAGAAAGTGATGAACAGAAAGCCACAAACCACATTTCTTTGATCTATCCTGCTGTTTTTTAGGAAACAGCTTCGATCTGAATGAAGACACCAAAGAAGCATAAAAAGTACACCCTAGCTGCATTTTAAGCCTGCAATGTATACACAGCATAGCACAGTGGTTAGAGCATCGGATTATCTCCACAGAGCATAGGAGCCAACTTCTAGGAGCCAAGGTCCCTTCCCAAAAAAAATATTTTTTGGGGGGGCTGGGCCCATCAGAGTTGATGGGCATTGCCATTCAAATCGTGTACGTGCAGCGTGTCATGCGATCGATTATGTGGGACAGGGCTTACCTGCCCCCCCCCCGTTGGATTTATGTATAAGCTAAACAAGCTATAGCTTAGGACCCCCACTCTCTTGGGGGCCCCAAAAAAAATTAAAGGAAAAAAACACCTGGATGTACTTTTCCAAAATATAAGATAAAAAACAAATAAAATAAAACCTTACATACAGCAACAGTGGCAAATGGCTTTAGATACCTATTAGGTCCATAAATTACCATCTAGCATATATTCAACACAAAAAAAGCAACAATTTGTTGTTGGCAAAGGACAGCTGGACATATAAAGGGCCCCATAACCTTCAGTAGCTGAGGGCCTTATCATGCCTAAATCCGCCCCCCCCCCAATATTTTATTCGAGTTGGCATTACTGCCACTGCTTCTCAGCCTAGCCTACCTCACAGGTTCTAGAGTCAGGTAGGTAGCCATGTTGGTCAGACGCAGTCTAAATATATAAAAAAATAAAAAATAAAAAAATTGTCCAGTAGCACCTTAGAGACCAACTAAGTTTGTTCTTGGTACAGTGGTGCCTCGCAAGACGAAAAGAATCCGTTCTGCGATTCTCTTCGTCTAGCGGTTTTTTCGTCTTGCGAAGCAAGCCCATTGATGGATTAGCGGATTAGCGCTATTAGCGGCTTTTAGCGGCTTATCTGCTGATCGGATCAGCTGAAAAGCGGCTTAGCGGCTTAGAAAAGGGGGGGGGAGGGGAAAAACCAGCAGGAACTCGCAAGACATTGTCGTCTTGCGAAGCACACCCATAGGAAATTCGTTTTGCGAAGCACCTCCAAAACGGAAAACTCTTTCGTCTAGCGAGTTTTCCGTCTTGCAAGGCATTCGTCTTGCGGGGCACCACTGTACTGGAAAACGTTCACCCTTCATTGCAGGCCATTGCCCTCGACTCATCTGTGCACTGTCTTGCGGGGCACCACTGTATAAGGTTTCATGTGCATAGGTATCTGAAGAAGTGTGCATGCATGCACACAAAAGCTTATACAGTGGTACCTCAGGTTAAGTACTTAATTTGTTCCAGAGGTCTGTACTTAACCTGAAACTGTTCTTAACCTGAAGCACCACTTTAGCTAATGGGGACCTCCGGCTGCCACCAGAACACAATTTCTGTTCTCATCCTGAAGCAAAGTTCTTAACCTGGGGTACTATTTCTGGGTTAGCGGAGTCTGTAACCTGAAGTGTATGTAACCCGAGGTACCACTGTACCAAGAACAAACTTCGTTGGTTTCTAAGGTGCTACTGGACATTTTGTATTTTTATTCTATCTATTCCTACCCCACAGGGTTGTTGTAAGGATCAGGAGAGGAGAGGAGGAACTATGTGAGCAGCCTTGCGCTCCCTGCAGGAAAGCTGGGACAGAAATATGAGAAATTAAATGAATAAACGTATGACTATGCAGGCATGGGATAGCAGAGGGATGGGAGCACCTTAAGAGGCTGGGGTGAGTCAGGAGGAAGTTTACAAGCCCAGAGCTGGTTCTGGCTGCTGCACCGAGAGGCTGGAGGTGCCGCGGGTGCCAAACTTTCCCTACTTTCCCTTTCCTATCTTCTTCCGCCCCACCCACAGACGGAAAGGAGAAATTCAGGATTCTGGGCTGCACCAGACAGAAGAAAAAAGGCTGCGGCGTAAACAAGGAGTCGCACGGCCACCAGGTCAGCATCCGATGCTGCTCTTCGGACTACTGCAACGTCTAGCAAGGAGCTGGGAATCCAGCCCCGTCTCCATAATTCTTCCTCCTCTTCCCGCATCTGCTCTCCGTTTTGTCTCCCCTCCTCGGGAGCCAAGCCAAGATGTGAGAAAAAAGCGAGGAATAGAAACTTACAGATCTTTGCAAAACTCCCCTGGCTTCTCTGAGATTTCCCTCATATTCCGGAAGAAGAATGGCTTCTCTTCCTCATCTCCACCCACAACCCACGTTTGCTTGCCTTCCCCCCCTCTCCTCTCTGGGGGGCGTTCCTCACCCCTCTTGTCTACCAGAATATTTCTGGGGTTGAGCAACAGATTATATTGAGGAAACGTAAATGACAGAAATAAACGATGGATGTCTGCAAGCAGCAAGAGTTGGGGCTTCCAACCCACCCCCCTTTTGCATAATTTCAAATGCGCGTGGTTGAAAAATTATGTGATTTGTGTGATTTTTCAAATGATATTTCACTGGAATGGCTCAGTGAGGAAATAAAAGTGAAAGAAAAGAGACCAAAGATATTTGAAAATGTGATGCAATGCGAAATATGAGTACTGTATGTAATTTAATTACTCTAACAAATAAAGAATTATTAGCAAGCTGTTATGATTTTTATAAATGAGTTCCAAATATCATTGTATTTACAATCTGTGTCTAAAAGCAATCCATTCATATGTTGCAAGAGTTGTCCTACCCATTGATTAAAGGGGGGGGGGGGGCGTCATAGTATTATCTCTCCAATGAGTCAGTAGCAGTCTTTCGGCAGAAGTTAGGGCACGAAGAGCCCATCTACGTTGACCTGCTGTCAAACCTCATATTGTTTGTGTATGGTTCAAAATAATATTACCTGCCAGCCAAGTTAATGGTCATTGCTAAATCTAGTGACAGCAATTTTGAGAAATTAGAGGACGTTGTGGTTATTATTTCACTTCTTGTGAAGCATCTCAAAACAAATTCACAACACAATAAATAATAATTCCATACAGTTGCAACCAACATGTAGGTAGGGTTCAGCATTAATCTGTTAACAAGCCTGACACAAGAATGCAGAGTTGTTAGGAAACTCATTTTCCCTGCCCTCCCCTAACCTAGTTTCCCAGAGTGGTTTAACATACAAATCCCACTTCACAGGGAACTCTGGGAACTGTAGTTCTGTAAAGGCTTCCTAACAGCTCTCAGCATCCTTAATGAACTACAGCTCCCATAATTCTTTAGGAAAAGCCAGGAATGTTTTTAAGGTAGTACGATATTGCTTCAAGTATATGGTGTGTTCTTGATTCTGTCATGTAAACGCAAATCAAACTCTCTGTGGACGCTGTTCATTTCGAGGCCGGGCTAGTTTCCCCTTTGCCATAATAAACTTTTGGGAGGCAGAGGTTGTAGCGTGTGTGTGCGTTATGCATTTTGTTTTTTATACTTTAAACTGCCCTGTTATTATTTCAGATGTAGGGCCGTATATAAAATTAATAATTATTTATTATTAACCAAATAGCAGTTGCAAGGAAGCCTGGTCAGCTTCCTTTTTTGCTTTCTGACAGTAGTCAGGAAGCAAGTTCTTTACAGTAACTTCTTTTGGGGCTTAGGGCTGGGGCTGGTTTGGTCTCCCACCTACACTTGCCAGCTTGCTCTTCCTGGGAGCAGGGCTGGATTTAGGTTTGATGAGGCCCTAAGCTACTAAAAGTAATGGGGCCCTTTAAATGTCCAGCTGTCCTTTTTCAAGAACAAATTGTCACTGTTTTTTGTGTTGAATATATGCTATATGGTAATTTATGGGCCTAATAGGTATCTAAAGCCATTTGCCCATGTTGCCATGCAACCAGTCCGTGCAGAATGAAGGCATCCTATATATAGAAATGAGCAAACCAGTGATATTTTAGGGAGCAGGCTAGCAGGCGGGGCCCATTACTTACATCATAGGAGCCTACACAACACAAAACACTGTTGCTGTATGTAGGTTTGTTTTTTTTTATCTTATATTTTGGAAATGTACATCTTTTTTTTTCCTTTAAATTTTTTTTGGGCCCCTAAGAGAGTGGGGCCCTAATCTATAGCTTAGCTTATACAGTGGTGCCTCGCAAGACGAAATTAATTCGTTCCGTGAGTGTTTTCGTCTAGCGAATTTTTCATCTTGCGAAGCACGGTGTCGGAAAAGTTTTGGAAAAGCTTCAAAAATCACCAAAAACCTCAAAAAAGGCTACCACACCACGTTCTATGAGTTGCTCCTCGAAGTCAAGTCGCAACTGTATTAACGGTGTTAAGAAAAAGGAAACAAACTTGCAAGAGGTTTTCGTCTTGTGAAACAAGCCCATAGGGAAATTTGTCTTGCGAAGCAGCTCAAAAACCGCAAAACCCTTTCGTCTAGCGAGTTTTTCGTCTTGCAAGGCACTCATCTTGCGGGTCACCACTGTACATAAATCCAGCACAACCTTGGCATTCGATAATATGGCAAAAGAGTATTAATGTAGGTACAGAGAGGGAGGGAGAGAGAGGGGGTCTGGCCAGCATAGCAGGGCTTCCACCAAATCCTGCAGCCGGCAGGATTGTGCCCATAGCTGTAATTCTTTGCTAACTCACAAGACAGCGACTCTTGAACTCCTCTCCCTGCTCAGCAGGGGAAGGGTGGGAGAAGTTTATGATCCGCGAGGTCCACAAATGACAACGCTTTGGAGGTCCCAGGTCGCAATGTGGTTAGACTGGTCTCAACTAAGGCCAGGGCCTTTGCAGTACTGGCCCCGACTTGGTGGAACGCTCTGTCACAAGAGACTAGGGCCCTGCGGGACTTGACATCTTTCTGCAGGGCCTGCAAGACAGAGCTGTTCCGCCTGGCCTTTGGTTTGGACTCAGTCTGACCCTTACGTTTCCCTCCGCTTATGGTTTTGATCTATGGGCTACTATTAAAATGAGGCTGCATTTTAAATTGTATTTTAACCTGTATTTTAATAAACTGGGGGGTGTTTGGTCTCCCCCCCCCTTATGTTTTATTGTAATTTTATTGGTGTTAGCCACCCTGAGCCCAGCTCTGGCCGGGGAGGGCGGGGTATAAATAAATTATTATTATTATTATTATTATTATTATTATTATTCACATCCAGGACTAAAGGGCTTCTGCTCTGGAGGCCAGGACTTGAATCAATGGATCCAAGTTACAATAAGGGAGATTCCAAACTAAACACCAGGAAGAGCTTTCTAACAGTGACAGCTGTTAGATGGACTCCCTTGAAAAGTGATACAGACTCTCCTTTCCTTGGAGGTTTTTAAGCAGAGGTTGGATAGCCACCTGTTTATGTCCCCCATCCCCAACATTGCCCCATCTTCCCACAGCTAACCACATTTTCTGGAGCAACAATTCCTGGGCAATCTGCTTTCCTCTAGGACGTCTCTCGCGAAAAGGTCTGCAAGGCCAAGACAACGGGAGTAGTTGTCCCCAAGTCTGCTGTGTCCTTTAATGTCCATGATCTACTAACGCTGGGCATGACCCTAGCTGTTCCTAACAAGAACTTGCCTCCTACCTACCAGTGTTCGTAATAAACGCGCAGAGTGTCACAGGGCCCTGCATCAATACAACACTAGAGCACCAGGGGTGGGGGTGGTGCCATTTGTGCCACGCAAACCGCTGTTGGACTCCCACTTTCCATCATCCAACCCACACGATTGGGGACAGTGCTGGGCATCCAGAAGGACAAAGGTGTCCTCCACAGTCCTACACACCAACACCCAAGCGGAAGGGGCAGGGGCACATTTCTACAGTCGAAGGAAAACCCCAGCAGATGAATTGTTGCAGAAAGGAGACAAAATCAGAGGAACGTTTTTTCCCCCCAGCAAAAAGATTTGCTGGACCAAATTTGCCCCCCACACCAAACAAAAAGAACAAAAAATTTATTTAATAAACCAGTAAACAGAACACAGAAGAACAAGACGCATAAGGCGCAGCACTTGAACTTTCTGGGTTGGGGGAAAAGATTGTCACACGATTCTAATCATTAAAAACCTTTACATACTTGGCAGTAGGACGGATGCATGCATAAAATTTTAAATCTGTGATTAAGGCATAGTTGTTCACCTAGGAAAAAAAGAAATGCCCTGCCCGCCCTGAAATCATATCCCGGACCAAAGATTTTGATTGTTTTATACATCACTAGTGAATAATCATTCATTGCCAGCTATGTGATTGACAGGAACTGCAGAGAACATTGGAATAATGGGATCTTGAGGGTGGTGCATATTTGAAACCGCAGCAGCGAGATGCCTTATAGTCAGTCCTTTTGACTCCCCAGCAGCGCCACTAAGGTACCTCCTGCGCTGGCTGCTCCAACCTGTCACTCAACCGAGCCTTCCTTTGAAAAGCCTGGCCCACCAAGCCGACCAGGTAGGCTTCACCTGATACTGAACTTCCCCGTCTTCTCTGTACACGTTGATATCGCTCTGCCCCTCACCGGAGATGAAGGTCAGATTTACTCCTCCACACGTCACCATCAGTTTGGCATCGTCCTGCAGCACCACTGGCTCATGTGGAAATTCTTGCAAGGCCTTGTCGAGGCAGCTATGCAGCTCCTTCAAATCTCCCCGAGTCTCGGAGATGTTGGATGGCAGGTCTTGGAGGACACCACTGATTCTGGAAAGACTGAGTGGCATCGGGTGGCGCCCAAGCCTTGCCACATGGACTTCTGGGCTGGACTCATCGAGGATGTACGATGCCGTGCCGTTGATCCAGACCACTTCGATGTGGATTTCCCCTTTTCCGGAAACGAACTCCTGCTTTGTTCCGTTACACTGAAGGATCATCCTGGAGTTTTTCCGCACCATGGCTGGTTCCTCAGAAAACTTGTGAACAGCTTCCTCCAAGCACTTACGCATGGCTCCCTGTTGCGGCTCCTGCATCTCGGCTTCCAGTAGAGCCGCAAGACTGAGGTTTTTCTGCCCAACCAAGATGGCCGCTGTTGCGTTCTCCCCAGCTTTTGTCTTGTTGGCTTCAACGGGAGACTGCGGTCTCCACGGGGCCCAGAACAGAGCCCCGATAAAAGCCAGGGTGAGGAGGGTGAGAAGGGCAAGGAAAACCAGAACCAAAGTCCAGGTTTTTCGTTTGCCCAGCGGCCTGGTCGTCTGAGTCATCGTGGACTTGTCAGAGAAACTTGGCACGCCACATTCTATGCCGTAGAGCCACGATGGTGCAGAGCTTCGGGGCAGGATTCCCCAGAATTTCTCTCTGTACGAGAATCTCTGCACAGGTATGAGCTTGCTGTCGTCCCCATCGTCCAGAAGCGGCTCAAACAGGTTGCTGTCATCCCTCATGCTGGCGAAATCTGGCAATGAAAAACAGCTTAAAATGAGTGACTTCTGGGCATGTACACCTGAATGCAACCCTTCTGCTCCATGTTAGCAGTTCTTCAAGCAGTGTGAAACTGAACAACTGTTTCTGGTTTTAAATGTTCAGGTTTGTCAGCGGTATTCTACCCTGAGGCCTTTATATTTTGCATAGAACGGCTAACATTAGCCAATAATCAATTATTATGATAAATTTATAGTTTTCGTTGCTACCCCACTCTTTCCTCCATACTTTGGTTCTCTCCTCTGTCTTCATTGTCATCCTCACAACAACGCCCACGAGGCAATTAGGCAGGGAGTCATGTGACCAAGGTCACCCAGTGGGCTTCATGGTCTCCCAGGTCCTAGTCTGACATTCTAACCACTACACCACACTGGGTCCCTGAAGGTAAAGAGTGGAACACAAATGTAATACATCAATAAAAATGGTATGAGGGAAAAAAATCTGTTTCAACCTCCCTTTGGCTTCATTCATTATTGGTACATCCTATGGGATGTCGAGGGACGTGGGTGGCGCTGTGGGTTAAACCACAGAGCCTAGGACTTGCTGATCAGAAGGTCGGCGGTTCGAATCCCCGCGACGGGGTGAGCTCCCGTCGCTCGGTCCCTGCTCCTGCCAACCAAGCAGTTCGAAAGCAAGTCAAAGTGCAAGTAGATAAATAGGTACCGCTCTGGCGGGAAGGTAAACGGCATTTCCGTGCGCTGCTCTGGTTTGCCAGTAGCGGCTTAGTCATGCTGGCCACATGACCTGGAAGCTGTACGCCGGCTCCCTCGGCCAATAAAGCGAGATGAGCGCTGCAACCCACGACTGGACCAAATGGTCAGGGGTCCCTTTACCTTTACCTATGGGATGTCGTAAAGTGCTTGGACATACCCCATTCCTGCCATCTAATCTGCACAAGTTATCTGTCTGTTCCCAGGCCCAATTTAAGTTGTGAATTCATGCCTTTAAGGTCCAAAACCCATCTGGTTATCTGAAGGACAGTGTTCCTCTGCCTGTGCCTTCCCAAGTGTTTCAGTCCAAATTGGGGCTCTGCTCCGGATTCCTTCACCAGCTGAAGGGTGGTGGGTATATCTCCAATAATAATAATAATTTATTTCTTATACCCCACTCACCCGATTGGGTTGCCCCAGCTGCTCTGGGCAGCTTCCAGCAAAATTACAAAGTGAAACAGCAGGGTCTTTTCTGTTGTGGGGCCAATCCTACAGAAGGCCCACCTTGGGGGATCTGCCTGGACCTAACGCTGGGCATTTTTAGCGTGGACAGAGGGTGGTTTAGTTTCATTTTCTATTATGTCTTAAATGTGGGTTTGGGTTCTGAGGATACAGTGGTACCCCGCAAGACGAATGCCTCGCAAGACGGAAAACCCGCAAGACGAAAGGGTTTTCTGTTTTGGAGGCGCTTCGCAAGACGAATTTCCCTATGGGCTTGCATCGCAAGACGAAAGCCCATAGGGAAATGCTGGCGGTCGGGAGCAAAGACTTTCGCCCACAGCCGGCCTTCAGAAGAGGACCTCTTCTGAAGGCCGGCGGGGGCAAAAGTCTTTGCTCCCCCCCGCCTGCCTTCCCCCCCGCCTGCCCCGGGCGATCTTAAAATGCTGGCGGGCGGGAGCGAAGCGTTCGCTGCCGACCCCCAGCATTTTAAAATCTCCAAGGGACAGCAGAGAAGTCTCTGTCCCGGGGAGATTTTAAAATGCTGGGGGTCGGGAGCGAAGCGTTAGCTGCCGACCCCCAGCATTTTAAAATCTACCCCTGTCCCGGGGAGATTTTAAAATGCTGGGGGTCGGGAGCGAAGCGCTGCCGACCCCCAGCATTTTAAAATCTCCCCGTGTCCCGGGAAGGTTTTAAAATGCTGGGGGTCGGGAGCGAAGCGTTAGCTGCCGACCCCCAGCATTTTAAAATCTCCCCCTGTCCCGGGGAGATTTTAAAATGCTGGGCGTCGGGAGCGAAGCGCTGCCGACCCCCAGCATTTTAAAATCTCCCCGTGTCCCGGGAAGGTTTTAAAATGCTGGGGGTCGGGAGCGAAGCGCTGCCGACCCCCAGCATTTTAAAATCTCCCCGTGTCCTGCCTCCCCCCCCCACCTGCCCCGGGCGATCTTAAAATGCTGGCAGGCGGGAGCGAAGCGTTCGCTGCCGACCACCAGCATTTTAAAATCTCCAAGGGACAGCAGAGAAGTCTCTGTCCCGGGGAGATTTTAAAATGCTGGGGGTCGGGAGCGAAGCGTTAGCTGCCGACCCCCAGCATTTTAAAATCTCCCCCTGTCCCGGGGAGATTTTAAAATGCTGGGGGTCGGGAGCGAAGCGTTAGCTGCCGACCCCCAGCATTTTAAAATCTCCCCGTGTCCCGGGGAGGTTTTAAAATGCTGGGGGTCGGGAGCGAAGCGCTGCCGAACCCCAGCATTTTAAAATCTCCCCGTGTCCCGGGAAGGTTTTAAAATGCTGTTCCGAAGGGGGGGTGGGGACACCTGCCCCAGCCGCCCCACTTCGGAAAGCTGTTCCGAAGTGGGGAGGGGGGGCGGGGACACCTACCCCAGCCGCCCCACTTCGGAAAGCTGTTCCGAAGTGGGGAGGGGGGCGGGGACACCTGCCCCAGCCGCCCCACTTCGGAAAGCTGTTCCGAAGTGGGGAGGGGGGCGGGGACACCTGCCCCCGCCGCCCCACTTCGGAAAGCTGTTCCGAAGTGGGGAGGGGGGGCGGGGACACCTGCCCCAGCCGCCCCACTTCGGAAAGCTGTTCCGAAGTGGGGCGGGGGGGGCGGGGACACCTGCCCCAGCCGCCCCACTTTGGAAAGTGTTCCGAAGTGGGGAGGGGGTGGGGACACCTGCCCCAGCCGCCCCACTTCGGAAAGCTGTTCCGAAGCGGGGCTGGGGGGGCGGGAACACTTTCTGAAGGCGGGCAGGGGGCGAAAGTCTTTGTCCCCCCTGCCTGCCTTCCCAGGGGCTTTTAAATCGCCCCGGACAGCGGAGAAGTCCTCCGCTGTCCGGGGCGATTTTAAAATGCCACCCGCCAGCATTTTAAGATCGCCCCGGACAGCGGAGAAGTCCTCCGCTGTCCCAGGGTTTTTTAAAATGCTGGGGGTGGGAAGAAAAGCCCTTGTCCCCCCCCCAGCCTTCAGAAGAGGTCCGGGGGCAGACTGTCCCCAGACCTGGTCCGAAGGCTGTTTCCCTAGGAACGCATTAATTGATTTTCAATGCATTCCTATGGGAAACCGTGCATCGCAAGACGAAAAAACCGCAAGACGAAGAGACTTGCGGAACGAATTAATTTCGTCTTGCGAGGCACCACTGTACTGTTGTTTGGGGCTGTTGGTCACCTCCACACCATACATTTAAAACTTAATTACGTCACCTTAAAACACACAGCTTCTCCCAATGAATCTTGGGAACTGTAGTACAGTGGTACCCCACAAGACGAATGCCTCGCAAGATGGAAAACCCGCAAGACGAAAGGGTTTTCTGTTTTGGAGGCGCTTCGCAAGACGAATTTCCCTATGGGCTTGCATCGCAAGACGAAAGCCCATAGGGAAATGCTGGCGGTCGGGAGCAAAGACTTTCGCCCACAGCCGGCCTTCAGAAGAGGACCTCTTCTGAAGGCCGGCGGGGGGCAAAAGTCTTTGCTCCCCCCGCCTGCCTTCCCCCCCCCCGCCTACCCCGGGCGATCTTAAAATGCTGGCGGGCGGGAGCGAAGCATTCGCTGCCGACCCCCAGCATTTTAAAATCTCCAAGGGACAGCAGAGAAGTCTCTGTCCCGGGGAGATTTTTAAAATGCTGGGGGTCAGGAGCGAAGCGCTGCCGACCCCCAGCATTTTAAAATCTCCCCGTGTCCCGGGGAGGTTTTAAAATGCTGGGGGTTCGGGAGCGAAGCGCTGCCGAACCCCAGCATTTTAAAACGCTGTTCCGAAGGGGGGGCGGGGACACCTGCCCCAGCCGCCCCACTTCGGAAAGCTGTTCCGAAGTGGGGAGGGGGGCGGGGACACCTGCCCCAGCCGCCCCACTTCGGAAAGCTGTTCCGAAGTGGGGAGTGGGGGCGGGGACACCTGCCCCAGCCGCCCCACTTCGGAAAGCTGTTCCGAAGTGGGGAGGGGGGCGGGGACACCTGCCCCAGCCACCCCACTTCGGAAAGCTGTTCCGAAGTGGGGAGGGGGGCGGGGACACCTGCCCCAGCGGCCCCACTTCGGAAAGCTGTTCCGAAGTGGGGAGGGGGGGCGGGGACACCTGCCCCAGCCGCCCCACTTCGGAAAGCTGTTCCGAAGTGGGGCGGGGGGCGGGAGCACCTTCTGAAGGCGGGCAGGGGGCGAAAATCTTTGTCCCCCCTGCCTGCCTTCCCAGGGGCTTTTAAATCGCCCCGGACAGCGGAGAAGTCCTCCGCTGTCCGGGGCGATTTTAAAATGCCGCCCGCCAGCATTTTAAGATCGCCCCGGACAGCGGAGAAGTCCTCCGCTGTCCCAGGGTTTTTTAAAATGCTGGGGGTGGGAAGAAAAGCCCTTGTCCCCCCCCCCAGCCTTCAGAAGAGGTCCGGGGGCAGACTGTCCCCGGACCTGGTCTGAAGGCGGTTTCCCTAGGAACACATTAATTGATTTTCAATGCATTCCTATGGGAAACCGTGCATCGCAAGACGAAAAAACCGCAAGACGAAGAGACTTGCGGAATGAATTAATTTCGTCTTGCGAGGCACCACTGTATTTAGGCATGCCGAGTTGTGAGGAGACCCTTAACAAACTACGTTTCCCATGATTCTTTGTGAAAGGGGGAGTGGCAAAGTAAGACTGTTTTAAACATATGGATGTGACTGTTTTCTGGATTTTCTGTTGTTCTCCTTACCGGCGACAGTAGAGGAACGGAAGACACGACCAGAAGCAGGGACTCAAGCCACACAGATGGGGTGCACAGTGGAAATGAAAGGGATACAGCTCACAACCAGAGCAGCATCAGCTGTTGCTGGGGCAACAAAGGGTTGGGACTAGCTAGGAAGCAAAGGAAAATGGAGGGCTGGCATGGCGCTGTTGCCATGGTGATGGAAGGACTTCCTGCTGGTCCTTCTAGAACATGGGTAGGCAAACTAAGGCCTGAGGGCCGGATCCGGCCCAATCACCTTCTAAATCCGGCCTACAGACAGTCTGGGAATCTGTGTGTTTTTACATTAGTAGAATGTGTCCTTTTATTTAAAATGCATCTCTGGGTTATTTGTGGGGCATTGGAATTTGTTCTCCCCCCCAAAAAAAACAACCCAGTCCAGCCCCACACAAGGTCTGAGGGACAGTGGACCGGCCCTCTGCTGGAAAAGTTTGCTGACCCCTGATCTAGAAGGCATGAAAGGCTGGACAAAGGAAGCTGAGCTCGCTCTCAAGTCTGGGAGTGTCTGGCAGCAGCAACAGGAAGAGGAGGGTGTTGTAAACCTCCCATCCAGGGCTGAGGGCCTCGAGTCAGCAGTAGGCCCAGGATGTGGCTGGCGGGGTAGAGCAAGCAGTCTGCACTGCACCCCCTAAGCTAACCTTCTTCCCTCACCCCCCTATCCTAAGTGTTGAAGTCAGTTTCACATGCCAGTCTAGTTGGCTTCAGTGGGGCAGCCTCCCTTAACTGAAAAAGTCTACTTCCTTGGGTGACCTCCCTGGGGCGCAAGCCTGGGTGGTGTGTATGGAAGTCCTGGCCTGCCCAGGTGACAAGACCACACACACACCCCAGCCCTGCTGATGTGGTCCAAAGGACAGCAGAGCAATACATTTAGCATCAGTTTGGCTGCAGGAGTTGCTGAAAGGAGGCATACAAGGCCTTGCCTTAGGGACTACTCTCTGGATTTGTGTGTAGGGTTTACTCGGAAGCCTTCGCAGCGGAGGTTTAGGGTCAGAGTTTCCCCTCTCTTAGAGGGGCTGCCTTCCCAGGTTGATGAGCCCCATCTGCCCCAGGATATTGGGGTCAGCAAACTTTTTCAGCAGGGGGCCAGTCCACTGCCTCTCAGACCTTGTTGGGGGCCGGACTATATTTTTTTGGGGGGGAATGAACGAATTCCTATGCCCCACAAATGATCCAGAGATGCATTTTAAATAAAAGCACACATTCTACTCATGTAAAAACACACTGATTCCTGGACCGTCCTTGGGCCGGATTGAGAAGGCAATTTGTCTGGATCCGGCCCCCAGGCCTTAGTTTGCCTACCCATGGGCTACAGGGATAAAAATTGAGAAAAAGGCTAAAAGGCAAGCTGGAGTTCCCCCCACCCATTGTGCTACTGTTATCAACAATTTAAACAATTACCGTAGCTATAAAGGAGATAAGGTATAAATCATTAGCCTCGGGAGAAGACCTCTCCCTTTCTGAACTGCATCTAAGTCAAGGAACTGATGCTCCTTGGATGGCAACTACAATCTGCATTGTGGAAAGGCAGCATGGAAATAAATTTACTAAGCCAAGCAATCAGTGTGTGAATTTACCAATCTGGATACTGCGTGGTACCCTATTGTTCACCCATAAACACACACAAATGCACCCCACTCCTAGATTGGATTAACTAGGAGATGGGGAGACTAGAGGTTGAACACCCGAGAATATCTACCATAACCACTGGCACTAAAATATATATTTTTAACAAGGCATCCACAGAAAGGCAAAAAAAATAGGGCAATAGTGATTCACAAAGGGCAGGATGTGAAAATAGGGGGCTGTCCCTGACAGGGGGCAGGATCAACTGGAGCATACTAATACATTGCAAGAGGAAAACTTTATTTTCTACCTACTAAGCAACTGTGTGTGGGTTAAGCCACAAAGCCTAGGACTTGCTGATCAGAAGGTTGGCGGTTCGAATCCCCACGACAGGGTGAGCTCCCGTCGCTTGGTCCCTGCTCCTGCCAACCTAGCAGTTTAAAAGCACATCAAAGTGCAAGTAGATAAATAGGTACTGCTTGGGCGGGAAGGTAAACGGGGTTTCCGTGCGCTGCTCTGGTTCGTCAGAAGTGGCTTAGTCATGCTGGCCACATGACCTGGAAGCTGTACGCCGTCTCCCTCGGCCAGTAAAGCGAGATGAGCGTCGCAACCCCAGAGTCGGTCACGACTGGACCTAATGGTCAGGGGTCCCTTTACCTTTAAGCAACTGTAGGTAAAGTCCTGCCTGAAGCAAGGTGGCAACCCTGCTGACACTGGATCTAGGCTATTTGCAAGATTATCTAGGTTTGCAGGATTATCCCTCTCCCTTTTCACAAGGGTCAACTGCAGACTCTGTATTTTGCAGGAGGGATTCAATCGCATACTGGAAAATCAGGTTTGTGCAATCATTAAAGCAGAACGAAGTGCTCTTGTGCAACAATCCGTGTTGTTGCTGTTTTTCAAAACAGACTTTCTGGGGTCGGCAAAGTAACAGGGAAATGCACTAAAGTGCAGGATAATACAACATGGAATTAACGCTCAATAAAGAGCGGATACAGTATAGCCTCTGTACCGGTAAATCAACATCAATGCTCAGTAATATGAGCAGGCGTTGTCTAGCCATCCAATCAGGATGGCTATTTAACGCGCAGGTTGCCTGAAGGAGCCCTGGGAGAAACTCTTTCTTGCAAATTAGAAGCATTATAACTTCAACAGGATTTCCGCCCTGGAAATTGCTCTTACCATCAGCCCCACCCACCCCAAACGGCAAGCTCCGCTTCCAAGATATTTGCAGACTGGAATCAGAGTGGCTCCAGTCGGGATCCAACCCGCCCCGCCCCCTTTCCGACCTGCTGAAACGGTTTGCAGAAACTGCTCCACACCCGCCTGCGTTGCGCGCAAAAAGCAACCGAAGGGCGCGCGCAGATCCCAAATACCGGGGCTGCAAAGGAGGGAAGATTAGGAAAGTGTCGTGGAACTGAGATCTAGAACGCAATTGTTATCATCAGAAAAGCAGCGCAGGAGGGGGAGGAGAAAAAAAACAGGAGACGCGCAGGACTGCACCCTAAACACGTAAAAGACACGCACCCCAGAAATATGCTATTTACCTCTGCACCACCACTACGGGAGTCGGCTGAGCTGCGTAAACCCCTTGTTCTCGCGCAGCGTCCCTTCACCGCCCGAATCTCGATCCGCCCAGCTGATCCAGCCGCTTTACAGCCGCAGGCGATCACTCCTCGCTCGCTCCAGCCAATGGGAGGCGGTCCCAGAATTGCATTGTTAATCCGGTCTTAAAGGAAAACAAAATTTAAAAATTCCATCCGGTAGCACCTTAGAGACCAACTAAGTTTGTTATTAGTATGCGCTTTCGTGTGCATGCGCCAGGGTGGAAGTTCACCGCGCACAGGGGCGGGGGCGGGGACGTCAGGGGTGGGTCCAGTGGTCCGGGATCTAAGCTTGCTCTCTAACTGTGTCGAGCGTAGACATTTAAAGTCGCTAATGGGGGAAATCAATTTTACGAGGCAAGACCCTTAGCAAAAGGTTGCTGTGCCGAGCGCGCTCGTAGAATCCTACAGTTGGAAAGGACCATCCTTATTTAGGCATATTCTCAGCCACTCAACTCACTCCCATTTGCAGTATCTTGGCTTGTGGAAGATAGCGAAGTTTCTCAGGTGCCCCACAGGGGATGCGGGTGGCGCTGTGGGTTAAAACACAGAGCCTAGGACTTGCCGATCAGAAGGTCGGCGGTTTGAATCTCCGCGACAGGGTGAGCTCCCTTTGCTTGGTCCCTGCTCCTGCTAACCTAGCAGTTTGAAAGCACGTCAAAGTGCAAGTAGATAAATAGGTACCGCTCTGGCAGGAAGGTAAACGGCATTTCCGTGCACTGCTCTGGTTTGCCAGTAGCGGTTTAGTCATGCTGGCCACATGATCCGGAAGCTGTACACCGGCTCCCTTGGTCGATAAAGCGAGATGAGCACTGCAACCCCAGAGTCGGTCACGACTGGACCTAGTGGTCAGGGGTCCCTTTACCTTTACCTGGCTTGTGGAAGAGAGCAAAGTTGCCCAGGTGCCCCACAGGCTATGGGAGGTTAACCTGCAGCCCTCCAAACAGTGCAGAACCACAGCTCCCATCATCCCTCAACATTGGCCACATGGGCTGATGGAAGCTGAGGTCCAAAATTTCTGGAGGACACTGGATTGGAGGTGGTTGGTAAGTTATAAGAAAAACTGCTCCTTTTTCCTTTTGGGGGATCCAAGAGCCCATAAAGAGTCCTTAAGAGGCCAACCAGAGTATGGTGTGTTGTTGTTTAGTCGTTTAGTTGTTTCCGACTCTTCGTGACCCCATGGACCAGAGCACGCCAGGCACTTCTGTCTTCCACTGCCTCCCACAGTTTAGTCAAGAGAGTATGGTATATTGAGAATCCCCTTCATGGATTACTGCCTTGCCGTGGCAAAGGGGCTTGAATAACTCACAGAAGCTATGAACTATGCCGAGCAGGGCACCCAAGATGGACAGGACATAGTGGAGAGTTTTGACCAAACATGATCCACCTGGAGGAGGAACCGGCAAGCCACTCCAGTACTGTATCCCTGCCAAGAAAACTCCAAGGACAAAGACAACAGAGTATGGTATATTGAGAAGCAAAGCAGCTAGTAAGCCTGATCTTTATTAAACTGTTGCAACAGGGTCCTCACTCCCCACACGCAGGAGAGAACCCTGAATGATGGTGCGCAAGCCCTTATATAGACTCTTGAAATTGCCCACCCTGTAGCCTAAGACCCCCCCCCTTGAAATGTACATACATCACAGGAGGCCATCTACAGCAGAAATCCTGTCTGCCAGGATACCTAATAATGGTCACTGATTGCATTACCTGGGCAGTCTGGCCATTCTTTGGCGATGGTTAATACTTCAGTTCCTGAATCCAGGTCACAGGCTCACCCTATTGATACACAAATATGACCTTAAGACAGGATCTGTAAGCAAAAGACAATGGGGAGGCTTTCCCATTTCCTTCCTCCTTGCAGAGAAATATTTGAGGTCAATTTGGGAGAGTCAAAATGGCTTCTGGATTGCTCTCCTGTACTATTTTGGATACATGGTCTATATACTTATGTATGTGTTTGCCTTGTACATTTATGAACATTTAATTTATATTTGAGACCTTAGAATTCTTGTAACAGGTAGGGGTTACGAGTCTCTCTTGGCGTGAGGGCTGCATTTATGCACATTCTCTCATGCAGATATCAGGATGCGCCAAGATAATACTTTGGGAGTTCCAGCCACCCTGGCCCAGGGACAGAACT
Source organism: Podarcis bocagei (assembly GCF_964188305.1). Classification (NCBI taxonomy): domain Eukaryota; kingdom Metazoa; phylum Chordata; class Lepidosauria; order Squamata; family Lacertidae; genus Podarcis; species Podarcis bocagei. Next base: position 22,584,675 of record NC_138126.1, on the reverse strand, counting down.
CTGCCAAAGTTTCTAGTCTACTTCTTCCACCCACACAGGAGAAAGCAGCAAGTGAGCGAGTTATAGTCTGTGGTGGGGGAAGGTGTCATAGGAATTGGCAGGCACATTGCACCTTAGCCTCACACGCTAGCAGGCTACTTTTAAAGTTTTACTTATTACATCCAAAGGTCTGGTTCATGCATTGTTCCATGCAACAGCAAAGAGAACGCAGGTAGATTGCTCTTGCGTGCAAAATACACAATGCAGTTTCGAACATGCAGTCTGAACTTGGAACAAGGGCAGACATGTCCGTCCTGGTCGGTTACATGGCTGAAAGAGATGGAGGAAGAGAAACAACTCACCTCCTCCTAAACGAGAGGTGGGGTTGACCTAGCTAAGTCTAGGAACAGAACTCGGTGGTCTTAACCCCTTCATGCACTAACTAGCACATATGCATAGCTATGTTTGAATGCAATTTCGCACGGAGTAAAGCTGCTGCTGGCGAGTGGAATGCAGACTACTGGGAAAGGGCATGGGCTGGGACGTTAGACAGGAGCACCCCACACAGCAACATTTTGTTGTAGGTCTCACTCATCGCCGCTTGCAGTGTGGGATGCTCCTACACAAGCCCATGCCCTACAAAGACCAAAGCAGACATTTTGTATGCAAGAAAGTTTTATTTGTTTGACATATGCACAAAAGGTATACAAGTACAAACCATCACCACAGAAGAAGAGGAAGAGCTGGATGGGGCTTGAGAGCAAATGAATACATTCAAAATCAGTATAGACAAATCTGTTGATCCTTTTCCACACAGGTGGGTGCTCCCAAAATATTCAGGCTGGCATAGGAGAGGGAGGGCTTGGCTATAGTACCAATCACACACTATGAAGTTTAGCTATGCTTAATAAACCCCAAGGAACAATGACAACAAATAGTTCCTCTGCAAGATCAACTGAAACTAATTTGATTAGTGCAAGGAGAGATCTGTAATCAGCCTCCCATTCATTCCAGGAGGGGACAGGCAGGAAAGACCTGGGGAGGAGCACCCCCTCTTTCTTGCAAGCCAAATTTACTTTTCTGATTTGTGGCCCAGCTTAACAGCACTATTTAGGCCACTCAAAGAACCATACCCAACATGAAGCTTTCTAAACAACCGTTTGTCCAATCGGCACTTGCAGTGTAAATGACCGGGGATACGGCCACTATTATCAGCAGGCTGGCATCAGACACAGTGAGAGGTCTCTGTATTGCATTGATTATTCCAAAGCACTCAAACAATAGTTTTAGTAAAATGGAGGGGGGAAATCGCTCCTTGCATGAGAGCACATTTGCTATCTCATACTGTAAGTTTACGGAAAGTGCAACAGTGCTACCCCAAAATCTGTGAGCTAACCATCGGGAGTATTGTGAATTAAAAACCCACTCAGATTATTATGACATTAAAACCCACTAGTGGGATTTGATGCACACAAGAGTTCAATGCGCTGCGCTGCGCTGCTCAAGATCATGTCCTTGCCTTTATCTATCATGGTTGAAGTGGAAACCAAGCTGAGAATAGAAGAAGCTAATACAGTAGCTACAAATCTCACATTTGGCTCTCATTTCTTACTTGACCCTTGAGTTTTGAAGGTGAGCACACCCTCACTAAGAGGTTTTCCATGCGGCATTTAGAATGAAGATGGGCAAAAACAGAGAAGCAGGCACCCCTAGAAAAGGAAGCTGTTTACATTTCTATTTCTGGTGGAAGGCTTGAGTTTTATCAGCTGGGCACATTCCAGGCTTGATGACTTGGCATCAAGAGGCTTCTTCAGAGAACCATGAGGCTCTTTGATCAAACGGGGGTTTTTAATAAGGCTAGATTGAGCTAGATCATGTTTTAAGATAAATCACATCTTCATCCTAGGGAAGAGAGATACAAGCCAGACGGAAATCGTTTCTAACTGCAGCAGTGTTGTTGTTTTTGTCTGTAAAGATCAGATCTTGAGTACTGAGAATCTTTTGCTTTTGTATCGTACAACAAATTCTCTCTGTAGGTGCTGGAAGAATTGTGGTAGAGCTGAAACTTCAAAATAGGAGAGTCAGGTGCAAGTCAGGTGCTTTGGATGGCAACCAGGTTAGTCGCTGGGCTACTTGGATGGGACCGTTCAGGTCCAGTTCGCTTCATTCCCCACTTGGTTGAGTTCTTGGGTGAACTGAGAAATGATGCTCATCTCTTGCTCAATGGCTTGGAGCCTCTCTTCTACGGTGGACAAGGTCTTCTGGAGCCTGTCCATAAGATTTCTCAGTGCATCCTGGTTCATCAAGACCTTGCAGAGAGCTTCTTGGTTCTTCAGGATGGCATCTGTGCAGAAGAAACAACTTGTTTATATGCCACCGTTCCTCCAAAGCTGCCTTGAGCACTGGAATGATTCTCCACCCAACCCCATTTTATCCTACCCTATTAGGTTGAATGGGACACGGGTGGTGCTGTGGGTTAAATCACAGAGCCTAGGACTTGCCGATCAGAAGGTCGGCGGTTCAAATCCCTGCGACGGGGTGAGCTCCCGTTGCTCTGTCCCTGCTCCTGCCCACCTAGCAGCTCGAAAGCACATCAAAGTGCAAGTAGATAAATAGGTACCACTCCGACGGGAAGGTAAACGGTGTTTCTGTGCACTGCTCTGGTTCGCCAGAAGCGGCTTAGTCATGCCGGCCACATGACCTGTACGCCGGCTCCCTCGGCCAATAAAGCGAGATGAGCACCGCAACCACAGAGTCGGCCACGACTAGACCTAATGGTCAGGGGTCCCTTTACCTTTATTAGGTTGAATGGGGATATGAATCTGGACCTCCTTGGTCCACCTAGTCCAGGGGTCAGCAACCTTTTTCGGCCGTGGGCCAGTCCATCATCCCTCAGACCATGTTGTGGGCCAAACTATTTTTTTTTGGGGGGGGGGTGAACGAATTCCTATGCCCCACAAACAACCCAGAGATGCATTTTAAATAAAAGCACACATTCTACTTATGTAAAACACACTGATTCCCGGACCGTTCATGGGCCGGATTTAGAAGGCAATTGGGCCAAATCCAGCCCATGGACCTTAGGTTGCCTACCCCTGACCTAATCCAACTACTGCAGACCTGGGCTCTCAAACATAGCTTAAAGCAGCGTCTCCCACCCAGGTGCCCTTCAGGAATTGGTGGGTTGCAACTTCCACCATCCCTGGGCCACTGGACATGCAGGCTGGGCTCGATCAGAGTTGTACAAAACTTCTGGAGGGCACTGGATTGGGGAAGGATAAATTAATACTGGGGTTGCTAATCACCCAAATTGCATGCTTATAAGCAAGCATAGGCAAACTCGGCCCTCCAGATGTTTCGGGACTACAATTTCCACCATCCCTGACCACTGGTCCTGTTAGCTAGTGATGATGGGATTTGTAGTTCCCAAACATCTGGAGGGCCGAGTTTGCCTGTGCCTGCTTATAAGTATAAACGTGGCCATCTAAAGGCAGGCAGAGGGAGAGGACATTAATTTTACTTAGGTTGCATACACATCACACATTTAAACAACCTAAGGCTACTGGGAGGGACGCGGGTGGCGCTGTGGGTTAAACCACAGAGCCTAGGACTTGCCGATCAGAAGGTCAGCGGTTCGAATCCCCATGACGGGGTGAGCTCCCGTTGCTCGGTCCCAGCTCCTGCCAACCTAGCAGTTCGAAAGCATGTCAAAGTGCAAGTAGATAAATAGGTACCACTCCAGCGGGAGGGTAAACGGCATTTCCGTGCGCTGCTCTGGTTTGCCAGAAGCAGTTTAGTCATGCTGGCCACATGACCCGGAAGCTGCTCCCTCGGCCAATAAAGCGAGATGAGCGCCGCAACCCCAGAGTCGGTCACGACTGGACCTAATGGTCAGGGGTCCCTTTACCTTTACCTAAGGCTACTGGGAGCTGTCATTTGTTAAGGGTGCTGGGAACTGTTGCCCTGTGAGGGATAACAGTATATCCCAGGATTCTTGGGCTAGTGGGCAGGGTGTGCTTTAGATCTGTAGCGTGTCTGCACCCTTAGCTACACCACTGGAGAAAAGCACAGAATCCGTTGAGCCATTTGGATTCTAGGTCAGCCAAATCCACATTCACCAGCAGAGAATTCTTACCGAGCTCCCTGCCGCTGCCCAGATATATCCCAGAGGCTGCCTTTGAAGGAGAAGCTGCCTGCAGTGGCTGCTGTGGTGACAGCGGTGACAGCGGCGGTGGCAGCGGTGAAATTGACGGTGACAGTGGTGACAGCACTGGTTGTAGCTGACTTTGCTGTACTCCTTCATCAGGGACCTCTTGAGAGCTGTCTTGATGTTCTTGGTACGCAAACACATGCCCTATTTTGGGGAGAGAGAGAACCAATCATGGCATGCGTGGGCCCAGCCCAATACTTTATGCGTCAGATGAGAATGACTGGGGGAGCTCAGGAGCAACAGCTGGAGAGATTACCATTACCAGCACCACCTCTGTCGTTACTGCCCCCCTTTGCCTAATAGTAGGCAAATCTAAATCCACGGCGTTTCCGTGCGCTGCTCTGGTTCACCAGAAGTGGCTTAGTCATGCTGGCCACATGACCCGGAAGCTGTACGTCGGCTCCCTCGGCCAATTAAGCGAGATGAGCGCCGCAACCCCAGAGTCGGTCACGACTGGACCTAATGGTCAGGGGTCCCTTTACCTTTACCTAGGGTGGACCATGGCTACTACACATTTGATTTGGGGCTTATCCCTACTGCCGTTTAATGTGGAGAGTAAGTTTTCCAAACCACTGTTAATTCTCTCTTGTCCACGTGACGTTCTCCTCTAAATCCCTGCCTTTCCATATTTTCTGTCACTGATTTGAAGGGTTCCTCTTGTGAGATTTTGCTCCTCAAAGTTCGGAGTCCAAGAGTGACTCCATCTCACATATCAGCATATAACAATTCACCACAATTAACTTCTCCTGCCCAAGGCCTACCAAAATCCAAGCTGTGTAAACAGCAGTACTTTTGACCGCTTCCTATTAATGACAAAGGAGCTTGTGGAGGAAAACATCCTAGTGCCATGGTTTTCAACCAGTGCGTGGTGGCACCCTGCGGTGCCGTGAATGATAGGGATGCCACAGGCAACACTGGCCCCTGTCCCTCTTTCCTTCCCTCCCCCCCCCATGCCTTCTTACATCTCTGCCTCCCAAAGGCTTGCACAGCTGCTTGTTGCAGTAGCTACAAGCTCCCCAGGTGAATGGTGCCTCTGGGGCTGGCCAGAGGGTGCTTCCCAGGCTCCTGTGGGGCAGTGTGAAGAGGCACCTTTCTTTGGGGCAGGGGGGCAGCTCAGAGACCAGGGGTGTCAGCTGTGGCTGCTCAGAAGACTACCAAGGAAAGAGGAGGCTGAGGGAACCCTCCACAAAGGAGTGTGTTTGAAAAATGGTGAGAGGCTGCCAGCTCTGCAGGAAAGGGGTGACCTAACTGGACTTCTGAGCCCCACAGGGGTGTCACAAAAAGAATGTACAGTGGTATACCTCAGGTCGCAGACGCTTCAGGTTACAGACTCCGCTATCCCAGAAATAGTACCTTGGGTTAAGAACTTTGCTTCAGGATGAGAACAGATATCGCGTGATGGCAGCAGGAGGCCCCATTAGCTAAAGTGGTGCTTCAGGTTAAGAACAGTTTCATGTTAAGAACGGACCTCCAGAACAAATTAAGTTCTTAACCCGAGGTACCACTGTAGTTGGTCAAGAGAGCCATGGACTCAACAAGGTTGAAAACCTAGTGGATTTCAGCCCAATGGCTCACACCTGTCCCAGTTCCAGCTTTGCTGACCTTAAAGGCATTGGTCTACTCAAGGTAACAGTCTCCTCTTAGTAATAATAATAATAATAATAATAATAATAATAATAATAATAATAATAATAATTTATTATTTATACCCCGCCCATCTGGCTGGGCCTCCCCAGCCACTCTGGGCGGCTTCCATAAAACCAAAAATTCACCCTCTTAGCAAGCTTTCTTTCTTTTTATTAAATAGGCCTTTTCCCACTTCCTCCCTTAACTGGAAATCCTGATGGGTAAGTCAGAGAATAGGAAATGTAAGGCAACTGGCCTTTCCTGAGTGAGTTTGAAGAACTGGGGCTTCCACTGGGCCTATCCTCCTGGGATAGGAAGAGCATCTATCAAGGTGAGCTCCAAGTCTCCCAAGTGCTTAGCAGACTGGACACACCCCAATGAAAAGTTGGAGACAGCTACTCTGCTGGCTTTCTCTTTTTGGTGGCGAGATTTAAAAGGAGGATTTCGGAGCTCGAGAACAAATGTTCAGAACCAAACAGACTAACAAAAACAACACACCCACGCACCAAACTCTCATAATCTTTAAAAGATCCCATCAATTTAGCAGCAGGAACCATAGCCAAGATATGCCCCCCTCCTACCCTGCCCTTTCGCTCCCGAGGTTTTTTTGGGAACGGTAAGTGTTTAGCGTTGCATTTCAAATAGTTTTTAATGACAACTGCAACAGTAAAAATGTAGGTACATAGCCAAAAAGGGGCTCAGCCCCGACCCCGTTTTCATTTAATCATAATGTCCAACAGCTCACCTGCCCATGTGCAGAGTGCATTTGCCTCACTAGCCAACTACGCCTTTACATATCTGTGATTGAGGCACAGTTAACTGAAGAGAAAACGGATCTCCTAACTCCGATAGAGGAAGGTGAAGCAATCCACCTCCTTTTAAAATATATATATATATTTTAAAGTCGAGCCTGAAACCCCCTCACTAGAGCAATGCCGCTGTGGAAAGGGATTAAAAAGTTCTTCCCAGTAACTGAGCCCTGGAGAATCAGGCGCTGCTGCTCACCCAGTTCGGCTTTCAAGTCTTCTTTCAGGGCGACGGCGCTTTCCACCAGGGCCAAGATCCTCGCCCCCATCTCCTCCAGCCTCCCCACTCGCCCTGCCATGCCGGCAACCTCGCTTCACGCCCCAGCTGACCGCCCCCCCCCTCAATGATTATATAGGTGCAGAGTTGCAGCCGGACAGCTTCCCGGCTTTCCCCCTGCGGTTTCCCTTCAGGTCCGCCTCGAGACGAGGCCAATCAGGCTCCCGCATTCTTTCCTCCGGCTTCGTTCAACTGCGGGGGGGGGGGGGCGGGGGCGGGAATCAAAGCGGGGAAATGGCGTGGGCGGCGGCCGCTTTTGCTCTCTTTTCATCCTGTTCTTCGTCTAAACGCTTTCTTCCTCGTTTTCAGTCGGGTTCTTAAGCTATCCTTTAATTGCTGCCGCCGCCGCTATTGTGCTTTTTAGAACGGAGTGGTTCTCAAACTCTTTTTTCTCTGCGCTGCGCCGATTTTTTTTTCTTTAATAGAAATTCATTGGGGGGAAAAAGAGAGAGACATCGCTTGTGATTTGTAAGAGTATCGCTTGATGCTCTTGCTCTCGTTTTGAAAAGGGTATCCATCCATATTCTGCAAATAAATTATTCTGATACCACGCAACACTAAAATGTTTAAATGTCTCTTTGTCCTTGAATCTTTCTGCCACACCCTTTGAGAACCGCTGTTGTAGAGAATTTCTCTATCCTATTTACACAGGCCAAGTTATCTGTAGGAAATGACTCCGCTCCCGGGCATTTAGGCTTTCTTACTTGTTTCTTATTTCCGTTTTGTCGACTGTTTTACTTTCCAAAAGTTCTCAAAGCAATTTTACATTTTATATCCCGTCTTTCCTCCAGGGAGCTCAGGGTGTAGCCCCAGCAACGTTTTATGCTCACATCACCCCCCAGCAACATTTTATGCTCACAACAACCTTGTGAGGTAGGGCTAGGCTGAGAGTAGAGTGACTGGCTCAAGTGGGGATTTGAACTCCGGTCTTCCGGAACCTATTCCAGCACTCTAACCACTGCGCCACACTGTAAGTACAATAAACCCGTATCAAATGATTCTCGTAACAAATACATTTGGGGCGGGGGGAGGAAACCCCACACCCATAGCCATAACATAAATAAATTCAGAGAACACAAATACTAGGTGGTAGAATTCAAAATTTCAATCAACACCGCATACATGCAATTTTGTCATCTGTTTCACACAACCACTAGAAACACCCACTGCCTCAAGCATTATATTTGTCAGCAACTCGTACATAAACCACTCACACTCTGCAATATTACAACCCAATTACACAGGGTCACTGCCAAGCTTAAAGCAATAAGATACAGTTTTAATACCTGAAGAACTAACGGTGTCATGTCCCTCTTCCATTGAACCACCTCAGATTCTCTCACCTGAGAGAGGCATAGGATTACACATGCATAGTGGGGTGGCCCTGTTAATTTATTTTAAAAGCAGTGGCAGGGGTGGATCAGGACCACTGGGCGGGGGAACTCCCTTTCACAATGTTTTCCATTCTAGATCTCTCGGGGCCCAACTATAGGCACTCCTCCCCTCACAAAGGAACACATCTGATTGAAAACCAGGCTATTTTGTCATCCGGGAGGTCTCTGTGCCTTTAAGAGTTAACCAACAGAAGTTCAACAGGGGAAGTTTCCCCTGGTATGGGAAAGCAGTGGCAGAGAAACATTCCACCTCCCTTATTTCCACCTGTTAGCACGCTGTTAGAAGCCTGGCCAAGCAAAACCAAACAAAAGCAGGAGGGTTTTCACAGTTTCAAGGACATTTTCTTCCTTTATTGAGGTTCACCTATATATCATAATAGAATAATTATAATTATAATAATAATAGCATATAGTTTAATAATTGTAATAGTGATTTTTAAAAAAACTTCTGTAGTGCTGAATCCCAAATAAAGCGAGTTCCTTTCAGACAACTGTTACATTGCGATTTCCCCACAATAACTTAAAAATAGAAAATAAGAAGAAGCAAGGGTGGTACAGAGCAAAGGAAGCACAACTGAGAAAGCAAATGATCTGGTCTGAATGTTGGGGGTTTCATTACCCCCTCCACCAACCCAAAAAACAACAACCGTTGCCATAAGATTTCTTTGCTGACATCATTGAGGCATAGTAGGTCTTAGCAGCAGGGTTAGAGTCTCCTTGTGATTGTTCCAGCATCATTTCCTAAATTGGACAGAAGAGGGGAAACTGGAAGAAGTGGATGAAAGGCAGGGAGGATAGTCCTGCCCAGGAAATTTCTTCTTCTTGAGGTAAGTTGCCCTGATTTCCATTTTACAGATGGGGAACTGAGTCTAAAAGATTGTAACTGGCCCAAGGCTATCCAGTGAGTCTGTAACTGAGATTTAAGCCTAAACCTCTTGGGTCTTGGGTTATTTACTTTCAAAAAGATTCTAGTGCCTGTGGTGCTTAAGTCCTCTAAAGCTGCCATTCCCCATCCCTACGGCCTCTGGTTGATCATAGAATTGTAGAGTTGGAAGGCGCCCTGAGGATCATGTAACCCAACTCCTTGCAATGCAATTGCAATCCAATTCATGGCTCTGAGCATCTCTTTATTTAGCGATCAGCAGTTTGAATCCCCATTACAGGGTGAGCTCCCATGGCTTGGTCCCAGCTCCTGCCAACCTAGCAATTCGAAAGCACACCAGTGCAAGTAGATAAATAGGTACCGCTGCAGCGGGAAGGTAAATTACATTTCCGTGCACTCTGGCTTCTGTCATGGTGTCCCATTGTGCCAGAAGCGGTTTACTCCTGCTGGCCACATGACCCAGAAAGCTGTCTGTGGACAAACGCCGGCTCCCTCGGCCTGAAAGCAAGATGAGCACCACAACCCCATAGTCGCCTTTCACTGGACTTAACCGTTCAGGGGCGCTTTACCTTTTTTATTTAGCCCTATTAAAAAGTCCAGGTGTCATGTGGACAATGTGGCTGCTCAGCACAAAGGACATGGTTTTTTGCACACGGTCAGGGCCTGCCTTTATCACAATCACATGTTTCAGGCCTGTCTCTTACCCTATAGAGCAGGCATCCCCAACCTCCGGCCCTCCAGGTGTTTTGGACTACAATTCCCATCATTCCCTGACTGGTCCTGTTAGCTAGGGATCATGGGAGTTGTAGGCCAAAACTTCTGGAGGGACACAGGTTGGGGGTACCTGCTATAGAGGACTCCATCTTTCCAAACAAACTCTATAGCTACCCCTTTAAGCAGCAGACCGATGTCTGGTGTTTATGGCCACACTGTGAAAATTTGCAGCACCTGCTAATTCCTTCCTCTCAGGCTGTTATTAAAGGCACAGGAGCTGGCTAGCCTTTTGCAGGTCAGTGGCAATCCTGTGATTAGCTAGGATTTAATGAAGTGCCCAAGGTGGGAGAATATACACTTTTCAGAATGAGGGGAGGGAGAGAGGAAATGGCTTATTCCCTAAGAGACTAGACTCCTTTAAGCATTTGCTCAAACCCCATCCTTTGAATGCTGGGCCAAGAAAAGACCTGATTTGTGGAATGAACTGGTTATGCAGAGAGACACTCCTTTAGGATATATATTCTATATTATATATTTGCTATGAGCTGGACTTCTCAGCTGGGTCCTGGGAGACTTTATTGTTAGGAACTGATGGCAAGAGGAGGTTTAGATCAATCAAGGGACATCAACGGACAAGGTTGGTTTCCCACTAAGGCAGCCCCAATGCTGATTACAGTGGTACCTCGGGTTAAGAACTTAATTCGTTCCGGAGGTCCGTTCTTAACCTGAAACTGTTCTTAACCAGAAGCACCACTTTAGCTAATGGGGCCTCCCGCTGCGCGATTTCTGTTCTCATCCTGAAGCAAAGTTCTTAACCCGAGGTACTATTTCTGGGTTAGCGGAGTCTGTAACCTGAAGCGTCTGTAACCCGAGGTACCACTGTATATAGAATCATGGAATTGTAGAGTTGGAAGGGGCCAGCTCCCTGCAACGTGGGGATCTTTCACCCAATGTAGAACTCAAACCTATGACCCTGGGATCAAGAGCCTCACAGTGGGGATCTGGCGATTCAGGGTCATGCATGGATGTGGGAATTTTGGATTCAAGGTCAACTCTGTCGTGGACCCCTTCCCCTTGCGGCGTTTGGAAAGGTCATGCTCTCTCATCTCTTCCATAGCCTCCAACATGCTACAGAGGAACATCAAGATACAGTGGTGCCTCGCAAGACGAAAAGAATCCGTTCTGTGATTCTCTTCGTCTAGCGGTTTTTTTGTCTTGCGAAGCAAGCCCATTGACGGATTAGCGGATTAGCGCTATTAGCGGCTTTTAGCGGCTTATCTGCTGATCGGATCAGCTGATAAGTGGCTTAGCGGCTTAGAAAAAGGGGGGGGGAGGGAAAAACATTGTCGTCTTGCAAAGCAAGCCCATAGGAAATTCGTTTTGCGAAGCACCTCCAAAACGGAAAACCCTTTCGTCTAGCGGGTTTTCCGTCTTGCGAGGCATTCATCTTGCGGGGCACCACTGTATAGATCTTTTTGGGCTGTATGCTCACGTGAAAGGTGACTTGCCCCAGAGAACCACTGCCATCGCTGGGCCCCATTTCTAGACTTAATCCCATGCTTCTTTCTTACTCTCAAGCAGCACCCCTTGCTTCCGCAGAACTTGGTCAGACTGGCCCATCACCCAGTACTTCCCCTGGATACCATACAATGCACCTTGCACCTCCTATGCATCAGCAGAAGTATAGTGTCCAGCGTAATAGTACCACTCTATTCTGCCTTGATCAGACTACACATGGAATACTGGGTCCAGTTCTGGGCACCACAAATTAAGAAGGATGTTAACAAGCTGGAACGTGTCCAGAGAAGGGCAACCAAGATGATCAAGGGTCTGGAAGCTAAGCGCTTGAAGGAGCTGGGTATGTTTAGTCAGGAAAAGAGGAGAATGAGAGTAGATATGATAAAGGTAAAGGGACCCCGGGCCATTAGGTCCAGTCGTGGCCAACTCTGGGGTCGTGGCGCTCATCTCGCTTTATTGGCCGAGGGAGCCGGCGTACATGTGGCCAGCATGACTAAGCCGCTTCTGGCGAACCAGAGCAGCACACGGAAACACTGTTTACCTTCCCGCCGGAAGGTACTTGCACTTTGACATGCTTTCGAACTGCTAGGTTGGCAGGAGCAGGGACCGAGCAACGGGAGCTCACCCCTTCACGGGGATTCAAACCGCCGACCTTCTGATTGGCAAGTCCTAGGCTCCGTGGTTTAACCCACAGCGCCACCTGTGTCTATAATATCTGAAGGGCTGTCACATGGAGCAAGCTTGCTTTCTCCTGCTCTGGAGGGTAGGACTCAAACCAATGGTTTCAAGTTACAAGAAAGGAGACTCGGATTAAACATCAGGAAGAACTTTCTGACGGTAAGCACGGTTCAACAGTAGAACAGACTCCCACGAGAGGTAGCGGACTCTCCTTCCTTGGAGATTTTCAAGCAGAGATTGGATGGGCATCTGTCATGCTTGCTTTAGTTGAGATTCATGCATCGCAGGGGGTTGAACTAGATGATCTGGCGGGTCTCTTCCAACTATACAATTCTATGATTCTATGTACCTCTAATAAAGTACATAAAACACCATCTCCGTGATGCCCGCAAGAACAGAGGTATGCCTGGATGGGAATATGCATTCCTCCTCTGCTCTGTTCATTGCAAACCTCTAGGCCAGTTCCCAACAACTGGCTTTGTGAGCCAGTTCAGCTGCTCAGGGGGGAAAAAGGCCATGGTATACAGTCCACCTGGGATTGTATCGCCTCATTATGGAGAGATGCAGGTCCTACCGTTGGGCAAAGTGTAAGGAGGTAGATGCTGAAAGTGGGTGGGGAGGCAGGCAGCAGCCCCACTGCTGTTTCTTCCAAGTTCCCTAGCTGTGTAACTAACTGTTGGGGGAAGAACTGTGTGCATCATGTGGCCTGCCCTGCACCCCTGCTGCTCTCAAGTGACGCTCAGCTCCCGGTTGAGATGGCGCCATCCTCTTCTCCTCTGCCTCGGGCAGCAAAATGTCTTGGTCCAGCTCTGGACACAGGATTTGCCACACCTTCCATCGAAGAAACTGTGTGGCATTCAGCGTCGTGCTGTCACAATCGTTCCGTCAGCGTGAGTGTTTCTGCTTGCCAGGTGGAACCAATTCCTCTTTCCTTCCCCCCTCCCCAGCTGTGTGCTGTTCTGGAGGCTCTCCTGACACCCCCAATCCACCCGCCAGCTGCTTTGGGGAGTTGTGTGGGGACAAAGCCCCGGTTGCCCTAGCTGGATTAATTCATCTGGTTGGCCACTGTGAGATCTAGCAGGCTCTGTGTTCTGATTGTGCTGGCTCCCACTAGCACAACCGAGTGGTCGAATCCAGCCCTCTCAGAACATGGAAACCCCATAAGAAGAGGCCTGTATGGGAGGCCCACAAGCAGGTTCCCCAGAGCTTCCCCCTTGCGATTCCTCCTCCTCTTCCAAAACGCTAGCTGTCTACATGCAGGAGTTTTGTTTTCTTCTTTAACGTGAAGAAGTGCTCAAGTCGTCTTTCCTCCACGCCCACAAGCACCCGTTCTGAAATGCTACCGTCCCAGCAGAGCTGTTACCTTGTTCTTTTGCAGCATCAGCTGAGGGGCAGTGGTGGAGGAAAGATGAATACTTCCTCTCCCGCCTCACCCCACAAGCAAAAACAGATCTGGAAGCTGAGGTCCATTGCCCAGTTAGGAGGTGGGGGGAAGTTGCGGCCAACCATCTTGGGCAAGGGTGGACGCCCAGCCCGAGCTGCTTTCCCCCAGTCTCCATGTATCTGGGGGCAAGAACCCCTTCACGCCCCAGCCCTGCAGACCCCCAGGATGGACGGCATTAGGGACGGGGCTCTGGAAGGGAGTTGGGACCTCGGGCCACGTGGGGGCTGCTGGCGGGTTGCTGTTCCTGTCTCCCTCGCCCCACCAGGGCGGCATGATAGAGAGAGCGGGCTCAGGAACACTCGGAGCCGGCTCCTTGTAGCGCTTGGAGCCCCCTTTCCCACCCTCGGCCCCTCCCCGCGCCCCTCCCTTGGGGGGCCGGTTGGCTGCGTGCGTGCGCTGGTGGCGGTTGCGGTGGGAGCTGCGGCTGAAGCATTTCCCACACACGGGGCACTGGTACGGCTTCTCCCCTGTGTGGACCCTCCGGTGCCTCTCTAGGTGGGAGACGAAGCCGAAGCTCTTGCCGCAGGCGGCGCACTCGTAGGGCTTCTCGCCCCGGTGGGTCCGCTGGTGGGTCAGTAGCTGGGCGCCGGCCACAAAGCGCTTCCCGCACTCCTTGCACTTGTGGGGCTTCCCGCTCGAGTGGGTCCTCTGGTGCTGCAGGAGGGTGGAGCTGACGCTGAAGCTCTTCCCGCACTCGTTGCAGCGGTAGGGCTTCTCCCCCGTGTGGATCCTCCGGTGCCGGTCCAGGTGGGAGCTGACGCTGAAGCTCTTCCCGCAATCCCCGCAGGCGTAAGGCTTCTCCCCCGTGTGGATCCTCCGGTGCCTCTCCAAGTGCGAGCTCCAGCTGAAGCTCTTCCCGCAGTCGGCGCACCCGTAACGCTTGCTCTCGGCCGCGTGGGATTTCTGGTGCTTGACCAGAGACGCCAGCTCCCCATAGGTCTTCCCGCAGTCAGCGCACTTGTGGGGCCTGTCGGGCGAGTGCACGCGCTGGTGCCTCTCCAGGTGCGAGCTGACGCTGAAAGCCTTCCCGCACTCTTCGCACCGGTACGGCTTCTCGCCCGTGTGGATCCTCTTGTGCTTGATGAGGGCCGAGCACCAGCTGAACTTTTTCCCGCACTCCGGGCACTGGTAAGGCCTCTCTCCTGTGTGGATCCTCTGGTGCTTCACCAGCGACGAACTCTGGCCAAAGCCTTTCCCGCAGTCCGCACACTTGTGGGGCTTCTCGCTGCAAACCGGCGGTGAGGCAGGCGGTGGTGGTGGGGAGGGCGGGTTGGGGGCAGCCCGTTTGCGGCTGCAATCGGAGCATTTGGTGGGATCCCGGCCCCCTGCTGGGGACGTCCCGAGGTGATGGAGGGCGGCCGCGCTGAGGTAGAAGCTCTTGCCGCAGTCGGCACACTGCCGTGGCTTCTCGCCCGTGTGGATCCGCTGGTGCCGGTAGAGGTGGGAGCTGCGGCTGAAGCTCTTCCCACAGTCAGTGCACTGATAGGGCCTCTCCCCTGTGTGAATCCTCTGGTGCCTCTCAAGGTGGGACGTGAAGCTGAAGCTCTTCCCGCAGTCAGGGCACTCGTACGGCTTCTGGCCCAGGTGCTTCCTCTGGTGAGCGGCCAGGTTGGCGCTGAGGTTGAAGCCCTTCCCGCAATCCCCACACTGGTAGGGCTTGTCGTTCGCGTGGGTCCTCTGGTGTTGTGCCAGGGTAGAGCTGACGGTGAAGCTCTTCCCGCAGTCTTTGCACTGGTACGGCTTCTCACCGGTGTGGATCCGCCGGTGCCGCTCCAGGTGCGACCCAACGCTGAAGGCCTTCCCGCACTCCTTGCAGGCGTAGGGCTTTTCCCCGGTGTGGACCCTCCGGTGCCGCTCCAGGTGAGAGGTCCAGCTGAAGCTCTTCCCGCAGTCCTCGCACTTGTACGGCTTGTCGCCCGCGTGGCACTTCCGGTGCTTGGCCAGGGCCTCGGCCTCGGAGAAGCTCTTCTCACACCCATCGCACTTGTGGGGCCTTTCGTCCAAGTGAAGCCTCTGGTGCCTGAGGAGGTTGGACTTTTGGCTGAAGCTTTTGCCGCACTCAGGGCAGTGGTGGCCCCTCTTGGTCCCTTGTGGCTTCCCAGAGGGCAGCAGGAGTTTAGAAGCGCTCACTGCCCGCTTTTCCTTCTCTGCCTTTCCTTCTGCTGCTTCCGTGCGCCTCGGTCTCCCTTCTGGCTGGCTCTCTGCCTCTACTGGGCTCCCGTCCGAGGTGCTCTCTGCCTGCAGGTCTGTCTTGCTCAAAGCCTCTTGCTGATGGGTATCCTCATTCTTCCTGCTCAGCTCGTCACCTAAGACAAATGAAGCAAATGTGAGCTGCCTTCTGTGGTACACCTTTCACCACAACTTAACTGTTGCTGTTTTTTGACAATAATTTTTATTAATTTTCAATTACAATAATTCATGGTAGCCTCACTATAACAATGCCAAATTACAATACAACTACTAACCCCAGTCATTCAAATGCCAAATTATATAATTTAGGTGGCCTCCCACGTGCTAGAATTGATAATTTACTTTGTTTCTGCGTTCCAAGATCTTATTCCTCTCAATTACATTCCATTCAAAATAACCACCCCTTATTTAACAACTGTGGGTGGTGCTGTGGTATAAATCACTGAGCCTAGGGCTTGGCAGTCGGAAGGTTGGCGGTTTGAATCCCCATAACGGGGTGAGCTCCCGTTGTTCGGTCCCAGCTCCCGCCAACCTAGCAGTTCGAATGCACGCCAGTGCAAGTAGATAAATAGGTACCACTCTGGCAGGAAGGGAAATGGCATTTCCGTGTGCTGCTCTGGTTTCACCAGAAGCGGCTTAGTCATGCTGGCCAAATAACCCAGAAATATTGTCTGCAGACAAACGTCGGCTCCCTTGGCCAATAAAGCGAGATGAGCGCCACAACCCCAGAGTTGTTTGTGACTGGACTTAACTGTCAGGGGTCCTTTACCTTTACCTTTTATTTAACAACTGCAGTATTAACGACATCCATTCATCTTGACATATTTAATGATTTATAAACTTATAGGTGAAGCTGTATCTTTATTCCTCCTGTGTGTGACAATTATTCCGTCCGTGGTATTCCTTCCTGTCCTTGTAAAGTGTTATGTCTATCTTTTCCCAGCCAATGCTTTCATCATGCCTTGGGCAGAGCTAATGTCCCATCGTTATTTCAAAAGTTCTCCACTGTGCCATTGAGTGGTTCATTGTTTTACAACTTTTACCAAAAAGCTCCCAAAGATCTATGCTCACATCGTTTTGCAACTTCAACAGCAGCTCCCGACAACTTAATAACTTAGCCCTGAATGACTGGCATCTCCAGAATGGGAAGAGTTGTGGGGGGGATGGGGATCTCTCTGTCTGGTATTTGATCTGCAATGGCTCATTCACACATGCAAGTCACCACTTGATAACCAACAGAGTAATTGAGTGTTGAACATGTAGATGAGAGTCAGTCCTGGATACGCTATAAGTGCCTGAAAGGGACACAACTTATCGCACCACGTCGTTCAGGTTGGACCTAGCTGGAATAGCTCAGTCGGTAGAGCATGAGACTCTTAATCTCAGGGTTGTGGGTTCAAGCCCCACATTGGGTAAAAAGATTCCTGCATTGCAAAAGGTTGGATGACCCTCGTGGTCCCTTCCAACTCTACAATTCTATGATTTCCAGCCAGGATAGACCACTAGTCTGGTTCAGGACGGCTACCTTTGAGTTCTGAAGTTCAATTCCGTTTTTTAAAAATGCTGGTTCCTCACCTGGGCTAGACTCACTTGGCATCTCCCTTCCCTCCGGCTCCTGAAAATCTGGAACCCATGGGTCTTCCCCTCGGTCCATCCAGGAGAGCAGGTCAGGTTTGGAAAGTGGAAATCCAGCTGATGAGAAAACGAAGGGGCACTTCAGTAAAGGTAAAAAGGTAGTGGTTAAGAGCAGTAGACTCGTAATCTGGTGAACTGGGCTCGCATCTCCGCTCCTCCACATGCAGCTGCTGGGTGACCTTGGGCTAGTCACACTTCTCTGACGTCTCTCAGCCCTAGTCACCTCACAGAGTGTTTGTTGTGGGGGAGGAAGGGAAAAGGAGAATGTTAGCCGCTTTGAGACTCCTTAAAAGGTAAAGGTACCCCTGGATGGATTAAGTCCAGTCAAGGGTGACTATGAAGTTGTGGCGCTCATCTCACTTTCAGACCGAGGGAGCCGGTGTTTGTCCACAGACAGCTTTCCGGGCCACGTGGCCAGCAGGACTAAACCACTTCTGGCGCAACGGAACACTGTGACGGAAGCCAGAGCACCCGGAAATGCTGTTTACCTTCCCGCCACCATGGTATCTATTTATCTACTTGCACTGGCATGCTTTCGAACTGCTAGGTTGGCAGGAGCTGGGACCAAGCAATGGGAGCTTACCATTGTTGCGGGGATTTGAACCACCGGCCTTCTGATCGGCAAGCCCAAGAGGCTCAGTGGTTTAGACCACAGCGCCACCCGCGTCCCTACCTGGCACTTCAGTACCCTGAACAGGGCGCCATCTCTCTTTCTTGCTTGGTTACCTTCCTTTGCATGTTTGCTCAAGTGACACTTGCAGTGCAATCATATACAGGTCTTCTCAGAAGCAAGTCCTACTGCTCGCAGCCAGACTATGCTGTTATGAGAGCCACCAACTTATGGGGCAACCCTAACTGTATCTACTCAGAAGTCAATCCAACCGAATTCGCTGGGGCTTACCCCAAGGTCAGAACGTAAGAGGAGTCCTGCTGGATCAGGCCAATGGTCCAACTAGACCAGCATTCTGTTCCCACAGCGGCCCACCAGATGCTTATGAGAAGCCCACCAGCAGGATCTGAGCGCACGAGCCCTCTCCCTTCCTGGGGTTTCCAGCATCTGGTGTTCAGAAGCATCACTGCCTCTGATTCAGTTTGCATAATTTTTTTCTGAGTGCAGAATGTGGGTTGATACAGCAAATAACTTCCATTGTTGTTCTTGTTTTTTCTCATAGAGCACAATGTTTACTGCATGGGACTCACCTGACGCCAGTCCTCTGCGATGCGAGTCGGCCAGCGCAGTGATCCGGGGAAGGCTGATGGCCATCTCTTCTGCTAACAAGAAGATGAGAGGATGCCGTCAGAACACAAGGCAGGCTGGCCGGGTCGTTGGGCTTTGAGCATTGAGATGCCGCTGGCTAACTTTCCCCACGCTAAAGCATTCTCCCAGTGCAAACCCTCTTCAGTGCAGCAACACTCTCCTCCCTACCTTATGTAGCGGCTGGGTTACGCTAATCCAGAATGTGGTAGCTAGACTGGTGACTGGGGGTAGCTGCCGAGACCACATAACACAGGTCTTGAAAGAGCTACATTGGCTCCCAGTACGTTTCCGAGCACAATTCAAAGTGTTGGTGTTGAGCTTTAAAGCCCTAAATGGCCTCGGCCCAGTATTTTTAATCTTTATTGGAAGCCACCCAGAGTGGCTGGGGAAACCCAGCCAGATGGGCGGGGTACAAATAAATTATTATTATTATTATTATTATTATTATTATTATTATTATTATTATTACGCTACGAAGAGCCAGTGTGGTGTAGTGGTTAAGAGAGGTAGACTCGTAATCTGGTCAACTGGGTTCGCTTCTCATAACATAATCATAACATAATAATCTCATAATAATAATTCTCATAACATAATCATCATCATCATCATCATCATCATAACAATAAAAACAGGCTGTCTTGCAGGCTGTTTCTTTTAAAAATCAAAATGTGGCTACATGGTTTTTCTTTTATTTACCTTTTCACTCTGACACAACAGGAATGTAGAAGGAGTTGTAAAGAATGGAATGGCCACAACAGAATAAGGAAAATGTCAATTGTGGAAGGTAATGCACGTGGTTGTCTAAAGGGAGAAGGTCCTCGTGTTCCAGGGTCCAGAATTGCCTCACTGGCACTGCTGGAATCCTTACCCAGAGAGATTAGCGTCTCATAATTCTCCTGCATGATATTCCAGCAGAGGGCTCAGGTGGCGAGGCCCTGCTCTCTTGCGAAGCGCACCTTTGGTCTCGGAGGCCTCTCGCATCTGTAAGGAGAAGTTTGTCCATCCATCAAACTAGCCGTGGAGGAAAACCTGCCTTCCCAATTTGAAACGCACATTTTCTGACGTTGACTTTGGAGGCTGCAGGGAAAAACAACCCCAAGACATGACCTGCTCATTGTGACAAACATTTGAATGGATCAAAATAAAAAAATTCCTTCCAGTAGCACCTTAAAGACCAACTAAGTTAGTTCTTGGTATGAGCTTTCGTGTGCATGCACACTTCTTCAGATACACACGAACACATGCACACGAAAGCTCATACCAAGAACTAACTTAGTTGGTCTTTAAGGTGCTACTGGAAGGATTTTTTTTATTTTGACTATGGCAGACCAACACGGCTACCTATCTGTAATTTGAATGGATGCTCTTAATGTTTTCTTCCATATGGCAGGTTCGGGGAACCATTTTCAACCTGAGGGCCATATTTCCCTCTGGGCAGCTTTCCAAGGGCCACATGCCAGAGGTGGACGGGGCCAGAGGCAAAAGTGGGCAGAGCAACACATTTAAATGTTACCTTTGTACCATAAGGGACACGGGTGGCACTGTGGGTTAAACTACAGAGCCTAGGACTTCCCAATCAGAAGGTCGGCGGTTCAAATCTCCGTGACGGGGTGAGCTCCCGTTGCTCGGTCCCTGCTCCTGCCAACCTAGCAGTTTGAAAGCACGTCAAAGTGCAAGTAGATAAATAGGTACCGCTCTGGCGGGAAGGTAAACGCCGTTTCCATGCGCTGCTCTGGTTCGCCAGAAGCCACTTCATCATGCTGGCCACATGACCTGGAAGCTGTATGCTGGCTCCCTCGGCCAGTAAAGTGAGATGAGTGCCGCAACCCCAGAGTCGGCCATGACTGGACCAAATGGTCAGGGGTCCCTTTACCTTTGTACCATAGACTACTTTCTACATATGTCCACACACCTTCCAGAAAAGCGATAGGCATTTTTAGAGTTCAGTGACTCATTCCTGCCGGGATAAACTTGGGGTGCCCTTAGCACATTGAAGATATTTCACTGCAGGGTTTCCCAAACTTGGGTTGTTTTCAGACTACAATTCCCACCATCCCTGACCACTGGTCTTGCTAGCCGGGGATGATAGGAACTGTAGTTCAAAAACAGCTGGAGACCCAAGTCTCTGGGTAACCTGGGTTTTGGTTATGTCTGCCTGAACTATAAACCTGCCTGCACACCTACCTGAGTAGCAGGGATTGGCTCTTTGCAGTGCCTAGTGAAAAATCAGAAAGAAAGGAAGGTTAGTATGCAACATACTGGGTATAAATAAAGGGACATTAGGGACATTTTCCCTCTTATACATATTCTAGGTTTCTTCCATCACGGGACCCAAAGCAGGCTACATGTGGTACCCAGGTGTTCCCCTTTCCAGCCACGGACCAGACCCAGGCCTGCTTAGCCTCAGCAAGGTCGTGGTTTCATGTGCCCCTTAGACCACACCCTGGGACTACAACTCCCATAATTCCTGTGTGGGCTGGGGCTGCTGGGAGCTGAAGTCCAGAAATATCCAGGAAGCCACTAACTCTCCATTCCAGCCTCGGTCTCTCTGGCCCCACCATCACAGAACGGCAACACCACACCAATATTGAGGAACTCCCTTCCTGGGAGGGCAACCTTGTTCCACCCACCTTGGCCTTTAGATTCCTGGTGATGGGGGTTCTTTTCTTGAGAGCTTGAAGGTATTTGACAGTTTCCAGAGGGGTGACCACATTTGAGTGCTTCCAGACAGGGGCTTAGTATCTCAGATGGGTCCCTCAGATATCGCAAATGGCTCAGGTCATATTTTCTTTTTACCTTATTGGCAGTGGTGTTTGGTCCATGAGGGTGACCCACCAACCTAAGTCTATCCTCTACCAGCCTTCTTCCTTCTAACCGTTCAAAGGAAGAAGAAGTCAGCATCTTCTTCCTCTCCATCGATCTCAAGAGTTGCTCTTCAGTAGGGAAGAGGATGGAGAGCCAGTGTGGTGTAGTGGTTAAGAGCGGTAGACTCGTAATCTGGGGAACTGGGTTCGATTCCCCACTCCTCCACATGCAGCTGCTGGGTGACCTTGGGCCAGTCACACTTCTTTGAAGTCTCTCAGCCCCACTCACCTCACAGAGTGTTTGTTGTGGGGGCGGAAGGGAAAGGAGAATGTTAGCCGCTTTGAGACTCCTTCAGGTAGTGATAAAGTGGGATTTCAAATCCAAACTCTTCTTCTACTACTTGGCTCTGCCTGCTGTTGCCTCTGTCTCCCCCTAGTGTTGGGCTCCCTGCCTTCCACCCCGTCAGTTCCAACGAGAACCAGCCACTGTGGCTTATTGCAGTGTTTCCCAACCTTTTTTGGGCAAAGGCACACTTGTTTCATGAAAAAAATCTCGAGGCACACCACCATTACAGCCCCGTGACGTCAGCGCGCAGCGTCACGCCGGGAGGGACATGAATTGCTAGCAAATTACATAATCACCTCCTTGAGGGCTGGCTCATCTTCTCCGAAGGCAGAACCCCATTAATTAACAGCACAGACTCACAACATAGCCAAGACGAGGGGGGAAAACCTCAGTCATGCACATGTGGGGGCTAAATGAGGATGAAGACCGGGCAGAGAGCAGGGTTCAAATCACCCCACCTGGCCAGGACAATCCCTGGGTGCTCCCTTGGGCCACTCGCCTGACCCACCTCGCAGGGCTGTTGTTGCGAGGATAACACGGGGAGAACCACGCGCGCCCCCGGGAGCTCCTTGGAGGAGAAAGCGGGCGATGAATGCAATGCACGAAATATATGAGAGGCGACCAGGTTTTGCAGGTGAGGGGCCCCCGCCAGCCTCCGCTTCCAACACCCGGCGCAACGACGCCGAAGTTTCCCCCCGGGCTCGGCTTGGGGAGCAGCGCTGCTCCCTCCCGGCTCCCCTTCGCCCTCCCGGCTCTCTCTGCCGCCCACTGGGGACCCCCCTCACCTGCCAAGTCCGGAGCGCCGGTGGAAGTTGCATGCATGCATGCAGGGCGCCGCGTTGCCATTGCATTGCACTGCACTCCATGCAACGCCTGCACGCGTGCATTGCCTTGCACGCCCGCCAAGGGGTCTCCCCGCGCTCCGATGCGTCCCCTCCGGCGCGGATGCAGCATTGCAAAAATACCCCCCCGACGCAGCCCTACCTGGGGGGCAGCCGCCGCTCCACCTCCGCGGGGATCCCCGGGCTCCATCCTGCCGCCCGATCTCCGCGGGGGCGCAGGTAGGCTGCGCGGGGTCTGCGCGGAAGAGCCCCTGCCCGCCCGGCTGCCGCCACTACGCTCATTCCATGGCCGGGAGAAGAGCGCTTCAAACAAAACGCCCGGCCCGCCAGGCCACGCTGGGAAACGTAGTTTGCGCACCCCGCGCGGGCGCGGAGCCCAAGGGCGAGGGGACTATGGATCCCGGCAGCCCCCGCACCGGGGACGGAGGGGGAGAGGCCGGGTGCAGGGATGGAGGGACGGGTGGGCGAGCGAGTGAGTGAGTGGCAGCCGCCAAGCCTTGGCCGAGAGCCAGGAAGGGCCTCCCCGGAGGAGGAGGAGGGAGGCGCAGAGCGGGAGGGAGGGAGGGAACCCCAGGGGTCATCTAGTGACGGCACCCCAATCGAAAATTTGACTTTTTTTAAAAAAAAAAATCTTTCGCATTTTTTAATTTTTCCCGCGGCACACCAGGCAACATCTCGCGGCACACTAGTGTGCCGCGGAACAGTGGTTGGGAAACACTGGCTTATTGGATCTTTCCGCAGGAATCAAAATTAAATCAGCGACACATGCTGGCATATCGATGCTGCCAAGGTCACGCAGATGCCGTGAAACACTTGCATGCCTGGGCAGCACCCATCCTGCAATAAGCACCTGTCTGGCAGCCCCTTTAGTCTGTTGTAGAAAATGAACGCGAAAATCTTGTGGCACCTTGAAAGCCGGTGGAGTAAGTAAAGGTGCACCAGATCCAAACCCTGTTTGGCAGCAGGGCTTCTGTTGCTGCTCTGCGTAAGAGGAAACAAGCCTTTAAAATAGTATTCTGTGCTGGGTGGTCAGGCCACGTGATTAAGCGGAAAAATCTTAGGATGCAGCCTGGGTTCTCTGTCTCTCGCCCTGTTCCATCCAAAAAGCACCCATTTTGGGGGACTTGGTGAGCTGAGCAAATTACACTGAGTTGGTGTTGGAGACTTAACTCTGGTTGAGCCAGAGATCTGCTGCATCCTTGGCAATAATAATAATAATAATAATAATAATCATCATCATCTATTATTTCTAACCTTACCATCTGGCTGGATTCCCCCAGCTACTCTGGGTGGCCCTCAACAGAATCAAAAGCACAATAAAACACCAGACATTAAAAACTTCCCTGAACTGCCTTCAGAGGTCTTCTGAAAGTCAGATAGTTTATTTCCTTCACATCTGAAGGGAGGGTGTTCCACAGGGTGGGTGCCACTACTGAGAAGGCCCTCTGTCTGGTTCCTTGTAACTTGGCTTCTCGCAGCGGGGGAACCATCAGAAGGCCCTTGGAGCTGGACCTCAGTGTCTGGGGCTGAAGGATGGGGGTGGAGACGCTCCTTTAGGTATACTAGGCCGAGGTCATTCAGGGCTTTAAAGGTCATCACCAACACTTTGAATTGTGCGCTTTGAATAGCTGCTCATCCTGGCCGATCTTGACATAGGATTGCCCTCTTAAACAAATGGCATAAGCAAATTATGACATAAGCTTCTGTGCATTGCATACAGTCCACTTTCTCAGATACATGAAGTGTTAACCAGAGTAGGGCGGATGGCCACTTTTCATAATGTAAATACCACTGTCTGTATACTGTCCTCCGTTTACAACCTATGCAATATGTATATGTACCTGCAATGCAGGATTACTCTTCATGCAACTGAGAACCTGAACTACAGTCTGTGAAAGTTTATGCCATCATAATTTATTCAGCATTCATCCTAAAGTTTACGTGGTGACTGGTCTTCACTGAGCACTCATTCAGATTTGTTTGTGGGGTGTCATTCGTTAATCCCACACTTTCCAGCCTATTTCCAAGTCACTTTCCCAACTGCAAATAGCCATTATTGTTTAAAGATTAGTTGTGCAGAGGCTGTGTAGACAACCTTTGGCCGTTCTGCCAGCTGTTGCTGAACTACAACTCCCATCATCCCTGGCCATTGGCCATGCTTGCTGAGGGTGATGGGAGTTGTAGTCCAGCAAAACATGCAACAGGCCAAACGTTTCCCACACCTGTGCCAGAGCTTGAATCTGCTTCAATTGCACAAACCCAAATTCCCTGGCAAAATAATGACAGTGGAAGTGCCCTTAGTCTTTGTTTATTCTAGAACATAATGTATTTGTGGTTTTATATTGTGATTTTATGTTGTGAACTGCCCTGAGACCTGCGGACATAGGGTGGTATACAAAGTTAATTTAATAATAATAATAATAATAATAATAATAATAATAATAATAATAATAATAATACAGTCATGGCGCTTTGCAGTGCAAATGATTAACAAGGCAATAGGTCAACTAAAGACACATACAATACAAAAAAGTACTACAAACTCTTTTTATGCAAGAAAATTGGGACAGTTGCTGTTTCTAATTCTGCCTGGGTTTTGCTCCCTTCCCTGGTTCACTGGTTTGTTACAGCGACCCCATTCTTATTCCGTCTCGCAGCTTTATCATTTACACGTGTTAACTGCCTTCTCCGTAGATCAAGCGGCAGAGCTTGCATTGTATGAAGAAACACTATTAATTTTTTTAAAAATCAGTAAACGAAAGCATGCCCTCATGCACCACCAGTGAACAGCAAACCCTTGCCTGATGGCAACCGGGAATTTTTCATCGCATAGTACACCCCCCGTGGAAAGTGTGGGGCGGGGATGGGGCGGGGTCACCCCTTCTTTCACCAACCTGCTTGTGAACGGGAGCATCTCCCGGGGTGGCCAATTCCGTGTCAAGCGAGGGCGCGCACAGCTTTGGGAGGTTTGCGCAGGCTGCAGCTCCGAGGCGCGCAGGCGATCAAGGCAGCAAGATGAGACGCAGCCACCGCCCCCCACCCTCTCCAGTCTTTTGCCTTCAGCTTCCTGACAACCCTCCAACCTCAGGGCATTCCCGCAGCCCCGGATCGGCTATCCTTGCGAGCCGGAGACCTTCCCACCTTGGCCGGGCAATGGCAAGGGAGGCGTCCCGTCTAGGGCAGGCAGGTCTCCCGCGGGCATCGACTCCGGCTGGGGCGCCAGAACAGCTGATCCGGCCCGCTTCTCAGCTGCATCCGAGTCACCCAGGAAGCGCAACGCCCGGAGGAAACACGCAGAGAGAGCGCGAGAGAGAAAGAGCCGCGTTTCTCTCTCTTCCCCAAGCCATACCCAGAGCCCTCTGGTGGCTGCCGAGGACGGAGCCTCCTCTCCGGACCGGCTTGGAAGATCTGGCCAAAGGGATGGATGGAGAGGCTCAGGGGGACCAGTCGCCAGCGGCTCTGTCTCCAGCTGCGGTGCTGAGACTGCTGGCTGGTGATGTAGGAGTCAGAGACCCAGGGTGTAGATTTGGGTGTTCTTGTTGGGTTTTTTTTAAAAATGTCTCAATATTAATTGCATTTAACTTTTGGCTAAAATGCACCCATTCCTGTGTGCCTGCGTTTTATGACTCTCATAAAACCCTCCTGCCAGTGCCAGATTTACGTATAAACTAAACAAGTTATAGCTTAGGGCCCCACTCTCTTGGGGGGGCCCCAAAAAAATTAAAGGGAAAAAACCCTGGATGTACATTTCCAAAATATAAGATAAAAAACAAATAAAATAAAACTTACATACAGCAACAGTGTTTTGTGTTGTGTAGGCTCCTATCTGTTATGTGCAGACAGCTTTAGATACCTATTAGGTCCATAAATTACCATATAGCATAAATTCAACACAAAAAACAGCAACAGTTTGTTGTTGACAAAGGACAGCTGGACATATAAAAGGCCCCATTACCTTCAGTAGCTTAGGGCCTCATCGAACCTAAATCCGGCCCTGGACCCAGAGTGTAGATTTTGGTGGTGGTGGTGGTGTTTTGAATGTCTCAATATTAATTGCATTTAACTTTTGGCTAAAGTTCATCCATTCCTGCGTACCTGCCTTTTGTGACTCTCATAAATGCCTCCTACACCCTTGTGCAAATTAATTGAAACAAAGCATGTTTTCTATCTTACTCACAATCCTGTGCTCAAAACAAACACGAAAAGTCAGTTGATCATGATGGCGTCAGAAGCCTGCAGCCAATAGAAGGAATGAAGCGCTCGCCACAATATATTGAGATTCTACGAAAGAGAGTTGTTCTAGAGCTGGAAAAGTGGTATCCTGACAGTACAGTGGTACCTCGGGTTACATACGCTTCAGGTTACATACACTTCAGGTTACAGACTCTGCTAACCCAGAAATAGTGCTTCAGGTTAAGAACTTTGCTTCAGGATGAGAACAGAAATCGTGCTCTGGCGGTATGGCAGCAGCAGGAGGCCCCATTAGCTAAAGTGGTACTTCAGGTTAAGAACAGTTTCAGGTTAAGAACGGACCTCCGGAACAAATTAAGTACTTAACCTGAGGTACCACTGTACTTGGAAATTGTAGCAGGACCTAGCCCCCTGTCACATATTGAAAGTGGTGAAGAAATTCATGACAGAGCAGCAAATATAGGTACCGTATTTTTCGCTCTATAACACGCACCCGACCATAACACGCACATAGTTTTTAGAGGAGGAAAACAAGAAAAAAAAATTCTAAACGAAACAGTAGATGTATGATTTTTGTGGTTCATGCTGTGGCCACAGACATGTGATCTGACGGCGAGTTTGGGGTAGCCCAATGCAAAAATCCTGAGGATCCATGTGGATCCGTGCTTTGTAACCACGTTTTTGCACCACTGCGGCCCCAGGCAACAGTGGGTGCGTGATTTTTTTGGTGCAAGCTGTAGCCATGGACATGCTATGTGATCTGATGGTGAATCTGGGGTGACCCAGTGCTAAAATCCTGAGGATCCATGTGGATCCGTGCTTTGTAACCAGGCTCTCTGTCCCTCTCTCCTCCCCACTCAGCAGCTCTCCTCCCGCTTTGCTGTTTCAAAGCCACGGAGGAGGGAAGGAAGGGGAACCATGGATCCTCTGCTCATGACTGCAGCAGATCCCCCCCGCCACCCGTAGGCATTCCCTCCATAACACGCACAGACATTTCCCCTTACTTTCTAGGAGGGAAAAAGTGAGTGTTATAGAGCAAAAAATACGGTACTTGAATGGCCAGGGAATTCCCCGGACGTAAATCCCATTGAGAATTTGTGGGCTATATACAAAAGTCGCTTCCGTGCTGTAGACTGTACGACTATGGAGAAGCTCCTTCTGATTCAAGTGTAGGACAAGGATCTGAAAACCAACAGTGACTGTTCGAAACTAGTAGACTCCATGCCAAACTATGTTCAAATGCTGCTTAAAAATAGCGGAGGTCATATCCGTTACTAATGTACGTATATGTGAGTTTTGTACATGTATATGTGAGTTTTGTACAATAAACTACATTGCTTGTTTCAATAATAATTAATAATAATAATTTATTATTTATACCCCGCCCATCTGGCTGGGTTTCCCCAGCCACTCTGGGCGGCTTCCAACAAAACACTAAAATACAATAATCAATTAATTTGCACAAGGGTGTACACTGCGTTCTATCCATAGGAGCCAACTCCTAGGGGTCGAGGGGTCTTTGGCTCCCCCCATAAGATATTTGAGGGTCAGCCATGGGCGTAGGCAGGGGGGCAGCGCCCTCCTGAGCAAATCAAGTAAATAAATATACTTAACAAACAGACCAATTATATCACAGATAACTCGGTTCTGCCCCCCCAACATAAAGCCTACCCCCCCCCAAAATAAATCCTGGCTATGCCCATGGGGGCCACACCTCCAGAGTTGATGGGCATTGCCATTCAAATGGTGAGTATCCGTGGGCGTAGCCAAGAGGAGGCGGGGGGCAGTTGTGCCCCCCAAAATCAATCAAAATCTATACATATCAATACAAATCTGAGGTTCTGTCACCCCTTAACAAAAATCCTGGCTACACCCATGTGTGCGTGCACCACATCATGTGGGGCGGGGCTCACCTGCCTCCCCCTCCAATATTTTATTCAAGTTGGCACCCTGGTTTCATATCTCTTATCTGACCCTGAAAGTACCACCAATGGCAGGACGCTTTGTCTGTTGTGAGTACTGTGATAGGAATTTTGAGGTCTTAGTTATATGTTAAATGTTCATAAGTGTACCAACCAAGCACGTACATAGATCAGCACAGGAAGACCAACCTGGAACCATTTTGATTTCTAAACTGAGCAAATGTTTTCTCTGCAAGGTCAAAGTGGGAAACCTCCCCATTGTCTCTTTCCTCACAAATCCTGTCTTAAGGGTATGTCTGTGTTTGAATAGGGTGTGAGCCTGTGACCTGGCCCAGGAACTAAGTATTTATCATTACAAAAGACTGGCCAGGCTCCCCAGGCAATCCAATCAAGTAACCTGTCAGACAGACAAGGACAGGAGAAAAACAACATTCAAATTTCTGTTTTAGACCGCCTTTTTTGTGATGTAGGTGTGATGTATCTGGAGATTGGTCTTAGGTTACACCCCTTCTGTGATGTATGTATGATGTTTCTGGGGGTGGTCTTGATCTACAGGGTGACAATTTCAAAAGTCTTTATAAGGCCTTGCGCGCTATTGTTCTGGGTTCCTCCTTTCCTGTGGGTGAGGGGAGCACCCTGTTGCAACAGACCAATAAAGATCAAGCTTACTAGCTGCTTTTGCTTCTCAATATTCTCTGGTTGGCCTCTGTTATTTTCTCCTACCAATAGGGTACCCCAATTGGATACCCCATAAAGGAAAAGAGCAATTTTTGTTTACAACAGTACCTTGTAGTGAATGGAACACAGCTCCCTTTACTGACTTGAATCAACTTGAGTTCCAGCTCAGCACCTTGAAGACGTCCACTAGGTTCATTCCTGCCATTGGCTTGTGGCATTTTGTCATCTGCGTATATGTGGGTTTATGTGAAGCAGAGGTGGGTTGGTGCTTAGAACATCTTGTGTTGTGCACCAGATGATGTTCTGGTCTTCTCCAGCCTCTTCCAAAAGAATATGCCAGGCATGAACTGGATTGTCATAGCTGAATGCTGGCAAGATGTCCCTATACTTCCTTCCTTCCTTTTTTAAAAAAGGGAATTGTTATGTGCTGGCTGAGCAGTTAAAGATCTAGCAGAGGTGTTTTGTCCTTAAGATCCACCTTCAGTGGGTCAAGCTAACCCCATCATTAACTCTGAAGAAACAAAAAAGTTTTCCATTGCTAACAGAAGGCCAGTTCAGACCAGTTTAGCCAGCTGGAGGTGACAAATATACCCATCCCTATGGTCAAAGGGAAGGGCAATATTAATTTTGTGCAAAAAAAAAAAGTCTCCTGTGTTTCCTCTTATAACTCTATCAATTAATAAGAAAAAAACTGCATTAGAAGATTATCATAGGGGAGAGAAAATATTAATTAAAATAAAAAGCAGAGTTTTTGTTGTGCTTATTTTATATTTCAGGTAGCTGAACTATATATAATGAATTAAAAAATATACTTAAAAAAAACTTTCCCCAAAACACCTGAGATTTTCCTCTTGGGGATGGTAACAATGGAAGTCCTAAAAAAACAGAAGAGTTTCAGGGAAGTTTTTAATGTGTGACATTTTTATGTATTTTTAATGTTTGTTGGAAGCTGCCCAGAGTGGCTGGGGTACAAATAATGAATTGTTGTTGTTGTTGTTGTTACTACTACTACTACTACTACTACTACTACTACTACTATATTTGGTATGAAGTTTTAAGTGGGACAGGGGGAGGGAGGGGAAGGGAGGGGAGAGGGGTTAAATATGCTCTCTGTTCCTGTTTTTGAAAATGACACACACACACACACACAGACGTGTAGCTGACTAATGTTTCTGAGTGTCCTTTCTTTCATTCTACAAATCATCTTATCAAAGGTCTGCACTCTGCAGCCCTCCTGGGTGTCTATGCTTCAATTAAAGCCCTGGGGAAGACATCATAAGCCTTGGTAACTCTCCTCAAGGGGCATCTCTTCAGAGTGGGAAATGTGGGTAGCCAGGGAGGCTGCAGAACTTTCAATAAGTGTTTGCATGAAAGCAAAACACAGAAACCTCCCTTGGCCACCTCACAACAGTTAGGTTAGCTGTTAAAAAAAACCTGCACCCACCCATCAAAATTCTCAGATGCCCTGAGAGTCAGGCAGAAAAACTGAAGCCCCTTGGGTCGGGTTCTGCCGCGCCGGCGACGCGGGGACCCTCAAAAACCACGGGCGCAGATGCCCGTGGACCTGGTGACTCGGCGGGCACCGTTAGAGCCCTCCCGACCCGCGAAGGAGCCTTTTTAAAGGCTACGGAATGGGGGACGGGGAGCGACGCGGTGCTGTGAGTCTACTGCTTCCCCTGCCGAGCTAAGCCGCATGCCATTCGTCGGAGAGCGCTGACTTCTTCCTTTGAAAATTTGGACTAAAAACCAAGAACAACAACCCGTGAGTAATTTGGAAACTGGATTAAAAAATTTTCCTTTTTTGTGGATTCGGCACGAGCGGGGGAGGTGCAAAGAGGAAGTCCATCTCCCCCCCATTGTAAACATTTTAAAGCAAGGATTTGACAACTAAGGTCGAGAGAAGAGTCTTTTTTTCCTTTTTGGATAAAAGTTATTAATTCCACGTGTCAGGGGTTCAGGAGCAGAGGCGAGGGCAAGGGAGGAAACAGAGAGCGAGGGGGAGGAGGCAGAAGAAAAGATGAGTGATGACGACGACCCGAGATCTCCGAGTCTTTCCAGTGAATCAGAAGATTCACAGAAAGGAGCACCAGTGGCCAGAGCAAGGGGGGAGCCTAGGGGGACACCCCAGGAAGAAGGGTCCAGAGGGGGCTCAGAGGGGAGCAGTTGGAAATCGGGACCAGCGTCACCAACAGAGAGCAGGGGAGAAGAAGGGCGCCAGGTATCAAGCGCTGGCAGCTCGCAACAGGAGGGAGGGCACGAGTCAGGAGTGGCCACACCTCCATCGGAGAGTGAAGAAACGGTCAGGAGGAAAGTGGAAAGTTGGGCGCGCGCGCCAAGTTCAAATGCACAGGAAGGTGGCGCAGTAAGCAGCCCGGAAAGGGAGCCAGGTCCTAAAGCCCGGCGCAAGGAGACAGGGGGGTCCGGGGGGTCAGCGTCAGAAGAATCCCGGAAGGAAGAGACCACGGGGGGCAGAGGGACCCAGAGAAGAACGGTCAGACGGAAGAGGTGGAGTAAGGCTAGGTTAGTAAGCTGGTGCACAGGGGGCGGAGACTCAGACGGAGCTTCGCCGGTCTAACCCTTAAGACGTAGAGTTGCGCGCAGCAGCTTGAGAATGGAAACTGTAACTCAATAAAGACTTTTACAAGTGACCGCTGGCTAGCGTGATCCTCTGTGAGCTAGGATCTGGAAGCAGCTCTGACACCACGGATTTAAAAGTATAAGTTACTGTGCTGGAGGATAAGAGCTTATTTTCTGATCAAGTGCCACCCTTCCCGGGACCGGGAGTGATCCGCGATAGGAGCCTGCTGAGGAGATACAGAAGATTTTGACAGCTGTCAAATTAGCTGTCAAAGTCGGAAAAAATAGAAAGCTTTGGTTTAGCCGGTTATATTGTTACAAGTTGTTGAAAATAAAGAAGGACTGAAACAAATTAACTTGACTTTTGGACTGGAAGTGAAAGGAATACTAAATAACCAGAATCCCTCTAGAGGGGGTTCAGGGACATTACAAGAATGGAAATAGGTCGGAAAATACTGGCTGACTTGGATGAGGTTGTTTTTCTCATGGGAAAGCTGCGAAAGATGTACGAGCAAGGTCATGTTTTGTCTACAAGTGCTACAAATTTGAAGTCAACAGCAAATATATCTATTGAGTTGGAAAAGGACTTGACGTACAAAACCCAGGCAGCTGGACAAGAAAAGAAACTAGAGACTGAGGAGGAGGAAGAGATATACGCTGAACAGGAGGAGCAGAAAGGAGGGGCTGAAATGTTACAGAAGGCAAATGAGAGCCGGAGGCCTGCCAAGATGGACATAAAAGAAAATAAGGATTGGAAGAGGAAAACTTGGTTTGAACTTAGAAATGAGGAATGGAAAGATCTTCTTTTGTGGGGATCTGAAGATCTAGGGACTATTAATTTGATCAAGGTGGAAGCTGGAGCTTTTGGGACATTTGGATCTAAGAAACAGGATTTGAGCTCCACCTTTAAACAAGGAGGCCTGGCTGGAAGGAACATGGATACTATAGAGAGAGTGCCCCTTCGAGACTGGGTGTTAAATACAAGGGACTTTCAAAGAAGCCGGCAGAAAGGGACTGAGAGAGATTTAAGAGCCTCGGACGTGAGGTTGCCAGGCTGATAATAGATGGACTAATGGACTATGGTTTTGGGATTGAAACCGGGGAAGGGAGGGTGGGGTTTGGAAATCCAAAGGGGGCTTGATCTTCTTTATTCTGTGTTTAATTCTGTGTTGCTATTAGTATAATTCGTGGAAGGGAAATAGGGTCGACCTTAGAAAAAGTATTTTATAAATGATTGAGGTACATAAGTTAAAAGTTGATATAAATTGAACTAAATATAATAATGAATTGAGGTTAAAAATTTAATATAAATAAATATAATAACAAATTAAGGTTAAGAAATTAGAGATAAGAACTTGTTGGATAAATATTTGGACTTGGAATACAAGAAGGGGAGGTGAGGGGAAGTCGCGGAAAAAAGTTATTGAAAATGGGATTGTAAAGGATGAATTCTTTTCTTTTTTTCTTTTTTTCTTTTTTTTCTGTATTATTCGAAACTCTAATAAATATTACTTAAAAAAAAACAAAAAACTGAAGCCCCTTGAAACTGGAAGACAGATTTTGGTAGGTCACTAGCTTTTGTGTTGCTCTGTACAGAAGCAAGAAGCA
The DNA here is from genome assembly GCF_964188305.1 of Podarcis bocagei. NCBI lineage: Eukaryota > Metazoa > Chordata > Lepidosauria > Squamata > Lacertidae > Podarcis > Podarcis bocagei. Next base: position 22,551,095 of record NC_138126.1, on the reverse strand, counting down.
GACCCGTATGCAGGTGTAGCTAATGTGATACATTCCAGGTGTTGCTGGACTACATCTCCCATCATCCTGGACCACTGGTCATGATATGATTTGTAGTCCAAAATCTGGAAGGTACCAATCCAGCTACTATTGTGGCTAATAGTAAGCAGTGGATACACCTGTTGTCTGTGAATTTGCTGCATTCAGTAATTATCTGTGGTAGTCATCTTTAACAGACAGTGAACACAGCTTGCCAACAGTCTAGACTGATCAACTGGAATTCCTCCAGTGTGATCCAATGGATAAGCCATGTCCTGCATTGGGGAATTGACTTTGCAAGTGCTAAAGTCTGAGACTATTGCAAAGCAGTCTGCAGTTTCTCAGATAAAGCATTTCAGAGACTTCCTTTGGGACCACCATGTAGTTTATTTGGATTTTATTTATTTGGTGTGTACACACAAGGCTATGAGATTTTCTGGAAGATAATTCATTCGTCTGGTCTCGGTGAAATGTTATAGGAGTGGACAAATCAACCAAGTTTGGGTTTCTCTCCCTTTGTCATTTTCCCAATCTTAAATTCAGTTGTCCCCATTCCCACAATAGTTTGCTTTTGCTTTTGTTTTGTTTCTTGAGTGAACAAAACTACATACGAATTTTTGTCTTCATGTGCATTTTGTTTACAAGCAATTTCCCCTAATAAAATGCATTTTTGGTGTTAGTTCCATGAAAATAAGGGTGCTTTTTAAAACACTTCCCCCTAATTTACATTTTTTGGTACGCTTTTTTTTTTGGGGGGGGCGTGGGAACAGCATTGAGAAATTTTGTAGAAGTATGCGTTTTGAAGGATAGCTAGGCTGGGGTTTTTCCATGAGTGAGAGGTGAGTTTGCATTAAAATACGGTTTTCTCTCCCATCCTTAATCATACAAGAGGGAAGCTTAAGTGAGGGGGGGGGGAGTACGCCAGTGTGCGCACGCACATGATGGAGCGTCAGGAAAGCAGCATGACCCACAGGCCCTTCTCAGACTGCTTTGGAGACTGATCACAACGAATCCATATCCTCGGGATAATCTGTACCGCTTTCCCAGAAAACCCTGTTGCACATCTCCGGTTCCACACAGCACTCAAATTTGATGGTATAGTCACCGCTTTTCTGTTCTGTGCCACAGACGTCGATACCAGGCCTGGTGCAACCTTGGACACGCAACAGCTCTTGTTCTTCTGCAAAAAGGCAATAAAACGCGAGGCTAGTGGTGAGCTACCCTTGCATGTACAGTGGTATCTCAGGTTACATACGCTTCGGGTTACAGACTCCGCTAACCCAGGAATATTACCTCAGGTTAAGAATTTTGCTTCAGGATGAGAACAGAAATTGTGCTCCGGCGGTGTGGCAGCAGCAGGAGGCCCCATTAGCTAAAGTGGTGCTTCAGGTTAAGAACAGTTTCAGGTTAAGAAGGGACCTCCAGAACGAATTAAGTACGTAACCAGAGGTACCACTGTATATGGATGGCTTATCCGGACGGTGGTACTAAAATACAGAGTTTAGATTTGGGAATGATGCTTCTGGTCTCCATTCTGGAGATGGAATGGTCTCCTGTGAACTCTCCTTCCTTGGAGGTTTTTAAGCAGAGGTAGGGTGGCCATCTGTCATGGATGCTTCAGCCGAAACTTCTGCATTGAACTCTACAATCCTATGATTCTACTAAGGGGGACTGGCTATTGGGGGGGTTATGGGGGGGGATGGAGCATGGGTGAGAGTTGTTAGGGCCCAGGGAGGGGGGGCACATTACTCGGGACACTTTCAAACCTGCTCCAGACCACTACAGTGGTCCCTCGGGTTAAGTACTTAATTCATTCCGGAGGTCTGTACTTAACCTGAAACTGTTCTTAACCTGAAGCACCACTTTAGCTAATGGGGCCTACTGCTGCCACCGCACCGCCGGAGCACGATTTCTGTTCTCAACCTGAAGCACTTTTTCTGGGTTAGCGGAGTCTGTAACCTGAAGCGTATGTAACTTGAAGCGTATGTAACCCGAGGTACCACTGTATAAGGAAATTCTGCCCTTGGTATGTTCATTTACCACCTCTTCATTTTGATTCTCTGGCCCCATATCTGCACAAACTTATTATCCCAAAATGCAGACGTGCTTTTACACTTGCAAGCAAGTGTTTTGCCATCTGAGGTACTTGAGGGTGGATTCCAAAAAGATCCCACCTGAGAAACGTCTTTTCCCCTGTGGAGACGGTAGCACCGAAACAGCGGCACACGTCCTCCTGTCCTGTACTCTCTACAAAGACCTGAGGAACGAGATCATCACCCCACTTGTACTAACCATCCCAGGGCGCTCAACCACTGCCACAATGTCCTTTCTTCTATCAGATCAAAATGAGCAGATAACAGCAAAGGTTACTAGGTTCATAGCAGGGGCAATCAGAATAAGGGCCACTAACTGACTGCTGATTCAGGACTTTAAATTGTTCTTTTATATCAAATTTCCTTTTCTGCACATACTGTAATGTTTTACTGTTGCTATGGCCATTGGCTAATATTAATAAATCTTTATCTTATCTATCTAACCTGCTCCACAGCTGGCTCTACCATTTGGCAAAGCGAGACAGTTGCCTCGTGACGGGGCAGCAAACAAACAAAATGCCCATTCAGAAGAAAGAATGAGTGGTCACGGGACCACGACTTACCGTGGAAAAAATGGAGCGTTATACAATTCTGTCCTCTGTCTAGGTCGGCCGAACATGCCTTTCCTCCAGTTACACACCCAGATCCAGGGTAGTTCATGAGACAGCTGTAGCATCTGGTGCGCTCTGTCACAGGAAGCAGTGCAGGTGAGATACCCTGTCGTTTGGGTTTAATGTGGGGACGCGGGTGGCACTGTGGTCTAAACCACTGAGCCTCTTGGGCTTGCCGATTGGAAGGTTGGCGGTTCGAATCCCCACGACGGGGTGAGCTCCCGTTGCTCTTTCCCAGTTCCTGCCAACCTAGCAGTTTGAAAGCACGCCAGTGCGAGTAGATAAATAGGTACCGCTGTGACGGGAAGGTAAATGGCGTTTCCATGAGTGCTCTGGCACTCATCACAGTGTCCCGTTGCACCAGAAGCGGTTTAGTCCTGCTGGCCACATGACCCGGAAAGCTGTCAGTGGACAAATGCCTGAAAGCGAGATGAGTGCCGCAACCCCATAGTCGCCTTTGACTGGACTTAACCGTCCAGGGGTCCTTTACCTTTACCTAACATGGAGCCATTTCACACATTCAGGACTGGGCAAATCTGTCAATGTTGGTTTCTCTCCAGCTCTCATTTTTCCAACCTTAAGTTCTATTTTCCGCATTACCACATCTGTTGGCAATCCCACCCCCCATCCCCATAAAAAGACATTATCGTTTTGGTGCTAATTTATCCTAATATTGTATGTGTATACATTTTTTGCTAAGCCGCTTCCCCATGTATAATGCACTTTTTTGCATGTTTATTTTCACTATGGAATGTGCTCCTTCTTCTTCTGGGTGAAATACAAGCAGTCCTGACTTAGCGAAGTTTGGCTCTAGGTGGAAAAGCTGAGTCGGAGATCTGGCAGAATCTTTAGGGTGCAGTGCCCCCCCAAAAAACAACACCCCATGGGGGAGCAGCATCTGTTGCTGTGCTAATTCTGTGAGCCTCCACCTGTGCTCAACCTGCATAATCGTAAATAAATGCAAATTTTACAAAATGCCAGTCTCCAATGTAACCTTATTCTGAGGGAACCAAACTCTGAGTAAGGACTAGATCCCCTGGAACCAAGTCACACTTGGAGAAGGGAACTGTGCATGTAACAATATCCTACAGCTAGATCTGTCGAGAAGCCAGTTCCTGTTGAGAAGATGTGATGGCAAAATCGGAGTTGTCTACGTCTAGTGTGTGTTGAGAAATTTGGTTCGGTTTGCACTTAAATATTAAGTGGAAAACAACATATAATATGCATTATAACCGGGAAACTTGATTTGCAAAAATGCCTATATTGGCCAAAATTGCCTTGCCAACAAAGGTCCGTATAGTTCAAGCTATGGTTTCCCCAGTAGTGATATATGGAAGTGAGAGCTGGACCATAAAGAAAGCTGATCACCGAAGAATTGATGCTTTTGAATTCTGGTGCTGGAGGAGTCTCTTGAGAGTCCCATGGACTGCAAGAAGATCAAACCTATCTATTCTTAAGGAAATCAGCCCTGAGTGCTCACTGGAAGGACAGATCCTGAAGCTGAGGCTCCAATACTTTGGCCACCTCATGAGAAGAGAAGACTCCCTGGAATAGACCCTGATGTTGGGAAAGATGGAGGGCACAAGGAGAAGGGGACGACAGAGGACGAGATGGTTGGACAATGTTCTCAAAGCTACCAGCATGCGTTTGACCAAACTGCGGGGGGCAGTGGAAGACAGGAGGGCCTGGCGTGCTCTGGTCCATGGGGTCATGAAGGGTCGGACACGACTAAATGACTAAACAACAACAATATTTAAAGAAAATGCTGAAGGGATAGCTCAGTTTGTAGAGCATATGATTCCTAATTCCAGGGTTCTGGGTTTGAGGCCCATGTTGGGCAAAAAAAATCCTGCATTGCAGAGGGTTGGGCTCAATGACCCCCGTGGTGCCTTCTGACACGACCATTCTATTCTATGAATTTCCATGAGGAAAATCACAAACCAACGTAGAAATGTTTTTGGACGTGGAAATGTTTAGGCGCCCAGAGTGGCTGGGGAAACCCTGCCAGATGAGTAGGGTATAAATAATAAAATTATTAATATTATTTTTATAGGTAAAGGTAAAGGGACTCCTGACCGTTAGGTCCAGTCAAAGATGACTCGGGTTGTGGCGCTCATCTTGCTTTACCAGCCAAGGGTGTCGCCATTTGTCTGCTTCCACAGATAGTTTTTCCGGGTCATGTGGCCAGCATGACTAAGCCACTTCTGGCGAACCAGAGCAGCTCACAGAAACGCCATTTACCTTCCCGCTGGAGCGGTACCTATCTACTTGCACTTTGACGTGCTTTCGAACTGCTAGGTTGGCAGGAGCAGGGACCGAGCAACCGAGTTCACCCCGTCGTGGAGATTGGAACCGCCAACCTTCTGATCAGCAAGCCCTAGGCTCTGTGGTTTAAGCCACAGCGCCACCCGTGTCCCTTTTATTATTATTATAGTTCCAAACAAAAAGAGACTGTGAAGAGCTCTCACAGGACCTCTCCAAACTGAGCGAATGGGCACTAAAATGGCAAATGCAATTCGATGAAAACGGTTACACCGGAATGAGACTTACCTGCCAGGCTCAGATCTAGGCAAAGTAGCAGACAGGTGGCAAAAAGAAGAGCCAGGACCATGCTGGAATCTCTTGCTTCTTCTCAGTTGGTGGAAATTTTCATGAAGGCGGAAAGAGATGCCTGATAAAGTCTCCCTGCTAGAAGGTGGGCTTTTAGAGAAACACACCCTGTGGGCAGCTGGTGGATTAAGCCAGCAGATAAAGGTATGAGTTCTACTTAGCAGCAAGAGAATCAGAAGGCAAAAGTGATAGGATCAAATACAGTGGTACCTCGGGTTACAGACACTCCAGGTTAGAGACTCCGCTAACCCAGAAATAGTACCTCGGGTTAAGAACTTTGCTTCAGGGTGAGAACAGAAATTGTGCGGCAGTGGCACGGCGGTGGCAGTGGGAGACCCCATTAGCTAAAGTGGTGCTTCAGGTTAAGAACAGTTTCAGGTTAAGAACGGACCTCCAGAATGAATTAAGTACTTAACCCGAGGTACCACTGTAATCCATTTTGTTCTGTGAAGAGAAGGCACTGGGCATTAATAATAACTTTGCTGTAGGTTAATGGAAATGGTTTATTGAATATTTACGGATAAATTATAAACAGAATAAAACATTGGCAGGATTATTGTAACAACCTGCGGTTTTAGAAGAGTATGTCTTTGAAAAGATGAATAAATGAGTAAATTAAGTAAATTTGGATATGCAGAAGATATTCAAAACAAATTTAAGGAACTGCAGAAAGAGGGGGATGGAAGTCAAGTTTTGAAATGTCAAAATGAATGTAAAATTAGTGAAATGTATAAAACTATTGGAATGTATAAACTTGAAAAGTATAAATAAAAGAAGCTCTTTCTGTTTCTGGGGTGGGTGGGTTTGAAAATACAAACTTAAAGAAATAATGGATAAATTTGAGGAATCCTGCATGCTTAAACAGAACGAAACTTTTGAAAGAAACAAGTATTTCCTTTTTTCCATGCATCAGAAAAGCAGGTCAAACTATGGCTTGGTATTTCTCAGGATTAAGAAGGCTGAGCAGGAATTGTGGTTTTGGCAACTTGAAAGAGTCTCTGATAAGATACAGAATTATATGTGTTATTGGAGATAGATGTCCTCAGAGAGCGAGGACTAGCCAGGTGAGGGACATCTTGACCCTGCATGAAAGTCCAGGAACTATTGGAAAGATGCTGTGATCTTGGGTTATTAATTAATAGCTGGAGGCGATTAGCAGCCTCGCTGAGGTGGGTGTAACGAGACCGGCTTAATCTGAACACACTGTGCAGCACTAGATCAAGGAAGCATCTAGTGATTTGCAAGAATGTGGCATGGTTGTAGTTCTTGAACGTACCTAATGTTCTTTTTGAAAGTTTCTGAATCTGCCCAGCTGGGTTCACATTATACAAACTGGGTTCTGTAAGGAGGGCCTTCTTCCTCAAGCCAGGACTCCTCCCAGGCCTACATTTTCTGTTCCTCTGCCTTCACCCAACCCTGACTGAGTCTCCTACCATCAACTTCATTACACCAACAAAGAGAAAAGGTAGCAAAATGTGCCATGGACAGTTTTCTGTCCTTGGCAACCAGCTTTCTGGTGAGTCTCAACAACAGTGAAAGTGGGAATCCACAGCCCAGGAGACTTTTTCATATTTATTTGGGGGGCAGGGAGCACAAAACTTTCAGTCTGTGTACATACCACAGATTGTCTTTAATTAACTTTGACTTGTGGTTTGCACCTGTGTGTCTTGAGTGACAATGGAGTGCGCCTCCAGGGGTGATGTCAAATGGCTGCGTTAGCAGCACCAAAGTAGTAGTAGTAGTAGTAGTAGTAGTAGTAGTAGTAGCAGTAGTAATTTAATATTTATACCTCACCCATCTGGCTGGGTTTCCCCAGCCACTCTGGGCGGCTCCCAACAGAATATTAAAAATAGAATCAAACATTAAAAACTTCCCTATACAGAGCTGCCTTCAGATGTCTTCTAAAAGTCAGATAGTTCTTTATGGTGCTGGAGGAGACTCTGGAGAGTCCCACGGACTGCAAGAAGATCAGACCTATCCATTCTGAAGGAAATCAGCCCTGAGTGCTCACTGGAAGGACAGATCCTGAAGCTGAAGCTCCAATACTTTGGCCACCTCACGAGAAGAGAAGACTCCCTGGAAAAGACCCTGATGTTGGGAAAGATGGAGGGCACAAGGAGAAGGGGATGACGGAGGACGAGATGGTTGGACAGTGTTCTCGAAGCTACGAACATGAGTTTGACCAAACTGCGGGAGGCAGTGGAAGACAGGAGTGCCTGGCGTGCTCTGGTCCATGGGGTTACGAAGAGTCGGACACGACTAAACAACAACATACAGAGCTGCCTTCAGATGTCTTCTAAAAGTCAGATAGTTCTTTATTTCCTTGACATCTGGTGAGAGAGCGTTCCACAGGGCGGGCGCCACTACCGAGAAGGCCATCTGCCTGGTTCCCTGTAACCAGGCTTCTCGCAGAGAGGGAACAGCCAGAAGGCCCTCAGAGCTGGACCTCAGTGTCTGGGCTGAACAATGAGGGTAGAGATGCTCCTTCAGGTATACTGGATCGAGGCTGTTTAGGGCTTTAAAGTGACCTCCTTGGGGCACAAGCCTAGGCAAGGTGTATGGAGGTCCTGGGTTACCCAGACAACAAGACCGGCCTATCTTGGCCTCTCTGATGTGGACCAAAGGAAAGCAGAACAATAACAATACATCTGGCACCAGCAGCAGTTGCCAGAAGGAGGTTTCAGTGGAACCTCGTGTTATGGATGGGATCCGTTCCGGAGGCCCGTCCGTAACACGGAACTGACGTAAGCCAAAGTACTGCGTCTGCGCAGGCGCACGGCATGATTTAGCGTGTCAGCACATACACAAGAGGCGAAACCCGGAAGTAACCTGTTCCGGTACTTCTGGGTTGCCGCGGGACACAACACGAAAACACGTAACCTGAAGTGGACGCAACATGAGGTATGACCGTACAAGGTGTCTTAGGGACTGTACTCCAGATTTGGGTAGGGTTTAACCCCCTAGCCTTTTCTTCTCCCAAAGATGTCTCGCAAGGCAGTGGAGATGGAGGACCAGAGTTTTCCTTCTCTCTTACTCAGAGTAGGTGCATGGAAATTAATGGATCTATGTTAGTCATGGCCATTCATTGCAATGTGTCCGCTCAGAGTAAAAGTTAGTTGTGTGTGAGTAAAGCAATGCATACATGTTTTATAAACTGTCCTGTGATCTTTGGATGAAGGGCAGTATATAAATATTTATTTATTTATTTGTTTATTTATTTATTCATTCATTCATTCATTCATTCATTCATTCATTCGATTGATCAATCAATCTTAAGATTTCAGGGCAGTTCACAAGATAAAAATACAAGGTAGAAGCCCAAATAAATAGTTAAAACAAAAGCAAAACAAATCAATCAATCAATCAATCAATTAACAATAAATGAAATAAATGGTGGAAATTGGCCTTTAAAGGTGTGCTGGATATCTGCAGATCCTGCCTCGTTTGTTTAATTGATTGTATAATCTGATGGATGGCAGCCTTGTGATTTGCTGATGTTCCATTATCTTGCAGTTCTGTAAGGGAAATGGGATTCTTGGATTTTGCTTCATTCTTAGCTACGTTTCAAACTGTTACCCAAAGACACCGCCTGCAGGTGCACATGTTGCTTTTGCTGTGGGTTGCAAGAAGAAGAGGAGGAGTTTGGATTTGATATCCCGCTTTATCACTACCCGAAGGAGTCTCAAAGCGGCTAACATTCTCCTTTCCCTTCCTCCCCCACAACAAACACTCTGTGAGGTGAGTGGGGCTGAGAGACTTCAGAGAAGTGTGACTAGCCCAAGGTCACCCAGCAGCTGCAGGTGGAGGAGTGGGGAAGCGAACCCGGTTCACCAGATTACGAGTCAACCGCTCTTAACCACTACACCACACTGGCAAGGTGCCTCGAGTGCCGTAATGTACAAAAGTGGCATGCAAGTGAAACAATAGTCAGGTTATGCACTCTGCTCTTTGTCTGTTGAGCAGGAGCAGATCATCCCTGACTGAGAAGGACAACGTGGCCCAGGCTTTCCTTTTTCGCCGCTTCGATTCTGCTCTGCCTGGAACTGGTTGGTAAGTTCTCTAGTTGCAATTATGATCTGTGATTGTGCTGCTTCTTATATTATTGCCTTTTCTATGGGCCCCTTTTCCAGGCTGTCCAGCTGTCATACACCTGGAAATTTTAAATATTGAATAAAGTGGTTTACAATTTTTTTTATAAAAATGCATCTTAAAGAATAACAAAACAATTTAAGAAAGCGGAGTTCTAGAGGTGGGTCATCACAACTAGGCTAACATGTTCAGACTCTGGGTCCTTCTAGCTCAGTATTCTACACTGACATGGGTAGCACTGTGGTCTAAGCCCCTTGGGCTTGCTGATCAGAAGGTTGGTGGTTCGAATCCCCACAACACGGTGAGCTCCCGTTGCTCTTTCCCAGCTCCTGCCAACCTAGCAGTTTGAAAGCACGCCAGTGCAAGTAGATAAACAGGTACCGCTCTGGTGGGAAGGTAAACAGAGTCTCCATGTGCTCTGGTTTCTGTCACGGTGTCCCGTTGCACCAGAAGCGGTTTAGTCCTGCTGGCCACATGCCTCGGAAAGCTGTCTGCGGACAAACGCTGGCTCCCTCGGCCTGAAAGCGAGATGAGCCCCGCAACCCCACAGTTGCCTTTGACTGGACTTAAACATTCAGGCACCCTTTACCTTTACCTTACACTGACTGGCAGCAGCTCTCCATGGGTTCTGGCAGGGATCTCTCCCAGGTGTACTTGGAGCTCTGTGGGGCAGCATCTTCCATTAAATCTTTGCTTACAAGGAGTTGCTAGTAGGTCTCATCCTGTTCCCTGTTCTAGGGATCCTCTACTGCAAAGCGTGTCTCTATGAACTAGACTGCATGTGTCTCGCTGGTAGGAGAATGTGTATAGGCCGAAAACGATGTGTGGCTATTACTGTCAGTCTGGGTAAGTGAGAGTTTTGCTGTCCCAGTTTTCCTCAATTTGGAACTACACCAACCTAGGTTCCAGGTACAAGATCTGCCCCTCCTGTGGTTTCCTGCAACTATTTAATTGTGCTTCTTAAAGTTGATATACTGTTTGATTGTAATTTTTTTCTTAAAAAACCTTTAAAAAATAAAATTCAGATTTTGAAATTTACAAGCAATTGTCAAACAACCAAAACAAAAAGAGAATTCCATAAATTCCCATGGACTCCCCTTTGTGGCTCTTTATGTTAATTTTTTTCTTCCTGTGTTTTCTCTATGAATCCAATTCTATTGAAATTGCATTGCAACCATTCTCCAACGTTAAACTACAAGTGTCATTCCAGTCCTGCGGAAAAAAATTAATTGTTTCTAATTCTTCCGGCCAATTTTTTTAAGAAATTCAAAGCGGTTTACGAAAAGAATAAAACAATGAAACAATCAGTTAAATCAACAATTTAAAACTTTCCAGAAATGGATTAAAATCAACAATAGCTGAAAAACAAGATTTAAATGCATGTGAACATTCTGCATGTCTGGATAAAGGGACCCCTGTCCATTAGGTCCAGTCGTGACTGACTCTGGGGTTGCGGCTCTCATCTCTCTTTCTTGGCCGAGGGAGCCGGCGTACAGCTTCCGGGTCATGTGGCCAGCATGACTAAGCCGCTTCTGGTGAACCAGAGCAGCACATGGAAACGCCGTTTACCTTCCCACCGGAGCGGTACCTATTTATCTACTTGCACTTTGACGTGCTTTCGAACTGCTAGGTTGGCAGGAGCTGGGACCAAGCAACGGGAGCTCACCCCATCACGGGGATTCGAACCGCCAACCTTCCGATCGGCAAGTCCTAGGCTCTGTGGTTTAACCCACAGTACCACCTGCGTCCTGCATGTCTGGATAGTTTTGGCTAAACCAATTGCAGGAGTTGGGCTACATGACCCTTTGTGGTGTCTTCCAACTCAACATTTCTATGATTCTGTGTTTTCAGTGAAGGCACCTGCCTGACGGCAAAAGGCAGGGAGTTCCAAAGGTTCTGCCCTGCTAAAAGATTGTTTCCTTACAAACATAGAATGAGTATTTTTAGTGGCAGCTAGAAGCCATGTAGGGCTAACAGAGTCAGGACGTCATGTTGGGAGTGGGAAACTGTAACTGACTTAAATTTTCCTACCTCCCTCCACCCACTGGCCAAGGGCTTATACAGCTAACACCACAATACAGTGGTACCTCGGGTTACAGACACTTCAGGTTACAGACGCTTCAGGTTACAAAGAACCCAGAAATATTACCTCGAGTTAAGAACTTTGCTTCAGGATGAGAACAGAAATTGTGCGGTGCCAGTGGGAGGCCCCATTAGCTAAAGTGGTACCTCGGGTTAAGAGCAGTTTCAGGTTAAGAACAGACCTCCAGAACGATTTAAGTTCTTAACCAGAGGTACCACTGTATGCAGAAGCCGATGGGAACAGAAGCTGTTGTGACACAGCTCCTGTCATCCCTGACTGCTGTCCACGGTGCTGGCTGCGACATATGGGAGTTGTAGTCCAACGATAACTGGAGCTACCCCTGATCTATACGCCCAAGGCATGAGAAATGATGTTGGAATGGAAAGCACGTGGACATCATTTCTCATGTCATTCTATGATTCTATGCTTCTCCTTTTAGATGGATTTCAGCAGTTCCATACCTACGGCTGCTTCATGCCTCAATCCTATTTCTGTGGGATGACAAAGATCCGCCTCAATGGCCAACGAACAACGGTGAACTGCTGCTGGAGGGGGAACTTCTGCAACGCGAGGCTGCTCTATTGATGGTGTAATTTGCCACAAATGGGCAGAAGCGTGTGCATCTCTTCACGTTGGGCCATACCAAAGTCATGCCATACATTTAAAGCACAATTACATCCCTTTAGTAGCACGCCTCCCTGCTAAGAATCCTGGGAACCACAGTTTTGTTAAGAGTGCTGATAATTGTAACTCTGTGTGGGACCTCCTAACACTCTTAACTAAGTTCTCCAGAACAATCTGAGGATGGGCAGCCATGGCTCTTAAAAGTGTTACCAGGACCTATATACGAATGGTGTGGTGTGACTATCGTAAAATCTGAAAATTTCACTTCTTCCTCCCTATTAAGGTCTTTGTGTCTTCTACATGCTTAGGCCACCTAATCACTGTTTTTTGGTTTTTTTTTTAAAAAAGAAGACAGACCATTTTCTGGAAAATCACACTTGATGAAATTAAATATTTTTAAAAAGCAGTATGCCAGTCTCTCACTATAATCCATTTTTGGCAGTCCTATCCAGATTTATAAATGCTTAGGAATAGAAACAGGAAGTTGTTGTCTGTGCCATGGCCTGCACCCATCCTTTGCTCTTTTTTTTTTTGTAAAATATTTATTAAGATTTTCAAGAAGTTACAAAATAGAAGAAGAAAAAAAGAAAAGAAAAATACAAAAAAGAAAAATACAAAATAAAAATAGTTTAAAAAACAATTCAATCATCACATATTTTTCATTTACTTATTTCCTGGACTTCCTCACGCCTTCCTTCTCTGTATTCCGGTTCAAATTATTATTTCAGCAAATCCCTCCCCTCTTTTAAATCCTTTCCATAATTCATAATATTCTGTCATCACATTACCTTAATCTATTTTCATCTTATCTTGTATAAATAAAAAGAAATAAAAACCTTAAAGTTTAGAACTTAAATCTTATTTTTTACCAACTTCTCCTACCATAACATTCTTACCTAATTCTTTAAACATTTTTATTAGAGCCAAATAATTTCCTTTCAACATTTTTCTAACATTCATCAATTTTATAAAACAGTCCTAATAAAAAATAAAAAATAAACAATCCAATCTTCATCCAGCGTCCCTTCCTCCTGGTCCCGGGTTTTGTCAGTCCTTTTTATCCTATTAATCTAGCACATTAACCTGGCAATCTTATATCCGAGGCCCTCAAGTCTCTTCCATGTCCCTTCCGCAGCTCTTCTTCATATTTTCCTTTTATTCGTGGGAACTCCAGCTTGGTAATATTTTTGACCCTTTTCAACAAAACAGTCCCTTTTCCATAGTCCAGACCAGACTCGATGTAGTATTTAGAAACATGTACCAGATTCCCTTCAAAGTTGAGAGCCCCCACAGCTCCAGACATCTGACGGCTCCATTCCAGACTCGAAAAGTCCAAATCTCCCTGTATAGGGGGGTCTGTCCAACCCCCCATTTCCAAACCAAACCAGATTTTATCTTTCCAAGTCTGGTCTTTTCCAAGTTCATTTGTCAAATCCAAAAATTTATATTCCTGCTGGGCCTCAGCTCCTTCCATCTCTGGCACCCAAGATTCAGCAGAAACCTCTTCTCTCAGCTGTTCTGTCATGGCCCGCTCCTGTTTTAATTCCTGGGTGGGCTCCCTATAGTTTCCCACCACCTGTTCAAAGGTTCTGGCCGCATTAGTCATCAAATCCGTCTTCTGGCTTAACTGATCCAATAGGGCATTTATTTTGCAGAAAGCACCCAATAGTGCTTCTGCAGACATTATCTTGCAAGGTCACAAACCCTTTCCCACAGTTTTAACCAGTGACAGCTGCAAGCTCCCAAGGATTGTACAATTCCACAGTTCCCCTCTAGGGGGAAAAGCTTCTGGTTGTTCTTTCTCTTAAAAACAATAGCAACAAAGTCTCTTTTTTAAGATATTTTGTCCATATTTGTTCTTTTAAGATGCGAAAGGAGGCAATGGAGTCACTATGTTTCTCTTCTTATAACTATCTGTCAAAAACATTTGTTTCTGGTCAATGAGCTTCAAAACGTCAATCCTGACACCCCGCTCCAGGATCAGGACGGTGGAAAATTACTCTAAATGATGAAAGTCAATCCTTCAAAAGTGATTTTTAAAACTCTAGCTTGCTTTGTCTTTGTTTTGTTCTGGCTACATGGAAACGGAAGGCTGACTTCCTGTTTAAACCTTCCCGTTTCAGTACCAAATTAAGATGGATTTTTAAGTCCAAATTCCTTTCTATTTCACCAGTTCTTATTTAAAGTCCAAATATTCGATGTTCCAGTACTCGTGGTTAGTTATTTTAGATGCCAAATTGTCCCAGGAAAAAGGCAGTGCTCTCCGGCAACGGCTATGCGGCTTCGCTCCGCAGAAAAAGCGATTGACTCACAGCACCGCGCCACTTCCCCCTCTTCGCTTCGGAGCCCGCTAGTGGGTTCCTTTGTGGGTTGGGGGGGGGCTTCATCCGCCTGTGATTTCCAGAAGGGTCCCCGCTTCGCCGCAGCGGAAAAGACCTGTTTCATGCGGAGCTGGTCCCTCCAGTTCAGAGGGAGTCCGCCATTGCCGGTGGCACCACCCCGGAAGTCCCACCCATCCTTTGCTCTTGCCACCACTTACCGTATTTTTTGCACCATAACACTCACTTTTTTCCTCCTAGAAAGTAAGGGGAAATGTCTGTGCGTGTTATGGAGGGAATGCCTACGGGTGGTGTTGGGGATCTGCTGCAGTCGTGGGCAGAGGATCCATGGTTCCCCTTCCTTCCCTCCTCTGTGGGTCGCTTTGAAACAGCAAAGCGGGAGAAGAGCCGCTGAGTGGGGAGGAGAGAGGGACAGAGAGCCTGGAGAGGAGCTGCTTACACGACTGGAGGAACGTGTAGCTACGCTCCAAAGAATTAGAGATCTGGAGCTCTTCTTGGAAGCAACAGAGCACACCGTCTCCACCAAGGAGGAGACAGGGGACTCCCCTGAGAAGGAGGCTAGTTCATCAACACAGGAGCCAGATATATGGAGAAACGTGACTCAAAGAAGTAGGAGGCCCAGGGTTCGTTCTGATTGTTTAGAAATACACAATCGCTTTGAGGTCCTCTCCCCTAGCATGGAAGACGAAGAGCAGACTCCTTTTGAGGATCTCTCCCTCATTTCAGTCGATCAGGTATATGAAGATGAGCAGCAAAGTCAGTCCTCAGGGAATGTGCAGGCGACCTTGGAACGGACAGCTCATGGAAGAACCCCGACCAAACCTAAGAGGAGGCGTGTAGTGGTGATAGGGGATTCCCTACTGAGGGGAACAGAAGCAGTGATCTGTGGGCCTGACAAGATGTCTCGGGAAGTGTGCTGTCTCCCCGGGGCTAAGATCCAAGATGTAACTGAACGACTGCAAGGAATCATAAAACCCACTGACAAATACCCCTTCCTCTTGGTTCATGTGGGAACCAATGACACTGCAAGCAATAGCCTCCAGAAGATCAAAAGAGACTACGAGGCTCTCGGCAGGAAATTGAAGCAACTAAATGCACAAATTGTCATCTCATCTGTCCTCCCAGTTGAACGACGTGGCCCAGGGAGAGAGGGAAAAATAGTGGAAGTGAACAGCTGGCTTCGCAAATGGTGTAAACAGGAACGGTTTGGATTCTTAGATCACGGACTGCAGTTTCTTGAAGATGGACTTCTGGCAAGCGATGGGCTGCACCTCACAACGGTTGGGAGAAATGTTTTTGCCAAAAATCTCAGAAACCTCATCAGGAGGGGTTAAACTGACTAATGTGGGGGAGGGAGACAGTGCTCCTGAAGGTAGGAGTCTATCAATTGATGAAGATGATCATCCAAATGTCATAGACCAAATGGAGCAAACAGCACGCAGACCTAGTGGTGGGAGGAAAAAATCCTTAAATAAGAGACATGGGGGAATGATTAATGGACTTCAATGTCTGTACACTAATGCGCAAAGCATGGGAAATAAACAAGATGAGCTTGAGCTCTTGGTACAGCAAACTAAATATGACATAATAGGCATCACTGAAACCTGGTGGGATAAGTCCCACGATTGGAATGTAATAATGGGGGGATACAATCTATTTCGGAGAAACAGACCAGACAAGAAAGGAGGAGGAGTGGCGTTATATGTCAGGGATGTGTATACCTGTGAAGAGATCCAAGATTTAGAACCTCAAAGCCAAAGTGAGAGCATTTGGGTCAAAATTAAGGGAGAGAAGAATAACAGAGACCTCATTGTGGGAGTTTACTATAGATCCCCAAGCCAAACGGAGGACATAGATGATGCCTTCCTGGAACAGATGGCCAAGCATGCAAAAGGAAGGGAGATAGTAGTAATGGGGGACTTCAATTACCCGGATATTTGTTGGATGTCAAACTCAGCCAAGAGCATAAGGTCAAACAGATTCCTCACTGGCCTTGCAGACAACTTCATTGTCCAGAAAGTGGGAGAAGCAACAAGAGGAACAGCCATTTTAGATCTGGTCCTAACCAATGTTGATGAGCTGGTTAGTGGGGTAGAAGTGGAAGGATCATTAGGCGCGAGTGATCATGCTCTTCTGAAGTTTACTATACAGCGGAAAGGAGCAGCCAAGCATACTAGGACTCAATTTCTTGACTTTAAGAAAGCCGACTTCATAAAACTTAGGGAAGTGCTGGGTGAGATCCCATGGACAGTAATACTAAAAGGAAAGGGAGTTCATGATGGCTGGGAGTTTGTTAAGAGGGAGATAGTAAAAGCACAACGTCAGGCAATACCAATGAGACGGAAACATGGAAGGTGCCTAAAGAAGCCAAAAATGCAATTCTGGGCCTTATCAATAGGAGTATAGCATCTAGATCAAGGGAAGTAATAGTGCCACTGTATTCTGCTCTGGTCAGACCTCACCTGGAGTACTGTGTCCAGTTCTGGGCACCACAATTCAAGAAGGACACTGACAAACTGGAACGTGTCCAGAGGAGGGCAACCAAAATGGTCAAAGGCCTGGAAACAATGGAGGAACGGCTAAGGGAGCTGGGCATGTTTAGCCTGGAGAAGAGGAGGTTAAGGGGTGATATGATAGCCATGTTGAAATATATAAAAGGATGTCACATAGAGGAGGGAGAAAGGTTGTTTTCTGCTGCTCCAGAGAAGCGGACACGGAGCAATGGAGCCAAACTACAAGAAAGAAGATTCCACCTAAACATTAGGAAGAACTTCCTGACAGTAAGAGCTGTTCGACAGTGGAATTTGCTGCCAAGGAGTGTGGTGGAGTCTCCTACTTTGGAGGTCTTTAAGCAGAGGCTTGACATCCATATGTCAGGAGTGCTCTGATGGTGTTTCCTGCTTGGCAGGGGGTTGGACTCGATGGCCCTTGTGGTCTCTTCCAACTCTATGATTCTATGATTCTATGAGTGTAAGCGGCTCCTGTCCGGTTGGTTCCTTTAAAGCAAGCAGGCTCTCTGTCCCTCTGTCCTCCCCACTCAGCTCGCTAAATAGCAGCAGAGTTTATCAGCTCGCTAAGCCGGAGATGAGCGGGGAGGAGGGAGAAAAGCAGAGCCTGCTTGCTTTAAAGGAGCAAAGTGGGAGAGGAGAGGAGCCTTTGTGTGGTGCTGCCCCGAAAATTGGCCTGGGAGCTGCAGCTACTGCAAAACGTGGCGCCTTGACTGCTACCTGGGGCAAGGTAAAGCCCCTGGTGTTACGTTGCTGCTGAAAGAACTGCAGTTCCGACATCTTTCTCCCGGCCGATAAAATAAAAATGCCCAAGAAGTGACACATGCACACGAGCACACATATATCGTTGTCAAATAAAACAAAGAGATTTTATTAATAATCTTACAAGCCACAAGACATAGATCTTGCCCTAAGCTGTGGGTTGCCAGCCCACTCATGCTCAAGGGTCGGACGAACCCCAGTCAGAGCTTCCTCAGCCGCATAGACACACACGTACACTACTCAATCACGCAACTCGAGACACTACCATTGGAAGGTAGAGGCAAGCTGAGCCCCACAGGGCATCGCTGGGAAGGATGGGTTAAAGCCAATAACTAACCTGAGGCTGAACTGGGAATTGAACGTCTTAGAACAAGGTGGGTGGGGAAACCTGTAGCCCTCCAGATGTTTCCTTAGTCCAGGCATGTCCAAAGTCAGTTTTGGGGGTCTAATCTGGCCCACTGGTCTGTTTAATCTGGCCCTTGTGGCAGTTTATTTCCTGGGGTAAAACCTCAACAACTTCAACCCTAAGAAAAGGTCAACAACTTTGGTCGGCCCTCATCAAGGTCGGCCCTTCACTTCATCAAATCTGGACCTCTTTGAAAAAAGTTTGGACACCACTGCTCTAACTCCAATCCCCTCCAGCCAGCATGGTCCAGAGTCCGGGGTTGTGGCAGCTGTGGTCCATCAACATCTGGAGGGCCTTGCTGTAGAGGAATTATCCCTGCCATGTTCAGAGGCTGTTGGAATCTTTATTTAGCATACGTATTTTGCACTCAAGGGTATTCTAATCACAAACATAAAAAGGCACAGGACCCCTGAACAGTCAAGTCCAGTCAAAGGCGACTATGAGGTTGCAGTGCTCATCTCGCTTTCAGGCCAAGGGAGTCGGCATTTGTCCCCAGACAGCTTTCCGGGTCATGTGGCCAGCAGGACTAAACCGCTTCTGGCACAACAGGACTCTGTGACGGAAGCCAGAGCACATGAAAACACCGTTTACCTTCCCACCGCAGTGGTACCTATTTATCTACTTGCACTGGTGTGCTTTCAAACTGTCTGGACAAATGCCGGCTCCCTCGGCCTGAAAGCGAGATGAGCGCAACAACCCCATAGTTGCCTTTGACTGGACTTAACAGTCCAGGGGTCCTTTACCTTACCTTTACCAGTCACAAACATACATACCTTCTGTAATAACTTTTAATATTCTAACTGTGGTGGAATCTCTCAGGACGATGAGTGGCGGTGGTGAGAAAGTTGCATATTCATCTGCTCTCCATTACCTTTCTTATTTGTTCTTGTCACCTATCGAAAGCTGCTTCTTTCCCCAGTTTTAATCAGCAGCAGCAGCACCATTCCTCCATGAAAACTGCCCGAACAAAAGCTGTTTCCTAAGGCAGGAGCAGCCAAGCTAAGATCATATAATGACGGATGGCCACCCAACCTCTGCTTAAAAACCTCCAAGCAGTGTGATGGTGTCACACTACAGTGCAGCCAGATTGGTCTGCGTTCCAAACAGATAAACATAGCAGCTCCATTTTGCTGACTTCCCCCAAAACATTGCCCAAAAAAGCGTTTTTTGGTGTTGCTCCATCGACCTCACATTTGGCTAAGCCATGCAACATGGGTGAACTTCAGGATCGAAAGGTTTGCAGAGGTGCCTTTTCCTCGATTCAAGGGAACTACAGTGGTGCCTCGGAAGACGAAAAGAATCCGTTCTGTGATTCTCTTCGTCTAGCGGTTTTTTCGTCTTGCGAAGCAAGCCCATTGAAGGATTAGCAGATTAGCGCTATTAGCGGCTTTTAGCGCCTTATCTGCTGATCAGATCAGCTGATAAGCGGCTTAGCGGCTTAGAAAAAGGGTGGGGGGGGGAGAAAAAAAAACCAGCAGGAACTCGCAAGACATTGTCGTCTTGCGAAGCAAGCCCATAGGAAATTCGTTTTGCGAAGCACCTCCAAAACGGAAAACTCTTTCGTCTAGTGAGTTTTCCGTCTTGCAAGGCATTCGTCTTGCGGGGCACCACTGTACTGGAAAACGTTCACCCTCCATTGCAGGCCATTGCCCTCGACTCATCTGTGCACTGTGGGCACTACTTTCACCCGTGACAAATGCCGCCAGGCATTCCTCTTCACAGCCCAGAGGCAAGAGTCACGATACATGCCGTTCCATTCATGAAAGACTTTGGGATGGCAGCTTGAGTTAAAGCCAAATGGATGCCGCCAACTACAAATCATACAACTGGCCCTTTGGATAAAATTTGGGCCTTAAGACCAGCTTGTCCAAGGGCGCTCACTACCAGGCAGCTCTGCTTCCTGGGTCCGAGACAGAAACTCGGTTCCAGTACCCCTCAGTCCAGATCTGCCAGCCGGCTGCAAGGGCTGTGCAGCCCATAATAGGGCTGGGCAATATATTGATATGTCACCCAGAACTGGTTTCAAGTCCATACCATGATATCGCTTTCATAGTTTTTGACCTGGAAATATATTGTGAATCACAATGTGCATTTGTGTGCTATGCAAATGAACACAATGTGGGGAAAACTGTGAAGCCAGCCAAGGCCTCTACATAGCTCCATCCTCATTTCAGACGTTGTGATATATCAGTATATTGTGATGTTTAGCTGGTGATGTACTGCGATGCTGAAAGCCGGGTATTGCCCAGCCCTGGTCCATAGAGATCTCTTAACACTCTACCCAGGGAGTGCTGGGGTGTTCAAGAGGAGAGGATCGATCCCTGGCCTGCTTTATTCTCACATGTACTGTATTTTTCGCTCTGTAAGACGCACCAGACGCACCTAGTTTTTGGAGGAGGAAAACAAGAAAAAAATATTCTGAATCCCAGAAGCCAGAACAGCAAGAGGGATCACTGCGCAGTGAAAGCAGTGGCCCCTCTTGCTGTTCTGGCTTCTGGGATAGCTGCGCAGCCTGCATTCGCTCCATAAGACGCACACACATTTCCCCTTACTTTTTAGGAGGGAAAAAGTGAGTCCTATAGAGCAAAAAATACGGTACATTACAGCACTCTACCAAGACTACAGGAGGCTGCTCCTGCATACACTGAATAAGGTGCAGAAGGAGCAGCGAAGGGAAAAAGAGATGGTTTCTGCAGTCTACACACGCGCAATGATGAATCCCTTCAGACAGGTCACTTCCCTCCACTGCCCATGTAGCACACGCCTGCCACGCTCTCATTCACACACATTGCTGACCAGCTCTGCCCACAGCTAATGCAAACAGTGTGGCTTGGTTTTTCTCCACCCCGCCCCCCAGGTTTCAGCATCACCGTCTCAGATTTAAGCCCCGTTTGAGGTTTGGGAAAGCAGAAGGAATCCATTTCTTCACTGGCCTCCACAAAAGCCGAACTGCTCCAAAACGGGCTCTTTGCTTTTGGGGGAATATTCCCTTCACTAGCGTCACATCCCTTCAAGAAAATGTGAAGCCCCAAAGTTAAATACCAACATTTCTGTAGGGTTCCCCTGCCCCCTTCAGTGGTGTTTATGAAAGCCTTTCCACGTTTCCTTCTGCCATTCCCAGCTTGGTTTCCTGCTCCCTTGCGTCCTTCTCCACAGAGAAACTGCCTTAAATAACTCCCTCAACACATCTGATAAGATATTTAGATTAATATTTTAGTTTTTTGGGGGTGGGAAACAGATATTTGATATTATCTACTTTATGCTCTAATAAAAATTTTTTCCCAAATTCTTTCAATTAAAAACCACCTTTGAGGGCTAATCCTAGAACGCGGTTGCGGGGGGCAGAGGGAGAAGAATCGGCCATCTTGTCACTCCCAGTCCGTGGGAGGCCGAATGATGAGGGGAGCAGCATTCTTGCGTCCGGCACGGATTCCTGGGTAGAAAAAAGGCCACAGCTTCTCCGTGAAGGTGTCGGTGAAAGTGTAGATGTGGGAGCGGTCCGTCACATTGTAGAAGGAAAGCCTGCCGGCCTCGTAGTCCAGGAAAACGCCCACTCGCTTGGGTTTGGTGGCGACACTGAGGGGCGTGAAGGGGGTGGTGGTGGCCGCATACTTGTCCCCGTTGAAGAGCCTCACCCGCCAGTAGCCAGTCTCCGGCAGGGAGGTCGTCTCCCCTTTGCGGCTCACGGATTCGTTACAGACCCCTAGGGCCCAGTGGGTCTTTTCGCCCACTTCCACTTCCCAGTAGTGGCGGCCGGAAGTGAAGCCCTCCGTCGCCAGGACACAAGGGTAGGTGGTGAAGCGCCGCGGGCTGTCGGGCAGGTCTCGCAGGCGTTGCTCCACAAACTTGACGCTCTTCCGGTCCTCAGAGAGCACTAAGTTGGGATGGGCCGTCTCGGGGTCAAGGGTCAAATCTCCTGCAGGAAAAGGGAGAGACATTCGTTCAGGCTCGGCTGCAACGGTGGCCAGGCCTCAATGGCTCAGGGTGCTTTTTTTTTGGTTGAAATAATTTTCATTTGATTTTACAAATATAGAATTGTAACAATACAACACAAAATACACGTCCATATTTAGAGATTTCTCCGAATCCGTTCAACTTCCAAAATATTCAGAAACCAAGGCGTGGCTTCCGATTGGCTGCAGGAAGCGCCTGCAGCCAATCAGCAGCCATGGACGTTGTGTTGGACTTTCGGGTTCCAAAGAACGTTTGCAAACCAGAACACTCACTTCTGGGTATGTGGCGTTTGGGAGCTAAAACATTTGACTCGCAAGGCGTTTGGGATCCAAGGTACGACTGTATCATTCCTGTTACTGCTGACCACTGGCTGTGCTGGGTGGTGTGTGTCCCAAAACATCTGGAGCACATCAGATTGGGGAAGGCTAATATTATTCCTCTCCCACTATCAACAATTCTAGCACACCTCTCCTGGACAGAGTTGTGTTGTGTGTGCACTGATCAGAATTAAGCTCAATTGCTTGGACTGTGCTTATCCGCATAATCTATTCCAAACTGAAAGAGTTTTGTTGGCACGGTGGACGAACCCCCTGATCCATGAGCAAGGGAGAAGAGGCCCAATTCTCCCAGCCCCCACACCAACCAAAAAGAAAAATGCCTGGATGTGGCACCACACCAACTTACCTGTGAGTCTCTTGATGATTTTGCGCAGGACGAAGTACTGCCTGGGGAAGTTGCAGAAGTTCTTTTCCAGCTCGATGGAGACCAGGTTCAGCTTCTGGGCCTGCACCTCTTCACATCTGCAAGAAAAAGAGAAGAGCAAGTTGGGTGAGGGCAAGTTCAGGGTTGGGGAACCTGTGGCCCCTTCAGACGTTGCCAGGATCCCAACCCCTAGCAGCACCAGCCAGGATGGATAAGGGTTAGGGATGATGCAAGCTGTGAGCCCCAGGAACATCTGGTGGGCCCCAGGTTCACTGTCCCTGAAGTTGTCCATTGCTTCCATGTGTCCCCCAATCATCTTTCATTTCATGGCCATTGTGAGGCCAGACTTCAAATACTTGTAAGGTCTGGTCAGTGCCTGGATGAGTGATGCCATGAGAACCTACAGGTCCGCAGCCTTGGCTTCTGGGATGGAAGGAAGGTGGGATATCACTGTACAAACGTAAATAAGTGAATAAAAATTCTTGAGATTCACAAGTACTTTTAATTCTGCTGATTCTCTTATGCTGCTTTTTACATATTTTTGGTGCCTTTTAGTTTGGTATGCTTTATGTATATGCTTTTTTATTTTTGTAAACTGTCCTGGGAATATGATTGAAAGGCAGTTATAAAAAAATACTTACAATAAATATATAAAAGAATCTCCGGGGGGGGGGGGGAGTGAATCATCTCCCAGGCTATAATTGAGCAACTTGTTTATTTTCAGGGAGGTCTTATTTAGTTTTCACCAGGTTTCCCCAAACTTGGGTCTCTGGCTGTTTGTGGGCTGCAACTTCCATCATCGCTAGGGAGCAGGGCCAGTGGTCAGGGATGATGGGAACTGTAGTCCAGAAACAGCTGGAGACCCAATTTTGGGAAACCCTGCTGGCAGTGTTTGAAACTCCCATTGTTCTAGGCGCATTTCCACTAGACTTGGCCTTGATCAAAGGCCAGTCTGTTCTTGGAAGGACTCCCACTAGGAATGAAGTGGCACTTTTAGAGCCAACCCCTTGCCTTTGTCCTTACAAGTATTTGCTCCACAAAGCAGGGGCCTTTCCTACCTTCAACTACACCTGATGCCAAAAGAACAGTAAGGTAGGTTGCAAGGCAAACCTCTCTGGGGAGAGCTTTCCGCAGTTGTGAAGGCGGATGGCACCACCATAGAGAAGGCCCTGTTTTTGGTAGCTGCCCACCTCCTTTCAGAAAGCAAAGGCATCCATTGGAAGCGCTCCTTCAAGAGGTAAGGAGACCAGCAGTCTTTAAAAGAGCATTTTATGTGTCAAACCAGGACAAATGCTTGTCCAACAGCTGTTTATGACAAGGACCACCTCATAGGACCCCATGTTAAGAGGCAGTGAGGCTGTTGTGATGACCAAAGAATTTGCTCCTTACCTTTCGAGGGTGTGCTTCACATCCTGCATGAGAAGGACAAGAAATAAAAATGGTTAAGAGTCGTGTAGTCATTAAGGAGCCCAACCGCTAAGTAAAATCTATCTATGCAGACTGGTGAAATGAGGAAGATCCCACCTTTGGTTAAAGCAACACATGTTATTCTGCTGTTTTAGCTTAAAAAAGCACAGGCAAATTTAAAAAAACCCAAACGCACCAAAAAGATTCAAGTGTTGGACCTTTTGTGCAAACCACACCAACTTCCAGCCTGCCACTGTAATGTCCTGGAATATCAGCTATGCGCATCTATCCAAGGATCTGCCTTCACAAAGCAAACCAATTCTGATGACCTTACACTAGATTTCATGCTTGCATGTCAACTACAGAAAGCTAAAGCCCTATGCATCTTGCCCTGCTGCCCACAAGAGGCATACAGATTCACATCCAAAGGGTCTATAGAAATTGGGGTTCACAGACCCTCATGGAAATGTTAGATGGGAGGTGGAGGAAGCGGGGAACAGAAATAGGCTGGCGCAAGACTAGAATTCATTGACCCTTTGTTCTACTCTCATCCCTCTGAGTTGCACAATCAGTGATGGAACCAAAACCCCACATGAAGGCCCATGAGCCCCATTCTACAGTGGTCCCAAGCCAAGAGCACTGCATTTCCAGGAAACTGGTTGAGGCAAATGATCTCTGGAGGTTCTTTAAACCCATCACATGCAATCACTGCTTCCTAAGAAAGTCCTGTTTAGAGCTTTATCTGCTCCATCAGGCTGCAGTTGAGGAAAAAAGGGGAAGCAGGCTCTCTCTTTCAGATCCGTGGGTGCAAAAGAGAATTCAAGTCTGTTTTAATCTACTGTTGATTTACCGCCTGCCTTCAGCTTCACTGATGGTTTACTACTTCTTAAAGCACTAGAATAAAAGTAAGGGAAGGAGGCAGACTCAAGGGCTGCTGAGGAATGGGATGTTCCAAGCAGCATTTGTTCAGATGCAGGAGACGCCCCCCCTCCAGGTAGACTCTGATGTACACCCCACCTTGAGCATCTCCATGCCTGACTGCAGACACTTCTCCTCGATTTCCGTGATGAGGCTGTTGAGGGAGACCCGCTGCTCAGACAGCTCAGCCACATTGTCCTTTAGTTTCTGCAAGATCTCCTTCTCCTCGTCCTCCAGGTGTTGCATCAGCACTTCTTGCTCCTCCTCCAGGAACAAATGCATCTCCTCAAACTCTCGGATGATGAGTTGGCGGCGGTCCTCAACCTTCCGCTGCAGGGAGATGGGAGACAGGGTTTAGGTAATGCTCAATGAGGTCAACCCAATGAGGTTGATGCTCAGGATTGGGAGAAAGAGGGAACTTCCTCACACAGCACAAAACCGTGGTGTGACACCCAAATTCAAGTACTTGCTCAGTTGTGACTCTCACTGAGTGACCTTGGGACAGTCTCCCTCTCAGCCCAACTTACTGTATAGAAACAACAACAAAAAAGCCTTGCGACACCTTGAGCACCAATTTAGTAGATCAAAGTCCATTTCATCAGATGAATGATGATAATATGATGAGGTGGATTCTGTCTATGAAAGCTTACATCATAATAAATGTGTCAACCTTTAGAGTGTCACAAAAATCTTTGTGGTTTGTGCTCCAAGAGACTAACGCTGGCGCTCCTCTTGAAATTGGAAGGTTACCAATTGTTTTGTGAAGACAAAGGAGTTTTATCCCACTGTGTACCACCTAGAGTTGGAGGGAAAGTTGGCTATGAAGTATGGCAATCTAATATTTTTGGGAACAGACTCTCCAGATATGAATTTAATTCGTTCCGGGGGTCTGTACTTACCCTGAAAAGTTCGTAACTGGAGGCACCGCTTCTGCGCATGCGCACAGCACAATAGAGGTATACACAATATACACAATAGAAGTGTACAGAAGTATACACTTCCGGGTTTGCCGCGTTCTCAACCCCAAAGTTACATATCCAGAGCGGTATGTAACAGGAGGGGCCACTGTAATGTGATTCTCTACTATGGGCGGTACTATGGCATCTCAATGCAATATTAAAAAGAACTAGATGAATTCATTTAGGGCAAGTCTGTCAGCCATTTTAGCCAAACTGAACCTCCTCGTTCAGCGGCAGTATACCTCTGAATATCAAATGCGAGGGAGAAAACCCAGCAGGGGAAGGTCCGGGAAATGTTCCTGCGCCGTTTCTGGGTTCCCAAAGGTACTAATGCTGAAAGAGTGCATTGCTTGCTGCTGCCACTGTAAAGCTGGCATAAATTTGTTGTATTTTTTAATTGTTTCAATATGCTTTGGTATATTTGTACAATTGTCGGCTATCCCAGGCTTTGCAAAGAGGATAAGAGGAGCATAAACGTTACATACACAAACGTGGCTACACAGCATACACAGTTTCACCTGTATCACTAAGACAAATCCTTGTGTTCTCCCACCCACTTGCAGATGTGGCTTCTTAGCTGTTACTAATAGTAATGCATTTTTAAAGTTGTTTGAAGGGTGCTTTGTGGGTGGTTGTTGTTTTGCAAAACATTTTTTATCATCACCATCATCATCACCATCATCACCATCATCAAAAGCAATTTCTAGAGGAGCTAAAACTAAAAGAAATTAAAGCAATGGAGCATAAAGAACTGTCAGAACTAAATGGAAGGGAAAAAAGAGCACATTATCCCAATGTACCAAAGTATGCAATTCCCAATGTCCCAAATGTACACATTATCCCAATGTACCAAAGTATGCAATTCTGGTACATTACAATTTTCCGGTGTGCTACTGTGTTCCTTTTTATAATTGGTTCGTTTTGGTGGGGGCAGAAGGGTATTTCCTGCCCAACGACCAGCAACAAAAAGTAGCACAGAGCTTTGAGATAGTTAACTATCTACAGTGGTGCCCCGCAAGACGAATGCCTCGCAAGACAGAAAACTCGCTAGACGAAAGAGTTTTCCGTTTTGGAGGTGCTTCGCAAAACGAATTTCCTATGGGCTTGCTTCGCAAGACGACAATGTCTTGTGAGTTCCTGCGGGGTTTTTTCCCTTTCCCCCCCTTTTTCTAAGCCGCTTATCAGCTGATCCGATCAGCCGATAAGCGGCTAAAAGCCGCTAATATCGCTAATATCGCTAATCCGTCAATGGGCTTGCTTCGCAAGACGAAAAAACCGCTAGACGAAGAGAATCACAGAACGGATTCTTTTCGTCTTGCGAGGCACCACTGTATTCCAAATGCCTGTGCTCAGCGTTTATTTTTTGAGGGAATCTTGGTGCAGGTGTATCACAGCAAATGAAAATATCACAGACAGTCGTACCTTGGAACTGGAATGGAATCCGTTCCGGAAGTCTGTTCAACTCCTAAAACGTTCAGAAACCAAAGTGTGGCTTCTGCACAACTTGCAGCCAACTGCAAGTTGCAGAAGCCCTGTCAGACGTTCGGCTGCCAAAAATAGCTTGCAAACCAGAACAGTCACTTGGTGTTTGGGAGCCAAAACGTTCGAGAACTAAGCTGTTCGAAAACCAAGGTATGACTGTACCAGCTTTTATTTTATACAGCAAGTGGTTTTATTAAGTTATTTCCTATTAAGTTTTCTTTCTTTTTTCAATAGCAGTTACAAGCTCGGTGGAGAATGGGAATTCTGTGACATTCTTGTGAAGAAGCTGGTAAAATGTGGGTTGAACGAGCTACATTTGTAGCTAGTTGACAGACAGAACCCAAAGAGTACTCATTAATGGTTCCTCGTCATCTTGGGAAAAAATGGCAAGTAGGGTGCTGCAGGGTTCTGTTCTGGGCTCTTTATATTGAGGGGATGCTCTTCAAATGTGCAGATGACACCACACTGGAAGGGGTAGCCCCTGCCCCAGAAGACAGAATCAGTACAGTGGTGCCCCGCAAGACGAATGCCTCGCAAGACGGAAAACTCACTAGACGAAAAAGTTTTCCGTTTTGGAGGTGCTTCACAAAACGAATTTCCTATGGGCTTGCTTCACAAGACGACAATGTCTTGCGAGTTCCTGCGGGGTTTTTTCCCTCCCCCCCTTTTTCTAAGCCGCTAAGCCACTTATCAGCTGATCCGATCAGCAGATAAGCCGCTAAAAGCGCTAATCCGTCAATGGGCTTGCTTCGCAAGACGAAAAAACCGCTAGACGAAGAGAATCACAGAACGGATTCTTTTCGTCTTGCGAGGCACCACTGTATTCAAGATGACTTCCAACAGATTGGAGAACTGGGTCAAAACTAACCAAATAAATTCCAAAAGGGACAAATGTAAGGTTCTGCACTTAGGCAAGAAGAGCCAGCAGCACATATATGAACCAACCCAGACTCTGCAACTAATCTGAAGCCTTCTTTGTGTGCCCCCTCCACAAGGGGACTGGAGGGTGGCAACACGAGAACAGGCCTTTTCTGTAGTGGCTCCCTATTTGTGGCATGCTCTTCCCAGGGAGGTTTCCCTGGTGCCTTTGTTACATATCAACGTAACAAAGCATAGCAACGCAAAAACATTCCTCTTCAACCATGCCTTTGGCTGTTAATGATATATGGCCTTTTAAAGCACACATGGTGCACTGTTGTTTTTAACGTGTGTGTTTTTGCTTTACACCTTGGATATTAATGAAAGTTTGTTTTTTGTTTTCATAAAGACGCCTTGAGTTGCCTCAGTGAGAGAAAATGTTAATACTACTACTAGTAGTAAGGTAAAGGTAAAGGGACCCCTGACCATTAGGTCCAGTCATGGACGTCTCTAGGGTTGTGGCGCTCATCTCACTTTATTGGCCGAGGGAGCCGGCATACAGCTTCCGGGTCATGTGGCCAGCATGACTAAGCTGCTTCTGGCGAACCAGAGCAGCGCATAGAAATGCCGTTTACCTTCCCGCCGGAGTGGTGCCTATTTATCTACTTGCACTTTGACGTGTTTTCGAACTGCTAGGTTGGCAGGAGCAGGGACCGAGCAACGGGAGCTCACCCCATTGCCGGGATTCAAACCACTGACCTTCTGATCGGCAAGTCCTAGGCTCTGTGGTTTAACCCACAGCGCAACCCGCATCCCATTAGTAATAGTAGTCCACTTGAAATTCAAGCAAGGCTCCCAAAGTTTCCACTGCAGCATTTGCTTTGGGAGGAAATTCCAAGTGAAAGAGATACAATCCAAAGCATGCAGCACTTGCCTTGAGCTCCCCAGGCTTCTTCTCCTCCCGGGATCTGCACTGGCCGATCTCATGCAGCTTTCGTTCAAGTGGCTCCAGGCATTTCTGCAGCTTTTCCTGCTTGAAAGAGGAGGTGGCATAATTAGGAGCTAGCACAGGGATAGCAGTTAAAGAGTACGAGTCATGAGCATAAGAATCACCCATCTTGCTTCCTGCACTGGCCAAAAAACAAACAAATAGACACCTCTAGGACGCCCACAAGCAGTGTTAGAAACTCATATATATATATATATAAGCTCCAGGCTTCAGGAGAGCCCCGCCGCCAGCCCCGCAAGCTTGGGGACAGCGGGGAGGCGCAGCGCACCACCCCGCAAGCTCCCAGAGCGATGCTGAAGCTGCGCGCAGCTTCGGCATCGCTCTGGGACCCGTTCTGGGGGCTGGGGTCGGGGGAAGCTCGAGCTTCCCCCGCCCCAGCCCCGTGCCTGGGGGAGAGGGGAATAATTTCCCCCCCTTTATTCCCCCCAAATCTAGGTGCGTCCTATGGTGCATCCTATAGGGCGTCCTATAGGGCGAAAAATACGGTAGCTCCATAAATCAAGGTTACAGTCTCCAGAATGCGGAAAAAGGAAGACCCAGGTAATTACCAACCAGTGATCTTGACATCAATACTAGGGAAGGGCCTAGAACAGATAATTCAACAGTCGGTCTATGAGCATTTAGAAAAGGATGCTGTGATTACGAAGACCCAGCATGGGTTTCTCAAAAATAAGTCATGCCAGACCAATCTGATTTCATTTTTTGATGGAATTACAAACTTGGTGGATCAGGAAAATGCTGTGGACATAATATATCTTGATTTCAGTAAGGCTTTTGACACACACATCCCCGTTATACTCTTGTGAGGAAGCTGGTAAAATGTGGGTTGAATGAGGTAGCTGTTAGGTGGATTTGTAGCTGGTTGACTGACTGAACCCAAAGAGTACTCATTAATGGTTCCTTGTCATCCTGGAAAAAAGTGAGAAGTGGGGTGCCACAGGGTTCTGTCCTGGGCCCGTTGTTGTTCAATATCTTTATAAATTACTTGGATGAAGGAATTGAGGGGATGCTCATCAAATTTGCAGACACCAAACTGGGAGGGGTAGATAATGCCACAGAAGACAGAATCAAAATTCAAAATGACCTTAACAGATTGGAGAACTGGACGCAAAATAACAAGTTGAATTTCAATAGGGACAAATGTAAGGTTCTGCACTTAGGCAGGGAGAACCAGATGCACAAATATAGGATGGGGGACACCTTGAATACTAGCAGTACATGTGAAAAGGATCTAGGGGTCTTGATGGAGCACAAACTTAAGAGACAACAGTATGATGCAGCAGCAAAAACAAAACAAAACCAAACGCTATTCTCGGCTGCATCAACAGAAGTCTAGTGTCCAGATCGAGGGAAGTCATAGTGCCACTCTATTCTGCCTTGGCCAGATCACACTTGGAATACTGTGTCCAATTCTGTGCACCACAATTTAAGAAGGATGTTGATAAGTGGGAACGTGTGCAGAGGAGGGCAACCAAGATGATCAAGGGTCTGGAAACTGAGCCTTACGGGGAACGCTTGAAGGAGCTGGGTATGTTTAGCATGGAAAAGTGGAGACTGAGAGGAGATACGATAGCCATCTTCAAATATCTTAAGGACTGTCACATGGAGGAGGGAACATGCTTGTTTTCTCTTGCTCTGGAGGGTAGGACTCGAACCAAAGACTTCAAGTTGCAAGAAAAGAGGTTCCGACTAAACATTCGGAAAAAACTTTCTGACAGTAAGAGCTGTCACGAGAGGTGGTGGACTCTCCATCCTTGGAGATTTTTGAATAGAGGTTTGATGGCCATCAGTCATGGATGCTTTAGCTGAAATTCCGGCATTGCAGGGGGTTGGACTAGATGACCACTGGGGTCCCTTCTATGATTCTATGTCTAGTTGCTATTTTGGAGTTAAACAGCTCTAAAGTCTTATTTTTCATATGGTGGACTGACTGCGATTGATTCTCAGTTAAACATCTGGCGAGTTCCGATGGCTACATTGAGCTAGGTTAAGAACTTTGAGAACTTAAAAGAAGAAAAGTCACTTTATCCAGGGACAATCTACATATATGCTGGCCTATTCCTACCTCTTTTTCTTAAGGGTGACACAGACCATTCATAATGTAAGAATATTCTTCACAACTGTGAACAGGGCAGTAGGGTGGGGTAAGTGAAGATAAGCTACAACAATTACATATAACATTATTCAGTACTCCTGCTCAGGCTGCACAGAAAAAACGTTTTGGTTCCTGAAATTCATTCCGATTGTGCAGCTAGAATATAACTGACCGAATCGTACAGGGTATTAGTCTGTGAAAACAGTTAAGATCCAATGATCCCGAGGCATGCACCTCCGGATGGCGGAGATGGCAGGTGCCATATTGGTGCGCCCAGCCTTCTTCATTTGGTCGCAAGTGGTTGATGCACCTGGCTAATTTCAAACACTGCCCATGACTTGAGTGCTCACCTGCTACTGCTGCCAGATCTATCCTATAGTTAGAAGCAAAAACTATCTTAACAGAATATAATGGGTTTAAAAACAGAAAATGAAACAAGTTGGGAGTTCCTGGTTCAAGTGCCATTTCAGAGATGTTCTAGATCATCAGGGGTCAGCAAACTTTTTCAGCAGGGGGCCAGTCCACTGTCCCTCAGACCTTGTGGAGGGGTGGACTATATTTTTTTGGGGGGAGGGGGGATGAATGAATTCCTATGCCCCATAAATAACTCAGAGATGCATTTTAAATAAAAGGGCACATTCCACTCATGTAAAAACACACTGATTCCCGGACCATCCGTGGGCCGGATTTAGAAGGCGAGGGCCGGCTCTGGCTCCCAGGCCTTAGGTTGCCTACCCATGTTCTAGATGGTCTTTTGCAAACAACCATAGCCCTCCCACCCACAATCTCTGCAGCATTATTTCTATGGAAATAATAATGCTGTCCTACCCTGATGAGATTCTGCTGTATGGTGTCAGAAGTGTTCAAAACTCCCATTGTTCTAGGCACATTTTGCGACCGGGAATTTCATTAGTGTGAGCAGTTTCTGAGCTCTGGGCACAGTACCGCACCTAAGATTTCTGATTAAAACAGCAGAATGGAAGGAAAGGAGGACCTTTTTCCGCCTCCCCACTTCCAGGTACTCTCTGAAGACTGGAGAAGAGACCCTCTTAAGAATATCAGGGGGGTGGGCAGGGGAAGGACTAGACCATGTGAAAAATAAATGGATATTTTAGTTGCAGTTCATTCATTTTCAGCTTTGAATTCTTGTTATAAAAAAGTGCACCTAGACATTCCGTTATTGCGCCCATAACCTAGGTTTAAGGTCCCATTTAGCTCCTAGCTTTCATATCTCAGTTTCTAACACTGGATGTCAGTACAGCATGGTGAGCCAGCATGAGAAAGTGCTAGTGGATATCCCTGTATATTTTGAACTTTACAAGGTTTACTTATAAGCCCAGATAATTGTGTTATAGTAGAATAGTTCATGATGTACCAACATATCTAGCTAGAATGTTTATGCTTGTCTTGTGTCATGAGACGCTAAACATTTTCTATTTTGGATTGAACTGCGTGGGTAAGGAACATTCTGCTGATCACACTGGCTGAAGTGTGATGTAGTATCAACAACAGATTGTTGCCCCTGTGTAACAGGTTATGGGCCAACTGACCTCACAAGTCTAACACGTACCGGTCAACATTTGGCCAGATGCATTCTGCACTAATTGAAGTGTTCACATCTTCAAGGGCAGACTCATGTACAGGGGGATTACTGTAATGCAAGCAAGGGAGAGGTTGCTGGAATTTGGGGAACCGTGAAAAAGAGTATTCTTCTCCAGAAACAACTGTGTTGTTGTTGTTGTTTAGTCGTTTAGTCGTGTCCAACTCTTTGTGACCCCATGGACCAGAGCACGCCAGGCACTCCTGTCTTCCACTGCCTCCCTCAGTTTGGTCAGACTCATGTTTGTAGCTTCGAGAACACTGTCCAAGCATCTCGTCCTCTCTCGTCCCCTTCTCCTTGTGCCCTCCATCTTTCCCAACATCAGGGTCTTTTCCAGGGAGTCTTCTCTTCTCATGAGGTGGCCAAAGTATTGGAGCCTCAGCGTCACGATCTGTCCTTCCAGTGAGCACTCAGGGCTGATTTCCTTAAGAATGGAGAGGTTTGATCTTCTTGCAGTCCATGGGACTCTCCAGAGTCTCCTCCAGCACCAGAATTCAAAAGCATCAATTCTTCGGCGATCAGCCTTCTTTATGGTCCAGCTCTCACTTCCATACATCACTACTGGGAAAACCATGGCTTTAACTATACAGACCTTTGTTGGCAAGGTGATGTCTCTGCTACAACTGTAGCCTGGCAAGGTTCAAGTGAGAAAGCTGGATCTAGGCACCAAACAAAGGCACCACCTTGGACACTTGAGGTTCAAGGGAGAAAGCTGGATCTAGGTGTAGCCCACCCCGTAAAAGCATAACTCTACTTATAGCAGGCTGCATACCTTGTTCCCAAACATAAGAGCAACCTACCCACATTGTGTCTGTCATTTTCTGCCTTTATTTTGCTATTCTTCCAGCCTTCCTATTCATTATAGGAAGACAATTGTGTTCCCTTTCTCCATTCAACTCTGCACTGAATTCTCACATCAAATTTCAAGCTCCTTCTCCTCATTTTTAAGGCTTTCCATTCCTCACCTCCATGACACCCTCTAATAGCGAAGTCCACCTCTGACTGCAGTGCCTAACAGAAATTCAACTAACACAGAAGCCACCAAGAAACAAAAGAGAGGCACCAGCATAGTCAGGTTTGCAGAAGAGCCAACAACAGCAGCCTTCACCCAGACAACCCTATGGAGACTGAGAGCATAGTCAGTGGTTACTAGCAACCAGCTGAGCATTATGTTGAAGAGAAAAAATGGGAGAGTGAATTGGCTTACTTATAGTTCCCTGGAGGAAGCCGTGGCTGGCTGAGCACTTTAATGATTAAACAAGCAAACCAAAATATAGGACAGCATTTTCTTGCAGTTCCCACTTGGGCTTCCCTATTCAATCAAGTTAAGTACAGTCCGTGCAGGTTTATGTGCTACTGTGATAGCAAAAAAGACACCTGCCCGCAATGGGCAGATACACATCAAATGCATACTTCACACGGCTGGTGATGTTTCTGGTTGTTATTTATATACATTAATCACATTGCTCATGGAAATGACTCCAAGTCACTTACAGACACAATAGAAATATTAAAACCGATTACAGTAGTACCTCGGGTTAAGTACTTAGTTCGTTCTGGAGGTCCGTTCTTAACCTGAAACTGTTCTTAAACTGAAGCACCACTTTAGCTAATGGGGCCTCCCGCTGTCGCCGTGCCACCGGAGCACGATTTCTGTTCTCATCCTGAAGCAAAGTTCTTAACCCGAGGTAATATTTCTGGGTCTGTAATTTGAAGCGTATGTAACCTGAAGTGTATGTAACCCAAGGTACCACTGTACTATGAACAAAATCAAATGTTGGTCTTCATGCCCTCTACCGTCTTTTTCAAAAACTTGATTCCAGCCACATCCCATCCCCACTTTACCTTATACTCCAAGGAGGCATCGTCCAGGGTCACCACTGTGTGGGAGCGGTGTTCGTGAGAGATCTCGCACACTAAGCAAACAGCCTCCTGATCGTCCTTGCAGAAGAGGCGGAGGACTTCATTGTGCTTCTCGCACAAGTTCTCATCCCGCACCTTGCGCTTGTTCGTGACCTGCAGCTGCTTGGCTATCTCCACCATGTTGCCCAGCTGCCGGTTGGGCCTCAGAATGCGGTGGCGCGAAGTCTTGCGGCAGACGGGGCAGGGGAAGTCCCGGTTCAGATCTTCCCACCAGCGGGTGATGCATACCCGGCAGAAATTGTGGCCGCAGTCAATGATCACGGGGTCCTTGAGGTACTCCAGGCAGACAGAGCAGCTGGCTTCTACCTGGAGGTTTTCCAAAGGGTTTGTGGTGGCCATGACTCCTCAAAGGCAGGAGGGGGAAAGCATGGATGGCAGAACCAAGGGCTGTATCCAGCGTAGCACTGTCACTTATTGATATCCTTGTTGTGCTGGCGGAGCATTGCTGTGCAAAGGAAAACACAAGTATATTACAAAAGACTGCACGCCAACAGATTACAAGACGGCTCGCCAACACAGCTGTTGTGCAACAAGCTTCCACTAGCACAACAGCTGTGTTTGATTCCTTAATTGCGCAACCTTTAAACTATGCCATCCACTAGTGCAAGGGATCTTGCACTAGCATACAATTAACATTGCATATGACCACGATAGAGTGGTGGCACAGTTCAATTTGTCCCAACTGTGTACTTTTCATAAAAACACCAAATTTGCACCATACAAAGAATACACCACAATTGTTCTCAAATACCGAGGCATGTGATCTGGCATATACACAGGCATGTTAAATATTTCTAATTGAGCATAGTGTAAGCACACAATAACTCGTATATGACCCAATATACGACAATATGGAAAGTTTTCCCTATAGCCTTCACATCTTGATCATGGACCCTCTATTTAGCTCAGGCGTGGGGAATCCGTGGCCCTTCAGATGTTGCTGAACTTTGTTTTGTTCTTTTTACAAACTTTACTGAAAACTCTGAAAGCAATCACCAAACATGAAGTGTTGTCTTCCAGGACAAATACATGCACATATGTTAAGTCTTGCATGCAGAGGGGAATTAAGACTCTATTCCCTATTTGCAGAGTATGTGGAAGACAGCCCTGGGTTGTTTGACCCTTTAGTTCTCTTTTTCCTCCTATAAAAACCACACAAGATACTCATGTTTAAAGACCAAATAACTTTTACTTAGTGTACTTGCAATTGCAGATACACACACACACACACACACACACACACACACATATATATATGTGTGTGTGTACATACACACACAATGCAGGTGGAAGTTTATTTAGTTGCTAGAACATCTTACATAGATTAAACTGTTACAGACTAACATTTACTCTGACTCTGAGGCAAACAGCAGCACAACACAACACACCTGCTGCTCTAACCGTTAAGACTCGCAAGACTGTTAATAACTGAACCAACTGAAATACCAGAGTGTATGAAACCAACTGAACCAACTGAATACCACACAGAGAGAAATGCCACAGAGCATATGACATCACAGGGTTCTACAGTCCTTTCAAACCTTAACATTTTCCATATGCATTTTGGATGCTAACAGCCCAACAGTTTGTGCTTCAGTAGCATACGGAGAACAAAGTTCCCCAGACTTTCTCCTGCTGCTGCAGAATTAGTACAATCCCTGGAACCTATGATGGGTGTTCCTCTGCTATGTGTAATTTGCACACATTCTGCTAATGCTAAACACAGCAGCCCAACATCTGGAGCGCAGAATCTGTCACCCAGATTCAAAGCTAGCCTATTCACTTCATCACAGTGGCTCTCAACTAACCAATTAAAAAGTGTCCACTCTCAGCATTACAGCAGTTTTAGTATTTGTCAAGGTACTTCAAAGCCCTTTACAGCGGGCGATGCCAGACTACCTACCCTGTTGTTTGGAGCTCCTCAGCTGCAAGCGTATTTTCCTCTCTGAGCAGGGTTTTGGACAGCAAAGATTTATCCATTGGGAGCTGGCCGAGGCATGATTCAACATCACAGTTGAACAGTTAAGCTATGGCTGTTGATCTCTTCCAGTTCCTTAACACCAAGGCACCTTGCAAATGAGTCGTCTAGCATTTAACACTTTGGTATTCCCTTGGAAGGTCAAAAGAAAAAATATATTTAGAAAGCAATAATACTTCCCATTTATAC
Organism: Podarcis bocagei; assembly: GCF_964188305.1. Taxonomy (NCBI): domain Eukaryota; kingdom Metazoa; phylum Chordata; class Lepidosauria; order Squamata; family Lacertidae; genus Podarcis; species Podarcis bocagei. Next base: position 22,513,879 of record NC_138126.1, on the reverse strand, counting down.
AGCATATTTCCAAGTGTTCGAAGTACTTCACATGTATTATCCTGTAACCCTTACAACAGCCTTTAAGGAAAATTAGTATTATAAATCATCCCCATACAACAGATGAGGTGCTGAGATTGAGAAAACACTGGCTTGCCCAAGGGTATTTATATCTCAAGCAAGATCTGGATTAGAGACTTTCTAGCTCATGACTCTTACCCAAACTCTGGGCCTGTCCACACTGGAGTAAACCATACATTTGTACCTGCTTGTCTCCCTATTAAAGTAGGGTCACCCTCTCCACCCCTGTTTTGTTCCAGATCTTTTACCCCTTTAAATGTCGGCTTTTGATATTTCCCCTTTTGTACTGCGATATAAAATTCACCCTGTAGGGCACAGATAGTGGGCCACTGCCTCCGAACCCGAACCATCTAGTCCTGTTTTATTTAACAATGGGACAGCAGCCTCCTTCCTGGCGAGCTGGTCACCCTTTATGCAGCCAGCGCTGCCCCCAAAACACTTCACAGGCGTTTATCTCAAGCGCTTTTACAACAGCCCAACTTGGTAGGCCTGGTATTGCCCTGACGTTGCGCTGTGTAGGAACGGTGAACTGAGAGAATGCCACACCATGAACAGAAAGAACATACAGGGCTTTTATTTCATCTCACCCCGTTCAGCTACTGCACCACTCCAGCGCAGGCAGAGGAGGAAGAGGCAGGGCAGCAGGGCTGGCGGTGGCCATCTGTCAGGGATGCTTTAGTTGAGATCCCTGCATTGCATAAGGGAGTTGGGATTGATGACCCCCAGGATCCCTTCCAGCTCTGTAATTTTAGGACTGAGGCAGGCACCTGAAGCGCACCTGCAGCCTGAAGCACAACGAAGCACAGGAGATCTCTGTGGAGAGGACTTGGGCTCGGGGGCTAAGCCTGCCCACCTGAGCCCAAGGCGCCCGTTCTTAAGACGGCGCGGTGTTTTGAACCGGCTGCCAGGGAGAAGCCAGAGGGGCGGGGATCTCACGGCTGCAGTAAGGGCAATTTCAGAGGGGGCTTTAGAGGGGTAATTACGGGAGGCCCCGCAAAACCCGCCGCTCCTCCGCGCAGCACGGCCGCAATTACGGCAGCCCCGCCGCCCCTCTTTGGCCTTCACTTTCCCGCCCCGCGAACATGAGGGCGACGGCTGACGGGGCGAATCGCACGGCCTGCTGGACGTCCGGCCAACCGCCAGCCCCCTCCTCCCACTTCCACAACAAACCCGTTCCGTAAACGCCACCACAGGAAGCGGCTCCTACGTTACCGGAAGCGACGCTCTGAGCTACGCCGAGGCCATAGAGCTACAGGTTGATTCGTTCTCCCGCCCCCCAGCCGCTCTGGGAAGCGGCTCTGACGTCACCGGAAGCGACGCTCTGAGCGCCGCCGAGGCCATAGAGCTACAGGTTGATTTGTTCTCCCGGCCCTTTCGCTATCCCCGCTTTCCATAGACGCGTGGCGTGTGGTTAGACTCACAAAAGGCGTCGCCTTCCGGGTTCCTTTCGTTCCCCCCGTTCTGTGGGCCTTGCAGGGAGTTTCTCTGCCCTCCTGCGGCTCCCAGCAACTGCCATTCGGGAGCATTGCTGCCTCCAGCTGCTGAGGAAGAGCCTAGCTGTCCTCTTTTAGAGCCAACCGGGTTGGTGGCCACCCCTGCCTCCTGTGGGAGGGAGTTCCGCAGGTTACCTGCGAAGAAGTGCTTCCTTTCACCTGAATCTTCCAACCATTACCTTCATCGGGTGCCCACGAGTTTTGGTGTGACCAGAGAAGGAGAACTCTTCTTTCGCCACTTTCTTTTAAAAATATATATTAAAAATTGTTTCTACTTTTCAAGTTCATACATTTCACTATTTTTTACAATCATTTTGACATTTCGAAGCTTGACTTCCCTCCCCCTCTTTCTGCACCTCCTTAAATTTATTTTTAATATCTTCAGCATATCCAAATGAACTTAATTTGCTCATTTACTCATCTTCTTTAAATATATACTCGTATGAAGCTGCATAATTTCATGCAGTTTTATCACGTAACTTGTCGCTGGCCTTTTCTCAAAACCAAAAAGTTCCCGTTGCCGCAACTTTTCCTCACAGGTGTTAGGGTGCACACACTCTACAGAAAACCAATACCGGTACTTCACCCTTCAAAGTTTAGGAAATGTTCCCCCAAGGAAATGACACATTATTTTCGCACACAGAGCAAACCGCCCTCCCAAGCCACCTTGGGTCTCCTAATGACTCTAAGTATTTCCTCTGCAGAAGAGAAACGTTTCCCAGTAGCTCTTTTGCTTCCAAATCCTTCAAATCCCACCCTAAGGGCATATTTAGTGTATGCGTAGGGTGGGCCTGTGACCTTGATTCAAGAACTAATCTATTTACAGTGGTGCCCCGCAAGACGAATGCCTCGCAAGACGAAAAACCCGCTAGACGAAAGGGTTTTCCGTTTTTCGATGCGCTTCGCAAGACGAAATTCCCTATGGGCTTGCTTCGCAAAACGAAAAAGTCTTGCGAGTCTTGCGATTCCCCCCCCCTTTCTAAGCCGCTAAGCCGCTAATAGCCTTTTAGCCGCTAAGCCTTTAATAGCCGCTAAACCGCTAATAGCGCTAAGCCGCTAAGCCGCTAATAGGGTTGCTTCGCAAGACGAAAAAACCGCTAGACGAAGAGACTCGCGGAATGGATTAATTTCGTCTTGCGAGGCACCACTGTACCATCTCAAAGGAATGGCCAAACTATAATTCTCAGCATCCTTAACAAACTACAGTTTATGGGATTCTCTCCATGACTGCTGAACTGGTGGTCTGCCGCAGTCAAAACAAAATTAAAAAATCCTTCCAGTAGCACCTTTGTTGTTGTTGTTTAGTTTAGTCATGTCCGACTCTTTGTGACCCCATGGACCAGAGCACGCCAGGCACTCCTGTCTTCCACTGCCTCCCGCAGTTTGGTCAAACATGCTGGTAGCTTCGAGAACACTATCCAACCATCTCGTCCTCTCTCGTCCCCTTCTCCTTGTGCCCTCCATCTTTCCCAACATCAGGGTCTTTTCCAGGGAGTCTTCTCTTCTCATGAGGTGGCCAAAGTATTGGAGCCTCAGCTTCACGATCTGTCTTTCCAGTGAGCACTCAGGGCTGATTTCCTTAAGAATGGATAGGTTTGATCTTCTTGCAGTCCATGGGACTCCTCCAGCACCATAATTCAAAAGCATCAATTCTTCGGCGATCAGCCTTCTTTATGGTCCAGCTCTCACTTCCATACATCACTACTGGGAAAACCATAGCTTTAACTATACGGACCTTTGTTGGCAAGGTGATGTCTCTACTTTTTAAGATGCTGTCTAGGTTTGTCATTGCTTTTCTCCCAAGAAGCAGGCGTCTTTTAATTTCGTGGCTGCTGTCACCATCTGCAGTGATCATGAAGCCCAAGAAAGTAAAATCTCTCACTGCCTCCATTTCTTCCCCTTCTATTTGCCAGGATGTGTTGAGACCAGTGGCCATGATCTTCATTTTTTGATGTTGAGCTTCAAACCATATTTTGCACTCTCCTCTTTCACCCTCACCTTAGAACCAACTAAGTTTGTAAAGCTGCTTTCAATGTATGGTGTGAGATATGACCGTAGGTAAATGTAGATATGGAACCCAGGAGAAAAAAGCTCAACAACTTTGGCTGACCCCCCAAACAAAAATCCTGGCTACGGCCATGTCCAGGAGCACCTAATTTTATAGTGCTGGGGAGAACTAAGGTGCTTCAGCCCTTCCTGGTGTAGAATCATAGAATCATAGAATCATAGAATCATAGAGTTGGAAGAGACCACAAGGGCCATCGAGTCCAACCCCCTGCCAAGCAGGAAACACCATCAGAGCACTCCTGACATATGGTTGTCAAGCCTCTGCTTAAAGACCTCCAAAGTAGGAGACTCCACCACACTCCTTGGCAGCAAATTCCACTGTCGAACAGCTCTTACTGTCAGGAAGTTCTTCCTAATGTTTAGGTGGAATCTTCTTTCTTGTAGTTTGGATCCATTGCTCCGTGTCCGCTTCTCTGGAGCAGCAGAAAACAACCTTTCTCCCTCCTCTATGTGACATCCTTTTATATATTTGAACATGGCTATCATATCACCCCTTAACCTCCTCTTCTCCAGGCTAAACATGCCCAGCTCCCTTAGCCGTTCCTCATAAGGCATCGTTTCCAGGCCTTTGACCATTTTGGTTGCCCTCCTCTGGACACGTTCCAGTTTGTCAGTGTCCTTCTTGAATTGTGGTGCCCAGAACTGGACACAGTACTCCAGGTGTGGTCTGACCAGAGCAGAATACAGTGGCACTATTACTTCCCTTGATCTAGATGCTATACTCCTATTGATGCAGCCCAGAATTGCATTGGCTTTTTTAGCTGCCGCGTCACACTGTTGGCTCATGTCAAGTTTGTGGTCAACCAAGACTCCTAGATCCTTTTCACATGTACTGCTCTCAAGCCAGGTGTCACCCATCTTGTATTTGTGCCTCTCATTTTTTTTGCCCAAGTGCAATACTTTACATTTCTCCCTGTTAAAATTCATTTTGTTTGTTTTTGCCCAGTTCTCTAATCTGTCAAGGTCGTTTTGAAGTGTGATCCTGTCCTCTGGGGTGTTAGCCACCCCTCCCAGTTTGGTGTCATCTGCAAATTTGATCAGGATGCCCTTGAGTCCATCATCCAAGTCGTTGATAAAGATGTTAAATAAGACCGGGCCCAAGACAGAACCCTGTGGCACCCCACTAGTCACTCTTCTCCAGGATGAAGAGGAACCATTGATGAGCACCCTTTGGGTTCGGTCAGTCAGCCAGTTACAAATCCACTGAGTGGTAGCAGAGTCAAGACCGCATTTTACCAGCTTCTTTACAAGAATATCATGGGGCACCTTGTCAAATGCCTTACTGAAATCAAGGTAGGCTATATCCACTGAGTTCCCTTCATCTACCAGGCTTGTAATTCTGTCAAAAAATGAGATCAGGTTAGTCTGACATGACTTATTTTTCAGAAATCCATGCTGACTATTGGTGATCACAGCATTCCTTTCTAGGTGCTCACAGACTGTTTGCTTAATGATCTGCTCCAGAATCTTCCCTGCTATTGATGTCAGACTGACTGGGCGGTAATTATTTGGGTCCTCTCTTTTCCCCTTTTTGAAAATAGGGACAACATTTGCCCTCCTCCAGTCTGCCGGGACTTCGCCTGTTCTCCAGGAATTCTCAAAGATGACTGCCAGTGGTTCTGAGATCACATCTGCCAGTTCTTTTAATACTCTTGGATGCAGTTCATCTGGCCCTGGAGACTTGAATACATCTAAACTAGCCAAATATTCTTGTACTGTCTCCTTAGTTATTCTGGGCTGTGTTTCCTTTGCTGAATCATTTGCTCCAAATTCTTCAGGTCGGGCATTGTTTTCTTTATCGGAGAAGACTGAGGCAAAGAAGGCATTGAGGAGTTCAGCCCTTTCTGTGTCCCCTGTTTGCATTTCACCATCTTCTCCTCTGAGTGACCCCACTGTTTCTTTGTTCTTCCTTTTGCTACGAACATACCCATAAAAGCCTTTTTTGTTGCTTTTAACCTCTCTAGCAAGCCTGAGTTCATTCTGTGCTTTAGCTTTTCTGACTTTGTGTCTACACGTGCTGGCTATTTGTTTGAATTCCTCTTTGGTGGTTTCCCCCCTTTTCCATTTTTTGTACACATCCTTTTTTAATCTTAATTCAGTTAAAAGTTCTTTAGATAGCCACCCTGGCTTCTTTAGGCACCTTCCATGTTTCCGTCTCATTGGTATTGCCTGACGTTGTGCTTTTACTATCTCCCTCTTAACAAACTCCCAGCCATCATGAACTCCCTTTCCTTTTAGTATTGCTGTCCATGGGATCTCACCCAGCACTTCCCTAAGTTTTATGAAGTCGGCTTTCTTAAAGTCAAGAAATTGAGTCCTAGTATGCTTGGCTGCTCCTTTCCGCTGTATAGTAAACTTCAGAAGAGCATGATCACTCGCGCCTAATGATCCTTCCACTTCTACCCCACTAACCAGGTCATCAACATTGGTTAGGACCAGATCTAAAATGGCTGTTCCTCTTGTTGCTTCTCCCACTTTCTGGACAATGAAGTTGTCTGCAAGGCCAGTGAGGAATCTGTTTGACCTTATGCTCTTGGCTGAGTTTGACGTCCAACAAATATCCGGGTAATTGAAGTCCCCCATTACTACTATCTCCCTTCCTTTTGCATGCTTGGCCATCTGTTCCAGGAAGGCATCATCTATGTCCTCCGTTTGGCTTGGGGATCTATAGTAAACTCCCACAATGAGGTCTCTGTTATTCTTCTCTCCCTTAATTTTGACCCAAATGCTCTCACATTGGCTTTGAGGTTCTAAATCTTGGATCTCTTCACAGGTATACACATCCCTGACATATAACGCCACTCCTCCTCCTTTCTTGTCTGGTCTGTTTCTCTGAAATAGATTGTATCCCCCCATTATTACATTCCAATCGTGGGACTTATCCCACCAGGTTTCAGTGATGCCTATTATGTCATATTTAGTTTGCTGTACCAAGAGCTCAAGCTCATCTTGTTTATTTCCCATGCTTTGCGCATTAGTGTACAGACATTGAAGTCCATTAATCATTCCCCCGTGTCTCTTATTTAAGGATTTTTTCCTCCCACCACTAGGTCTGCGTGCTGTTTGCTCCATTTGGTCTATGACATTTGGATGATCATCTTCATTAATTGATAGACTCCTACCTTCAGGAGCACTGTCTCCCTCCCCCACATTAGTCAGTTTAAAGCCCTCCTGATGAGATTTCTGAGATTTTTGGCAAAAACATTCCTCCCAACCGTTGTGAGGTGCAGCCCATCACTTGCCAGAAGTCCATCTTCAAGAAACTGCAGTCCGTGATCTAAGAATCCAAACCGTTCCTGTTTACACCATTTGCGAAGCCAGCTGTTCACTTCCACTATTTCCCCCTCTCTCCCTGGGCCACGTCGTTCAACTGGGAGGACAGACGAGATGACAATTTGTGCATTTAGTTGCTTCAATTTCCTGCCGAGAGCCTCGTAGTCTCTTTTGATCTTCTGGAGGCTATTGCTTGCAGTGTCATTGGTTCCCACATGAACCAAGAGGAAGGGGTATTTGTCAGTGGGTTTTATGATTCCTTGCAGTCGTTCAGTTACATCTTGAATCTTAGCCCCGGGGAGACAGCACACTTCCCGAGACATCTTGTCAGGCCCACAGATCACTGCTTCTGTTCCCCTCAGTAGGGAATCCCCTATCACCACTACACGCCTCCTCTTGGGTTTGGTCGGGGTTCTTCCGTGAGCTGTCCGTTCCAAGGTCGCCTGCACATTCCCTGAGGACTGGCTTTGCTGCTCGTCTTCATATACCTGATCGACTGTAATGAGGGAGAGATCCTCAAATGGAGTCTGCTCTTCGTCTTCCATGCTAGGGGAGAGGACCTCAAAGCGATTGTGTATTTCTAAACAATCAGAGTGAACCCTGGGCCTCCTACTTCTTTGAGTCACGTTTCTCCATATATCTGGCTCCTGTGTTGATGAACTAGCCTCCTTCTCAGGGGAGTCCCCTGTCTCCTCCTTGGTGGGGACGGTGTGCTCTGTTGCTTCCAAGAAGAGCTCCAGCTCTCTAATTCTTTGGAGCGTAGCTACACGTTCCTCCAGTTGCTGGACTTTGTCTTTTAAAAGGGCAATCAACATGCAATTGCTGCAGGTGAAGCTGCCTGCAACCTTTGGCAAGATGGCAAACATTGCGCAGGAATCGCAGGCGACTGCAGCTGTTCCCTCCCCTTCCATCTTGAGATCGTGTTGTTGGGGGTGGCTACAGAGGTCCTCCATCATAAAAAGCTTGAAGACAGGACAAATAACTTCGCCCACAAAAAAAAAAACCTAGGTCTCCCCCAACAAACGTTTGAGACTAGCTCCCCTAAATCTAAAAGATGGATATAACTGCGCGCGCCGCTAGGCGCGTGCCGCTGCCCTACAAACTCTGATAAGCTCCTCCCACAGCTAATCCCCTGCCTCAACAGAAACCCTGCCCCCTCTGACCTTTACACAGGGAAAACAGCTAATCAGCCACAAGAAACACACACACCATGTCTGTGTCTGTGAGATCAGTGGATGGACAATGGGAGCTGCTCTAAGTGTGCCAGTTGTTTTGCCGTACCAGCATTCCAGCTTGCCATGGGAGAGACCCCACTTCTACCTGCCAGGTGGCTGCTTTGGGGGTTCTCCTGACCCCCCCCGAAACCAGTCTTGGGGAATGTGGAGGGCATGCAGGGTAAGGTTACCAGACATCCCCGTTTCCCAGGGACAGTCCCCGGATTTACAGATCAGTCCCCTGACAAAATCCATCTATTCAGTAGGAAGTTGAAAAGTGTCCCCCGGAATCAGTTACCCACTAGGGGAGAACGGTTATGTAAGCTTTCAGAATATTTAGAATTAGCCAAATTGACAGATATAATAAGACAAAAACCAAAAAGTGAAGTGAAAAAAGAAGGGGAGTGCCTAAATGAATACCTTAAAAGCCAAGGTTCGAGGACAGAAATCTGGCTGAGTCTGGAATAACCTTGTGCAGTGAAAGGACAAGAAAGAGGGATTTATATTTAGATGTTAGGATAGAGATGATAAGGAAAACAGGAAAACAGGAAGATACAATGAGAGGTAAAGGAAGTGCTGTGGGATTGGTGGAAGTCAATGTTTGTTTTTCCTTTTTAGTGTTTACATTATTAATTTGTAAGATTTGGATTTGTTTTTTTAGTGCTTGTTTTTGTTTTTGTGTATTGTTATTTTTTGTTGTTTTATTGTTGTGTGAAAAATACTAATAAAATTTACTAAAAAAGAAAAGAAAAAAGTGTCCCCGGATTCATTGAAAAAAATCTGGTAACCTTAAGCAGGGGGAAGAGAGGGAGAAAGCCTCATTGTGCAAGCAGAAGTCCTTGCACTGGGCTTCCATTGGTGGGGCTGTTAAAATGAGTATAGTATAAGTTGGTGTTCTTCGGCTGCAGGTCCCTAGACGCTGTTGGACTACAATTCCCATCATCCCCAGCCAATTTAGCCAATGGTCATCGATGATGGGAGTTGCAGTTCTGGCAATGACCCAAAGTGGAAGAACACCACAGTAAGCAACAGTTTCAAAACAGAAGCTCCTTAATATCTCTGTCAATTTCATCCTGTTAAAAGCTTAGAGTGCAGAAGAGAAGGCACGGCAAGCATTATTTTGTTTAATAAAAGTGGGATATTTCTGGAGCAGAAATTATGAGAACAGAATGATCGGTAGGCAGAAAGCTGCAATGGCAGGAGCTACAGAATCCAGGGCCAGGACACGTAGGCGTAGAATATATGGGTGTGTTAGTTTTTTCAGAGAATTGAACGTACTTTGCTAAGTTATTGCTGCCCATGGTGTGCATACTCATCCCACTCTAGGATAAAGGAGATAAAAAAAATCCCAGAGTATCTAATTTTAATTCCTTTGTTTTGTTTTTGTTGGGCTGGTGTTGGTTAAATGTTTAGCTGGAGTTGGTGGTTATTTTAACTTGGGTGTAACTGTAAACTCTTTATTGTTGTTGTTACTGATTTCTATTGATTTATTGGTTTGTTTGTTGCTTGTGTAGGATATTTTGTTTTTTAATGTTTAATGTTTTGTTGCATTTCTGTATGTGTTGTAAGCTGCCCAGAGTGGCTGCGGAAACCTAGCCAGATGGATGGGATATAATTTTTTTAAAAATTAAACATTATCTCACCTAAGATCCAAACATTAAAATGGCAATCAGTGATCCCATGTGTTCAATCCACCTTCAGAAGCGAAGGCTAATCTCTAGAGTGTAGATGTGTTCTATGGTTGGGATAAAAGCCAGACTGCCCACAAATGAGAAGTCACTTTCTCTTTCTTAGTTCCATCTAAGAGGACACTGTTGTTGCTCGAGGATCACTGTGGCTAGGCATGGCTCACATTTGGCTACTTGCATCTTGCATTTTTCTCTGCTTCGTAGCAGGAGGTAAGCCCAACAACTAATAATAATAATAATAATTAGGGGTACGTATATCCTGATGCTGGGAAAGATGGAGGGCACAAGGAGAAGGGGACAACAGAGGACGAGATGGTTGGACAGTGTTCTCGAAGCTAATCAGCATGAGTGTGACCAAACTGCGGGAGGCAGTGGAAGACAGGAGTGCCTGGCGTGCTCTGGTCCATGGGGTCACGAAGAGTCAGACACAACTAAACAACTAAACAACAACAACAAAAATGCCCCAAAACATTTTGTGAATATAAGTTTGGCCTCATTGAGGGGCAATAGTTCAATATGAGTAGGAAAATGAGAGTACCCCTAAACATTTTTTTTAGAAAAAAGCACTATAATAATAATAATAATAATAATAATAATAATAATAATAATAATACATGGGGTGCCACTGGTCTGGGCATCATATCCCACTACCCTTTCCCCTATCCGTCACATACATTTAAAGTGTATTTAAAACACATGGCTTCCCCAAAGGATTCTTGGGACCTCTAATTTACCCCTTACGGTTTTTCAATTCTCTGCACTCTTAACAAACTCCAGTTCCCATGAGTCATTGAGGGAAGCCATGTGTTTCAAATGTATGAGCTACAAGACAACCCCCAATTTGCTTCTCCCCCTCAAGGTAAATTACAAGGTAATTTATTGTTTTTAATTGTAGAATTAGATCAGATAGCTTTGCCACTTGGTCCCAGGTGATATTGCAATATCTGTGAACAATACAAACGTACACTTACTCAGAATCTTCGCCATCAGCCGCCTTTCTGTAAATCGCCACTTTCATGCAGCCCATGATATCATGAGGACAACTACACATTCAAAATGCTTTTGAACTTGGGAAAGACAAATCGCTGTCAGAACTCAGTTTTCTTAAGGCTACCAGTCATTTCAATCCGTATCTCTTTCTTTTTTCTTTTCCTTCTCCTCCTGCGATGAGGCTACATTTTAATATTTTAATGTTTCAATATTTTAATGTTGTTTTTTAATGTTGTTTTTAAGTTGTAATCATTCAACTTGTTTTTATTATTGCTTGTAAGCTGCTCTGAGCCCGGCCTTGGCTGGGGAGGGCGGGGTATAAATAAAAATTACTATTATTATTGTTATTGTTATTATTATTGTAGACAGTTTGTATGGCACTTTGTATTTTATTGTACTGGTATACAGTGGTACCTCGGGTTACATGCGCTTCAGGTTACATACGCTTCAGGTTACACACTCCGCTAACCCAGAAATAGTGCTTCAGGTTAAGAACTTTGCTTCAGGATAAGAGCAGAAATCAGGCTCCGGCGGTGCGGCAGCAGCAGGAGGCCCCATTAGCTAAAGTGGTGCTTCAGGAGGTTAAGAACGGACCTCCGGAATGAATTAAGTACTTAATCCGAGGTACCACAGTACTGGTATAATTGCTGCACATTGCCTTGGTGATATGAAAACGTTTTAGGAAATAAACAGCAACTCATCTGAAAGGTTAACTCTGAAGGGGGGGAGGGAGAATGAGCACTCTAAGAATATGCAATTGCTTGGGCATATTGATTACATATTTGTCTGATATATTGTAATGGTTTGTTTTACGAAGTCCTGAGAATGTTCTTATGTCCGTATACACAAACTGAGTTGCTTTTTGGATTATGTTTTAAAATGCTTTAGCATTGGATCGTTAATGCTATTTAACACTGTCTTTGGGAGCCATTGTTACTCATTCCTGAGGAGCTAAAGCAGTTATATATATAAAAAGGTAGAGGTAAAGGACCCCTGGATGGTTAAGTCCAGTCAAAGGCGACTATGGGGTTGTGGCACTCATCTCACTTTCAGGCCGAGGGAGCTGGCTTTCCGGGTCATGCAGCCAGCATGACTAAACCGCTTCTGGAGCAATGGGACACCGTGATGGAAACCAGAGCTCACAGAAACGCTGTTTACCTTCCTGCCAGAGCGGTACCTATTTATCTACTTGCACTGGCGTGCTTTTGAGCTGCTAGGTTGCCAGGAGCTGGGACAGAGCAACGGGAGGTCACCCCGCCGAAGGGATTCAAACTGCCAACCTTCTGATCAGCAAGTCCAAGAGGCTGAGTGGTTTAGACCACAGCACCACCTGCTACAGTGCCTGTCACATCCTTGCACACGGCACTATGTCATGACATAGCAATGCGAACAGCACCGTGTCATGATATAGCTCCGTTTTCATGAGCATTGCTGGGTTAAGGAGAAAAGGAGGAGGAAGATAATATCTCTTTTCACTATCCAGCATCTAGATAAACTTGATCTGGAGACACTTGCTAATGTGGATCCTAGGAGCAACCGCATTATTATTTTTAATGCTCTTTCTTAATGACAGATGCTGTTGTCTGCCGACAGTGTGCTACCATGAGGCCATGGATACCATGCATGCCGTTAGGGAGAAGATGCGCTGCCATAAAGAACAAAATGATCTGCATAATCTTGAAAGTCTACAAAGGTAAGGTTTCTTGTCTTCTTAGCAACCTTGACCTTTTCCTTGCAAGCTAGCACTTATTTCAAGAGCATTGCTTTTGGGGAAAGTCATATTGTGTTGGCCTGTGGATTATAACAACAACAACCACAACAACAACAATTTATATCCTGCCCATCTGGCTGGGCTTCCCCAGCCACTCTGGGCGGCTTTCAACAAAATATTAAAATACAGTAATGCATCAAACATTAAAAGCTTCCCTAAACAGGGCTGCCTTCAGATGTCTTCTAAAAGTCTGGTAGTTGTTGTTCTCTTTGACATCTGGTGGGAGGGCGTTCCACAGGGTGTGTGCCACTACCAAGAAGGCCCTCTGCTGGGTTCCCTGTAACTTGGCTTCTCGCAGTGAGGGAACCTCCAGAAGGCCCTCGGCGCTGGACCTCAGTGTCTAGGTAGAACAATGGGGCTGGAGATGCTCCTTCAGATATGAATACAGCTGCCACTGGGGCATCAAGCCCCTGGGTGGCTTTAGATAGGTCGGGACTCACAGCTAGGCCTAGTCTACTGACGAACGAAGGTGAGGCACCCACCTTGAATGGTGGAAGAAGTCCAAGAGGTGGTGCCTGCCTCACCTCCGCCACTCACCCCCCTCCACCGCCAGTGGAGAAGTAGCGGCTAGTGTGTCGTGGGCAGCAGGGTGGGGTGGCGGCACGTTCCTGTTTCACCTCAAGCAGAACATGAATAACAACACGAATCAAAATGCTTTCCTTTCTCCCCCTGCCTCTTCCCACCACCCCAGGTTTCCAGCTGTGGCAGAAGGTCATGGGCTGCACGAATGTGGATGACAACAGGTGTGACCAATGGAATTTTGACAAGCGCACTGGCAAAGTGTACACATTCTCCTGTTGCGCCGATAAAAATTATTGCACTCAGCAATAATAGATGGCAGTGTTGCGTGTCTTAGTTCTTTGTGTGACGTTGAGAGAAGAACGAAGAGGGGCCGAAGCGACCAGAAGTCTTTCAGTTAATTAACAGATGCCGAAAAAGTGAGTGTTTGTTCAGCCGTCAGTCACGCCATCTCCCATGGACACCGTGAGGGCCACAAACCTAGGCAGCTTTAAACAAATCCAGCGGCCACCATTCACCATGGCCACATGCTACTTAAAGGGCCAGAGGCAAATATGAGCTGTTGAGGATCATAAGTGGAAGAATGTTTCTGTGGTCATGTGGGCTGCCTTTAGACCTATGGTTGGCACTGTAAGGAGAACAATGGCTGGACCTGAGAGGCCCGTGGTCCGATTCGGCAGTGCTCTTCTTTTTATGCTTTTATTCTCTGGGATAGCTCAGTCAGTAGAGCATGAGACTTTTAATCTCAAGGTCATGGGTTTGAGCCTGACGTTGTGCAAAATAACCCTGCATTGCAGAGGTTTGGACCAGATGACTCCATGGTTCCTCCCTTCTATAGCTAAGCATGTGGCCCTTTCTTTATTTGAGATTTCCATTTGCCACCACGGGCAGGGAAACGGGGAGAATGCAAACACTGGGAGCAAAGTCCTCTCTTGTTGTATTGGGTGGCCACGTTGATGTGGAAACTGGAAGAGTAATTATAGCCCACTTGGAATCTGTGACCCCCCCCCTTAAGCCAAGCTGCATTAGGGAATGTGGAAGAATAGGCTGATTTGTGGCTCGACAGACTCCAGCCAATCAATTCTGCCCACGGCCAGTTTCTGCTTCCAACATGCAGTTACAGTGTGATCTTGGTTCCCTTTAGGGGTTTGCAAATTACATATGTGCAGAGCAGCAAATTAAGCACTGGGTTACCTTCCCCCTGACCTAGGTAAAGGGTAAAGGGACCCCTAAACATTAGATCCAGTCGTGGACGACTCTGGGGTTGCGGTGTTCATCTCGCTTTATTGGCCGAGGGAGCTGGCGTACAGCTTCTGGGTCATGTGGCCAGCATGACTAAGCCGCTTCTGGCAAACCAGAGCAGTGCACAGAAACGCCATTTACCTTCCCACCGGAGCGGTACCTATTTATCTATTTGCACTTTGATGTGCTTTCAAACTGCTAGGTTGGCAGGAGCAGGGACTGAGCAATGGGAGCTCACCCCGTTAGGGGATTTGAACCGCCGACCTTCTGATCGGCAAGCTGTAGGCTCTGTGGTTTAACCCACAGCGCCACCCACATCCCTCTGCCCCTGACCTGCAGATATAGAAAAAGAGAGAGACTGTCGCTGAACACATGTCCTTTAGTTTTAAAATTGTTGATGGGATTGTGGCACAACCGAGTCCAGTCAATCAGTGCTACCTACAACCAGTTTTCGCTGCCAGCTTGCAGACCTGGTTTTCTAAGATGAAACTACTGGAGAAGAAGAGATACATTTAAATGAAGCACAGCGAGACTCTTTACAAACTGGTCCCATTCGTCTACAAACTATATATTTGGTCTCATGGCCAAAGTAAATGTGATACTAAACACACATCATTAGAACACCCAGTTTGTCATGGGGTTTGTAGGATTTCATTGGGACTGCTGTCCTCCATACATGCATGTCCCCAATGCTGGTAATAGCATTCTAAGCTGCTTCCCTGAAGGTTTACAATGTGGAAATAGGCAATACCCCCCCCCCCAAAGTAACTTTCTTAAACCAAATAAAACCAAACAAAGTTTCATAAAATGGATCAAATACACCCGGGACAATTATTTTTCTGCACCACAGATTACATCTCAAACAGTATCCAATGCATGACAAATCCATCATATATCATCCAAAACCAGTTTGAAGGCCATATCGTGATATCGTGATTTCATATTTTTTGTCCTGGCAATAAAGGTAAAGGTAAAGGGACCCCTGGCCATTAGTCCAGTCGTGGCCGACTCTGGGGTTGCAGCGCTCATTTCGCTTTATTGGCCGAGGGAGCCGGTGTACAGCTTCCGGGTCATGTGGCCAGCATGACTAAGCCACTTCTGGCGAACCAGAGCAGCGCACGGAAATGCCGTTTACCTTCCTGCTGGAGCGGTACCTATTTATCTACTTGCACTTTGACTTGCTTTCGAACTGCTAGGTTGGCAGGAGCAGGGACCGAGCAACGGCAGCTCATCCCGTCGTGGGGATTCGAACCGCCAACCTTCTGATCGGCAATTCCTAGGCTCTGTGGTTTAACCCACAGTGCCACCATGTAACATATCACAAATCATTGTGTGTGTGTGGGGGGGGGGGGGCTATGCAAAAAACACAATGTGGGAAAACCCATGAAGTCAGCCAATGTTTCTATCGATTGCTGCAGTAAATCACAAAAGCAGGTGCTGGCAAAAATCACGATGCAGGAAAGGCCATGAAGCTGGCCAATAATATAATAATATTTCCCCAGCCACTCTGGGCAGTTCCCAATCATATATTATAAACACAATACAGCATTAAACATAAAAAACTTCCCTAAACAGCGCTGCCTTCAAATGTCTTCTAAAAGTCAGATAGTTGTTTATTTCCTTGACATCTGATAGGAGGGCGTTCCACAGGGCAGGCGCCACTACCAAGAAGGCCCTCTCCCTGGTTCCCCGTAACCTCGCTTCTCGCAGTGAGGGAACCACCAGAAGGCCCTCGGCGCTGGATCTCAGTGTCTCTACATAGCTCCATCCATATTTCAGAGATCGTGATAGATTGGTATATCGCGATCATAGAATCATAGAATCATAGAATCATAGAGTTGGAAGAGACCACAAGGGCCATCGAGTCCAACCCCCTGCGAAGCAGGAAACACCATCAGAGCACTCCTGACATATGGTTGTCAAGCCTTTGGCGATGTTTAGCTGGTAGTTGATAGCTCTGTTGGTAGAGCATGAGACTCTTAATCTCAGGGTAGTGGGTTCAAGCCCCACACTGTGTGAAAGATTCTTGCATTGCAGGGTGTCAGACTAGATGTCCTTCTTGGTTCCTTCCAGCTCTACAGTTCTATGAAATATACCAGTATACTGAAAAACGAGATATCACCCAGTCCTGGTTACCACATTCTGCACAACAGTACAGTGGTACCTCGGGTTACATACACTTTAGGTTACAGACTCTGCTACCCCAGAAATATTGCTTCAGGTTAAGAACTTTGCTTCAGGATGAGAACAGAAATTGTGCTCCGGCGGTGCAACGGCAGCAGGAGGCCCCATCAGCTAAAGTGGTGCTTCAGGTTAAGAACAGTTTCAGGTTAAGAACGGAGCTCCGGAATGAATTAAGTACTTAACCCGAGGTACCACTGTAACCACAACAGTAACCACAATCAGTGCTATTTTTCTAGAAAAGAAACTCGCCACAAACCCCTCCCTTGTTCTCTTATAATGGCAGTGGCGCCCATCGGAGGTGCTGGAACTGAGTTCCGGCAAGTTCCGGCAGAAAAAAAAAAGCCCTGACCACAATCGCCTAGATGCAGCGGGGGACAATATGGATGCACACACTAGCTCTGCCCCCTCCGCCACAATTCTTTACCTTCCAACTCATTGAAGGGAAGCATCTGAACTGGAAGTCTTTTATATCCAGGGATATCAAATGAAAGAACACAGAAGCAACTGATCTGCTCAGTGCTGGAATATAGGAAGCTGCCTTAATACTGAGTCAGATTATTGGTTCTGCTATCTCAGTATTCTCTGCAGTGAATGTCAGGCAGGAATGTCTCTCAACTTTACCTGGAGAAGCTGGAAAATGAACCTAAGGACCTTGTGCAGATGCTCCCTCACGTTTATTCCTCTTTCCCATAAACCACTTACAGATTTGTTTATTATGTTAAGCAATATATTTTAAAATAAAGAAACAAGTAAAAAAAAAAAAGGAAAGGAAAGATGTACAGTACAGGGTGGGAGAGGAGATGTTGCGTATCATTTTTCAGGAGAAGAACAGCTGGGCGGCCATCTGTCATTGATGCTTTAACTGAGATTCTCGCATTGCAGGGGGTTGGACTAAATAACAACAACAACAACATTTTATTTTTATCCTGCCCTCCCCAGCCGAAGCCGGGCTCAGAGCGGCTAACAACAGTAAAAAAAACACAGTTTACATAAAATCACAATCAATTAACTGAAATACCGTATTTTTCACCCTATAGGACACACTTTTCCCCCTCCAAAAATGAAGGGGAAATGTGTGTGCGTCCTATGGGGCGAATGCAGGCTTTCACTGAAGCCTGGAGAGCAAGAGGGGTTGGTGCTCACCGACCCCTCTCACTCTCCAGGTTTCAGGAAGTTATCCACAAGCCTGAGGAGCCCGCGGGAGTTCCCGCCCGGCTCCCTAGGCTTGCGGATAGCAGCCTGCATTCCAAAACCCAGGGCTTGAGCTCAGTGCACCCCAGGCTTCGGGCTTCGCGCAGCTCTCCGCAAGCCATGGGAGCCTGGCGCGACTTCGCTCCGGGCTCCCATGGCTTGCGGAGAGCTGCCTGTTCTGGGGGCTGGGGTCGGGGGACGCTCGGGCTTCCCCCGCCCCAGCCCTATGCCTGGCGGGGGAAAAAAGTAATTTCCCCCCTTTATTTCCCCCCCCCCCAAAAAAAACTAGGTGCACCCTATGGGGCGAAAAATACGGGTACATTCTAAAATCAATTCATTAATTAAAATCAATTCAGAGTCAAATTAATGGCAATCATTGGGCTAGAGTTCTATGAGGATTACAGAAGGAGAGAGTGTGCCTTGGCCAAAGGCTTGGTGGAACAGCTCTGTCTTTCAGGCCCGTGCAGAAAGATGTCAAGTCCCGCAGGGCCCTATAGTCTCTTGTGACAAAGCGTTCCACCAGATCGGGGCCACAGCCGAAAAAGCCCTGGCTCTGGTTGAGGCCAGCCTAACCTCCCTGTGGCCTGGGACCTTCAAGATGTTTTTATTTGTAGACCATAAGATCCTCCGTGGGACATGCCAGGAGAGGCGGTCCCGTAGGTACGAGGGTCCTAGATGACCCATGGGGGTCCCTTAAAATTCTACAGTTCTATGATTCTATGATTTGGGGACAGTGGAATCAGAAGGCAGAATGTCGCAATGCCAGCATCCACAGGATCCAGGACCGGTTGGACATGTAGGCAAAGAAAATAGGAATGTATTTGATCTTGTTCAGAGAACTGAATGTACCCTCACCCCACTCTATGATAAGGGAGTTCTAAGACTCCCAGAGTAATGTGTGCCAGCCGGTTTGTGTGCACATGCTGTGATCTCGACTATGATTCAAACGTTCAAAAGGTTTTCTGTGATCTTAAGGCCCACGTCACCTACAACCCACCTTCAGAAGTGAGGGCTAATCTCTGGAGCATAGATGTGTTCTGTTATTGGGATAAAACCAGTTTGCCCACAAATGAGAAGTCGCTTTCTCTCTGTTGGCGTCAACAGGACACAGCTTCTACTTGAGGACCGCCGAAAGCTAGCCATGGCTCGTATTGGGCTACTTGCCTCCTGTTTTTCCTCTGCTTACTTGCAGGAGGTAAGCCCAACCAACGTTGTGGCTCTGTAAGGGTTAACCGATGCCTGTTTTAAACTCTTTTCCATGGCTTATATTGTACCGTTTTATGTTGTGTTCCGGTAAACTGGTTTGATGTATTTTTTAATGACATAATGGGATATAAGTATTTTTATATTTAAATAATAAATTAGAGGTAAAGGTAAAGGACCCCTGGACGTTAAGTCCAGTCAAAGGCAACTATGGGGTTGTGGCGCTCATCTTGCTTTCAGCCGAGGGAGCCGGCGTTTGTCCACAAACAGCTTTCTGGGTCATGTGGCCAGCAGGACTAAACCTCTTCTGGCACAACGGAACACTGTGATGGAAACCAGAGCGCGCGGAAATGCTGTTTACCTTCCTGCCACAGCAGTACCTATTTATCTACTTGCACTGGAGTGCTTTCGAACTGCTAGGTTAGCAGGAGCTGGGACAGAGGAATGGGAGCTCACTCCGTGGCAGGGATTCGAACCACCAACCTTCCAGTTGGCAAGGCCAAGAGGCTCAGTGGTTTAGACCACAGCGCCACCAGCGTCCCTGGTGATGCTGGTCCTCATTTTCAGTGTTGGAGATAGTATACCCCTGGATACCTGTTTGCTAGGAGTCACAGGTAGGGAGAAAGCCAACACTCTCTGATCCTGCTTGGGGGCTTGCCATAGGCATCCCATAGGCCACTGTGAGAAAAGGATGGTTCTTTGGATAGAAACATGGAAGAACAGCTCAGTTGGTTAGAGCGTGGTGCTGATAACACCAAGGTCGCAGGTTTGATCCCCTTAAGGGGCATTTGCACATTCCTGCATTGCAGGGGGTTGGACTAGATCAGGCATCCCCAACCTGCAACCCTCCAGATGTTTTGGCCTACAGCTCCCATGATTCCTAGCTAACAGGACCAGTGGTCAGGGGTGATGGGAATTGTAGTCCAAAACATCTGGAGGGCCGAAGGTTGGGGATGCCTGGACTAGATGATCCTCAGGATTCTTTCCAACTCTATGATTCTGTGACTTTTTCCTCTTCTCTTTTTTTTAAAAAAATTATTTTTATTCAATTTTTCCAATACAAAATTTATACAATTCATACATCTTTTTAAAAAAATATCCATTCTCAATTTGACTTCCATCAACTTGACTGATACTCCTTCCCTTCTTAATTTCTTACACATTTCTAAATCCTTGCTTCCATTATTTTTATAGATTAAATCTTATCTTACTCACATTTTAACATTTCTTCTTACAGAGCTTCATTAAAGCTTACAAGCGTTATTTGATTATCACTTAATTTATGCATATACTCTGTAAATTTTCCCCAATCTTCTATAAATCTATGATCTCGTCAATTTCGGATCCTTCCCGTCAGTCTATCAAGTTCTGCATAGTCTGTCATCTTCATTCTCCATTCGTCTAGTGTAGGTAGCTCCTCTTGCTTCCATTTCTGAGCCATCAATATCGACTTTTTCCTCTTCTCAATTAAGATGGGAAATCAATAGGAAATGGGTCTGGAAGGGAAGGGAATAGGGTATGAACTAATGAACATGCAAGAAGTACGGTAAGTACAGTGGTACCTCGGGTTAAGTACTTAATTCGTTCCGGAGGTCCGTTCTTAACCTGAAACTGTTCTTGACCTGAAGCACCACTTTAGCTAATGGGGCCTCCTGCTGCTGCTGCGCTGCCGGAGCACGATTTCTGTTCTCATCCTGAAGCAAAGGTCTTAACCTGAAGCACTATTTCTGGGTTATGTAGTGCTGAAGTGTATGTAACCTGAAGCGTCAGTATCCCGAGGTACCACTGTAATTATGGATTATTATTACCTTACTAAGGGAACTTCTTGGAGATAAAATCGAATACACTGGGCCGGAGGAAGAATATTCTGAGTCTCTAGTGATAACAACAATTGAAGAGCACTTTTTGGACCTTTTGCGTGGAAAGGAAAACGAACAAATTTGGAGACTGAAGATTGAGGAAGCACCGCCTAACAGATTGAGGAATACCCGGACCTTGTCTTGGAGTTCTGAATGCTTTGAATAATCTGAATATACATAATGGACCGATGGAGAATCGGAAGTCCTTTCTATCTCTTTACCTTATGCCTCTTTCTCTCTCTCCTTTTTATTATATTTAGCTTTTGTGCTTTTTGTTTTTGGTTGATTTCATTTTTGTTTAAGTTGTATTTCGTTTTCTGATGTCCTCTACTCTGAGTTGAGGAAGATGCTCACAGGAAGGTCAGGGAGGACTGACGAAGGACCTTGCGTGAGAGGCAGGGAAGGGAAGAACTCCCAGGGTGGGAGAAGCAATGGAAGCTCCCAGGTGAGAGCTGGGAGGGTCCACACTCTTTTGTGCGAGATAAGGGTCAAGATCTACTCCTAATACAGGACTCTCTCTTTTCCCTCCTCTTTTCTCTCTTTGTTTTCTCTTTGTTTTCTCTATTTTAATTTAGATTCATTTTTTAAATTGTATTATATGCTGAAAACTTTCAATAAAAATTCAGGTTTTTTTATTTTTTTTAAGTTACACAATGTTTGCAGTAAGGAATCCCTCCGTCCACACAAATGCTGGACCAAAACCTCTTCCCCAACCCCCGGCTTCCAAAAATAGTCTCCTGCGAAAAAGAGGGGCTATTTGTTTTTCTTTTATGCTTTCCGGGGGGAGGGGGGTTCGGATGAATTTATTTGACATTTTTCAGAGCAGTAAAGGTAAAGGGACCCCTGACCATTAGGTCCAGTCGTGACCGACTCTGGGGTTGCGCGCTCATCTCGCTCTATAGGCCAAGGGAGCCGGCGTTTGTCCGCAGACAGCTTCCGGGTCATGTGGCCAGCATGACTAAGCCGCTTCTGGTGAACCAGAGCAGCGCACGGAAACACCGTTTACCTTCGCGCCGGAGCGGTACCTATTTATCTACTTGCACTTTGACATGCTTTAGAACTGCTAGGTTGGCAGGAGCAGGGACCGAGCAACGGGAGCTCACCCCGTTGCGGGGATTCGAACCACCCACCTTCTGATCGGCAAGTCCTAGGCTCTGTGGTTTAACCCACAGCGTCACCCACGTACCATTTCCAGAGCAGAGTTCCAGTCAAATCAAACTCCTTGAAGATAAGCCTGCCTGTTGTTTTATAATTGTCCATAAATAGGTTTGTATTTTTTGGGGAGAGCCAGACACCTAAATATTTTATTTTCTTTACCACTGTTATTTCCGTTTTGCTTTGTAACTGATCTATTTGTTCCCCATTCATATTTTTTACCATCGTTTTTGTTTTATGCTTGTTAATTTTCAGTCCTGCCAACAAACCAAATTCTTAATTACTTTTAATGCTCCCGCTGTCGAGATTTGTGGCTCCTGTAATGTCAAAACTATATTGTCAGCGAAGGCTTTGACCTTGTATTCTTTTCCTCCACACTTTATCCCTGTAATTCTTTCTGTCTCTCTTATATTTTGAAGTAATACTTGCAGTATTTGTTTTTGTCTTATGCTTTCCAGGGGGGGGGGTTGGATGAATTTATTTGACATTTTCCAGAGCAGAGTTCCAGTCAAAGCAAACTCCTTGAAGATGGGCCTGCCTGGCAAGCTGTTGTGTTCCATCATGGAAGGAAGTCAAGATATAGGTATGGAAAACATATGCATTGCAGGGGGTTGGACTAGATGACCCTCGGGGTCCCTTCCAACTCTACCATTCATTGAAAACAGCAGCATCCAGATGCAAGAAGGAATGAGCAGCAGACTTTGTGTGTGTGGAGGGGGGAAGGCGGACTCCATGATTTGCAGCACTACCAAAACAAGCCCTTTAAAAAATCCAAATAGGGATTTCCTTCCTTCTTTTTCTTTTAAGAATGGGGCAGACCCATTGGTGTCCATTATTAAGGACAGTCAGTCCTCTATTATGAATAAACAAGAAAGCAAATGAGAGATACATACCAGCAGTTGCCAGTCTCAGAAGAGCCAAGATTTAGGGAGTGGGAGGATGTTTCAATATTTCACTTGGGAGGGTCTTACATTCCATAGACCAGCAACGATCCTTTGGCTCATCGCCAAGAGAACATGTTGATCTTTGGAGTGTAGGTGTAGATTTTTTAAAAAATAAACAACAACAATCACAACAACCACCGAGCAATAGTTTCATTCAGTCTGTCAAATGGGGAACATGCTCTTCCTCAGGGCTCGGGGGCCAGTCGTGTTCTGGCCATGGCTGCTTGTAGTCTATGTTTTCCTCTGCCTCATACCAGAAGACCTGTCAAAAGGTAAGGTGACGTCTGCTGGCCAGTGACATGTTCTATTACTCCCCCCTCCACTTTCTTGTCTCTTCTTAAAAAGCGACAAATCCCCAAGCTGCTTTCTGAATTTGGAAGATAATTTGCAAGAGTGATGTTACATTTCTGCAGAGACATTTTCAGGGGAGGAAGAAAAAACAAACAACTAGCTGAGGACAGGTTTGCTGCCTTTGGAGAGCGCACACATATTGGGATGTTAGAAGAGGAAAAGGATTTTCTATTTATCTTACATTGCAACATTTAGCTAAATATTCTTTGAATTTCTTCCAATCCTCTTGTGTCTCCTTTCTGGTCGTGGATTCTTCCAGTCAGGTCGGCCAGCTCCAAAAAGTCCAACATCTTCATCTGCCATTCTTCTACTGTTGGTATTGATCCATATTATTCCTCACTGTTGCTTTTTTATGTTTGCAAACAGCACATGATTGTTCTGTTACATTGTTTTGATATTTTCTTTGCCATTGAAATGAATGTATGTTGCAAAAATGGTTCCGCAATTTATGTAGCTTACTTTGAACAGCGGCGAATGAGATGACTAACACAGCACTTGGCAGAAACTGAACCACAGCACAGCGGAAACAGCTCTGGTTGTGATGGGTATGGGTTGGAATGCAAACTGCTGCCATTTTACACCCCTACAGACTTACGCTCCATGGAGGCGAAGGTGGCTCACTGTTAGCATGATGTTGATTGACTTTCAATGTACTTGTTGTGGTGATGTGTGCAAGAGGTGGAGGGGCTTGCAGATTGCGTGGGAATCTAAAAAAATATACATCTCTCTGTGATCAGAGGCACATTGATGTCCTCTTCCCCCTGAGGTTCGTTTTAGTAAAGGTCATTGTGGCATGATTAGAAAGGTTTTGCCCAATATTATCCTGAAACAATTAGCTTTATTCAACCAAACTGGATGCCTGCTACCTAAGTTCATGGCAATTATGTGCTTTTATGGGGAAATATCAAGTCATGCTTTGAGGGAACAGTGTCCCTTTTTGTGTGTGTGTGTGGGGGGGAACATCCCCTTAGGTTGGGATCACCAAAGTTACAGGTGACAATAGCTTCCAATTCTTAAAATACAATTTTTGAAAATGTACCCAAGGAAAAAAGTGTCCCTCTACCCTGGTGATAGTCCAAGAGAGTTATTCCAGTATGTTTCTGAGCACAATTCAAAGTGTTGGTGCTGACCTTTTTTAAGCCCTAAAAGGCCTCGGCCCAGTATACCTGAAGGAGCATCTCCACCCCCATTGTTCTGCCTGGACACTGAGGTCCAGCTCCGAGGGCTTCTGGTGGTTCCCTTACTGCAAGAAGTGAGGTTACAGGGAACCAGGTGGAGGGCCTTCTTGGTAGTGGCACCTGCCCTGTGGAACACCCTCCTACCAGATGTCACGGCAATAAACAATTATCTGACTTTTAGAAGATATCTGAAGGCAGCCCTATTTAGGGAAGTTTTTAATGTTTGATGTTGTTGCTTGTTGATTATTGTTATTGGGAGCCGCACAGAGTGGCTGGGGCAACCCAGCCAGATGGGTGGGGTATGTATGTATGTATGTATAAATAAATATTATTATTATCATTATTCCATGGTCAGTTTGAAGCTGCAATTCTGGTAGCAAGCCCCACCGAACTCTACAGGACTTGCTTCTGAGTATACACATATAGAACCCTTCCTACGTACTCCTCAGGCAGTACTATAAAAAAGATAAAATTGGTGCGGTGAGCATTCAAGGTAAGAACAATGCGTTTAGGCAGGGAGACGCTGCAATAAAATATGTCTCTGTCTCTTTAACAGCAGATGGCTTGGTCTGCCGGCAGTGTCTCTCTATGTGGCCAATGTCACCGTGCATTCCATTTAAAAATTTCTGCCAAGTCCGTGGTGGTGCCTGCTTCACCCTGAAAGTCTTGGGGGGTAAGGAGCCTTTCTGGAGGTCGTGCATTCTCTAAGCGCCACCCTTTTATAGAATTGGCTGTGTTGGACGCAGTCCCAGGCATCCCTTGAACTATGCTGTTTCAAAGAGCTGGAATTGAAAGCAAGCCTCACATGTTATCCAATGAGATAACATTGGTGGAGTCCACCCACTGAGGTCACTGAACTTAATTTCAGTGGGTCTACACTGAGTATGAGTTGCCTGGATATCACCAAATATTTTTATGCCAATCTGGTAAGGCAGGCCGTTTTCAAAATTATGCACATCCCAATATAATTCCTCTCCACACTGGAGAGCCAGTGTGGTGTAGTGGTTAAGAGCAGTGGACTTGTAATCTGGTGAACCGGGTTCTATTCCCTGCTCCTCCACATGCAGCTGCTGGGTGACCTTGGGCTAGTCACACTTCTCTGAAGTCTCTCAGCCCCACTCACCTCACAGAGTGTTTGTTGCAGGGGAGGAAGGGAAAGGAAATTGTTAGCCGTTTTGAGACTCCTTAAGGGGAATGAAAGGCGGGGTATCAAGTCCAAACTCTTCTTTTTTATTATTGTCTTTATACCGATCATCAGTGAAGATGTTATTGGTTATTATGTATATTCAGTCTTATGGTTTCTTGGCACTAACGCTGGATGGTGTTGCTGTTTTTCAAAGCAGCTTTGATGGCTAACAATTCATTTCCTCCAGTTCCATAGTTAATTTATGTCCTTTCATGTAGGCTCCCGTCTCTTTTGTAAAACTGTAATATGCCTTACATTGATGGTATAGTACAACTTATTACATTCTCTAGAAAGGAATTGCGATAGTCCTTAGGGGGGGGGGAAGGTTTATATGACACACACGACAACATATTTATGCTAAGTAAGCTGCACATTGTGGTGTTACGTTGGTCACAATAAATGTTGCATGTAAAACATATTTCAGGTAACATCTCGTCACGTTTTCTTAATGCTATGAACCTCAAAGAAGAGATTAAAATTTAAAAATGTAGATTTTTTTCTTCATTTGTTGTGTGCGGGGGGGGGGGAGAGGTGTTTTTGTGACCAATGCAACATGCTCACCCAACTAAGCTCATCCAATTTTATTCCTAACATAAACATTATTGTCAGTTCACTAAATGTGAAACCAAAACTTTCAGTACAGTAAAGGGTCATTAAACTATTGTCTGTTTCCTTGGAGAGGTCTTTAACTAATCTTTAGAAAAGAAGCAGAGAGATTCTGAGTCATCTTGTATGTCATGCTCCTGGTTGCTTTACTCATGTGTAAAATGCCATTTCGAAAAGCTGTTGGCAGATAAGGAAAATTTGGAAAGTTATCTTTAAAATAACGCAGAACATGTTAACTCTATATGGGGGGAAATGGGTTTGTAGGTGGACATTTTCTTGGAATTTCCCTAATACAAACTCTTTTTCTCTTTTCCCAATTCCAGAAAAGCGGTTGGAGAAACTTATGCTAGGTTGCGAAGAGGATGCAAAGCACAAATGTGGAAGTCAGTGGAGGCACCCAAAAACTGATTTCCGTTACATATTTAGCTGCTGCTCTAATAAAGACAACTGCAATTGGAAACCCTGGATCCGTCCATGGTAACCCCTTTCTCTGGAATTGCCATAAAAGTTCATTCCATTTTCATGGAGTAATCAGGCAACTTCATTGTCAGCTCACTGTATTCCAGAGTTTTCTGTGTTCTCCTCCCATTCCCCCTCCCCATTTTGTTTGCCAACATAGAATGCAGTTACAGCACCAGCCTGCCCAGTGTGTTAAGGCAAAGCACTATCGATGGTGTTTCTGGGTCACTGTGACTTTAATCAAAAACTCCCTGTTTTCAGGTTGTGGCCCTCTTCTTCCTTTCCCTTCGGTGTTGCTGGGAGACTAATGATGAATGGTTCCTCCACATTTAGCTGGCAATACCCAAACCACTTACCTAGGAGTAAGAATCCCTGAAATAAATGGGATTGTGGCGTTTGCCCTCCTAGGTGTGTGACATCATACTGTGTTCATAAGGCAGTGGGGAAGTGAGCACAGTGGTGGCACAGGGATAAATAGACCATTAAACGTCCGGGGACCCTGTGTGATCGGCACAAAAGTGGTGTCAGCGGTGGGATTCGAACCCATGCCCCCGAAGAGACTGGAGCCTTTTGTGGCGATCACACAGGGTCCCCGGACGTTTAACGGTCTATTGATCCATGTGCCACCACTGTGCTCACTTCCCCGCTGCCAGCAACCTGTTACTTTCGGGTACACACTGAGTCCAGACAGTTGTTAAAATTGAAGCAAATAAACAAGTTTATTTTATAAGTATGAACAAGTTTATGGTTTCTCAGAATATTCTTGTCAGTTTCTTTACTTTCTTTACCAGCCTATACCTTCCTAATACCTTCTGACTGATTATATCAACTGTTTGACCGGCTCCTCTTAACCTATTCTCTCACTCTCTCACATCAGACTAGCCCAACCCACAGACTTATCCTCTCCATCTCTTCTCTAACTCCAGACTGACTTCTTAACAACTCTAACTCCTCCCCTTGGGTTCCTATTGGTTAGTCATTTTAAATTAGTTAACCCTTTCCTTATGAACCCAGTATGATGTCACACACCTAGCAGGGCAAACGCCACAGGGATGTACTTCTGTGTGGACTTGTATAGGATTGTGTTGTTCATCGGCCTTTAATCCCTGTGACAGCGTAGCAGAGGCACTTGACTAAAGCAGACAAAAGAGAGAAAGTCCTACTGAACAAACCAGTATACAACTGGTATATGCTTGGGAGCTAGTGTAGGGAGGAGATGGACCTTTAAAGCCCTAAACGGCCTCGGCCCAGTATACCTGAAGGAATGTCTCCACCCCCATCGTTCAGCCTGGACGCTGAGATCCAGCGCCGAGGGCCTTCTGGCGGTTCCCTCATTGCGAGAAGTGAGGCTACAGGGAACCAGACAGAGGGCCTTCTCAGTAGTGGCGCCCACTACTCCCTTCAGATGTGAAGGAAATAAGCAGCTATCCTATCTTTCAAAGACATCTGAAGGCAGCCCTGTTCAGGGAAGTTTTTAATATTTAACGCTGTATTGTTTTTAACACTTGATTGGGAGCCGCCCAGAGTGGCTGGGGAAACTCAGTCAGATGGGCGGGGTATAAATAATAAATTATTATTATTATTATTATTATTATTATTATTATTATTATTATTATTATTATTATTGTTATTATGGTTGATCTTGCGGCTTTTCACTGCCTTTAAAAAAACAAAAAACAAAACCCAGTGTGCATTGGTGTCTTTACAGGAAGAACTTTGATAATGAAGAAATAAGCCAGTTTGAAAAGCTGAAAAGCACGGAGGCGCCTGCGACAACATCGAAGGGACCAGTTCAGAGTTTGGATGGCAGCAGTGCCGCCATTTAAAGTCGCCTTGCGTTGGTGTTAGAAACTGGTGATTCTGAAATCCAGAATGATTCCTGCAGTTCAGTGGCGTGTCTCGGAGGCAAAACATCCTCGGCTTAAGAAATGAAAGGAAACTAATGTTTAATAAAACAATAGGCGTAATGCCGTTATATGTGTGTGTGTCTTTCTTGCATCCACTTGTCCATTAAACTTGGAGGGCCTCTGGCACCATTGATTAATGCTTAGCAACAACAGTCACCTTCAATGGCCTGGTTTGCAGTCAGCAGTCAGTTAGTGGCCCTTATTCTGATTGCCCCTGCTATGAACCTAGCAACCTTTGCTGTTATCTGCTCATTTTGATCTGATAGAAGAAAGGACATTGTGGCAGTGGTTGAGCGCCCTGGGATGGTTAGTACGAGTGGGGTGATGATCTCGTTCCTCAGGTCTTTGTAGAGAGTACAGGACAGGAGGACGTGTGCCGCTGTTTCGGTGCTACCGTCTCCACAGGGGAAAAGACGTTTCTCAGGTGGGATCTTTTGGAATCAACCCTCAAGTACCGTAGATGGCAAAACATCCAGTCTTGCAAGTGTAAAAGCACACCTGTATTTTGGGATAATAAGTTTGTGCAGATATGGGGCCAGAGAATCAAAATGGAGAGGTGGAAACTGAAGGGCAGAATTTCCTTATAGTGGCCAGGTTTTTCTGATGCTCGATATCTTTTAGACGTTGACCAATGTATTTTTTGCCCTATAGGATGCACCGTCCCATAAGGCACACCTAGTTTTTGGGGGGGGAAACAAAGGGGGAAAAATTATTCCCCCCCCCCAGGTGCGGGGCTGGGGCGGGGGAAACCCGAGCTTCCCCCGGCCCCAGAACAGGCAACTTTCTGCAAGCCATGGGAGCCCAGCGCAGGGCTCCCGCGCCTTGCGGAGAGCTGCGCGAAGTCTGGGGGCACTGAGCTCAGAGCGCCCAACCTTCGGCATGCAGGCAACTCTCCCCAAGGCTTGCGGAGAGCTGCGCGAAGCCTGGAGAGCGAGAGGGGTCGCTGCGTACCGACCCCTCTCGCTCTCCAGGCTTCAGCGAAAGCCTGCATTCGCCCCATAGGATGCACACACATTTCCCCTTCATTTTTGGAGGGGGAAAAGTGCATCCTATGGGGCGAAAAATACGGTAGACTGTTTGCTTTAGGACCACTATGCACTATTATACTAACAAACTGTGGGAGGCAGTGGAAGACAGGAGTGCCTGGCGCGCTCTTGTCCATGGGGTCACGAAGAGTCGGACACGACTAAATGACTAAACACCAACAACATGCACTATTGTTGCATCAAGAATATGCTGCAGGAGCTGGCTTTATTAAATCTGTTAATAGATGACCGTAGGAATTTATTTTTCAAGGACCTGCTAATCGTTGCCATGTCTGCAGCTAGAAACATAACAACACAATATTGTGAACAGCTACTAACTTTAAAGGGATGGTGAGACAGAATATGAAATATTGCCCTTATGGAAAAGGAGCAAAGCATCTTAGAGCATGGCTTACTCTGGGACAATCTACAAAGAGAGTGGAAGACACCTGACAGATATAAGCAATTCTAAACTACTTACAAGCATATTTTTTGACTATATCATTTACATGATTGTACAGCAGATTCATGGAATGTTTCTTGGGGGTGTGTGAGGGTATATGTTTGGTTTTTTTTGGCTACATGTATTTCTAGAAAGGGAATAATAAAGCTAATTATGATAGTAAACATGTTGCAGGAGACACCTGCATTACAACACCAGCCTAGAGGGGCCCTTAAGCCACTTCCTGCCCAGGAGGAGCCAATGGGGAGCCTGGGTGGGTGGAGTCAGCCAGAGCCAGAAGGCTCTACAAGAAGAAGACATAGCTATGTGGGTTATCACATGGGGCATGAGCAGCAGTTCCTGACAATATCTACAATTTAAATGTCAAAGGTGGGGGAAAATCAGAGATGCAAGTCCTCTTCCTTTTATGCTGGTTTTCTTCCAGGCATCAAACACTTGTCATTTTCATCACAGCAGACAAAGGCACGGCGTAGTTTTTTGTCCCCACTTATCTGTTCAATTCCGCATACCTTTGTTTTTTTGGATATGCACCTCTTATCTACATATATCAAGGCACCTCCTGGGCGGGCTGGGGAGAAAAAGGATAGGTGAAAGGACAGGATATGTCCTCAGTACAAGCAAAGTGTGAAGTGTAGCCACTAGTCTCTTTTCGGGAAATAACATATCCTCCAAGTGCCCCAATTTTCAAGTAACAGTCCCGGAATTGCAGAAGCCATCCCATTTTCTGATTTGATCCTGGAATGTCCAGAGGGATTGTAAGTACCCACAGAGTAATCCTTACCTTCGTAAAATAATATGGTCAAGCAGTATCCATCAGGGATTGTGCAGGTATGTGGAGGCCAGCACGTCCTATTGATGTCTGGATTAGTAATAGTGCAGTAATTGCATTTTATGGCTTCTGCTGCAAAAGAGACACATTGTTGTAACTCTTTCACCATCCCTAATGTGGTGTCAGGATGCTGTCAGCAGCCCCGGGCTGGTTGCCCAGGAAAGTATAAAGACAAGGAAAAGTTTCTTACCATCCTTTTTTATTTCAATCTTTAGAGAGAGAGGCTATAGAACCCAGCCTCTTGGATAATGGCGTTGTCCCGAGTGAATCTCCACCCGCCCTGTCTCTCCCACTTCCCCGTCCATCTCCTCTACTGGTGCTGCTATGTGCCCTCTGTCTTTGAGCTATTTGCTCTCCTACTTTTAAGGCTCACCAGCATCTGGAATGCTTTCCAATGACGTGTCAGCTGGGTGCTGTTCTGGCTATCCCAGCTTCTCCCCTCATCTGCCTTTGAGCTACAACCTCCCTCAAACCCCTGTTGTAAATCTAAACCATCTTCTACTTCCTCCTCCCTGGAAGGGTCAGGATGGGGAGGCAGTCTCCACCATTCCTCCTCTGCTAGTCCCAGACATGTGGGAAAGATATAAGAATAGTTTTCTTCTGCAGATGAAAGGTCCCAAACATCCACCAAGCTCAGCATCTTGTATGTGTTTTTGTAGTCACTAGCCAGATGTTTCTCCAACATATTTATTTACACCATTTCCGCCCTGAAATGTCAACACAGATAGACGTGGTCTGAGAGGGAAAGGAAGAGTTTGGGAGGATGGTGGTAGTGCCTATCCACCCATGAGGCAAGGTGAGGTGATGACCTCAGGCGGCAGGAGCCACAAGGGCAGCAGATCTGGCCTTCAAGGAATGCATTGTTCAGTACTGCTGCCGCTGCCAGAACAGCAGTGCCTCCTTGGAGCTCAGAAGCCCACCCTCAATGCCGCCTCTATTCTCTTGGCAAACTAATGCCAGCGTACTGGAAGAAGCAAAAATCACCAGTGTTGAAGCAATGATTCTTCAACATCAACTTCGTTGAACCAGTCATGTTGTGCGGATGTCTTCCAAAGCAACTACTCTATTCCGAACTTAAGAATGGAAAGCGTAATGCTGGTGGTCAACAAAAGAAGTTTAAAGACTCTGCCAAGGTAAATCCTTAACAGTGTAGTATAAACACACACAATTGGGAAACACTGGCCTGCGAGTGCCCAAATGGAGAACAGCCTTTACCAAAGGTGTTGTGGGCTTCGAAGACGTTCAAACTCAGGGAGAAAAGGAGAAACTAGCTAAGAGGAAGGCACTTTTGGCAAACCCTCACTGTGATCAACTCCCGCCCGGAAACCTATGTCCCCACTGTGGAAGGTCATGTGGATCCAGAATTGGCCTCCGCAGTCACCAATGGACCCTTTGTTAAAACTGTGTTTATGGAAGACAATCTTACTCATCTACGAGTGATCACCAAAGAAAGAGTGGCCTCTTGGGGAATAGGAGGCGCTGCTGATCTCCCTGGGTGAGAAATGGTGGGGGTTGCCCTCTGGGGTCTCCTGGACACGGCGCCTGCTTGCTGGGATTTAGAGCAGGAGGGTACTAAAAGTGATTTCCTTGAGAATGGGCTCCTTGAAACGGGGAGGAAAGTAGATTGTGCCACGTTAAATCAGAACAAATGTGGTTGTGGGATTCATGGTGGGGTAGGAGAAAAGGAGGGCTTATCAGTAGGGGAGGGAGAAAAGGGAATGTTGGATGCAAAATCATGGAGCAGGGGCTAACAGCCATGTACCCACAGGGAAACTGTGGGGAGAAGTGTCTCTGATAGAGAATCAGTGGAATGGAATGTACCAAATGCCACATCACGGGGCAGGGGATGAAAAAGATGTATCTTCATTCCAGATCTGCAAGGAACCTATCTTCTAGTCTGGCCACCTGTTTCAGACACCCGCTAAAAACATATTTCTTGCAGCAAACCTATCCAGACGCATACTTTTATTATGTCTTCACTTGTTTGAAATATTACTAATTTTATTGGTCTTTATGCATATATAGGAACAGGAAGACTAATTTTTGTTGGTCTTTCTATATATGCGTGCACACACATATTGTTAGATGAAAACTACTTAGGGATTTTTCTCTTTTGATTAAGCAATCTATGCATCTTATGGCGGACAGACCATGCAACACACACACACACACAAACTTTGCAGAAGTAGCCAGAGAACACAAATCTCACATGCTTCTTCTTGTTTGGAAGTTGAAGGGCTATGATTTCCTCTGCTTGCTCCATGCCCCTCCACTGTGCAGCTACCCCTTCTAGCTTCAACCGCAAAGGCCATAAAAACGATATTAGAGGTGTTTGACCAATCCCAGCTCCTATGCCATCCAGCAACCCTTTCAGAAATTCCTTTACAGGCCTTGTTGGGAAATGAGGTCCAAATGTGGAAAAGCAAGAAAGGCAGCAATGCCCATCAACTTTGGAGCTGTCCCTGCAAATATTTTATTGGGGGCCGAGGGGACCTGGGACCCTTCGAGTTGGCACCTATGTGTAGGTGGGACTTACCTCCTGGCATGAGGCAGAGCATAACGCAGACAGCAAGCAGCCAAGCTGGAGCCACACGAGGCTCTTGAATCTCCAGGATGAAGCTGTAACCCATTTTATAGCCCTTTGGTATGAAGAGAGAGAAAAAGAGATCGTGCCACTGGGTTCCCTTTTTTTCTTCTGTGGGCAGTCGGGTTTCTACCACCCTGGCAGCTGGGCAGCTTGGTTGGTTGAGTGGAGAAGCCTAGAAAGAGCCATCTATTATATAAGTCCAGATGAAGCCTTATTGGCTTCTCTCAGGTCACCTGATCAACCTGGGCTTGATAGCTGCAGTAACACACAATGGCGCTTTAGGACAGGCAGACGTCTGACCCTGATGACGAACCAGGTTAATCCATCCCAGTTCTACATGTGGCAGATTATATACCGTATTTTTTGCTCTATAACACGCACCTGACCATAACACGCACATAGTTTTGAGAGAAGGAAAACAAGAAAAAAATATTCTAAATGAAACAGTGGGTGTATGATTTTTGTGGTTCATGCTGCAGCCACAGACATGTGATCTGACGGTGAGTTTGGGGTGGCCCAATGCAAAAATCCTGAGGATCCATGTGGATCCATGCTTTGTAACCATGTTTTTGCACCATTGTGACCCCAGGCAACAGTGGGTGCATATTTTTTTTGGTGCAAGATGTAGCCATGGATCCTCTGCTCACGACTGCAGCAGATCCCCCTGTCATCCGTAGGCATTCGCTCCATAACACGCACAGACATTTCCCCTTACTTTCTAGGAGGAAAAAAGTGAGTGTTATGGTGCAAAAAATACAGTAGTATATCTGTGTTGTTGTTCTCTCTCTCTTATCGGATCAGCCCTTAGCAAGAACAGCATGTGTAAAAGAAACCCAGTGAGCCGTATTCACAGGTGGCTCAATTAGTACCAGGGAAGCTGAACATTTGGCTTTTAGCTCTATCAAATGGCCATCTCAGCTCTGCCCTTCACAACCATTGAGCCTCATAGATAGAGGTTTAACAGCATATAACTTAAAATATCACAAGAAAAGAAGGAAGGAGAATCAGAATCAGAGCCAACTGACCCCAAACATTCAAATCAGGGTGTATGTAGAAGACAGCAGGGAAGAACACAGGGCCTGGGTAATAATAATAATAATAATAATAATAATAATAATAATAATAATAATAATAATAATACCCCACCCATCTGGCTGGGTTTCCCCAACCACTCTGGGCAGATTACAGCACATATAAAACATAATTTGTGTGGTGAGAGGTGATTCTTATGGTATTGGGGTCTTGAGCAGCATAAGGCTGCATAGATCAAACCTAGCACTTTTAATTAGGCATGGAAATTAACTGGTAGCCAGTATAGTCAGGCCAGGAAAGGCCAGGCCTTACATTGCTTAGACCAGACCATATGTCTTGAGCCAAGGCAGCTGAAAGGCCATGTAAATGCCGGTGCAATTTTGCCTTTTGGCAACATAAATGATTCTCCATGGAGCCTAAGGCTATCATACCTGCTAATCACAATGCCTGTATGGTATCTGGGGTACTATCTCTCTCTCTGCATACCTGTTGCTGGAGATCGTAAGTGAGAGAGTGCAATTATGCCCCACTTGTGGACTGCCCATGGGCAGGGAGTGAGCAGGATGGTGGACTGCACAAGCCTTTGGCTGGATCCACCTGAGCTCAACTTGTATGTTTGTATAAGTGATTTAGATCTGCACTGCAACCCTATGCCTGTTTACTCAGAAATCAGTGGGGCTTAGTCACCCACATTGTGTAGGATTGCAGCTGGGTTGTGTTGTGTGCAGTACCAGATCAGCTCTTAGTGAGCATGGGTCAAATGAATCCAGTTCCGTTTGAACAGTCTTCACAGGTGGCGCAATGAGTACAAGGGAAGCCAAATATTTTGTTTCTGGTCTATCAAATGGTCATCTCAGTTCTGTCCACTGAGCCTCATCACTGGATACACTTCAAGGCACATGGAAATTCTGTGCTTGGGTTGTGATGTTGTGTGTGTGTGTGTGTTTTAAAAAAGCCTAAAAGCTCCCATTCACTGCAGTCACTGCATATTGATTGCTCTGCTTTGTAAACCTAACGCTTGAAATGTGGGATGATAATAACAGAACAGAACATTTAGGGAGAGCCAGACAAGAAGATGGAATCTTGCAGCATGACTTTGATCCAGAACAGGCTGGTAATGTGTACACAGAGTAGGTGCACGCATTAGATTTTATTTTGGGAGGCAAATGTGGTAAATATAAATATAGAGGTATATAGAAATTTGAAATATAATTGATTTAATTGAATATTTGGGTTCCAGGAAAGATAAACAAGCAGCTTTGATATTTATAGATGCTGAGAAGGCATTTGATAATGTGTCTTGGTATTTTATGAAAAGAAACTTAGAACTTATGAATATGGGTCCAACGTTTCTTAATGGTATTCAGGCTATTGACTCTGAACAATATGCTAAGTTATCAGTCAATAGAACACTGACCGACAAGATTGAGATTACAAAAGCAAGTAGACAGGGGTGCCCGTTGTCACCATTATAACAGTCCTTGAGGTCCTGACAAGAAACTTAGAAGCAACTAAGGAAATAAAGGGGATTGGTATTGGTTGAAAAGAATATAAATTAAAGGCCTTTGCTGATGATCTAGTACTGACATTAGAACCACTGATATCCAGCACAGTGGAAGCACTGGAGAAAATAGAAGAATTTGGGCAATTAGCGGGTTTTATACTCAATAAATCCAAAACAAAATTATTAACTAAGAATATGGATAGTAAGGAAATAGAGGAACTGCAACAGAAAACAGGAATGATGATAGCAAAAAAAAAAAAAAGAGAGTAAAATATCTGGGAGTCTGGCTCACATCTAAAAATATAAATCTGTATAAGGATAATTATGAAAAAGTGTGGAATGAAGTCAAAAGATATTTGGAAATTTGGGGAAGAATGAAATTATCATTTACGGGAATAATTTCTGCTACAAAAATGAGCGTGCTACCAAGAATGTTATTTTTATTTCAAACAATCCCGATTATCACCGGAACAGGACAATTCAATATATGGCAAAAGAGACTTTCGAAATTTGTCTGGCAAGGGAAGAAACCGAGAATTAAGTATAAGCTTTTGACAGATGCTTTTGACCTATGAAGAAGAGGTTAACCTGCAAAAGAAGGCTTAACTGAGGGAGGGCAGGGGAGGAGAAGCTCTGGAGCTGACTGAGGATTCCCAAGTAAGTTCTGCCCTCTATTGTGTGGGCAGGGCGGTCCCTCCCTGGCCAAATCTCCTGCCAACGTGTCCCCAGCCAGGATAGGATAACTGGCAGAGGTAGGAGGAGACCTCCAGGTGTCCAGCTGCGGGTGGTGGTGGTGGTGAAGCCAGGTTGTACTGCCAGGAGCAGCATAGGTCCAGGAGTGTGAGCTCCATAACAGAGTCCACAGCAGCAAGAGGTCAGGTCAGTTTCTCCTTCTCCATGCCAACAGGCTGGACGATGTGTTATGGCTTCACCCTGCAGACCCAGAGGCCACACTTGGCTAAGCTTTGGCTACTTGCTGCCTGTGTTACCCTCTGCTTTGCGCTAGGAGGTAAGTCCCGCTTATGAGATAGGAGGGGAGTTACAACACCAGTGCTCGGAATCCCTTTTTTTTTGGGGGGGGATACTTTTTCAGAAAGTCAGCAGGTGCTGAAAAGACAGCAGAGGTGGCAACCGCCTAAAAATGGAGGGGAGGGAATTCCAAAGGGTAGGCAGGTGCCACAACACACCAAAGACCTAAATGGTGTGGAACGGACCTCCTGATAACATGGTCCCTTGCAGGAGGTTCTCTCTAGGAGAATGCAGTGATACGTTGGGTATGGAGGGGAGGAGGAGACCTCCAACTAGTGGGGATTGTTCCAACTATTATTTGAGCCTTTTATTCTTCATGTTAGTAACGTATTTTTTATTTTTATTGATTACGGTAAGGTCCCAGGGTGAGCCACTGACATCTAAAAACAGAAGCTGCTCTGGAAAGTTTGGAGAAAGCCCTGAAACAGATTTTGTGTTTCCCTGGGGGGATTTCAAAGGTGCAAGGAGAAATCTGTGTGCCGATGAAGCAATCTGCTTAGTACTGCTGCCCCATAATAATAACAATAACAATAATTTATTATTTATATCCTGCCCATCTGGCTGAGTTTCCCCAGCCACTCTGGCCGGCTCCCAGCATTAAAAACATGCCATGTTTAAGTGGATCAGGTCCAACATGGTTTCTTTAAACTAAAATTTGAAGCAAGCTTGCAGTTTTAAACTATGCACACTTAATTTCACACACAATTCTCAAGCATCCAGCTCCTCCTGTTCTGCAGCCTCCTTTGTACCTGGGTTTTCACTATGCCTTTCCCTCCCTACTCCTTTTCTGCCGACCTCTCGCCCAAGACACCGGAATGGATTAAGTTTGAGAACCAAGGTACCACTGTAGATAGATCGATAGATGATAGATATATGATAGATAGATAGATGATAGATCGATAGATGATAGAGATAGATAGATGATAGATAGATAGATAGATAGATAGATAGATGATAGATAGAGATAGATAGATAGATAGATAGATAGATAGATAGATAGATAGATAGATAGATAGATAGATAGATGATAGATAGATAGATGATAGATAGATGTAGATCGATAGATGATATAGATAGATAGATGATAGATAGATAGATAGATAGATAGAGATAGATAGATGATAGATAGATATAGATAGATGGTAGATAGATAGATAGAAAGATAGATAGATAGATAGATAGATAGATAGATAGATAGACAGGTAGATATAGACCGATAGATGATAGATAGATATAGATAGATGATAGAAAGATGATAGACAGACAGCCAGATAGACAGATAGATAGGTGATAGATAGATAGGTGATAGATAGATAGATAGATAGATAGATAGATAGATGATGATAGATGATGATAGATGATGATAGATGATGATAGATGATAGATAGATAGATAGATAGATCAAATGGCACAATCTATTTTCTCCCCCCTTTCAAAGAACCCACTTTTAGTACACTTCTTCCCCTTAGCTAGCTATTTCCCTTTCACATACCCCAAAAACTCAAGAAGACACATGCGCTTTGGAAACAGGGATTTGCTTTTATAGCTCAGCTCCCATTCAAGGGGCTTAGAATTTTCCCCAAGGTCTGCTATCAGCCCCTGAATGGGCAGGGCAGAAATGTTGCAAATAAATTTGTGGGAGGGTTCTGGGAAGCACCCAGCTTGTCGCTGCAAAAAACGAGACGGTGAGCTTGGTGGATGTCTGGGGCTGCTCTTCTGGCACAGCAGAACTCTTCTTAGACCCTTCTCACCTAGGCAGGTTGCTTGCCAGGAAGAGCTGAAATGAGGCATTTCTTTTACAGCAGTAGCAATCAACTGCCAGGTCTGCAAACTGGTGCCGGAGGTGAGCATGCAGTGCTGGCCTAGAAGAAGCAATTGCACAATGACGGATGGATATTGCTTGCAGTTAATAACTATTGATGGTAAGGATTCTGTCGAGGGTGCTTGCTATTGTCTCTGCTCCAAACCCTAAAACAGCTGTGGAGAAGCTTTGGCTCTCCAGGTGTTGTTTTAATTTCAGTCCACCATTCTGACTTTTTGTATGTTTTGAATTATTGCTGGGGTGGGTGGCACTGTGGTCTAAACCACTGAGCCTCCTGGGCTTGCCGATCAGAAGGTCGGCGGTTTGAATCCCTGTGACGGGGTGAGCTCCTGTTGCTCTGTCCCAGCTCCTGCCAACCTAGCAGTTCGAAAGCACACCAGTGCAAGTAGATAAATAGGTACCTCTGTGGCAGGAAGATAAACAGTGTGTCCATATGCTCTGGTTTCTGTCAGTGTCCCATTGCACCAGAAGCGGTTTAGTCCTGCTGGCCACATGACATGGAAAGCTGTCTGTGGACAAACACTGTCTCCCTCGGCCTGAAAGCGAGATGAGCGCCACAACCCCATAGTCATCTTGGACTGGACTTAACTATCCAGGGGTCCTTTACCTGTGGTGGTGGGAGGAGACCAGCAGTACCTCCTAATTACTGAGAGTGGAGGCAGTATGGTGATGGGAGCTGCCAAGGAGGAGCCATATGTGGCCTTCAAAGTGCATGCTGCAGCTGTCATTGGCACCGTGGGAGCAGTGGTGGGTGATGGAGGCCAGTTCTGCTGCCCCCGTGGATCCTGCCGCCTGAGGCGGTTACCTCCCCTTGCCTCATGGGTGGACCAGCCTGGCTTAGCATTCTACTTGTACCGAGGACGTATCCTGCACGTTCATTTGGCCTTTGTCTCCACAGCCGAAACAGATACCATAAAACATATACGTAGGAACTGCATTTCCAAAGCCACAAAGAAGTGCAGGCGCAAATTCCTGAGCGACGACAGAAAAGAAATCTACGCTTTTGCCTGCTGTGATGAAAATGGGTGTTTGATGCCTCATGGAATGGTCCAGTGAAGTGTATAGTGAAGATGATCCGAACATAAAAGCTTCCAGACATATGGCAACCCCAGTTTTTGTTCAGATGTGCTCTTGTGAGTTGTATCTGAGGTAGTGCTAAGTTAAGTGTCCTGCCAGTGCAAGGACTTCCACTTTTGCAATAAGGCTCCCTCCTATGTGACCATTGCATACGTTCTAGGGGTTCCCTCAGCCGTCTGGAACAAATTTGGGGGCAGCGCAGGGTTTGCAGTCTCTCCTCTCTCTTTCTCTGAAGGAATAAATCTTTCCCTTGTTTCTGTTCGTTGATGTTGTATAGGAAAACCAGCATAAAGCGTTTGTATTGCAATAATAAAACTCTATATGCTTATGTGGTGTTGGTGGTGGAGGCAGTCGTCGTGGCAGCTCTTCACTTGGGCATGACACCAGGAAGAGGATGGCACATTGCATAATAATAATAATAATAATAATAATAATAATAATAATAATAATAATAATAATAATTTATTCATACCCCGCCTATCTGGCTGGGTTTCTCCAGCCACTCTGGGCAGCTTCCAACGGAATATTAAAATACAATAACCTATTAAACATTAAAAGCTTTCCTAAACAGAGCTGCCTTCAGATGCCTTCTAAAAATCTGGTAGTTGTTTTTCTTTTTGACATCTGATCAGAGGGTGTTCCACAGGGCGGGTGCCGCTACCAAGAAGGCCCTCTGTCTGGTTCCCTGTAACTTGGCTTCTCACAGCGAGGGAACCGCCAGAAGGTCCTCGATGCTGGACCTTAGTGTCCGGGCAGAACGCTGGAGGTGGAGACGCACCTTCAGGTATACTGGACCGAGGCTGTTTAGGGCTTTAAAGGTTAGCACCAATACTTTGAATTGTGCTCGGAAATGCACAGGAGGCTGTTGCAAGCTGTCACCAGCATCGGGAAACACTGAAAGGGTGGGGAGCTGGCATAGATTAATCCCTTCATGGGAGAGCAGCACCTTGAATTTAGCTACCTGTGGCATTCAGATTGCTAAAAGTTAGAAGTATCCTGAAAATACAGGGGAAAACAAAGCACACTACAATATGGGCAGAGTGTGTTAGGGGAAAGAGTTCAATGAATTGAGGGCAAGAAGTTTCCCACAGCAATGAGGTTAGTGCTATGTCACTGTGAAGAGTGCCCCTTCCCCAAGGTGGTAATGAAGAGGGCTGTCAGCAGGGGTGGGGAGGCTCCAGCTGGGGGAATCCCCAGAGGAGGAAGGCTCAGAGTCCGGGGATTGGTGACACAGAGGTCAAACGGAGAAGATTGGTGAGAGGAGGTGTCCGAAGCTAAAGGGGCAACAGGGTTTAGTGAGCGAGAAGAGCCTGTGACAGGGAGCAGTTCAGACTCCAAGGCTGAAGCAAAGGACGGCAGTGGTGATCAAGGGACTGCTGAAGAAGCCGGGGAGTCTTCTCCTCCAGCTGTGACAAGCTCCCCTCCTCCTGGGCCTCCAAGAATGCTGAAATGTGGCACAGAATTTTTTTATTTTATATTTTAAAAAAGCATGCCCATCCACTTGCCTGCCAAGACCACTGCATGCCACTGGGCCCACACAGAGACCACTCACATAGACATCCCCACACAGCAAAGTAACGCACAGACCTTTGTTCACATCAGAGTTCTTTTAATACAGCATCTTCCTTAGACTGCATTCAAAGGCAGTGGTCTCTGTCATTACAGCAGTGGAGCTCATGCAATTGCTTTACACTATGGTGGACCTTTCGAGTTCTGCAGCCTCTGGCATAGAAGCCGCATCGTTTGTAGTAGCGCAACACATGTTTAGTTACCACTGGGAAGAGAAAGAAAAGTATCTGGGTTACTGTTAGAATCTAGCGAAAGATGCGTGATGGAAGGATCCGCTCATGGCAAGGTCCCCACCAGGGACAGCTGGGGAAACTTGGGGTCTGTGCTGAAAGGCAGGTTTTTGCTACCACTGTTCCCAGGTACAGCAACCGACACCCCCATTTATCCTCAAGAATGAATGGAAATTTCCCATGACATTAGGTGAAGCATTGCAACTCGGATGCCACTGGCTAGAGGGCCCAACCTGACCTCTGACTTGAGATACCTCAGCCAGGTGGTCTGTATCACATGGACTTATCCAGGATCCTTTCTGTGCCTTGGCATGCTAGAGTTTGACTGGAGAATTATAAGTAAACTTAGAAAACTCATGTTTTTCCTACTGCTTGCAGGTATTGTTGGTTCAAAGAATTTCCAGGGGAATACGTTCCGTCATGTGACTGAGGGCTTGGAATCAGGTTTCGCATTAGCGTAGCTTAGAGCTCCCATTGGAACGAGGTGCTTCTCTCGTAGTTCTTGTTCTGCTGAAATTGCAAGATCCCCGACCTCCTCTGCACCCAGTCATACTAGCCATGCCCCTCCACCCACCCATGGGAATGCACTGAAAATAAGGGGGAGAGAAAGACAAGAAGGACCACTCACTTGAAGTGATTCTGTACAAGACGCAGGCTGGAGGATGTCCTGTACGTGGATCATCAGGGCATTTTTGTACATATGGGGGAACTGGTACACACGGCTGTCCTTCACCCTCTGAATCGCACACACTACAGATTATGGCATTTGCTGTCAATGGAAGAAGAAAGAAAGAAAGAAAGAAAGAGAGAGAGAGAGAGAGAGAGAGAGAGAGAGAGAGAGAGAGAGAGAGAAAGGCATCTGCTGTAAGAAAGGCTTTTCTATTTACATGTCTTGTCCCTCCCTGGGCTTCTAAGTCACCAAACTAGTTGTTTCCTTCAAAGAAGAAAAATGCTGATCAGAAAGTTCTGGGACATGATCCATGAAGAAATAAAAAAGTTACTAAGAACTTCACATAGCAAAAGACCAGAAACATACGTTTTGGGAGTATTGAATAGTGATATTTCTAGAGAAAATACTACGTGACATCAGCGGCGAGAATCCTGGTGGCTAAGTACTGGAAGGGTACCCAGGTACCGACCAAAGCAGAATGGTTATGTAAATTATGTGAATATTTGGAACTGGCCAAATTGACAGATATAATAAGACTAAAGGCAATGAATACAGTCAAGAAGGAAAGGAAGTGCTTGAATGATTATTTAGAAAGACAAGGTTCTAAAGTAAAAATTTGGCTGTCTAGAATGACCTCGTGAATGGAAAAGGGGAAACATACATATATGCATATATATATCAATCAATATATTGAAAGTAATACTGAAATACAGATAAAATATGAAATGTGAAAGGAAGTGTTGTGAGAGTGATGGAAGTCTATTACAATTATTATTTTATAAAATAGTGTTTATTGTATTGAAATATTATATTTCCTTTATTCTTTTACGGTCTACTTTGCTTTTTTCCCCTTTCCCCCTTTATTTTTCTCTTTTTCTTTATCATATTCTTTATGTATGGCTTGGTATTGATGTGTTTACTTTGCAATAAAAATTATAAAATAAAAATAAAAATGTTGAGATGCCCTGAGTCTAAAAAGGACACTGAGGGTTCTTACAGAAGGTGTAAATGGAGCCCCACGGAGTTCCGCAGAACGTGATTGGCTGCGTCTCAGGCTGCCTACAACCAGGAGGACCCTCCACTCTGCCACATCCCTATAACAGGCATCTGAGGGTGCAGCCAGCTCCAGCATTGTAGAGACTTTGCAGAAAGGGTCCTCTAGTGAGCCTCCTGAGAGTGGCAGGTGCCAAGCAGCAGCTTAGAGTTGCCATATTTCAAAAAGTAAAAATCTAGACACCAAAGTTGTAGAGCTATTATTCTTATTATTATTAGTGAGGTTT
The DNA here is from genome assembly GCF_964188305.1 of Podarcis bocagei. Classification (NCBI taxonomy): domain Eukaryota; kingdom Metazoa; phylum Chordata; class Lepidosauria; order Squamata; family Lacertidae; genus Podarcis; species Podarcis bocagei. The sequence goes on along the minus strand of NC_138126.1, from coordinate 22,470,222 downwards.
GTTGAGCTTTTGGGACAAATTTGCACAAAAAGAGAGAAAAGAATAATGATGTTTTTGAGCTATTTTTAAGGAAAATTGCCCAAAACGATAATGCTGACATGGGTTGCCATATGTCTGGATTTTCACTGACATTTTAGTGATTTCTGCTGGGACACTGCTTCCGACGTATGGCAACCCTACAACAGCCGTATGGGCAACATCAACAGATGTTAACACCAGAGAGTTTGCACCAACTGGGGTGTGTGTGTGTGTGTGTGTGTCACTGCAGCTATGATAGGAGGAGCACTGTCTGCAGCTGCCATTGTAAGCTGTCCAGTTTATGCAAACAATTAAACATTTTTTCAAAAATAGTTGTTGAACTGCTTGGGGAGCGGAAAGGCTGCACTTATGACTATTGCAAACTACTTTGTTTTTAAAAATCAAATGTTTTAACAAGTAAATAAATAAAGTTAAAATAAGCCCCCCCCCCGCCCTGTGCAATAGAGCATCATTCCCCTGAAAAACTTTCTGAAGTTGGGACCGTGCAGGGATTACAAGGACAGGAGACATAGCGGGATCTGTGGAAATCATCTCTGCCAATACCCTGACCCAAGCATGGTGGGTGATAATTCCTGTATAGATCTGACACTTAATAGCATCCAAGCCTTTCTCGAGGCAACGTTTGCATTATTTCCAAAGTTAGCCTTTCAATCATTATCCCCAAATAGGTGCCAGAGCTAAAAAGAGAAAGAAAATAGCTTACGGGTTCGCCAGTTCTTAGGAAGATAGGTGGTGGACATACAGCACATTTGAACTGGTGGCCTACCATGTTTTTCCATTGGCAGGTGGGACTTACCTCCACAGCTGAGGCAGAGCAAAAGACAGACTCCAAGCAGCCAGACCTGAGCCAAGCGTGGCTTCATGTTAGCAAGGAAAAAGCTGTGTCTGATTAGAAAGACTGTTTTGAAGAGTGATTGCTTGGAGACAGAGGACTAGGCTTCCTGGTAATAAGGAGGAGGAAGAGCTCAAATACTTCTCTCCGTCTGAGGCTCAATACTGTCATTATATAAGGCCGAGAGGGGCCTTCTTGGCTGCTCAACCCATTCTAATGGGCTTCAAGGTACAAGAGGGCTCTGGGGTGGCTCTGAAGAGCAGCAGAGATGTGGGTGTTGGTTCCTTGAGCCATTAAGTGCATCGTGTCCTGATTGTTTAACAAATGTTAATGGGATGTGGGTTCAGCTGGATGCTCTACAGAATGTTCCATACCTCAGTGGTCCTCTGATGCTATCTTTTGTGGAGGCATGCCCGTTCCTTTTAATGGGTTCTCTGCCCAGCTCCACATTTCCTGGTTGACGGAGCCACGCAAACCAAAAGAGGAGCATGGTGCATCAGAGTAGGCAAGTTCAGAAGCTGATTGGGCTCTGAGGCCCAGAGCATACAGCTTTTAATTTTAACAATGCTAAGTGATTGTGATACCCCAGTAAAAAGGTAAAAGGTAAAGGACCCGTGGATGGATAAGTCCAGTCAAAGACAACTATGGGGTTGAGGCACTCATCTCACTTTCAGGCCGAGGGAGCCGGCGTTTGACCACAGACAGCTTTCCAGGTCATGTGGCCAGCATGACAAAACCGCTTCTGGAGCAACAGAACAACACGACAAAAGCCAGAGCACACGGAAACACCACGTACAGTGGTACCTCGTGTTACAGAAGCTTCAGGTTACAGACACTTCAGATTACAGACTCCGCTATCCCAGAAATAGTACCTTGGGTTAAGAAATTTGCTTCAGGATGAGAACAAAAATCGTGCGGCGGCAGCGCAACAGCAGCGGGAGGCCCCATTAGCTAAAGTGGTACCTCAGGTTAAGAACAGTTTCAGGTTAAGTACGGAGCTCCAGAAAGAAATAAGTTCTTAATCCGAGGTACCAATGTACCTTCCCCCCACAGTGGTACCTATTTATCTGTTTGCATTGGTGCACTTTCAAACTGCTAGGTTTGCAGGAGCTGGGACTGACCCAACTCAAGATTCTGAATGTCCTAGAGGTAAAGGAAAAGGTGCCCCTGCCCGTACGGGCCAGTCTTGACAGACTCTAGGGTTGTGCGCTCATCTCACTCTAGAGGCCAGGAGCCAGCACTCTCAGCAGACACTTCCGGGTGACGTGGCCAGTGTGACGAAGCTGCTCTGGTGAACCGGCACCAGAGCAGCACACGGAAACGCCGTTTACCTTCCTTCTATATAGCGGTACCTATTTATCTACTTGCACTTAAGGGTGCTTTCGAACTGCTAGGTGGGCAGGAGCTGGGACCGAACTGTTGAATGGTTTCTTTACATGTAAGGGTTCATTATTGTTCCACCCACTGTGTGTGTCTTTAAGGGGCCAGAGCAAGGGCCAGAGCAAACTAACGAGACCCAGCTTTACAGCTGTGAAACATAGCAGGTGCTGCTCAGTTGTACTGATTAAACTATGCCAGCAATTGGGTAGAGTATATAAGGAGCAGCACCTAGCTCTCCCATTACCCTGGGGGATGGGTTGGTGGTTGGGTCTGGTTTGTTGATGTATTTAGTGTAAATGGAGTTTTTGTTTTTCTTATTAAAACCTTCTTTAAGTTATTTCTGAGTCCCTTTTTAATGCATGGTCTCCCCAGCAAGCCCTCTGCAGCGCTACCATACTGCAAAAAGCCAACACGAACGACGGGAGCTCACCCCGCCACGGGGATTCGAACCGCCAACCATGCGATCGGCAAGTCCTAGGCACTGAGGTTTTACCCACAGCGCCACCCGCGTCCCTACAATGTCCTAGAGCTCAGCTCCCAAATGATGCTGTCTTACATGGGAAGGAAGTGTATTCCTTTCACTTAACAAGACTTTCATTATATGAGGCTCAGAGGCACCTAATTTGTGCCTCAGGCTCACCTACAAGAGGACTCTGGGCTGGCTCTGAAGAGCAGCAGAGATGTGGGTGGTAGTTCCTTGAGCCGTTAAGTGCATCGTGTCCTGATTGTTTAACAAATGCTAATGGGATGTGAGTTTAGCTGGATGCTATACAGAATGTCCCAGACCTCAGTGGTTCTCTGATGCTATCTTTTGTGGAGGCATGCCCTTTCCTTTGAATGGGTTCTCTGCCCAGCTCCACATTCTTTGGTTGACTGAGCCACACAAACCAAAACAGGAGCATAGTGTGCAAGTACAGTAGCTGATTTGGCTCTGAGGCCTAGAACGTACAGCTTTTAATTTCAACAATCCTAAGTGCTTGTGATACCCCAGTAAAAAGGTAAAGGACCCCTGGACGGTAAAGTCCATTTGAAGGCAACTATGGACTTCCGGAGGCGGCGCAAAACAGCAATGGCGGTCCTCTTCGGTCTCTGAAGAGGGGCTCCGCGGAAAAGGGTCGTGCGCTGCGGCACAGCAACGACCCATTAAGAAAAACCATGGGCAGAGTGAGCTCGTGGCCGTGGGACTCGGCGGGCACCAGGAGCGACCCCAGAAATGGTGAAGGAGCCTCGTAAGGGGCTCCGGAACGTGGAAGGGGGAGCGGTGCTGTGAGTTCATCGCTCTTTCTCCGGAAGCGAAGCCGCGCGGCTGCTGCTGATGAGCGCTGTCCTTTCTTCCTGGAACATCAGGCTACAAAATTCTACACCCGTGAGTAAGGATTTACAAGAATTTATTTGAGACAAAATTTCCTTAAAATTTGGCTGAAAACGGGAGGCGAAAACAGGAAGTCCGCCTTCCGACTCTGCTAAGATCAAAGCAAAAACTTTTGCAAGCGGGGAGCGCTTTGAAAAGGATTATAAAAGGAAGCTGTCATAATCGCGCAAGTTGGAATTTGTTTACCTGAAAGGGAAAAGGACTAAGCTGTTGGTGAGTGATCTGATTTGAACTGAAACTTTTCCTCTCCCTTTTTTAAGTGGATTACAAAAGCTAAATAACCAAATGTTGGGGCTGCCAGGAAAATAAGAACTGTCAAACTGCAGAAACTGTAACTAAAAGTGGATGTGCTACTGTTTGAGCGTTATTGGGTACAAATAAGAGACTGCTACTTGCACCATTACTGAAACTTTGTTGTACTTTGGGAAAGCTCTTTAAATATAAAGGGACATTGAAGGTACCTCTTTAATCTTTTTTCCTTTTTGGGCTGCTGTTTAATGGTGGAAAAAGTTTGTTTTCTCACTGAGTTACTGGGGAGCTCCCTCTAGTGGATTTAGGACTAATAAATCTCTGGGAACTGCATATTATTTGGACTATCTTCTTGGTGGTTGTTTACATTCTGGATTATTTTTCCCATGGGACTTACAATTTGACCTTGACACATAGACAGCTGTGGAATGAGTGGCACAAGGAAAGCAAGGGCAGCCAAAATGAAAGCAGAACAGCAACTGCTACAAACAACATTGACTGCACAGCCACGTAGATCATCTGTTCCTACTATTTCTACTACTTTAACACTGAAAGAAGGAGAAGTTGCTCAGTCAGCCCAAGAGCCAGCTTTAAAAGATATGGCTTCAGGAGGGATTGACCCTGTTTCTAAACAAATTTTGGACCAGCTGGCAGCTTTAAACACAAAGTTTGACCAAGTCACAACCACTATCAATAAGCTGACTGAACAAGTCTCCCAAAATACACAAGTAATTGGGAACCTTCAAACAACAACTTTAGAAAATCGGAAACTGGCTGAACAAGCAAATCAAAAAGCAGAAGAAGCTAATAAGAAGGCTGAGGAAGTAAGAAGGGAAGTAAGGCCATTGTGCAGGCAAATCAGTGAACAGCAGGCCTATCTGTCTATGGTGGAACTGAAAAATCGGGAAAATAATCTTAGAATTCGAGCAATACCAGAACTTGAACAAGACGATTTGATTGGTTTTTTGACATCAGAATTATCAAAGTTCTGGGCCATAGAAGAAGATAAGGACTTTAAAATTGTCACCGCTTTTAGATTGGGAAGAGTGGTGAGGAAGGACAGAGCTAGAGATTGCCTGATCATTTTGAGATCTAGGCAAGAAAGCGACAAAATATTAGGCCTACATTTCAAAAAAGCATTGGTGATTCAGGGTAAAAAAGCAGAAATCTACAGAGATATCCCGAAACAACTTTTGGATTTAAGAACTACATATAAGGACCTAGCAGGACTACTGAGAAACAACACAATTCCTTATAGGTGGGAATTCCCCCAAGGATTCTTTCATTTTTAAAGGAAAAAAAAGTTAAAATCAGAACAGCAGAAGACCAACTAAAATTCTTGAACGACTACGGAGAGGACCTTCGGAAAGGAGTAGCAGGAGCCGGGCCATTATCTTTGCCTGAATCAACACCTGTTCTACCTCCGGGTCTGGACGAAAAGGAAGATTCACCCCAAGAGGATCCTTAGATTGATCCAGGATGTCTCTGCAGCTTCTTAGTTGGAACATAAATGGCGGGAATTCCCTGGAAAAAAGAAGGAGGATCTTTCACATATTGAAAAAAGAAAAATTGGACATTATCTGCTTGCAGGAAACCCATGTGACCAGGCTCCATAGGAAAGTGTTAATCAACAAAAGATTAGGCCAAGAATTTATTTCATCAGACAAAGTTAAGAAAAGAGGCGTAGTGATTTATGCAAAGGAGAACCTGTCACCGAAATTTCTGTTTAAAGATGAGCATGGAAGAATTTTGGCAATTAAGATACAAACACAAGGAGAAAAGTTTTTGATAGTAGGAATCTATGCACCAAATGAAGGGAAGTCGGAATTTTACAAGAAGCTGCATGAGATATTGCTGGACTATCTGGACTATTCTAACATCATTTTGATGGGAGATATGAATGGGGTGGTCTCTACTTACATGGATAAGTCACAAAACCAAAATTTAACTAAAGATGGCAGGCTACCTAAAACCTTCTTTGAACTGACTGACAGTATGGATTTGATTGACATTTGGAGGACAAAGAACCCCTTAGGTAAAGAAGGAACATTCTTTTCTGAGGCCCATTTGTCATGGACAAGAATAGACCAAATTTGGACATCTAGAGGACAGGCACCTAAGACTATAAAAGCGGAAATCTGCCCAAAAACCTGCTCTGACCATAACGCTCTGAAAGTGGAACTGAAACTTACTCCAGCCGGTTCCTTCAGATGGAGAATGAATGACACTCTACTAAGAGATCAAGAGATTGTGAAAAAGGCCCAAAAAACTTTAAAAGACTATTTTGAAATAAACTTGAACACTTCGGTGGAAAAAAGAACAATCTGGGACGCAAGTAAAGCTGTAATGAGAGGGTTTCTGATACAACAAAATACGATTAAGAAAAAACTCTGGAATGGAAAAAAGGATAAGATATTAGAAAAGATAAGAGATGGGGAGAAAAAACTGAGACTAAATCCAAAATCAAAAGAAGTTCTGAGAGAAATCAAATTCCATCAAGCACAATATGCGAAATTAATAAATCAAGTAGTGGAATGGAAAATTAAACAAATGAAACAAAGATCATTTGAATCGGCGAATAAATGTGGAAAACTGCTAGCATGGCAGTTGAAAAAGAGACAAAAACTGAACTTTGTTACCAATCTAGAGGTTGAAGGGAGAAATATACAGAAACCGGAAGAAATAAGAAAGTGTTTCCAGAAATATTTCAAACAACTTTACACGCAAGGGCCTCAGGAAGTGACTGAGATAGACCAATTTTTAAAAGTCAATGGATTACCAAAATTATCTCAAGAAAAGAAAACTATCTTGAATTACAGAATAACACAACAGGAAATCGAGAGTGCCATTCAGAATATGCAACTCGGCAAATCCCCAGGCCCAGATGGACTTACCTCCAAGTATTATAAGACTTTAAAAGACTACTTGATACAACCATTAATGGAGGTTTGTAACCAGATCATGGAAGGGAGGAAGGCACCGGAAATGTGGAAAGAAGCTTTCATCACATTGATTCCTAAACTGGAGACTGAAAAGACTCAACTAAAGAACTACCGTCCCATCTCACTCCTAAATGTGGATTACAAAATATTTGCTGACATTTTGGCAAGTAGGCTTAAAAAAGTATTAAATGCAGTAATTCATAAAGACCAGGCAGGCTTTCTCCCAGGCAGACATTTGTTTGATAATACTAGGAACATTATTGACATTTTGGAACTTTTGCAACCTAATATTAACACTAAAGCAGTGTTAATTTTCATTGATGCGGAGAAGGCCTTTGACAACATCTCTTGGAAGTTTATGAAGAAAAATTTGGAAGGGATGGGAGTGGGACAGGGGTTCGAAAATGGTATAGAAGCAATCTATTCAGAACAAAAAGCTAAATTGATAGTGAACAATGTGGTGACAGAAGAGTTTAAAATTGAAAAAGGAACACGACAGGGGTGCCCTTTATCCCCTCTTTTATTTATTTCAGTCCTGGAGGTGCTTTTGAGCATGATTAGGGAGGACCGGTGGGTACAAGGAATACAGGTCGGAGCGAAACAATATAAATTGAAAGCTTTTGCAGATGATTTGGTTTTAACATTACAGGAGCCAGAATCTAGCACAAAAAGAGTTTTAGAACTGATTCATGAGTTTGGTCGGGTGGCGGGATTCAAGTTGAACAAGCAAAAAACTAAGGTTCTGGGTAAAAACTTGACACCTTTAGAAACAGATGAGTTTCAGAGGGAAACAGAATTAACTGTGGTTAAAAAAGTGAAATACCTGGGGGTCAATTTGTCTTCCAAAAATTTGAATTTATTCAAGGACAACTATGAAAAATGCTGGTTAGAAGTTAAAAAGGACTTAGAAATTTGGTCAAGACTGAAACTTTCCTTGTTGGGTAGAATTGCAGCGGTTAAAATGAATGTATTGCCAAAGATGTTGTTTTTGTTTCAAACCCTACAGATTGTGGACAGAGTGGAATGTTTTGGCAAATGGCAGAAGGATATCTCGAAGTTTGTTTGGCAGGGCAAAAAGCCCCGAATAAAATTTAAAATACTAACTGATGCAAAAGAAAGAGGGGGGTTTGCCCTGCCAGACTTAAGGATATATTACAAAGCTGCAGCCTTCTGCTGGATGAAAGATTGGATACTTTTAGAGAACACTGATGTCCTGGATCTGGAAGGGTTAAATAACTCTTTAGGATGGCATGCATATTTGTGGTACGACAAGGTAAAGACTCATAAAATGTTCAAAAACCATATTGTCAGGAAAGCAATATTTATGGTCTGGACAAAATACAAAGACTTATTAGAAGGTAAGACCCCGAGGTGGTTATCACCAGTGGAGGCCAAGGCTCGAAAAACCCCCAATATGGAGGCTGGCTGGCTGAAATATGGGGAAATAATAGAAAAAGTTGGTGATAATTGGAGGTACAGAGCTATGAAAAATTAAAGCATAAGGTGCAAGACTGGTTTCATTATGCTCAAATTCAGGAGGTTTTTAAGTTGGATAAAAAAACAGGTTTCCAGGTGGAAAAATCGAAACTAGAGACAGAACTGTTAGAACCAAAAACTAAGGTTCTTTCGAGAATGTATAACTTGCTGCTTAAATGGAACACTCAGGATGAGACAGTCAAATCAGCCATGATAAAATGGGCTCAAGACATTGGGTACAACATTATGTTTGAAGACTGGGAAAGGTTATGGACCACTGGTATGAAATTTACGGCATGTAGTGCCGTGAAAGAAAATATTATGAAAATGATTTACAGGTGGTACATGACCCCAGTCAAGCTTGCTAAAATATACCATTTGTCTGATAATAAATGTTGGAAATGTAAGGAGGCTGAAGGGACATTTTTTCACCTCTGGTGGACCTGTCCAAAAGTGAAGGCCTTCTGGGAAATGATTTATAATGAATTAAAAAAGGTATTTAAGTATACCTTTCCCAAGAAACCAGAGGCCTTCCTTCTGGGCATTGTCGGCCAGAAAGTGTTAAAGAAGGATAGAACATTTTTTATGTATGCAACAACAGCAGCAAGGATACTTATCGCAAAGCACTGGAAGACACAAGAATTGCCCACACTGGAAGAATGGCATATGCAACTGACGGACTATATGGAACTGGCCGAAATGACTGGCAGAATCCGAGACTTGGGAGAAGAGATGATGGAGGAGGACTGGAAAAAATGTAAGGACTATTTAGAAAAACATTATAAGTTATATGAATGTTAAGAAATTGCATGATTTGGAAAATATAGCTCCAGCAACAAGATTTGGTATATTGGAAATTAAGATATGATTATGAAAGGATTAAAGTTTAAAATAACATGGTATTGATATCAGGGTAAAAGTAAATGGATAATAAGTATTTTGAACCCAAAAGGGATTTATTTGAAAACACAAATAACACATGAAACAAGGTATTAATTTGCTGACATTTTTATTGTAAAGAAAGAATGGTGAGGAAGACGTGGGGAAGTCCAATTGGTTATGAAAAATGCATTGGAAAGTTGGATTTCTTTTATTCTTATTTTCTTCTTTCTTCTTTCGTTATCTTGTTGTATATCTGACTTTATATCTGTATTTGGAAAAAAGCAATAAAAATATTTAAAAAAAATATGAAGGCAACTATGGGGTTGAGGCACTCATCTCGCTTTCAGGCCGAGGGAGCCGGCATTTGTCCACAAACAGCTTTCTGCTAAACTGCTTCTGGCACAACGGAACAACATGACTGAAGCCAGAGTGCACGGAAATGCAATGTCCCTTTCCGCCACAGTGGTACTTATTTATCTACTTGCACTGGTACATTTTTGGACTGCTAGGTTGGCCAGAGCTGGGACTGATCCAACCCGAGATTCTGAAATCCTGTACAGAATGTCCTAGAGCTCATCTTCCAAATGATGCTATCCTACATCGGAAGGAAGTGTATTCCTTTCAATTAACAAGACTTTCATTATATAAGGCTCAGAGGCATCTTCTTTGTTCCTCAGGGCACCTGTCCCTGCAAGGCTCGAAAGGCACAAGGAGCTTTTTAGGTGCATAATATACTGCTTGTTTGGACAAATCCAAATGGGCTGAAGCTGAGGAACCAGCCAGATGCAGTACAGAGTGTCCCAGACTTCAGCAACCCTCTTATATGTAAGGATTACTTGTTCACCACCAGGAAGCTTCAGCCAGGCCCATATGTGCTACTCACATGGCTGTTTCATAGTCCTAGACCTCCCTGGGCCTCTGATGCTATCTTATGGGGAAAGATTACAGTATGTGTTCCCCACCAGGAAGCTGCAGCCAGGCATACGTGATTGTTGCATCACACAAAACATCAGCTGACTAGGGACCATCAGACCTGGACCAAAGATCAGTTTTTACTTTAAAAGGTTTGGATACAGAAGGGTATATTTTACTCGAGGACCTAAAGGGCATATTTCACCAGCGCTACCGGGTGAATGGGCTGGGAGGTCACACAGCTACTGACCCTGCAGCCACTGAGTGGATTTCTGTACGGTCCTTTCTGTATGGTCCTCATATGCTCTCAAGGGTGGTAAGTTGGACTAATTAAATGGAACCTTTTTCCCTCAAAAAGACTTCACCCAGAATCTTCAGTAGAAGGCTATTTTTCAATGAACCGAAGATATGAGTATTGTGTTACAGGGAGGGAGAAAGAAAGAAAGAAAGAAAGAAAGAAAGAAAGAAAGAAAGAAAGAAGTTTCGAAGCCTCTTGCCCCACCTCTGCCATGGCAGAAAATTTTGGATTTTCTCAATCACTCATTCACCAGAAAGATATGAACGGAAAGCAGTCCTCCCTCCAGATGTAAAAACTAAGGGGAGGCTGGTCTACTACTCAGGGGAGGCTGGTCTACTACTACTTATTTTCAAGTTTCCACTAGATCCCCAAACTACACTCTTTCTATTTTCCCCAACCTCCAGTACTGAATTTCGGTGTAGAGAGAATCCTGAACATTTTTCTGTCAATCTCCCCCTCTTTAGCTAATCGGCTCTTTGCAAAAGGATTGTTGTGGGGAGGAGCTCCCACCCACTTGTTCCTAGGCAGAAAATACAAGGCAATACATAGTCATAGTAGCTGAACTTTGAGTAAGGAAGATGTCACTTGGTTTGAAGACCCAGGCTCAATGCAGCCATGGCATACAGCCAGGAGAAACCTTGTTGAAATCCCAGCTCACCTGCGATGCCCACCCACTCACCTGCTGAGACCCAGCACCCACACACACCACTGGGCACACACAGAGCCCACTCACATAGACATCCCCACACAGCAACGTAACACAAATTGCGCAGCCATTTGTTCACATAGGAGTTCTTTTAATACAATATCCTCCTTGGACGGCATTCAAAGGCAGTGGTCTCTGTCTTTACAGCAGTGGAGCTCGTGCACTTGCTGTACGTCCTGGTGGACTTTTCGAGTTTTGCAGTCGCTGCTATATAAGCCACATTTTTTGTAGTAGCGCAAGACATGGTTAGTTACCACTGGGAAGAGAAAGAAAAGTATCTGGGTTACTGTTAGTAACTGGTGAAAGTTGCTTGATGATAATGTCAGGATCCACCCCTTGCTAGGTCCCCATCAGTGACAGCGGGGGAAACGGGGGTCTGTGCTGAAGGGCAGGTTTTTGATACCACTGTTGCCAGGTATAGGACCCAGCACCCCTGCTTATCCCCAGGAATGAATGGCAACTCCGTGGGGTTCGGCAGGGCAGCAGGAGCGTCCCCCACACACACCGGGAACGCCATTTCGGGGCTCCGGAGTGAAGTGGAGTGAGCGGTGCGGTTCTGCGAACTGATTGCTACTTTCACGGAGTGAAGCCGCACAGCCATTGCCGGAGAGCGCTGACTTTTTTCTGTGGACAATTGGATTTAAAACAAGTACCCGTGAGTAGAAACGGAAAATTGGATCAAGAAATATCTTAATTTGGCACCGAAGCGGGAAGGTTCAAGACAGGAAGTCCGCCTTCCGCTTTTTGTACACAGACTGAAGCAAAAACCTTGTAAGCTAAAGTCTGGAAAGTCGTTAAAAAAGTTTAAATTTCCTTCATTTATAATTACTGAAACCCCCTTGGAAGCAGGAGAAAATGGGGGGGGGCTTTGTTTAACGCCTGCAGGAGAGGGAGTGAAGAAAGATAAGTTTCCACCGTCTCTAACCTGGGAACGGGGTGTCAGAGACAGAAATTCTTGGAGAGGTTCATTGACTGTCAATGGAATACTTTGACAAATAGCTAAAGAATAGAAATAAATTGATTCCAATGTTGCCTTCTGCATTCTAAAGAAACAAAATATCTGAAAAATGAAAGTAATTTTCCTTTGTTGGACTTGCCTTAAAAAAAATGGATACAAATAGAAATTGTCTCCTCTAGAGGGAGCTTGCTAAATTGTTGCTGCGTCTATTTGAGGACTCTACAGCTGTCAGACTAAGATCGTGGGACCAGTCCTTTTTGACCTTGACTAAATATGAGCTGGGAGGAAGTTTTGGTGCTTGCTTTATGCAAGACAAGTGCCTTGATGGAACAGATGCATGAGAAGATGGATTTGATGAATGAGAAAATGGATTTGATGACTGTTGTGGTTAATAACTGTGGACAAACAGGGAATATTGATACAGAAACTATTCAGGGACCAACTCAGGAACCTTTACTGATTGGACAAGTGCAGAAGATAATGGAGGAGGTTGCGGTTGCACCTCAAATAATACAAATGGAGAGACCCGAGGCCCTACAGGAGTATAAGCCGCTGTCTTTGAAGATTGAAGTTGGAGTCGGCCAGGGGGAGTCTGGAGCTGAGGAGGTTCTTAACTTTGGAGAGACCTCGAAATATGTTTTTAAATATTTTTTGGACTACATTGATGATTGTGGGGAGTGGGACTCTGGGGAATGGGCTGGTTGGATGAAGGGAGACGAAGATAAATTTGGGTTGGAATCCCCCAGAGACCTACTCCCCAACGAGAAAGGAAAGAAACTAAGAAAGAGACTAACAAAAGACAAGGAAAAGTGCAAGTATAAACAAGAAGAAGAAGATCTGCAGAAGGGACATGGAAGAGACTTAAGGGCCTCGGACATTAGATTACCAGGTTGATGGACTAGATGGAATGGACAGTAAGGACTGACACGACCCGAGACCAGGAAGAAGAGACATTGGATGAAGACTGGAAGAAAATTTATAATGAATTTTTTCCCCCCTACGGAATTAGCCTAAAATAAATGAACATAAGGGAAAATGTTGGAATGAAACTATATAACTAGTAGAAAAGATATCAGGAGTTATGTATAATCAAGTATTAAGCGTTAAGCTCTAAAGTATTTTTTGGTAAGATAAGGATAAATAACTTAAGGTAATTTGAACAACAGAATATGGGGAAAGGGTGGAAAGGATTTGTTGAGTTAACTAATAGGTTAAATTGTGAAGATAAATTATTTAGTAAAAATTGAGAAAGATGGAAAGAATTTGCTGAAATAATCAATCAAACTAGAATACAAAAAGGGAGGTGTGAGGAGGTCAATGAAACAAGCAAATGGAAGTTAAAGATATGTAATATGGGATTTGTGTCTTTTTTTCCTTCTTTTTTATCTTTTTGCTGTATTGTTGCATTGGTTTTTATGTCTTGTTTTTCCTATGTATTGTAGTGTTGTTTTTAAATTATTTTCTTTCTTTTCTGTAATTTTGAAATTATTAATAAATATATATTTTTTTAAACAAAAGAATGAATGGCAACTCTTCCCTGGCATTAGGTGAAGCACTGCAATTGGGACGCCACTGGCCAGACGGCCCAACCTGGACCCTGACTTGAGATACCTCAGCCAGGTGGACTGCATCACATGGACTTATCCAGGATCCCATCTGTACCTTGGCATGCTAGAGTTTGACTGGAGAATCAAAAGTGAACTTAGAAAATTCATGTTTCTCTCACTGCCTGCAGGTATTGTTGCTTCAGAGAATTTCCAGGGGGATATGTACCGTCATGTGACTGAAGGCTTGCAATCAGGTTTCGTATGGAGGCTGCATTAGGATAGCTTAGAGCTCCATTGGAATGAGGTGCTTGAACAACGAGAGAAGCACCTCATTCCAATGGAAGCTCTAAGCTTCCATTGTACTACTTGTACTACTGAAGTTCCAAGATCCCCGGCCTCCTCTGCACCCAGTCATACTAGCCATGCCCCATCAGCCACTCATGGAAATGCACTGAAAATAAGGGACGGGGAGAGAAAGACAAGAAGGACCACTCACTTGAAGTGATTCTGTACATGACGCAGGCTGCAGGGTGTCCTGTACGTGGATCATCAGGGCATTTCTTTTCATGTGGGGTAGCTGGTACACATGGCTGTCCTTCAGCCTCTGAACTGCACACGCTACAGATTAAGGCATTTGCTGTTAAAAGAAAAAAGGAAGGGAGGGAGGGAGGGAGGGAGGGAGGGAGGAAGGCACCTACTGTAAGGCATGCTTCTTTGTTTACATGTCTTGTCCCTTCCTGAGCTTCTAAGTCACCAAACTCGTTGTTTCCTTCAAAGAAGAAAAATGCTGAGATGCCCTGAGTCTAAAAAGGACATTGGTGGTTCTTACAGAAGGTGTAAATTGATCCCCATGGAGTTCCGCAGAACGTGATTGGCTGCGTCTCAGGCTGCCTACAACCAGGAGCACCCTCCCCTCTGCCACATGCCCATAACAGGCATCTGAGGGTGCAGCCAGCTCCAGCATTGTAGAGACTTTGCAGAAAGGGTCCTCTAGTGAGCCTCCTGAGAGTGGCAGGCGCCAAGCAGCAGCTTAGAGTTGCCATATTTCAAAAAGTGAAAATCTAGAAACTAAAGATGTAGAGCTTTTATTCTTCTTCTCCTTTTTAGCCAGGGTTGTTGATTTTGCGGACATAATTGCAAAAAAGAGAGAAAAGAATAAAGAGCTTTTTGAGCTATTGTTAAGGGAAATTTCCCAATATGATAATGCTGACATGGGTTGCCATATGTCCGGATTTCCACGAACATTTTTAGTGATTTCTGTCTGGACACTGCTTCCGACGTATGGCAACCCTACAACAGCCGGATGGGCAACATCAACAGATGTGAACACCAGAGAGTTTGCACCAACGAGTGTGTGTGTGTGTGTGTGTGTCACTGCAGCTATGTTAGAAGGAGCAATGCCTACAGCTCTCATTGTAAGCTGCCAGGTTTATGCAGACAATTAAACATTTTAAAAAAAACTAGTTGGTGAACTGCTTGGGGAGGGGAAAGGCTGCACTTATGACTATTGCAAATTACTATGTTTTTTAAATCAAATGTTTTAATAAGTAAATAAATAAAGTTAAAATAAGCCCCCCCACCCTATGCAATAGAGCACCATTCCCCTGAAGAACTTTCTGAAGTTGGGATCATGCGGGGATTACAAGGACAGGAGACATAGTGGGATCTGTGGAAATCATCTCTGCCAATACCCTGACCCAAGCACGGTGGGTGATGATGCCTGTATAGATCTGGCACTTAATAGTATCAAAACTTTTCTCCAGGTCTGCATTATTTCCAAAGTTAGCCTTTCAGTCATTATCCCCAAATAGGTGCCAGAGCTAAAAATAGAAAGAAAATAGCTTACGGGTTCGCCAGTTCTTAGGAAGATAGGTGGTGGACATACAGCACATTTGAACTGGTGGCCTACCATGTTTTTCCATTGGCAGGTGGGACTTACCTCCACAGCTGAGGCAGAGCAAAAGACAGACTCCAAGCAGCCAGACCTGAGCCAAGCGTGGCTTCATGTTAGCAAGGAAAAAGCTGTGTCTGATTAGAAAGACTGTTTTGAAGAGTGATTGCTTGGAGACAGAGGACTAGGCTTCCTGGTAATAAGGAGGAGGAAGAGCTCAAATACTTCTCTCCGTCTGAGGCTCAATACTGTCATTATATAAGGCCGAGAGGGGCCTTCTTGGCTGCTCAACCCATTCTAATGGGCTTCAAGGTACAAGAGGGCTCTGGGGTGACTCTGAAGAGCAGCAGAGATGTGGGTGGTGGTTCCTTGAGCCATTAAGTGCATTATGTCCTGATTGTTTAACAGATCCTAATGGGATGTGGGTTCAGCTGGATGCTCTACAGAATATTCCGTACCTCAGTGGTCCTCTGATGCTATCTTTTGTGGAGGCATGCCCGTTCCTTTTAATGGGTTCTCTGCCCAGCTCCACATTTCCTGGTTGACGGAGCCACGCAAACCAAAAGAGGAGCATGGTGCACCAGGGCAGGCAAGTTCAGAAGCTGATTGGGCTCTGAGGCCCAGAGCATACAGCTTTTAATTTTAACAATCCTAAGTGCTTGAGATACCCCAGTAAAAAGGTAAAGGACCCCTGGACGGTAAAGTTCAGTCAAAGGCGACTATGGGGTTGTGGTGCTCATCTCGCTTTCAGGCTGAGGGAGCCGGCGTTTGTCCGCAGACAGCTTTCCGGGTCATGTGGCCAGCAGGACTAAACTGCTTCTGGCACAACTGAACAGCATGACTGAAGCCAGAGTGCACGGAAATGCAATGTCCTTTTCCGCCACAGTGGTACTTATTTATCTACTTGCACTGGCGCACTTTTGGACTGCTAGGTTGTCCAGAGCTGGGACTGATCCAACCCGAGATTCTGAAATCCTCTACAGAATGTCCTAGAGCTCAGCTTCCAAATGATGCTGTCTTACTCGAGGACCTAAAGGACATATTTCACCAGCGCTACCGGGTGAATTGGCTGGGAGGCCACACAGCTACTGACCCTGCACCCACTGAGTGGATTTCTGTACGGTCCTCAGATGCTCCAAAGGGTGATAAGTTGGACTAATTAAATGGAATCTTTTCCCCTCAAAAAGACTCCACCCAGAATCTTCAGTAAAAAGCCACTTTACAATGAATTGAAGAAATGAGTTTCAAAGCCTCTTGCTTGGACTCTGTCACAGCAGAAAATTTTTCCCATCACTCATTCACCAGAAAGATATGAACGGAAAGCAGTCCTCTCTCCAGATGAAAAACCTAAGTTCAGGGGAGGCTGGTCTACTACTACTTATTCTTAAGTATCCACTAGATTCCCAAACTACTCTCTTTCTATTTCCCCCAACCTCCAGTACTGAATTTCAATGGAGAGAGAATCCTGAATATTTTTCTGTCAATCTCCCGTTCTCTGGATAATCAGCTCTCTGCGAAAGGATTGTTGTGGTGAGGTGGTCCCACCCACTTGTTCCTAGGCAGAAAATACCAGGCAATAAGTAGTCATAGTAGCTGAACCTCTAGTAAGGAAGATGTCACTTGGTTTGAAGACCCAGGCTCAATGCAGCCATGGCATACAGCCAGGAGAAACCTTGTTGAAATCCCAGCTCACCTGCGATGCCCACCCTCTCACCTGCTGAGTCCCTGCACCCACACACACCACTGGGCACACACAGAGCCCACTCACATAGACATCCCCACACAGCAACGTAACTCAAATTGCACAGCCATTTGTTCACATAGGAGTTCTTTTAATACAGCATCCTCCTTAGACGTCATTCAAAGGCAGTGGTCTCTGTCGTTACAGCAGTGGAGCTCGTGCTCTTCCGGTACGTCATCGTAGACTTTTTGAGTTTTGCAGTCGCTGGTATAGAAGCCGCATTTTTTGTAGTAGCGCAACACACGTCCAGTTTCTGATGGGAAGAGAAAGAAAAGTATCTGGGTTACTGTTAGTAACTGGTGAAAGTTGCTTGATGATAATGTCAGGATCCGACTTCCGGGGTGGCGCCATCGGCAATGGTGGATTCCCTCTGAACCGGAGGGACCAGCTCCGCGTGAAACGGGTCCTTTCCGCTCCGGCGAAGCGGAGACCCTTTTAGAAATCACAGGCGGATGAAGCCTGTGACCGTGGGACTTGGCGGGCACCCTTAGCCCCCCCCAACCCACCACGGAACCCACTAACGGGCTCCAAAGCAAAGAGGGGGAAGTGGCGCGGTGCTGTGAGTCAATTGCTTTTTCCGTGGAGCGAAGCCACATAGCTGTTGCTGGAGAGCGCTGCCTTTTTCCTGGGACAATTTGGCATCTAAAATAATCACCCGTGAGTGCTTAAACATTGAACAATTGGTCTACAAATAAGAACTGGCGATTAGAAAGGAATTGGACTTAAAAATTCACCTTAATTTGGTACTGAAACGGGAAGGTCTAAACAGGAAGTCAGCCTTCCATTTCCTTGTAGTCAGAAGAAAGCAAAGATAACATACACTAGAGCTTAGAAAATCACTTTTAAAGGATTGGTTTTCACCATTTAAAATCGTTGAACCCTCCTTCGGTAGCAGGAGAAGAAGGGGGATCTTTTTTTTGGACTGTTTAAACCTGCAGAAGTGAGTTTAAAGTAAAGTAACTTTCCACCGTCCTGACTCTGGAGCAGGGTGTCAGAATTGACGTTTTGAAGCTCTTTGACCAGAGACAAATGTTTTTGACAGATAGTTAAAAGAAGAGTAACATTGTGATTCCACTGTTTCCTTTTGCATTTTAAAGGAACAAATATTGACAAAATATCTTAAAAAAAGAAACTTTGTTGCTATTGTCCTTAAAAGAAAGAAGAACCAGAAGTTTTCCCCCTAGAGGGGGACTGTGAAACTGTAACCAATTCTAGGGAGCTTGCAGCTGCCACAGATTACAACCGTGGGAAAGGACTTGTGACCTTGCAGGACAATGTTTTCAGAAGCACTGTTGGGTGCTTTCTGTAAAATAAATGCCCTATTGGATTAGTTAAGTCAGAAGACGGATTTGATGACTAATGAGGCCAGAGCATTTGAACAGGTAGTGGGAAATTATATGGAGCCCACCCAGGAACTTAAACAGGAGTGTGTCCTGACAGAGCAGATGAGAGAAGAGGAGGATGCAGAATCTTGGGCGCCAGAGATGGAGGGACTTTTGGCCCAGCAGGAAAATGAGCCTTTGGATTTGACAAATGAACTTGGAAAAAACCAGATTTGGAAAGACAAAGTTTGGATTGATTTGGAAATGGGGGGTTGGACTGACCCCCCTATGCAGGGATGTTTGGACTTTCCGAGTCTGGCAATGGGCCGTCAGAGGTTTGGAGCTGTTGGGACTTCCAATTTTGGAGGGAATTTGAAACATGTCTTAAAGTACCACATGGAGTCTAGTCTGGACTATGGGAAAGGGGCTGATTTGTTGAAAAGGGTCAAAAACACTACCAAGCTGGAGTTCCCACGAGTGAAAGGAAAATATGAAGAAGAGCTGCGGAAGGGACATGGAAGAGATTTGAAGGCCTCGGATATAAGATCACCAGGTTAATGTGCCAGACTAATGGGATAAAAAGGACTGACAATCCCGGGACCGGGGGGAGGGGACGCTGGAAGAAGATTGGATTGTTTTTATTTTCGTTTTTTATAGTTAGAAATGTTTTATGAATGTTGGAAAAATGTTGAAATGAAATTACTTGGCTCTTGTAAAAATGTTTAAAGAATCAGGTAAAAAGGTAATGGTTATGAGAAGCTGGTAAAAATAAGATTTAAGTCTTAAGTTTTAAGGTTTTTTTATAAGATAAGATGAAAATAGAGTAAGGTAATGTAATGACAGAATATTATGAATTGGGGAAAGGATTTGCTGTGACAATTATAAATCAAGATACAAGAGATGGGAGGAGGAGGAGGTCATGGAAAGAAGGTAATGAAAGTGGAGAATCTGAAAATGATGGTTTTCTTTTTTCTTTTTCTGTTTTTGTCTTTTTTCTATGTAATTTTTTTAAAAAATCTTTTTTTAATAAATATTTTTTAAAAAAAGATAATGTCAGGATCCACCCCTTGCTAGGCCCCCATCAGTGACAGCTGGGGAAACGGGGGTCTGTGCTGAAGGGCAGGTTTTTGCTACCACTGTTGCCAGGTATAGCACCCAACCCCCCTGCTTATCCTGAAGAATGCTTATCCAGGATCCCATCTGTACCTTGACATGCTAGAGTTTGACTGGAGAATCAAAAGTGAACTTAGAAAATTCATGTTTCTCTTACTGCCTGCAGGTAATGTTGCTTCAGAGAATTTCCAGGGGGGATACGTTCCGTCATGTGACTGCAATCAGGTTTCGTATGGAGGCTGCATTAGGATAGCTTAGAGCTCCATTGGAACGAGGTGCTTGAACAACGAGAGAAGCACCTCATTCCAATGGAAGCTCTAAGCTTCCATTGTACTACTTGTACTACTGAAGTTGCAAGATCCCCGGCCTCCTCTGCACCCAGTCATACTAGCCATGCCCCATCAGCCACTCATGGAAATGCACTGAAAATAAGGGGGATGGGGAGAGAAAGACAAGAAGGACCACTCACTTGAAGTGATTCTGTACAAGACGCAGGCTGCGGGGTGTCCTGTATGTGGATCATCAGCGCATTTCTCTTCATATGGGGCAGCCTGTATACATGGCTGTCCTGGACCCTCTGAACTGCACAGGCTACAGATTAAGGCATTTGCTGTTAAAAGAAGAAAGGAAGGGAGGGAGGGAGGGAGGGAGGCACCTGCTGTAAGGCATGTTTTTCTGTTTACATGCCTTGTCCCTTCCTGAGCTTCTAAGTCACCAAACTCGTTGTTTCCTTCAAAGAAGAAAAATGCTGAGATGCCCTGAGTCTATAAAGGACATTGGTGGTGTTAGGATATTTCCGTTCCACCTTAAAAGGGAGCAGGCTTTGTGAGTCACAGAGTCTGCGTATTTCCTGTTCACAGGATGTTTCAGTTGTGTCTATGCTTTCGTTTCTCTCTCTGTGTCTGAAACATGAAGCAGGCAGTCATGTTTTCTTTGTTCTGATCAACACTGAATAAACTTGTAAATAATGCTCTCCTGAGTGCATCTTTCGCTGTGCATTATCAGCTGATAGAGCGTGCATCAGCTCTAGAATGTGGCAAGCTATTTCTGGAGCTCGTGTCGCTTATTGCTGATACTGTGTGTCTACGAGAGATCAATGGACGTCCGGGGATGACTTGTGGGGCCATGATGGACTTTGTCTCCCTGGCAGTATCCCAACAACAGGTTTCGGGCGCAGATTCACGGCACTTACAGGAGAGTAAGACTGCAAAAAAGGCTGTGAAGTTATGTGTGGGAAAAGCGAAAGTGAGGTTTTTTGTTGCCGCGGCAAAGTCGCTTTGAACTCCGGCCAACTAATTGGTCTGGGAGTCGAGCCAAGCAGGCCTCAAGATTTATGAGCTGCCGAGATAAGAAGTCTCTGAAGTGAAAAAGACTCACGGCTCAAGTAAAGAGTTGGAATGGAGTTTTTCCAAGCTTCTGAAGCTGCTGAGTGCCCAAAGTTAAATTGGCACAATTATCAGACCTGGGCAAAATGGTGTGAAAGTCTACTACGTCAGTTTGGAGTGTGGCATACTGTGTCTGAAGCCCCTCCAGTTCCTCTGACAGATAGATGGAGGGCCCAAAATTTAAAGGCCATAGACGTAATAGTCTTGTCCGTCTCTCTGGAGGAAATTGCCACGTTAGCTGGTAACACAACTGCATGCAAGATGTGGAATGCTTTGAAGATAGCCCATCCGCCAGTCATCCCAGCCCAGAGTTTGACTGCATTGGAGGTCCTGGCTGTTTCCCAGAATGCGAGTGAATGCAGGGATGTCGAGGGCACCGGTTGCAAGCTGCAGGGGGAGCTGACTGTGATGTCATCCCAGGCAGCATTCCAGCCCCAAGGGTGAGCCAAGGAGTCGGCAGCTGAGAGCTCTGTTTCTCGTGAGAACCAAGGTCATCGCCTTTGCAGAGGCCGGAAGGCCAGAGGTAAACAGAGACTGATGCCTGCAGATGGCCCGAAGCAGAAGGAGGGTGAAGAGCCCACACCAGTGGAAAGCAAGGCTTTGTTTGCTGGCACAGCTTCACCAAAGGCTAAAGGCACGTCTGATGGCCAGGAGCAGGGGGGCAAGCAGCAAAAGCCCACGCCTGTGGATAACAAGGTTTTGCTTGCCAGAAAAACTGCTCCAAAGGCCAAGGCCAGATTTATTGTAGATTCTGGATGCACCCGCCATTTGGCAAAAGACCGGCATCTCTTTATCTCCTTCAAACCTGAAGATGGTGAGATCCAACTGGCTGACAGAAAGACGTTGCGAATCGCAGGAGAAGGGACTGTGAGACTGTGAGACACAACCATCAAAGGTGTACTTTATGTTCCAGGTGCTGCCGACAATTTGCTCAGTGTCCCACAGCTGACTGGGCGTGGCTTTGAGATTTCCTTCAAGAGGAGCGTCTGTGTCATCAGGAAAGGCAAAGAGGACATTTTGCATGCAAAGTTTATAGATGGGTTGTTCTGTATAACTTATGATGACAATGGTGCTGTTGTGTCTAATGTTGATTCTTGTGTTGCACAAACTAACAAAATTCTTCATGCAGGATGCATTCATGAAGCACACAGAAGATTTTGTCACATGTCTTGGCAGGCACTGGCCAAGATGCCAGGATTGGTTCAGGGTTTGAACATCAAACCCTGTAAGTTTCACATGAAATGTGTATCTTGTGCAGAGAACAAGGTGAAGGTTGCTCCAAAAGGCAAGGAGTCTAGCAGGCAGGCTTCCAAACCCTACCAGCTAGTCCACGCAGACCTGGTTGGTCCACTTGTGCCCTCTTTGGGTGGAGCAAGGTACTTCATGGTTCTGATTGATTCTTTTTCCAGGTACATTCATGTGTTTATGCTCGAGCAGAAATCGCAAGCGTTTCCGAAGTTCAAGGCATTCTGTGCTTGGTTGGAGAATGTTCACAGTAAACCTATCGGCTGTCTCTTTACTGATCGGGGCGGGGAGTTCACTTCTCAGCAGTTTGAAGCTTTCCTGACTGAGAAGGGAATCCAGGATGACTTGTCAACGCCTAGATCGCCATGGATGAATGGACTTGTGGCGCGAGCAAATCAAACATTGCTTCAAGGCCTAAAAACCTTGCTGCATGATGCCAATCTCCCTGATAAGTATTGGGGGGAGGCTCTGTTGACTTTTGTTTACACTTATAATCACAGACTGTCATCACCTATTGGTTGTACCCCCTATGAGAAGATGTTTGGTAAGAAACCTTGCATCAAGCACATGGGAATCTTTGGTTCTGACATGTGGGTACACACCCCACAGAGCAACAAGCTTGGGAAGCATGGGGCACATGGTTTGTGCATGGGGTACGAAAAAGGTGCATACAGAGTATGGATGACTAACTCTAATTCCATTAAGTTCACAAGGAGTGTTGAGTACAATCCTAAGTGGGGGGGAAATGTGGGAATTTTCCAGAGTTACCCAGAGGAGGATGAAGGTGATGTGAAAAAAGCAGATGGTGTTGAGGAAGAAGAGGATGATGATGATGATGATCAGAGTTCAGATTCCAGTTCATTGGGCGGCACTGCTGCTGGTGTCAGTGACAGTGATGACACAGCAGACTACAAGAGCGCAAAGGCCTCAGTCAGACCATCTGATGCGTCTGACAATGAACTGGAAGAACCACTGTTCACCATTAGTCACTTTTCTCCTAAGAAGGAGGAGATGAGTCCAGAAGACTTGCGTCTAGTACGCAGATCTGAAAGGGCGACTAAAGGCAGACCTCCAAAGAGATTTGCTGATGAGTTTGCTAAGATGGCAACTGCTGTTCTTAGTAGCTCAGAGAAGGTGTGGGAACCTTCAAGTTTCAAAGAGGTTCAGGAGTTAACCTCTAAAGATGCTGAGCTTTGGCTTAATGCCATGAAGGCTGAAGTTGATTCCTTGAATAGGAACCAAACTTGGGAACTGGTACCGGTAGTCCCAGGAATGAGAGTGGTTGGCAGCAAATGGGTCTTCAAGGCCAAGACAGACCAGAATGGCAAGGTAGTTAGACACAAAGCCAGATTGGTTGCCAGAGGTTTTTCACAGGTACCAGGACAGGATTACCACGAGACCTACTCACCCACCGTCAAGTATGAGAGCATTCGGCTAATGCTCAAGATTGCTACAGAGGAGAAACTGCATGTTTCCCATCATGACATTAATACAGCTTTTTTGTACGGGATTTTGGGGGAGGAGCTGTATATGCTTCCACCTGATGGAATGCAGATACAGAAGGGAATGGTCTGTAAACTGCGGAAATCCTTATATGGTCTCAAGCAGAGTGCCAGGTGTTGGAACACAAAACTCACTGAGACATTGCTTTCTCTAGGTTTTCACCAGGGCAAAGCTGATCCATGTGTTTTTGTCAAGGAGGAGGGGCAAAACAAACTGTATTGTTTATGTTTTGTTGATGATCTTCTGATGTTTTGGAAGAATCAGGCTTTGTACCAAAGCACCCTAGCTCAGCTGAAGGAGCACTTTGACATGAAGGATCTTAGTGAGGTATCCAACTATCTTTCTCTGCAGGTGGAGAGGGACCAAGCAGGTAATTTTCTGGTACACCAAACACAGAGAATTGCTGATGTGTTAACCAGGTTGAATTTGGTTGATGCAAACCTAGCAGACACACCGATGGTGACAGGGTTACCAGGTAGATAGTACTGCTGAAGCATTTTCTGACACTACGCTGTACAGATGCATTCTAGGCAAGTTGAATTTCATTGCTAGATGCTCAAGACCTGACATGGCTGTAAGCACTAACCTGCTTAGCAGACATGCTAATAACCCTACTGTTCAGGATTGGAAAGCTCTGAAGCTCATAGCCCGCTATTTGAAAGGGACTTGGATGATGGACTCAAGGGCATCCTGATCAAATTTGCAGATGACACCAAACTGGGAGGGGTGGCTAACACCCCAGAGGACAGGATCACACTTCAAAACGACCTTGACAGATTAGAGAACTGGGCAAAAACAAACAAGATGAATTTTAACAGGGAGAAATGTAAAGTATTGCACTTGGGCAAAAAAAATGAGAGGCACAAATACAAGATGGGTGACACCTGGCTTGAGAGCAGTACATGTGAAAAGGATCTAGGAGTCTTGGTTGACCACAAACTTGACATGAGCCAACAGTGTGATGCAGCAGCTAAAAAAGCCAATGCAATTCTGGGCTGCATCCTTAGGCCTATAGCATCTAGATTAAGGGAAGTAATAGTGCCACTGTATTCTGCTCTGGTCAGACCTCACCTGGAGTACTGTGTCCAGTTCTGGGCACCACAGTTCAAGAAGGACACTGACAAACTGGAACGTGTCCAGAGCAGGGCAACCAAAATGGTCAAAGGCCTGGAAACGATGCCTTATGAGGAACGGCTAAGGGAGCTGGGCATGTTTAGCCTGGAGAAGAGGAGATTAAGGGGTGATATGATAGCCATGTTCAAATATATAAAAGGATGTCACATAGAGGAGGGAGAAAGGTTGTTTTCTGCTGCTCCAGAGAAGCGGACATGGAGCAATGGATCCAAGCTACAAGAAAGAAGATGCCACCTAAACATTAGGAAGAACTTCCTCACAGTAAGCTGTTCGACAGTGGAATTTGCTGCCAAGGAGTGTGGTGGAGTCTCCTTCTTTGGAGGTCTTTAAGCAGAGGCTTGACAACCATATGCCGGGAGTGCTCTGATGGTGTTTCCTGCTTGGCAGGGGGTTGGACTCGATGGCCCTTGTGGTCTCTTCCAACTCTATGATTCTATGATTCTATGATTCTATGACTTTGCACTACAGGCTGAGGTTCACCAGTCAGAAGACTGGAGGTCTTGAAATCTTTGTAGATGCTAGTTTTGGAAGTGACACCACGGATGGTACAAGCACTTCTGGAGTATGCTACATGTACAACCACTGTCTGTTTGACTGGTTGTGCAAGAAGCAGACGACAGTAAGCCTAAGTTCCTGTGAAGCAGAACTCAATGCTCTGTCATTTTCACTCATGGATTGTGAATGGTTGATGCAACTGTTTAAGGACATCAGAGTTTCTGTGAAATGTCCTATACAAGTGTATCAAGACAATAGATCCTGTTTGGCTTTGCTGAACTCAGAGAGTTGCAAGCAAAGAACCAAGTACTTGCAGATTAAGCTACATCGTGCAAGAGAGTGTATTCAGAAAGGACTCATTCAGGTGTCCTACATGGCAGGAAATGAAATTCCTGCTGATCTGTTGTCTAAGGTTGTTAACAGAGAACAACTTAAGGTTTATGTACAGAGGTTGCAATTGGGTACTACAGGTTACACGGAAAGGGGGAGGATGTTAGGATATTTCCGTTCCACCTTAAAAGGGAGCAGGCTTTGTGAGTCACAGAGTCTGTGTATTTCCTGTTCACAGGATGTTTCTGTTGTGTCTATGCTTTCGTTTCTCTCTCTGTGTCTCTCTCTGGTTGTTACAGAAGGTGTAAATTGATCCCCATGGAGTTCCGGAGAACGTGATTGGCTGTGCCTAGAACCAGGAGCACCCTCCCCTCTGCCACATCCCCATAACAGGCATTTGAGGGTGCAGGCAGCTCCAGCACTGTAGAGACTTTGCAGAAAGGGTCCTCTAGTGAGCCTCCTGAGAGTGGCAGGTGCCAAGCAGCAGCTTAGAGTTGCCATATTTCAAAAAGTAAAAATCTAGACACCAAAGTTGTAGAGCTTTTATTCTTCTCCTTTTTAGCCAGGGTTGTTGATTTTGGGGACATAATTGCAAAAAAGAGAGAAAAGAATAAAGAGGTTTTTGAGCTATTTTTAAGGGAAATTTCCCAATATGATAATGCTGACATGGGTTGCCATATGTCTGGATTTCCACGGACATTTTTAGTGATTTCTGCTTGGACACTGCTTCTGACATATGGCAACCCTAAAACAGCCAGATAGGCAACATCAACAGATGTGAACACCAGAGAGTTTGCACCAACGGTGTGTGTGTGTGTGTGTGTGTGTGTGTGTGTGTGTCACTGCAGCTATGATAGGAGGAGCACTGCCTGCAGCTGCTATTGTAAGCTGTCAAGTTTATGCAGACAATTGAACATTTTTTCAAAGCTAGTTGTTGAACTCCATGGGGAGGGGAAAGGCTGCACTTATGACTGTAGCAAACTACTTTGATTTTTTAAAAAACAAATGTTTTAATAAGTAAATAAATAAGTAAATAAATAAAGTTGAAATAAGCCCCCCTGCCCTGGGCATTAGACCACCATTCCCCTTCCTGAAGTTAGGACCGTGCAGGGATTACAAGGACAGGAGACATAGCGGGATCTGTGGAAATCATCTCTGCCAATACCCTGACCCCTTCATGGATCACTGCCTTGCCATGGCAAAGGGGCTTGGATAACTCAGAGAAGCTATGAGCTATACCGTGCAGGGCCACCCAAGATGGACAGGTCATAGTGGAGAGTTTTGACCAAACGTGATCCACCTGGAGCAGGAACCGGCAAGCCACTCCAGTATCCCTGCCAAGAAAACTCCATGGACATAGGCAACAGGCATATAAAAGTTATGACGCTGGAAGATGAGCCCCTCAGGTCGGAAGACGTTCAACATGCTACTGAGGAAGAGCGGAGGACAAGTACAAGTAGATCCAGAGCTGATGAAGCGGCTGGGCCAAAGCCGAAAGGACGGTCAGTTGCGAATATGCCTGGAAGCGAAAGGAAAATCCAATGCTGTAAAGAAAAATATTGCATAGGAACCTGGAATGTAAGAACCATGAACCTTGGTAAGTTGGATGTGGTCAAAAATGAGATGGCAAGAATAAATATTGACATCCTGGGCATCAGTGAACTAAAATGGATGGGAATGGGCGAATTCAGTTCGGATGACCATCATATCTACTACTGTGGGCAAGAATCCCGTAAAAGAAATGGAGTGGCCCTCATAGTCAACAGAAGAGTGGCAAAAGCTGTACTGGGATGCAATCTCAAAAATGATAGAATGATCTTGATACGATTCCAAGGCAGACCTTTTAACATCACAGTAATCCAAGTTTATGCACCAACCACTGGTGCTGAAGAAGTTGAAATTGACCAATTCTATGAAGACTTACAACACCTTATGGAAATGACACCAAAGAAGGATGTTCTTCTCATTATAGGGGATTGGAATGCTAAAGTAGGGAGTCAAGAGATAAAAGGAACAACTGGCAAGTTTGGCCTTGGAGTTCAAAATGAAGCAGGGCAAAGGCTAATACAGTTCTGCCAAGACAACAAGCTGGCCATCACAAACACTCTTTTCCAACAATACAAGAGATGACTCTACACATGGACATCACCAGATGGGCAGCATCAAAATCAGATTGATTATATTCTCTGCAGCCAAAGATGGAGAAGCTCTATACAGTCAGCAAAAACAAGACCTGGAGCTGACTGTGGCTCAGATCATCAGCTTCTTATAGCATAATTCAAGCTTAAACTGAAGAAAGTAGGAAAAACCACTGGGCCGGTAAGATACAATCTAAGTCAAATCCCTTATGAATACACAGTGGAAGTGAGGAACAGGTTTAAGGATTTAGATTTGGTGGACAGAGTGCCTGAAGAACTATGGATGCAGGCTCGTAACATACAGGGGGCAGCAACTAAAACCATCCCAACAAAAAGGAAATGCAAGAAAGCAAAGTGGCTGTCCAACGAGGCCTTACAAATAGTGAGGGAGAGAAGGGAAGCAAAATGCGAGGGAGATAGTGAAAGGTACAGGAAATTGAATGCAGATTTCCAAAGAATAGCAAGGAGAGACAAGAAGGCCTTCTTAAACGAGCAATGCAAAGAAATAGAGGAAAACAATAGAATGGGAAAAAACAGAGATCTGTTCAAGAAAATTGGAGATATGAAAGGAACATTTCGTACAAAGATTACCATAATAAAAGACAAAAGTGGAAAGGACCTAACAGAAGCAGAAGACATCAAGAAGAAGTGGCAAGAATACACAGAGGAACTATACCAGAAAGAAATGGATGGCTCGTACACCCCGGGTAGTGTGGTTGCTGACCTTGAGCCAGACATCCTGGAGAGTGAAGTCAAATGGGCCTTAGAAAGCAATGCTAACAACAAGGCTAGTGGAAGTGATGATATTCCAGCTGAACTATTTAAAATTTTAAACGATGATGCTGTTAAGGTGCTACACTCAATATGCCAGCAAGTTTGGAAAACTCAGCAGTGGCCAGAGGATTGGAGAAGATCAGTCTACATCCCAATCCCAAAGAAGGGCAGTGCCAAAGAATGCTCCAACTACCGCACAATTGCACTCATTTCACACGCTAGCAAGGTTATGCTTAAAATTCTACAAGGCAGGCTTAAGCAGTATGTGGACCGAGAACTCCCAGAAGTGCAAGCTGGATTTTGAAGGGGCAGAGGAACCAGAGACCAAATTGCAAACATGTGCTGGATTATGGAGAAAGCTAGAGAGTTCCAGAAAGACATCTACTTCTGTTTCATTGACTATGCAAAAGCCTTTGACTGTGTCGACCACAGCAAACTATGGCAACTTCTTAAAGAAATGGGAGTGCCTGATCACCTCATCTGTCTCCTGAGAAATCTCTATGTGGGACAAGAAGCTACAGTTAGAACTGGATATGGAACAACTGATTGGTTCAAAATTGGGAAAGGAGTACAGCAAGGCTGTATATTGTCTCCCTGCTTATTTAACTTATATGCAGAATTCATGATGCTAAAGGCTAGGCTGGATGAATCCCAAACCGGAATTAAGATTGCCGGAAGAAATATCAACAACCTCAGATATGCAGATGGCACAACCTTGATGGCAGAAAGTGAGGAATTAAAGAACCTTTAAGGAGGAATTAAAGAACCTTTAAATGAGGGTGAAAGAGGAAAGCGCTAAATATGGTCTGAAGCTCAACATCAAAAAAACGAAGATCATGGCCGCTGGTCCCATCACCTCCTGGCAAATAGAAGGGGAACAAATGGAGGCAGTGAGAGATTTTACTTTATTGGGCTCCATGATCACTGCAGATGGTGACAGTAGTCATGAAATTAAAAGACGCCTGCTCCTTGGGAAAAAGGCGATAGCAAACCTAGACAGTATCTTAAAAAGCAGAGACATCACCTTGCCAACAAAGGTCCGTATAGTTAAAGCCATGGTTTTCCCAGTAGTGATGTATGGAAGTGAGAGCTGGACCATAAAGAAGGCTGATCGCTGAAAAATTGATGCCTTTGAATTATGGTGCTGGAGGAGACTCTTGAGAGTCCCATGGACTGCAAGAAGATCAAACGTATCCATTCTTAAGGAAATCAGCCGTGAGTGGTCACTGGAAGGACAGATCCTGAAGCTGAGGCTCCAAGACTCATGGCCACCTCATGAGAAGAGAAGACTCCCTGGAAAAGACCCTGATGTTGGGAAAGATGGAGGGCACAAGGAGAAGGGGATGACAGAGGACGAGATGGTTGGACGGTGTCCTCGAAGCTACAAATATGAGTCTGACCAAACTGTGGGAGGCAGTGGAAGACAGGAGTGCCTGGCGTGCTCTGGTCCATGGGGTCACGAAGAGTCGGACACGACTAAACGACCAAACAACAACAATACCCTGACCCAAGCACAGTGGGTGATGATGCCTGTATAGATCTGGCACTTAATAGCATCTAAACCTTTCTCCAGGTCTGCGCTATTTCCAAACTTAGCCTTTCGATCATTATCCCCAAATAGGTGCCAGAGCTAAAAAGAGAAAGATTTGAACTGGTGGCCTACCATGTTTTTCCATTTGCAGGTGGGACTTACCTCCACAGCTGAGGCAGAGCAAAACACAGACTCCAAGCGGCCAGGCATGAACTAAGTGTGGCTTCATGTTAGCAAGGAAAAAGCCCTGACCCATGGGAAAGACTTTTGGTACGTTGAGGCTGCTTTGAAGGCTGAAAACTTGGAGACAGAGGACTAGGCTTCCTGGCAGTAAGTAGAAGGGGCAGCTCTATCTCTGTTGAGCAACACTTCTCTCCGTCTGAGGCTCAATACTGTCTTTATATAAGGCCGAGACGTGCCTTCTTGGCTGCTCACCCCATTCTAATGGGCTTCAAGGTACAAGAGGACTCTGGGCTGGCTCTGAAGAGCAGCAGAGATGTGGGTGGTGGTTCCTTGAGCTGTTAAGTGCATCATGTCTTGATTGTTTAACAAATGTTAATGGGATGTGGGTTCAGCTGGATGCTCTACAGAATGTCCGAGACGTCAGTGATTCTCTGATGCTATCTTTTGTGGAGGCATGCCCGTTCCTTTTAATGGGTTCTCTGCCCAGCTCCACATTTCCTGGTTGACGGAGCCACGCAAACCAAAAGAGGAGCATGGTGCACCAGGGCAGGCAAGTTCAGAAGCTGATTGGGCTCTGAGGCCCAGAACATACAGCTTTTAATTTTAACAATCCTAAGTGCTTGCGAGGGACAAGTGCTTGTGATACCCCAGTAAAAAGGTAAAAGGTAAAAGACCCCTGGACGGTTACGTCCAGTCAAAGACAACTTTGTGGTTGAGGCACTCATCTCACTTTCAGACCAAGGGAGCCGGTGTTTGTCCACAGACAGCTTTCCAGGTCATGTGGCCAGCAGGACTAAACTGCTTCTGGCACAACGAGACAACATGACTGAAGCCAGAGCACATGGAAACACCATGTACAGTGGTACCTCGTGCTACAGATGCTTCAGGTTACAGACGCTTCACGTTACAGACTATCCCAGAAATAGTACCTTGGGTTAAAAAGTTTGCTTCAGGATGAGAACAAAAATTGTGTGCCGGCAGCGCAACGGCAGCGGGAGGCCCTATTAGCTAAAGTGGTACCTCAGGTTAAGAACTGTTTCAGGTTAAGTACGGACCTCCAGAAAGAAATAATTTCTTAAGCCGAGGTACCAATGTACCTTCCCCCCACAGTGGTACCTATTTATCTGCTTGCATTGGTGAGCTTTCAAACTGCTAGGTTGGCAGGAGCTGGGACTGACCCAACTCAAGATTCTGAATGTCCTAGAGGTAAAGGTGCCCCTGCCCGCACGGGCCAGTCTTGACAGACTCTAGGGTTGTGCGCTCATCTCACTCTAGAGGCCGGGGGCTAGAGCTGTCCACAGACACTTCCGGGTCACGTGGCCAGTGTGACAAGCTGCATCTGGCGAGCCAGCGCAGCACACGGAACGCCGTTTACCTTCCCGCTATAAAGCGGTACCTATTTATCTACTTGCACTTAAGGGTGCTTTCGAACTGCTAGGTGGGCAGGAGCTGGGACTGAACGACAGGAGCTCACCCCGCCGCAGGAATTCGAACCGCCAACCATGCGATCGGCAAGTCCTAGGCACTGAATTTTTACCCACAGCGCCACCTGCGTCCCTACAATTCCTTTCAATTAACAAGACTTTCATTATATAAGGCTCAGAGGCAGCTTCTTTGTTCGTCAGGGCACCTGTCCCTGCTAGGCTCAAAAGGCACAAGGAGCTTTTTAGGTGCATAATATACTGCTTGTTTGGACAAATCCAAATGGGCTGAAGCTGAGATACCAGACAGATGCAGTACAGAGTGTCCCAGACTTCAGCAACCCTCATACATGTAGGGATTACTTGTTCACCACCAGGAAGCTTCAGCCAGGCCCATATGTGCTACTCACATGGTTGTTTCAAAGTCCTAGGCCTCCCTGGGCCCCTGATGCTATCTATAGGGAAGGATTGCAGTATGTGTTCCCCACCAGGAAGCTGCAGCCAGGCATATGTCATTGTTGCATCACACGAAACTTCAGCTGACTAGGCACTATTAGACCTGGATCAAAGACCAGTTTTTACATTTAAAGGTTTGGATACAGAAGGGTATATTTTACTCGAGGACCTAAAGGGCATATTTCACCAGCGCTACCGGGTGAATGGGCTGGGAGGCCACACAGCTACTGACCCTGCACCCACTGAGTGGATTTCTGTACGGTCCTCATAAGCTCTCAAGGGTGGTAAGTTGTACTAATTAAATGGAACCTTTTCCCCTCAAAAAGACTTCACCCAGAATCTTCAGTAAAAAGCCACTTTACAATGAATTGAAGAAATGGGTTTCGAAGCCTCTTGCTTGGCTTCAGTCACAGCAGAAAATTTTGGATTTTTCCAATCACTCATTCACCAAAAAGATATGAACGGAAAGCAGTCCTCTCTCCAGATGAAAAACCTAAGTTCAGTGGAGGCTGGTCTACTACTACTTATTCTTAACTTTCCACTAGATTCACAAACTACACTCTTTCTATTTTCCCCAACCTCCAGTACTGAATTTCAATGGAGAGAGAATCCTGAATATTTTTCTGTCAATCTCCCGTTCTCTGGATAATCAGCTCTCTGCAAAAGGATTGTTGTGGGGAGGAGCTCCCACCCACTTGTTCCTAGGCACAAAATACCAGGCAATAAGTAGTCATAGTAGCTGAACTTTGAGTAAGGAAGATGTCTCTTGGTTTGAAGACCCAGGCTCAATGCAGCCATGGCATACAGCAAGGGGAAACCTTGTTGACATCCCAGCTCACCTGAGATGCCCACCCACTCACCTTATGAGACCCTGCACCCATGCACGCCACTGGGCACACACAGAGCCCACTCACATAGACATCCCCAGACAGCAACGTAACACAAATTCCACAGCCATTTGTTCACATAGGAGTTTTTTTAATACAGCATCCTCCTTAGACGGCATTCAAAGGCAGTGGTCTCTGTCGTTACAGCAGTAGAGCTCGTGCACTTGCTGTACGTCCTGGTGGACTTTTCGCGTTTTGCAGTCGCTGGTATAGAAGCCGCATTTTTTGTAGTAGCGCATGACATGTTTAGTTGCCACTGGGAAGAGAAAGAAAAGTATCTGGCTTACTGTTAGTAACTGGTGAAAGATGCTTGATGATAATGTCAGGATCCACCCCTTGCTAGGTCCCCATCAGTGACAGCTGGGGAAACGGGGGTCTGTGCTGAAGGGCAGGTTTTTGCTACCACTGTTGCCAGGTATAGCACCCAGCACCCCTGCTTATCCTCAGGAATGAATGGCAACTCTTCCCTGGCATTAGGTGAAGCACTGTAATTGGGACGCCACTGGCTAGAGGGCCCAACTTGGACCCTGACTTGAGATACCTCAGCCAGGTGGACTGCATCACATGGACTTATCCAGGATCCCATCTGTACCTTGGCATGCTAGAGTTTGACTGGAGAATCAAAAGTGAACTTAGAAAATTCATGTTTCTCTCACTGCCTGCAGGTATTGTTGCTTCAGAGAATTTCCAGGGGGATATGTACCATCATGTGACTGAAGGCTTGCAATCAGGTTTCGTATGGAGGCTGCATTAGGATAGCTTAGAGCTCCATTGGAACGAGGTGCTTGAACAACGAGAGAAGCACCTCATTCCAATGGAAGCTCTAAGCTTCCATTGTACTACTTGTACTACTGAAGTTGCAAGATCCCCGGCCTCCTCTGCACCCAGTCATACTAGCCATGCCCAATCAGCCACTCATGGAAATGCACTGAAAATAAGGGGGGTGGGGAGAGAAAGACAAGAAGGACCACTCACTTGAAGTGCTTCTGTACAAGACGCAGGCTGCTGGGTGTCCTGAGTGTGGATCATCAGGGCAATTCTCTTCATGTGGGGTATCTGGTACACATGGCTGTCCTTCACCCTCTGAACTGCACACGCTACAGATTAAGGCATTTGCTGTTAAAAGAAGAAAGGAAGGAAGGAAGGGAGGGAGGGAGGGAGGCACCTGCTGTAAGGCATGCTTCTTTGTTTACATGTCTTGTCCCTTCCTGAGCTTCTAAGTCACCAAACTCGTTTCCTTCAAAGAACAAAAAATGCTGAGATGCCCTGAGTCTAAAAAGGACATTGGTGGTTCTTACAGAAGGTGTAAATTGATCCCCATGGAGTTCCGCAGAACGTGATTGGCTGTGCCTACAACCAGGAGCACCCTCCCCTCTGCCACATCCCCATAGCAGGCACCTGAGGGTGCGGCCAGCTCCAGCATTGTAGAGACTTTGCAGAAAGGGTCCTCTAGTGAGCCTCCTGAGAGTGGCAGGTGCCAAGCAGCAGCTTAGAGTTGCCATATTTCAAAAAGTGAAAATCTAGACACTAAAGTTGTAGAGCTTTTATTCTTCTTCTCCTTATTAGCCAGGGTTGTTGATTTTTGGGACATAATTGCAAAAAAGAGAGAAAAGAATAAAGAGCTTTTTGAGCTATTTTTAAGGGAAATTTCCCAATACTGTATGATAATGCTGACATGGGTGGCCATATGTCTGGATTTCCACGAACATTTTAGTGATTTCTGTTTGGACACTGCTTCTGACGTATGGCTACCCTAGAACAGCCGGATGGGCAACGTCAGTAGATGTGAACACCAGAGAGTTTGCACCAACGAGAGTGTGTGTGTTT
The DNA here is from genome assembly GCF_964188305.1 of Podarcis bocagei. Lineage (NCBI taxonomy): Eukaryota > Metazoa > Chordata > Lepidosauria > Squamata > Lacertidae > Podarcis > Podarcis bocagei. The sequence continues at coordinate 22,435,253 of NC_138126.1, read as the reverse complement.
CACTGCAGCTATGTTAGAAGGAGCACTGCCTACAGCTCCCATTTTAAGCTGCCAGGTTTATGCAGACAATTAAACATTTTTTAAAAACTAGTTGGTGAACTGCATGGGGAGGGGAAAGGCTGCACTTATGACTATTGCAAATTACTATGTTTTTTTAAATCAAATGTTTTAATAAGTAAATAAATAAAGTTAAAATAAGCCCCCCCCCGCCCTTTGCAATAGAGCATCATTCCCCTGAAAAACCTTCTGAAGTTGGGACCGTGCAGGGATTACAAGGACAGGAGACATAGTGGGATCTGTGGAAATCATCTCTGCCAATACCCTGACCCAAGCACGGTGGGTGATGATGCTTGTATAGATCTGGCACTTGTTACCATCCAAGCCTTTCTCCAGGCAACGTTTGCATTATTTCCAAAGTTAGCCTTTCAACCATTATCCCCAAATAGGTGCCAGAGCTAAAAAGAGAAAGAAAAAAGCTTACGGGTTCGCCAGTTCTTAGGAAGATAGGTGGTGAACATACAGCACATTTGAATTGGTGGCCTACCATGTTTTTCCATTGGCAGGTGGGACTTACCTCCACAGCTGAGGCAGAGCAAAAGACAGACTCCAAGCAGCCAGACCTGAGCCAAGCGTGGCTTCATGTTAGCAAGGAAAAAGCTGTGTCTGATTAGAAAGACTGTTTTGAAGAGTGATTGCTTGGAGACAGAGGACTAGGCTTCCTGGTAATAAGGAGGAGGAAGAGCTCAAATACTTCTCTCCGTCTGAGGCTCAATACAGTCATTATATAAGGCTGAGAGGGGCCTTCTTGGCTGCTCAACCCATTCTAATGGGCTTCAAGGTACAAGAGGGCTCTGGGGTGGCTCTGAAGAGCAGCAGAGATGTGGGTGGTGGTTCCTTGAGCCATTAAGTGCATTATGTCCTGATTGTTTAACAGATCCTAATGGGATGTGGGTTCAGCTGGATGCTCTACAGAATGTTCCATACGTCAGTGGTTCTCTGATGCTATCTTTTGTGGAGGCATGCCCGTTCCTTTGAATGGGTTCTCTGCCCAGCTCCACATTTCCTGGTTGACGGAGCCACGCAAACCAAAAGAGGAGCATGGTGCACCAGGGTAGGCAAGTTCAGTAGCTGCTTTGGCTCTGAGGCCCAGAGCATACAGCTTTTAATTTTAACAATCCTAAGTGCTTGAGATACCCCAGTAAAAAGGTAAAGGACCCCTGGACGGTAAAGTTCAGTCAAAGGCGACTATGGGGTTGTGGTGCTCATCTCGCTTTCAGGCTGAGGGAGCCGGCGTTTGTCTGCAGACAGCTTTCTGGGTCATGTGGCCAGCAGGACTAAACTGCTTCTGGCACAATGGAACAGCATGACTGAAGCCAGAGTGCACGGAAATGCAATGTCCTTTTCCGCCACAGTGGTACTTATTTATCTACTTGCACTGGCGCACTTTTGGACTGCTAGGTTGTCCAGAGCTGGGACTAATCCAACCCGAGATTCTGAAATCCTCTACAGAATGTCCTAGAGCTCAGCTTCCAAATGATGCTGTCTTACTCGAGGACCTAAAGGACATATTTCACCAGCGCTACCGGGTGAATTGGCTGGGAGGCCACACAGCTACTGACCCTGCACCCACTGAGTGGATTTCTGTACGGTCCTCAGATGCTCCAAAGGGTGATAAGTTGGACTAATTAAATGGAATCTTTTCCCCTCAAAAAGACTTCACCCAGAATCTTCAGTAAAAAGCCACTTTACAATGAATTGAAGAAATGAGTTTCAAAGCCTCTTGCTTGGACTCTGTCACAGCAGAAAATTTTTCCCATCACTCATTCACCAGAAAGATATGAACGGAAAGCAGTCCTCTCTCCAGATGAAAAACCTAAGTTCAGGGGAGGTTGGTCTACTACTACTTATTCTTAAGTATCCACTAGATTCCCAAACTACTCTCTTTCTATTTTCCCCAACCTCCAGTACTGAATTTCAATGGAGAGAGAATCCTGAATATTTTTCTGTCAATCTCCTGTTCTCTGGATAGTCAGCTCTCTGCAAAAAGATTGTTGTGGTGAGGTGGTCCCACCCACTTGTTCCTAGGCAGAAAATACCAGGCAATAAGTAGTCATAGTAGCTGAACCTCTAGTAAGGAAGATGTCACTTGGTTTGAAGACCCAGGCTCAATGCAGCCATGGCATACAGCCAGGAGAAACCTTGTTGAAATCCCAGCTCACCTGCGATGCCCACCCTCTCACCTGCTGAGTCCCTGCACCCACGCACGCCACTGGGCACACACAGAGCCCACTCACATAGACATCCCCACACAGCAACGTAACTCAAATTGCACAGCCATTTGTTCACATAGGAGTTCTTTTAATACAGCATCCTCCTTAGACGTCATTCAAAGGCAGTGGTCTCTGTCGTTACAGCAGTGGAGCTCGTGCACTTCCGGTACGTCATCGTAGACTTTTTGAGTTTTGCAGTCGCTGGTATAGAAGCCGCATTTTTTGTAGTAGCGCAACACACGTCCAGTTTCTGATGGGAAGAGAAAGAAAAGTATCTGGGTTACTGTTAGTAACTGGTGAAAGTTGCTTGATGATAATGTCAGGATCCGGCTTCCGGGGTGGCGCCATCGGCAATGGTGGATTCCCTCTGAACCGGAGGGACCAGCTCCACGTGAAACGGGTCCTTTCCGCTCCGGCGAAGCGGAGACCCTTTTAGAAATCACAGGCGGATGAAGCCTGTGACCGTGGGACTCAGCGGGCACCCTTAGCGCCCCCCCCAACCCACCACGGAACCCACTAACGGGCTCCAAAGCAAAGAGGGGGAAGTGGCACGGTGCTGTGAGTCAATTGCTTTTTCCGTGGAGCGAAGCCACATAGCTGTTGCTGGAGAGCGCTGCCTTTTTCCTGGGACAATTTGGCATCTAAAATAATCACCCGTGAGTGCTTAAACATTGAACAATTGGTCTACAAATAAGAACTGGCGATTAGAAAGGAATTGAACTTAAAAATTCACCTTAATTTGGTACTGAAACGGGAAGGTCTAAACAGGAAGTCAGCCTTCCATTTCCTTGTAGTCAGAAGAAAGCAAAGATAACATACACTAGAGCTTAGAAAATCACTTTTAAAGGATTGGTTTTCACCATTTAAAATCGTTGAACCCTCCTTCGGTAGCAGGAGAAGAAGGGGGATCTTTTTTTGGACTGTTTAAACCTGCAGAAGTGAGTTTAAAGTAAAGTAACTTTCCACCGTCCTGACTCTGGAGCGGGGTGTCAGAATTGACGTTTTGAAGCTCATTGACCAGAGACAAATGTTTTTGACAGATAGTTAAAAGAAGAGTAACATTGTGATTCCACTGTTTCCTTTTGCATTTTAAAGGAACAAATATTGACAAAATATCTTAAAAAAAGAAACTTTGTTGCTATTGTCCTTAAAAGAAAGAAGAACCAGAAGTTTTCCCCCTAGAGGGGGACTGTGAAACTGTAACCAATTCTAGGGAGCTTGCAGCTGCCACAGATTACAACCGTGGGAAAGGACTTGTGACCTTGCAGGACAATGTTTTCAGAAGCACTGTTGGGTGCTTTCTGTAAAATAAATGCCCCATTGGATTAGTTAAGTCAGAAGACGGATTTGATGACAAATGAGGCCAGAGCATTTGAACAGGTAGTGGGAAATTATATGGAGCCCACCCAGGAACTTAAACAGGAGTGTGTCCTGACAGAGCAGATGAGAGAAGAGGAGGATGCAGAATCTTGGGCGCCAGAGATGGAGGGACTTTTGGCCCAGCAGGAAAATGAGCCTTTGGATTTGACAAATGAACTTGGAAAAAACCAGATTTGGAAAGACAAAGTTTGGATTGATTTGGAAATGGGGGGTTGGACTGACCCCCCTATGCAGGGATGTTTGGACTTTCCGAGTCTGGCAATGGGCCGTCAGAGGTTTGGAGCTGTTGGGACTTCCAATTTTGGAGGGAATTTGAAACATGTCTTAAAGTACCACATGGAGTCTAGTCTGGACTATGGGAAAGGGGCTGATTTGTTGAAAAGGGTCAAAAACACTACCAAGCTGGAGTTCCCACAAGTGAAAGGAAAATATGAAGAAGAGCTGCGGAAGGGACATGGAAGAGATTTGAAGGCCTCGGATATAAGATCACCAGGTTAATGTGCCAGACTAATGGGATAAAAAGGACTGACAATCCCGGGACCGGGGGGAGGGGACGCTGGAAGAAGATTGGATTGTTTTTATTTTCGTTTTTTATAGTTAGAAATGTTTTATGAATGTTGGAAAAATGTTGAAATGAAATTACTTGGCTCTTGTAAAAATGTTTAAAGAATCAGGTAAAAAGGTAATGGTTATGAGAAGCTGGTAAAAATAAGATTTAAGTCTTAAGTTTTAAGGTTTTTTATAAGATAAGATGAAAATAGAGTAAGGTAATGTAATGACAGAATATTATGAATTGGGGAAAGGATTTGCTGTGACAATTATTAATCAAGATACAAGAGATGGGAGGAGGAGGAGGTCATGGAAAGAAGGTAATGAAAGTGGAGAATCTGAAAATGATGGTTTTCTTTTTTCTTTTTCTGTTTTTGTCTTTTTTCTATGTAATTTTTTTAAAAAATCTTTTTTTAATAAATATTTTTTTAAAAAAAGATAATGTCAGGATCCACCCCTTGCTAGGCCCCCATCAGTGACAGCTGGGGAAACGGGGGTCTGTGCTGAAGGGCAGGTTTTTGCTACCACTGTTGCCAGGTATAGCACCCAACCCCCCTGCTTATCCTGAAGAATGCTTATCCAGGATCCCATCTGTACCTTGACATGCTAGAGTTTGACTGGAGAATCAAAAGTGAACTTAGAAAATTCATGTTTCTCTTACTGCCTGCAGGTAATGTTGCTTCAGAGAATTTCCAGGGGGGATACGTTCCGTCATGTGACTGCAATCAGGTTTCGTATGGAGGCTGCATTAGGATAGCTTAGAGCTCCATTGGAACGAGGTGCTTGAACAACGAGAGAAGCACCTCATTCCAATGGAAGCTCTAAGCTTCCATTGTACTACTTGTACTACTGAAGTTGCAAGATCCCCGGCCTCCTCTGCACCCAGTCATACTAGCCATGCCCCATCAGCCACTCATGGAAATGCACTGAAAATAAGGGGGACGGGGAGAGAAAGACAAGAAGGACCACTCACTTGAAGTGATTCTGTACAAGACGCAGGCTGCGGGGTGTCCTGTATGTGGATCATCAGCGCATTTCTCTTCATATGGGGCAGCCTGTATACACGGCTGTCCTGGACCCTCTGAACTGCACAGGCTACAGATTAAGGCATTTGCAGTTAAAAGAAGAAAGGAAGGGAGGGAGGGAGGGAGGGAGGGAGGGAGGGAGGGAGGGAGGCACCTGCTGTAAGGCATGTTTTTCTGTTTACATGCCTTGTCCCTTCCTGAGCTTCTAAGTCACCAAACTCGTTGTTTCCTTCAAAGAAGAAAAATGCTGAGATGCCCTGAGTCTATAAAGGACATTGGTGGTGTTAGGATATTTCCGTTCCACCTTAAAAGGGAGCAGGCTTTGTGAGTCACAGAGTCTGCGTATTTCCTGTTCACAGGATGTTTCAGTTGTGTCTATGCTTTCATTTCTCTCTCTGTGTCTGAAACATGAAGCAGGCAGTCATGTTTTCTTTGTTCTGATCAACACTGAATAAACTTGTAAATAATGCTCTCCTGAGTGCATCTTTCGCTGTGCATTATCAGCTGATAGAGCGTGCATCAGCTCTGGAATGTGGCAAGCTATTTCTGGAGCTCGTGTCGCTAATTGCTGATACTGTGTGTCTACGAGAGATCAATGGACGTCCAGGGATGACTTGTGGGGCCATGATGGACTTTGTCTCCCTGGCAGTATCCCAACAACAGGTTTCGGGCCCAGATTCACGGCACTTACAGGAGAGTAAAGACTGCAAAAAAGGCTGTGAAGTTATGTGTGGGAAAAGCGAAAGTGAGGCTTTTTGTTGCCGCGGCAAAGTTTCTTTGAACTCCGGCCAACTAATTGGTCTGGGAGTCGAGCCAAGCAGGCCTCAAGATTTATGAGCTGCCGAGATAAGAAGTCTCTGAAGTGAAAAAGACTCACGGCTCAAGTAAAGAGTTGGAATGGAGTTTTTCCAAGCTTCTGAAGCTGCTGAGTGCCCAAAGTTAAATTGGCACAATTATCAGACCTGGGCAAAATGGTGTGAAAGTCTACTACGTCAGTTTGGAGTGTGGCATACTGTGTCTGAAGCCCCTCCAGTTCCTCTGACAGATAGATGGAGGGCCCAAAATTTAAAGGCCATAGACGTAATAGTCTTGTCCGTCTCTCTGGAGGAAATTGCCACGTTAGCTGGTAACACAACTGCACGCAAGATGTGGAATGCTTTGAAGATAGCCCATCCGCCAGTCATCCCAGCCCAGAGTTTGACTGCATTGGAGGTCCTGGCTGTTTCCCAGAATGCGAGTGAATGCAGGGATGTCGAGGGCACCGGTTGCAAGCTGCAGGGGGAGCTGACTGTGATGTCATCCCAGGCAGCATTCCAGCCCCAAGGGTGAGCCAAGGAGTCGGCAGCTGAGAGCTCTGTTTCTCGTGAGAACCAAGGTCATCGCCTTTGCAGAGGCCGGAAGGCCAGAGGTAAACAGAGACCGGTGCCTGCAGATGGCCCGAAGCAGAAGGGGGGGGTGAAGAGCCCACGCCAGTGGAAAACAAGGCTTTGTTTGCTGGCACAGCTTCACCAAAGGCTAAAGGCAAGTCTGATGGCCAGGAGCAGGGGGGCAAGCAGCAAAAGCCCACGCCCGTGGAAAACAAGGTTTTGCTTGCCAGAAAAACTGCTCCAAAGGCCAAGGCCAGATTTATTGTAGATTCTGGATGCACCCGCCATTTGGCAAAAGACCGGCATCTCTTTATCTCCTTCAAACCTCACATGGTGAGATCCACCTGGCTGACGGAAAGACGTTGCGAATCGCAGGAGAAGGGACTGTGAGACTGGCAAGTCTGCACACAACCATCAAAGGTGTACTTTATGTTCCAGGTGCTGCAGACAATTTGCTCAGTGTCCCACAGCTGACTGGGCATGGCTTTGAGATTTCCTTCAAGAGGAACGTCTGTGTCATCAGGAAAGGCAAAGAGGACATTTTGCATGCAAAGTTTATAGATGGATTGTTCTATATGATGACAATGGTGCTGTTGTGTCTAATGTTGATTCTTGTTGTGTTGCACAAACTAACAAAATTCTTCATGCAGGATGCATTCATGAAGCACACAGAAGATTTTGTCACATGTCTTGGCAGGCACTGGCCAAGATGCCAGGATTGGTTCAGGGTTTGAACATCAAACCCTGTAAGTTTCACATGAAATGTGTATCTTGTGCAGAGAACAAGGTGAAGGTTGCTCCAAAAGGCACGGAGTCTAGCAGGCAGGCTTCCAAACCCTACGAGCTAGTCCACGCAGACCTGGTTGGTCCACTTGCACCCTCTTTGGGTGGAGCAAGGTACTTCATGGTTCTGATTGATTCTTTTTCCAGGTACATTCATGTGTTTATGCTCGAGCAGAAATCGCAAGCGTTTCCGAAGTTCAAGGCATTCTGTGCTTGGTTGGAGAATGTTCACAGTAAACCTATCAGCTGTCTGTTTACTGATCGGGGCGGGGAGTTCACTTCTCAGCAGTTTCAAGCTTTCCTGACTGAGAAAGGAATCCAGCATGACTTGTCAGCGCCTAGATCGCCATGGATGAATGGACTTGCGGAGCGAGCAAATCAAACATTGCTTCAAGGCCTAAAAACCTTGCTGCATGATGCCAATCTCCCTGATAAGTATTGGGGGGAGGCTCTGTTGACTTTTGTTTACACTTATAATCACAGACTGTCATCACCTATTGGTTGTACCCCCTATGAGAAGATGTTTGGTAAGAAACCTTGCATCAAGCACATGAGAATCTTTGGTTCTGATATGTGGGTACACACCCCAAAGAGCAACAAGCTTGGGAAGCGTGGGGCACATGGTTTGTTCATGGGGTATGAAAAAGGTGCATACAGGGTATGGATGACTGACTCTAAGTCCATTAAGTTCACAAAGAGTGTTGAGTACAATCCTAAGTGGGGGGGAAATGTGGGAATTTTCCAGAGTTACCCAGAGGAGGATGAAGGTGATGTGAAAAAAGCAGATGGTGTTGAGGAAGAAGAGGATGATGATGATGATGATCAGAGTTCGGATTCCAGTTCATTGGGCGGCGCTGCTGCTGGTGTCAGCAACAGTGATGACACAGCAGACTACAAGAGCGCAAAGGCCTCAGTCAGACCATCTGATGCATCTGACAATGAACTGGAAGAACCACTGTTCACCATTGGTCACTTTTCTCCTAAGAAGGAGGAGATGAGTCCAGAAGACTTGCGTCTAGTACGCAGATCTGAAAGGGCGACCAAAGGCAGACCTCCAAAGAGATTTGCTGATGAGTTTGCTAAGACAGCAACTGCTGTTCTTAGTAGCTCAGAGAAGGTGTGGGAACCTTCAAGTTTCAAAGAGGTTCAGGAGTTAACCTCTAAAGATGCTGAGCCTTGGCTTAATGCCATGAAGGCTGAAGTTGATTCCTTGAATAGGAACCAAACTTGGGAACTGGTACCGGTAATCCCAGGAATGAGACTGGTTGGCAGCAAATGGGCCAAGACAGACCAGAATGGCAAGGTAGTTAGACACAAAGCCAGATTGGTTGCCAGAGGTTTTTCACAGGTACCAGGACAGGGTTACCACGAGACCTACTCACCCACCGTCAAGTATGAGAGCATTCGGCTAATGCTCAAAATTGCTGCAGAGGAGAAACTGCATGTTTCCCATCATGACATTAATACAGCTTTTTTGTACGGGATTTTGGGGGAGGAGCTGTATATGCTTCCACCTGATGGAATGCAGATACAGAAGGGAATGGTCTGTAAACTGCGGAAATCCTTATATGGTCTCAAGCAGAGTGCCAGGTGTTGGAACACAAAACTCACTGAGACATTGCTTTCCCTAGGTTTTCACCAGGGCAAAGCTGATCCATGTGTTTTTGTCAAGGAGGAGGGGCAAAACAAACTGTATTGTTTATGTTTTGTTGATGATCTTCTGATGTTTTGGAAGAATCAGGCTTTGTACCAAAGCACCCTAGCTCAGCTGAAGGAGCACTTTGACATGAAGGATCTTGGTGAGGTATCCAACTATCTTTCTCTGCAGGTGGAGAGGGACCAAGCAGGTAATTTTCTGGTACACCAAACACGGAAAATTGCTGATGTGTTAACCAGGTTGAATTTGGTTGATGCAAACCTAGCAGACACACCGATGGTGACAGGTTACCAGGTAGATAGTACTGCTGAAGCGTTTTCTGACACTAGGCTGTACAGATGCATTCTAGGCAAGTTGAATTTCATTGCTAGATGCTCAAGACCTGACATAGCTGTAAGCACTAACCTGCTTAGCAGACATGCTAATAATCCTACTGTTCAGGATTGGAAAGCTCTGAAGCACATAGCCTGCTATTTGAAAGGGACTTTGCACTACAGGCTGAGGTTCACCAGTCAGAAGACTGGAGGTCTTGAAATCTTTGCAGATGCTAGTTTTGGAAGTGACACCATGGATGGTACAAGCACTTCTGGGGCCATGATGGACTTTGTCTCCCTGGCAGTATCCCAACAGGTGGTTCTTACAGAAGGTGTAAATTGATCCCCATGGAGTTCTGCAGAACGTGATTGGCTGTGCCTAGAACCAGGAGCACCCTCCCCTCTGACACATCCCCATAACAGGCATCTGAGGGTGCAGCCAGCTCCAGCATTGTAGAGACTTTGCAGAAAGGGTCCTCTAGTGAGCCTCCTGAGAGTGGCAGGTGCCAAGCAGCAGCTTAGAGTTGCCATATTTCAAAAAGTAAAAATCTAGACACTAAAGTTGTAGAGCTTTTATTCTTCTTCTCCTTATTAGCCAGGGTTGTTGATTTTTGGGACATAATTGCAAAAAAGAGAGAAAAGAATAAAGAGGTTTTTGAGCTATTTTTAAGGGAAACTTCCCAATATGATAATACTGACATGGGTTGCCATATGTCCGGATTTCCACAGACATTTTTAGTGATTTCTGCTTGGACACTGCTTCCGACATATGGCAACCCTAAAACAGCCAGATAGGCAACATCAACAGATGTGAACACCAGAGAGTTTGCACCAACGGTGTGTGTGTGTGTGTGTGTGTCACTGCAGCTATAATAGGAGGAGCACTGCCTGCAGCTGCTATTGTAAGCTGTCAAGTTTGTGCAGACAATTAAACATTTTTTCAAAGCTAGTTGGTGAACTGCATGGGGAGGGGAAAGGCTGCACTTATGTCTGTTGCAAACTACTTTGATTTTTTTAAAATCAAATGTTTTAATAAGTAAAAAAATAAGTAAATAAATAAAGTTGAAATAATCCCCCCTGCCCTGTGCATTAGAGCATCATTCCCCTTCCTGAAGCTAGGACCGTGCAGGGATTACAAGGACAGGAGACATAGCGGGATCTGTGGAAATCATCTCTGCCAATACCCTGACCCCTTCATGGATCACTGCCTTGCCATGGCAAAGGGGCTTGGATAACTCAGAGAAGCTATGAGCTATACCGTGCAGGGCCACCCAAGATGGACAGGTCATAGTGGAGAGTTTTGACCAAACGTGATCCACCTGGAGCAGGAACCGGCAAGCCACTCCAGTATCCCTGCCAAGAAAACTCCATGGACATAGGCAACAGGCATATAAAAGTTATGACGCTGGAAGATGAGCCCCTCAGGTCGGAAGACGTTCAACATGCTACTGAGGAAGAGCGGAGGACAAGTACAAGTAGATCCAGAGCTGATGAAGCGGCTGGGCCAAAGCCGAAAGGACGGTCAGTTGCAAATATGCCTGGAAGCGAAAGGAAAATCCAATGCTGTAAAGAAAAATATTGTATAGGAACCTGGAATGTAAGAACCATGAACCTTGGTAAGTTGGATGTGGTCAAAAATGAGATGGCAAGAATAAATATTGACATCCTGGGCATCAGTGAACTAAAATGGATGGGAATGGGTGAATTCAGTTCGGATGACCATCATATCTACTACTGTGGGCAAGAATCCCGTAAAAGAAATGGAGTGGCCCTCATAGTCAACAGAAGAGTGGCGAAAGCTGTACTGGGATGCAATCTCAAAAATGATAGAATGATCTTGATACGATTCCAAGGCAGACCTTTTAACATCACAGTAATCCAAGTTTATGCACCAACCACTGGTGCTGAAGAAGTTGAAATTGACCAATTCTATGAAGACTTACAACACCTTATAGAAATGACACCAAAGAAGGATGTTCTTCTCATTATAGGGGATTGGAATGCTAAAGTAGGGAGTCAAGAGATAAAAGGAACAACTGGCAAGTTTGGCCTTGGAGTTCCAAACGAAGCAGGGCAAAGGCTAATAGAGTTCTGCCAAGAGAACAAGCTGGTCATCACAAACACTCTTTTCCAACAATACAAGAGACGACTCTACACATGGACATCACCAGACGGGCAGCATTGAAATCAGATTGATTATATTCTCTGCAGCCAAAGATGGAGAAGCTCTATACAGTCAGCAAAAACAAGACCTGGAGCTGACTGTGGCTCAGATCATCAGCTTCTTATAGCAAAATTCAAGCTTAAACTGAAGAAGGTAGGAAAAACCACTGGGCTGGTAAGATACAATCTAAGTCAAATCCCTGATGAATACACAGTGGAAGTGAGAAACAGGTTTAAGGATTTAGATTTGGTGGACAGAGTGCCTGAAGAACTATAGATGCAGGCTCGTAACATTATACAGCAGGCAGCAACTAAAACCATCCCAACAAAAAGGAAATGCAAGAAAGCAAAGTGGCTGTCCAATGAGGCCTTACAAATAGTGAGGGAGAGAAGGGAAGCAAAATGTGAGGGAGATAGTGAAAGATACAGGAAATTGAATGCAGATTTCCAAAGAATAGCAAGGAGAGACAAGAAGGCCTCCTTAAACGAGCAATGCAAAGAAATAGAGGAAAACAATAGAATGGGAAAAAACAGAGATCTGTTCAAGAAAACTGGAGATATGAAAGGAACATTTCGTACAAAGATTACCATAATAAAAGACAAAAGTGGAAAGGACCTAACAGAAGCAGAAGACATCAAGAAGAAGTGGCAAGAATACACAGAGGAACTATACCAGAAAGAAATGGATGGCTCGTACACCCCGGGTAGTGTGGTTGCTGACCTTGAGCCAGACATCCTGGAGAGTGAAGTCAAATGGGCCTTAGAAAGCACTGCTAACAACAAGGCCAGTGGAAGTGATGATATTCCAGCTGAACTATTTAATATTTTAAACGATGATGCTGTTAAGGTGCTACACTCAATATGCCAGCAAGTTTGGAAAACTCAGCAGTGGCCAGAGGATTGGAGAAGATCAGTCTACATCCCAATTCCAAAGAAGGGCAGTGCCAAAGAATGCTCCAACTACCGCACAATTGCACTCATTTCACACGCTAGCAAGGTTATGCTTAAAATTCTACAAGGCAGGCTTAAGCAGTATGTGGACCGAGAACTCCCAGAAGTGCAAGCTAGATTTCGAAGGGGCAGAGGAACCAGAGACCAAATTGCAAACATGCGCTGGATTATGGAGAAAGCTAGAGAGTTCCAGAAAGACATCTACTTCTGTTTCATTGACTATGCAAAAGCCTTTGACTGTGTCGACCACAGCAAACTATGGCAACTTCTTAAAGAAATGGGAGTGCCTGATCACCTCATCTGTCTCCTGAGAAATCTCTATGTGGGACAAGAAGCTACAGTTAGAACTGGATATGGAACAACTGATTGGTTCAAAATTGGGAAAGGAGTACAGCAAGGCTGTATATTGTCTCCCGGCTTATTTAACTTATATGCAGAATTCATCATGCTAAAGGCTAGGCTGGATGAATCCCAAACTGGAATTAAGATTGCCGGAAGAAATATCAACAACCTCAGATATGCAGATGACACAACCTTGATGGCAGAAAGTGAGGAGGAATTAAAGAACCTTTTAATGAGGGTGAAAGAGGAAAGCGCTAAATATGGTCTGAAGCTCAACATCAAAAAAACGAAGATCATGGCCACTGGTCCCATCACCTCCTGGCAAATAGAAGGGGAAGAAATGGAGGCAGTGAGAGATTTTACCTTCTTGGGCTCCATGATCACTGCAGATGGTGACAGTAGTCACGAAATTAAAAGACGCCTGCTCCTTGGGAGAAAGGCGATGGCAAACCTAGACAGTATCTTAAAAAGCAGAGACATCACCTTGCCAACAAAGGTCCGTATAGTTAAAGCCATGGTTTTCCCAGTAGTGATGTATGGAAGTGAGAGCTGGACCATAAAGAAGGCTGATCGCCGAAAAATTGGTGCCTTTGAATTATGGTGCTGGAGGAATCCCATGGACTGCAAGAAGATCAAACGTATCCATTCTTAAGGAAATCAGCCGTGAGTGGTCACTGGAAGGACAGATCCTGAAGCTGAGGCTCCAAGACTCATGGCCACCTCATGAGAAGAAAAGACTCCCTGGAAAAGACCCTGATGTTGGAAAAGATGGAGGGCACAAGGAGAAGGGGACGACAGAGGACGAGATGTTTGGACGGTGTTCTCGAAGCTACAAACATGAGTCTGACCAAACTGCGGGAGGCAGTGGAAGACAGGAGTGCCTGGCGTGCTCTGGTCCATGGGGTGACGAAGAGTCGGACACGACTAAACGACTAAACAACAACAACAATACCCTGACCCAAGCACAGTGGGTGACGATGCCTGTATAGATCTGGCATTTAATAGCATTTAAACCTTTCTCCAGGTCTGCGCTATTTCCAAAGTTAGCCTTTCGATCATTATCCCCAAATAGGTGCCAGAGCTAAAAAGAGAAAGAAAAAAGCTTATGGGTTCCCCAGTTCTTGGGAAGATAGGTGGTGAACATGCAGCACATTTGAACTGGTGGCCTACCATGTTTTTCCATTTGCAGGTGGGACTTACCTCCACAGCTGAGGCAGAGCAAAACACAGACTCCAAGCGGCCAGGCGTGAGCTAAGCGTGGCTTCATGTTAGCAAGGAAAAAGCCCTGACCCATGGGAAAGACTTTTGGTACGTTGAGGCTGCTTTGAAGGCTGAAAACTTGGAGACAGCGGACTAGGCTTCCTGGCAGTAAGTAGAAGGGGCAGCTCTATCTCTGTTGAGCAACACGTCTCTCCGTCTGAGGCTCAATACTGTCATTATATAAGGCCGAGACGTGCCTTCTTGGCTGCTCACCCCATTCTAGTGGGCTTCAATGTACAAGAGGGCTCTGGGGTGGTGTGGGTGGTGGTTCCTTGAGCCATTAAGTGCATCATGTCCTGATTGTTTAACAAATGTTAATGGGATCTGGGTTCAGCTGGATGCTCTACAGCATGTCCCAGACGTCAGTGGTTCTCTGATGCTATCTTTTGTGGAGGCATGCCCGTTCCTTTCAGTGGGTTCTCTGCCCAGCTTCACATTTCTTGGTTGACTGAGCCACGCAAACCAAAAGAGGAGCATGGTGCACCAGGGTAGGCAAGTTCAGAAGCTGCTTTGGCTCTGAGGCCGAGAACATACAGCTTTTAATTTTAACAATCCTAAGTGCTTGCGAGGGACAAGTGCTTGTGATACCCCAGTAAAAAGGTAAAAGGTAAAAGACCCCTGGACGGTTACGTCCAGTCAAAGACAACTTTGTGGTTGAGGCACTCATCTCACTTTCAGGCCAAGGGAGCCGGTGTTTGTCCACAGACAGCTTTCCAGGTCATGTGGCCAGCAGGACTAAACTGCTTCTGGCACAACGAGACAACATGACTGAAGCCAGAGCACACGGAAACACCATGTACAGTGGTACCTCGTGCTACAGATGCTTCAGGTTACAGACGCTTCACGTTACAGACTATCCCAGAAATAGTACCTTGGGTTAAAAAGTTTGCTTCAGGATGAGAACAAAAATTGTGCGGCGGCAGCGCAACGGCAGCGGGAGGCCCCATTAGCTAAAGTGGTACCTCAGGTTAAGAACAGTTTCAGGTTAAGTACGGACCTCCAGAAAGAAATAAGTTCTTAATCTGAGGTACCAATGTACCTTCCCCCCACAGTGGTACCTATTTATCTGCTTGCATTGGTGAGCTTTCAAACTGCTAGGTTGGCAGGAGCTGGGACTGACCCAACTCAAGATTCTGAATGTCCTAGAGGTAAAGGTGCCCCTGCCCGCACGGGCCAGTCTTGACAGACTCTAGGGTTGTGCGCTCATCTCACTCTAGAGGCCGGGGGCCAGAGCTGTCCACAGACACTTCCAGGTCACGTGGCCAGTGTGACAAGCTGCATCTGGCGAGCCAGCGCAGCACACGGAACGCCGTTTACCTTCCCGCTATAAAGCGGTACCTATTTATCTACTTGCACTTAAGGGTGCTTTCGAACTGCTAGGTGGGCAGGAGCTGGGACTGAATGACAGGAGCTCACCCCGCCGCGGGAATTCAAACCGCCAACCATGCGATCGGCAAGTCCTAGGCACTGAGGTTTTACCCACAGCGCCACCTGCGTCCCTACAATTCCTTTCAATTAACAAGACTTTCATTATATAAGGCTCAGAGGCACCTTCTTTGTACCTCAGGGCACCTGTCCCTGCTAGGCTTGAAAGGCACAAGGAGTTTTATAAGTGCATAATATACTGCTTGTTTGGACAAATCCAAATGGGCTGAAGCTGAGGAACCAGCCTGATGCAGTTAAAAGTGTCCCAGACTTCAGCAACCCTCTTACATGTAGGGATTACTTGTTTACCACCAGGAAGCTTCAGCCAGGCCCATATGTGCTACTCACATGGTTGTTTCATAGTCCTAGGCCTCCCTGGGCCCCTGATGCTATCTATAGGGAAGGATTGCAGTATGTGTTCCCCACCAGGAAGCTGCAGCCAGGCATACGTGATTGTTGCATCACACGAAACTTCAGCTGACTAGGCAGTATTAGACCTGGATCAAAGACCAGTTTTTACATTTAAAGGTTTGGATACAGAAGGGTATATTTTACTCGAGGACCTAAAGGGCATATTTCACCAGCGCTACCGGGTGAATGGGCTGGGAGGCCACACAGCTACTGACCCTGCACCCACTGAGTGGATTTCTGTACGGTCCTCATAAGCTCTCAAGGGTGGTAAGTTGTACTAATTAAATGGAACCTTTTTCCCTCAAAAAGACTTCACCCAGAATCTTCAGTAAAAAGCCACTTTACAATGAATTGAAGAAATGAGTTTCGAAGCCTCTTGCTTGGCTTCAGTCACAGCAGAAAATTTTGGATTTTCCCAATCACTCATTCACCAAAAAGATATGAACGGAAAGCAGTCCTCTCTCCAGATGAAAAACCTAAGTTCAGTGGAGGCTGGTCTACTACTACTTATTCTTAACTTTCTACTAGATTCACAAACTACACTCTTTCTATTTTCCCCAACCTCCAGTACTGAATTTCAATGGAGAGAGAATCCTGAACATTTTTCTGTCAATCTCCCCCTCTTTAGCTAATCGGCTCTTTGCAAAAGGATTGTTGTGGGGAGGAGCTCCCACCCACTTGTTCCTAGGCAGAAAATACCAGGCAATAAGTAGTCATAGTAGCTGAACTTTGAGTAAGGAAGATGTCTCTTGGTTTGAAGACCCAGGCACAATGCAGCCATGGCATACAGCCAGGAGAAACCTTGCTGACATCCCAGCTCACCTGAGATGCCCACCCACTCACCTGATGAGACCCAGCACCTACGCACGCCATTGGGCACACACAGAGCCCACTCACATAGACATCCCCAGACAGCAACGTAACACAAATTGCACAGCCATTTGTTCACATAGGAGTTTTTTTAATACAGCATCCTCCTTAGACGGCATTCAAAGGCAGCGGTCTCTGTCGTTACAGCAGTAGAGCTCGTGCACTTGCTGTACGTCCTGGTGGACTTTTCGCGTTTTGCAGTCGCTGGTATAGAAGCCGCATTTTTTGTAGTAGCTCATGACATGTTTAGTTGACACTGGGAAGAGAAAGAAAAGTATCTGGGTTACTGTTAGTAACTGGTGAAAGATGCTTGATGATAATGTCAGGATCCACCCCTTGCTAGGTCCCCATCAGTGACAGCTGGGGAACCGGGGGTCTGTGCTGAAGGGCAGGTTTTTGCTACCACTGTTGCCAGGTATAGCACCCAGCACCCCTGCTTATCCTCAGGAATGAATGGCAACTTTTCCCTGGCATTAGGTGAATCACTGCAATTGGGACGCCACTGGCCAGGGGGCCCAACCTGGACCCTGACTCGAGATACCTCAGCCAGGTGGACTGCATCACATGGACTTATCCAGGATCCCATCTGTACCTTGGCATGCTAGAGTTTGACTGGAGAATCAAAAGTGAACTTAGAAAATTCATGTTTCTCTCACTGCCTGGAGGTATTGTTGCTTCAGAGAATTTCCAGGGGGATATGTACCGTCATGTGACTGAAGGCTTGCAATCAGGTTTTGTATGGAGGCTGCATTAGGATAGCTTAGAGCTCCATTGGAACGAGGTGCTTGAACAACGAGAGAAGCACCTCATTCCAATGGAAGCTCTAAGCTTCCATTGTACTACTTGTACTACTGAAGTTGCAAGATCCCCGGCCTCCTCTGCACCCAGTCATACTAGCCATGCCCCATCAGCCACTCATGGAAATGCACTGAAAATAAGGGGGATGGGGAGAGAAAGACAAGAAGGACCACTCACTTGACGTGATTCTGTACAAGACGCAGGCTGCAGGGTGTCCTGAATGTGGATCATCAGGGCAATTCTCTTCATGTGGGAAATATGATTTACATGGCTCTCCTGAATACTTTGAACTGCACTTCCTACAGATTAAGGCATTTGCTGTTAAAAGAAGAAAGGAAGGGAGGGAGGGAGGGAGGCACATGCTGTAAGGCATGCTTCTTTGTTTACATGTCTTGTCCCTTCCTGAGCTTCTAAGTCACCAAACTCGTTTCCTTCAAAGAACAAAAAATGCTGAGATGCCCTGAGTCTAAAAAGGACATTGGTGGTTCTTACAGAAGGTGTAAATTGATCCCCATGGAGTTCCGCAGAACGTGATTGGCTGTGCCTACAACCAGGAGCACCCTCCCCTCTGCCACATCCTCATAGCAGGCACCTGAGGGTGCGGCCAGCTCCAGCATTGTAGAGACTTTGCAGAAAGGGTTCTCTAGTGCGCCTCCTGAGAGTGGCAGGTGCCAAGCAGCAGCTTAGAGTTGCCATATTTCAAAAAGTGAAAATCTAGACACTAAAGTTGTAGAGCTTTTATTCTTCTTCTCCTTATTAGCCAGGGTTGTTGATTTTTGGGATATAATTGCAAAAAAGAGAGAAAAGAATAAAGAGCTTTTTGAGCTATTTTTAAGGGAAATTTCCCAATATGATAATGCTGACATGGGTTGCCATATGTCTGGATTTCCATGAACATTTTAGTGATTTCTGTTTGGACACTGCTTCTGACGTATGGCTACCCTAGAACAGCCGGATGGGCAACGTCAATAGATGTGAACACCAGAGAGTTTGCACCAACGAGAGAGAGAGAGAGAGAGAGAGAGAGAGAGAGAGAGAGAGAGTGTGTCTCACTGCAGCTATATTAGAAGGAGCACTGCCTACAGCTCCCATTTTAAGCTGCCAGGTTTATGCAGACAATTAAACATTTTTTAAAAACTAGTTGGTGAACTGCATGGGGAGGGGAAAGGCTGCACTTATGACTATTGCAAATTACTATGTTTTTTTAAATCAAATGTTTTAATAAGTAAATAAATAATGTTAAAATAAGCCCCCCCCCGCCCTGTGCAATAGAGCATCATTCCCCTGAAAAACCTTCTGAAGTTGGGACCGTGCAGGGATTACAAGGACAGGAGACATAGTGGGATCTGTGGAAATCATCTCTGCCAATACCCTGACCCAAGCACGGTGGGTGATGATGCTTGTATAGATCTGGCACTTGTTACCATCCAAGCCTTTCTCCAGGCAACGTTTGCATTATTTCCAAAGTTAGCCTTTCAATCATTATCCCCAAATAGGTGCCAGAGCTAAAAAGAGTTCGCCACTTCTTAGGAAGATAGGTGGTGAACATACAGCACATTTGAATTGGTGGCCTACCATGTTTTTCCATTGGCAGGTGGGACTTACCTCCACAGCTGAGGCAGAGCAAAAGACAGACTCCAAGCAGCCAGACCTGAGCCAAGCGTGGCTTCATGTTAGCAAGGAAAATGCTGTGTCTGATTAGAAAGACTGTTTTAAGAGTGATTGCTTGGAGACAGAGGACTAGGCTTCCTGGTAATAAGGAGGAGGAAGAGCTCAAATACCTCTCCCCTTCTGAGGCTCAATACTGTCATTATATAAGGCCGAGAGGGGCCTTCTTGGCTGCTCAACCCATTCTAATGGGCTTCAAGGTACAAGAGGGCTCTGGGGTGGCTCTGAAGAGCAGCAGAGATGTGGGTGGTGGTTCCTTGAGCCATTAAGTGCATTATGTCCTGATTGTTTAACAGATCCTAATGGGATGTGGGTTCAGCTGGATCCTCTATAGAATATTCCATACCTCAGTGGTCCTCTGATGCTATCTTTTGTGGAGGCATGCCCGTTCCTTTTAATGGGTTCTCTGCCCAGCTCCACATTTCCTGGTTGACGGAGCCACGCAAACCAAAAGAGGAGCATGGTGCACCAGGGCAGGCAAGTTCAGAAGCTGATTGGGCTCTGAGGCCCAGAGCATACATCTTTTAATTTTAACAATGCTAAGTGATTGTGATACCCCAGTAAAAAGGTAAAAGGCAAAGGACCTGTGGACGGATAAGTCTAGTCAAAGACAAGTATGGGGTTCAGGCACTCATCTCACTTTCAGGCCGAGGGAGCCAGCGTTTGACCACAGACAGCTTTCCAGGTCATGTGGCCAGCATGACTAAACCGCTTCTGGAGCAACAGAACAACATGACAAAAGCCAGAGCACATGGAAACACCCTGTACAGTGGTACCTCATGTTACAGATGCTTCAGGTTACAGACACTTCAGGTTACAGACTCCGCTATCCCAGAAATAGTACCTTGGGTTAAGAAATTTGCTTCAGGATGAGAACAGAAATCGTGCAGCGGCAGCAGTGGGAGGCCCCATTAGCTAAAGTGGTACCTCAGGTTAAGAACAGTTTCAGGTTAAGAACGGTCTTCCAGGAAGAAATAAGTTCTTAATCTCAGGTACCAATGTACCTTCCCCCCACAGTGGTACCTATTTATCTGGTTGCATTGGTGCGCTTTCAAACTGCTAGGTTGGCAGGCGCTGGGACTGACCCAACTCAAGATTCTGAATGTACTAGAGGTAAAGGTAAAGGTGCCCCTGCCCGTACGGGCCAGTCTTGACAGACTCTAGGGTTGTGCGCTCATCTCACTCTAGAGGCTGGGAGCCAGCACTCTCAGCAGACACTTCCGGGTCATGTGGCCAGTGTGACGAAGCTGCTCTGGTGAACCGGCACCAGAGCAGCAACGGAAACGCAGTTTACTTTCCCGCTATAAAGCGGTACCTATCTATCTACTTGCACTTAGGGGTGCTTTCGAACTGCTAGGTGGGCAGGAGCTGGGACTGAATGACGGGAGCTCACCCCGCCGCTGGGATTCGAACCGCCAACCATGCGATCGGCAAGTCCTAGGCGCTGAGGTTTTATCCACAGCGCCACCTGCGTCCCTACAATGTCCTAGAGCTCAGCTTCCAAATGATGCTGTCTTACATGGGAAGGAAGTGTATTCCTTTCACTTAACAAGACTTTCATTATATGAGGCTCAGAGGCACCTTCTTTGTGCCTCAGGCTCACCTACAAGAGGACTCTGGCCTGGCTCTGAAGAGCAGCAGAGATGTGGGTGGTAGTTCCTTGAGACCTCAGTGGTTCTCTGATGCTATCTTTTGTGGAGGCATGCCCATTCCTTTCAATGAGTTCTCTACCCAGCTCCACATTTCTTGGTTGACTGAGCCACACAAACCAAAACAGGAGCATGGTGCACCAGGGTAGGCAAGTTCAGTAGCTGCTTTGGCTCTGAGGCCCAGAACATACAGCTTTTAATTTTAACAATCCTAAGTGCTTGTGATACCCCAGTAAAAAGGTAAAGGACCCCTGGACGGTAAAGTCCAGTCGAAGGCAACTATGGGGTTGAGGCGCTCATCTCGCTTTCAGGCAGAGGGAGCCGGCATTTGTCCACAGACAGCTTTCCGGGTCATGTGACCAGCAGGACTAAACTGCTTCTGGCACAACGGAACAACATGACTGAAGCCAGAGTGCACGGCAATGCAATGTCCCTTTCCGCCACAGCGGTACTTACTTATCTACTTGCACTGGTGCATTTTTGGATTGCTAGGTTGGCCAGAGCTGAGACTGATCCAACCCGAAATTCTGAAATCCTGTACAGAATGTCCTAGAGCTCATCTTCCAAATGATGCTGTCTTACATGGGAAGGAAGTGTATTCCTTTCAATTAACAAGACTTTCATTATATAAGGCTCAGAGGCACCTTCTTTGTTCGTCAGGGCACCTGTCCCTGCTAGGCTCGAAAGGCACAAGGAGCTTTTTAGGTGCATAATATACTGCTTGTTTGGACAAATCCAAATGGGCTGAAGCTGAGATACTAGACAGATGCAGTACAGAGTGTCCCAGACTTCAGCAACCCTCTTACATGTAGGGATTACTTGTTCACCACCAGGAAGCATCAGCCAGGCCCATATGTGCTACTCACATGGTTGTTTCATAGTCCTAGGCCTCCCTGGGCCCCTGATGCTATCTTATGGGGAAGGATTGCAGTATGTGTTCCCCACCAGGAAACTGCAGCCAGGCATACGTGATTGTTGCATCACACTAAATGTCAGCTGACTAGGGACCATTAGACCTGGACCAAAGATCAGTTTTTACTTTAAAAGGTTTGGATACAGAAAGGTATATTTCACTCGAGGACCTAAAGGGCATATTTCACCAGCGCTACCGGGTGAATGGGCTGGGAGGTCACACAGCTACTGACCCTGCAGCCCCTGAATGGATTTCTGTGCGGTCCTTTCTGTACAGCCTCAGAAGCTCCCAAGGGTGGTAAGTTGGACTAATTAAATGGAACCTTTCCCTCTCAAATAGACTTCAATCCAGAATCCTCAGTAGAAGGCTATTTTACAATGAACCGAAGATATGAAAAAAATATAAAAAGGATGTCACATAGAGGAGGGAGAAAGGTTGTTTTCTGCTGCTCCAGAGAAGCGGACACGGAGCAATGGATCCAAACTACAAGAAAGAAGATTCCACCTAAACATTAGGAAGAACTTCCTGACAGTAAGAGCTGTTCGACAGTGGAATTTGCTGCCAAGGAGTGTGGTGGAGTCTCCTACTTTGGAGGTCTTTATGCAGAGGCTTGACAACCATATGTCAGGAGTGCTCTGATGGTGTTTCCTGCTTGGCAGGGGGTTGGACTCGATGGCCCTTGTGGTCTCTTCCAACTCTATGATTCTATGATTCTATGAGTATTGTGTTACAGGGAGAAAGAAAGAAAGAAAGAAAGAAAGAAAGAAAGAAAGAAAGAAAGAAAGAAAGAAAGAAAGAAAGAAAGAAAGAAAGAAAGAAGTTTCGAAGCCTCTTGCCCCACCTCTGCCATGGCAGAAAGTTTTGGATTTTCCCAATCACTCATTCACCAGAAAGATATGAACGGAAAGCAGTCCTCCCTCCAGATGTAAAAACTAAGTTCAGGGGAGGCTGGTCTACTACTACTTATTTTCAAGTTTCCACTAGATCCCCAAACTACACTCTTTCTATTTTCCCCAACCTCCAGTACTGAATTTCAATGGAGAGAGAATCCTGAATATTTTTCTGTCAATCTCCCGTTCTCTGGATAATCAGCTCTCTGCAAAAGGATTGTTGTGGTGAGGTGGTCCCACCCACTTGTTCCTAGGCAGAAAATACCAGGCAATAAGTAGTCATAGTAGCTGAACCTCTAATAAGGAAGATGTCACTTGGTTTGAACAGTGGCGTAGCGTGGGGGGGTGCAGGGGGGCCGGCCGCACCGGGCGCAACATCTGGTGGTTAGGGTTAGGGGGCACAAATCCACGGGTTAGGGGGCGCAAATCCACAGGTTAGGGGGCGCAAATTACTTGCCTTGCCCCAGGTGCTGACAACCCACGCTACGCCACTGGGTTTGAAGACCCAGGCTCAATGCAGCCATGGCATACAGCCAGGGGAAACCTTGCTGACATCCCAGCTCACCTGAGATGCCCACCCACTCACCTGATGAGACCCAGCACCTACGCACGCCATTGGGCACACACAGAGCCCACTCACATAGACATCCCCAGACAGCAACGTAACACAAATTGCACAGCCCTTTGTTCACATAGGAGTTTTTTTAATACAGCATCCTCCTTAGACGGCATTCAAAGGCAGTGGTCTCTGTCTTTACAGCACTTGAGTTCATACTCTTGCGGTAAATCCTTATCGACTTTTCGAGTTCCACACGCTTTTGTATAGTAGCCACATTTTTTGTAGTAGCGCATCACATTTTTAGTACCGGAAAACGCTGGGAAGAGAAAGAAAAGTATCTGGGTTACTGTTAACAAGTAGTGAAAGATGCCTGACGGAAACGGAAGGATGCACTCTTTGCATCAGAGACAGCTGGGGAAATGGAGGTCTGTGCTGAAAGGCAGGTTATTGCCACCACTGTTGCCAGGTATAGCACCCAACCCCCTGCTTATCCTCAAGAATGAATGGCAACTCTTCCCTTGTATTAGGTGAAGCATTGCAGTTGGGATGCCACTGGCCAGAGCGCCAAACCTGGCCCCTGACTCGAGATACCTCAAGAATTAAAAGTAAACTTAGAAAATTCATGTTTCTCTCACTGCCTGCAGGTATTGTTGCGTCAAAGAATTTTCAGGGGGATACATGCCGTTATGTTCCTGAGTGCTTGCAATCAGGTTTCGTATAGAGATTGCATTAGTATAGCTTAGCGCTTCCATTTGAACAAGGTGCTTCTCTCGTTCTTGTACTATTGAAGTTGCAAGATCCCCGGCCTCCTCTGCACCCAGTTGTACTAGCCATGCCCACCACCCACCCACCCATGGAAATGCACTGAAAATAAGGGGGAGAGAAAGATGAGAAGGATTGCTCACTTGCTGAGATTGTGTACAAGACGCAGGCTGCAGGGTGTCCTGTTTTTGGATGATCAGTGCATGTCTGTATTTTGGGGGGATGTGGTAGACACGGCTCTTCTGGACCTCCTGAAGTGCACACACTGCATTTTAAGGCATTTGCTGTTAAAAGAAGAAAGAAAGAAAGTCACCAAAAGAAAGAAAGTCTAAGTCACCAAACTCGTTGTTTCCTTCAAAGAAGAAAAATGCTGAGATGCCCTGAGTCTAAAAAGGACATTGGTGGTTCTTACAGAAGGTGTAAATTGAGCCCCACGGAGTTCC
Organism: Podarcis bocagei; assembly: GCF_964188305.1. Lineage (NCBI taxonomy): Eukaryota > Metazoa > Chordata > Lepidosauria > Squamata > Lacertidae > Podarcis > Podarcis bocagei. The sequence goes on along the minus strand of NC_138126.1, from coordinate 22,410,804 downwards.
ACAGAACGTGCCTGGCTGTGTCTCAGGCTGCCCAGAACCAGGAGACCCTCCCCTCTGCCACATCCCCATAACAGGCATCTGAGGTTCCAGTAGTAGATAGGTAGCCGTGTTGGTCTGCCATAGTCAAAATAAAAAAAATTCCTTCCAGTAGCACCTTAAAGACCAACTAAGTTACCAAGAACTAACTTAGTTGGTCTTTAAGGTGCTACTGGAAGGATTTTTTTTTATTTAGGCATCTGAGGGTGCAGCCAGCTCCAGCATTGTAGAGACTTTGCAGAAAGGGTCCTCTAGTGAGCCTCCTGAGAGTGGCAGGTGCCAAGCAGCAGCTTAGAGTTGCCATATTTCAAAAAGTGAAAATCCGAACACAAAAGATGTCGATCTTTTATTATTATTATTTTCTTTTGGCCAAAGCTGTTGACCTTGTTGGGCAAAATTGGAAAGAAAAACCTAAAAAAAGTTAAGAATGAAGTTTTTGAGCTATTTTAAAGGGAAATCGCCAAAAACCATACTGCCAACATGGGTTGCTATTTTTTAGCGATTTCCACCCGGACACCGACATATGGCAACCCTACAGCAACTTCATTAGAATGGCAACAGAGCATCATTCCACTGAAAAACTATCCGAAGTTGGGACTGTGCAGGGATAACAAGGACAGGAGGCATAGCGTTATCTGTGGAAATGATCTCTGCCAATAACCTGACATTGACCAAAGCATGGTGGGTGATGATGCCTGTATTGATCTGTTAATAGCATCTAAACCTTTCTCCAGGTCTGCGTTATTTCCAAAGTTAGACTTTCAATGATTATCCCCAAGTAGGTGCCAGAGCTAAAAAGAAAAAAGCTTACGGGTTCACTAGTTCTTAGGAAGATAGGTGCTGGACAAACAGCACATTTGAACTGGTGGCCTACCATGTTTTTCCATTGGCAGGTGGGACTTACCTCCGCAGCTGAGGCAGAGCAAAACACAGACTTCAAGCAGCCAGACGTGAGCCAAGCGTGGCTTCATGTTAGCAAGGAAAAAGCCCTGTCTGATTAGAAAGACTGTTTTGAAGGCTGAAAACTTGGAGACAGCAGGCTAGGCTTCCTGGTAATAAGAAGGAGGAAGAGCTCCGTCTTTATTGAACTCTCTGTCTGTGGAGCCAAGCTAAAATCAGTCATTATATAAGGCCAAGAGGGGCCTTCTTGGCTCCTCACCTTATTTTAATGGCCTTGAAAGGTACATGAAGTCTCTGGCAATAAGTTGGGGTTGCTCTGGAGAGCAGCAGAGGTTGTGGTTCCTTCAGCTGTTAAGGACAAATCCTCATGGGTTCTGATGGATGCTCTACAGAATGTCCCAGACCTCTGGGGCCATCTGATGCTATCTTTTGTGGAGGCATGCTTGTTCCTTTCAATGAGTTTTGGCTGCGTCTCAGGCTGCCTACAACCACATCCCCATAACAGGTCTCTAATTGTCAGGACAGCTCCAGCATTGAAGGTATCTTGGAGAAAGCGTCCTTCATTGAGCCTCCTGTGAGTAGCAGGTGGCAGGCAGCAGCAGCTGGAATGGCAGCTTCAGCAAGTGTTAACAGTAGAGAGTCCACAGAAGGAGACAGGGCATCTGTCTTAGAAGGAGCAGAGGCTGCAGCTTCCACTGGATTGCACACATTAAACTCTAAAGGCGTGTTCATAGGAGTGCTGCCTGCAGCTGATACATTAAGCCACACAGACAATTATCTTTTTTTTAAAGCGTTTATTAATTTTCCAATAAAGACATCCAATTAACATATCAAATCAAATCCAATAAAAATAAAAAAATAAAAAAGGTCCAATTGTCTTCCAAATTGTAATAATTTTGTTTTGACTTCCCACGGTCTGAATTTCGAAGCGCATTCAACATCATAGTCCTGCCTCTCATCATCCTCAATGTTATTCATAATTCCATGTCCGATTTCCCCCCTCCACATTTTGACTCTGGTTCTACGATCCTCATTCATGTCAGAAAACAGATACTCCCCCCCCCATGGAGTGCAGATTTGTCCGTATATTGTACTCCTTCAGCTGTTTTTTCATTGCACCACTTCATTTAATTGCATCCAATTTCAAAGTTCTGTCCAGCTCTTTGAGAGTTGTTATTTTGGCAGCTCCCAGATCGTTAATCTTTCCCGTCCAGGTGTTATCAAAGAAACAGAGAGAAATTTCCTTCTGTAACTTCCTTGTTGATTTATCTTAAACAGACTGTTTGCAATGTAGCCATATATCAGACAGTTAGCAATTGGCCTTTGGAATCCTCCCAGTCCTCCGCGGTAAACAGGGTCTTCTCCACTATGGCGAAGCGGGGACCCTTTTAAAATCACAGGCGGATGAAGCCTGTGACCGTGGAACTCGGCAGGCACCTTTAGCGCCCCCCCCCAATCTGCTAAGGAACCCACCAACGGGCTCCGAAGTGAGGAGGGGGAAGTGGCGCGGTGCTGTGAGTCAATCGCTATTTCCGTGGAGCGAAGCCACATAGCTGTTGCCGGAGAGTGCTGCCTTTTTTCCTGGAACAATTTGGACTCTAAAATAAGCACCCGTGAGTACTTAAAACTTGAACAATTGGATATGAAACAAAGATTTGTGAGAAGGACAGAATCGGACTATAAAATTTTTTATTGCATTTGGTACGGAGTGGGAAGGGCTAAACAGGAAGTCACCCTTTCGTTCTTTTGTAAATAGAATAAAGCAAAGGCAATTTATGCTAGAGCTCAGAAAATTGTCTTTAAAAGATTGGATTTCAACATTTTAAATTGTGAATCTTTTTCTGGACTATTTGAAGTGACTTTAAAGGGAAGTAACTTTCCTCCGTCCTGATCCTGGAGCGGGGTGTCAGGACTGACGTGGAAGTTCATCAAGACAATCGCTTTTTGACAGATAGCTAAAAGAAGAGAAACCTTGCGATTCCACTGTCTCCTTTCACATTTTAAAGGAATATATATGGACAAAGTATCTAAAGCATCTTAAAAAAAGGAAACTCTGTAGCAAGAATAAACATAAGTCTTCCCCCTAGGGGGAGCTTGTGAAACTGTAACTAACTTCAGGGAACTGACAGCTGTTACAGAATAACCGTGGGAAAGTATTTGACCTTGCAGGACAATGTATCCAGAAGCCTTGGTGTCTGCTTTTTACAAAACAAATGCTCTACTGGAAGAATTACACGAAAAGGTGAACTGGATACAGGTAGTCATTTCAACTAGAAATCTTAAACAGGCAGTGGAATGTTTTGACCAGACAGTGGGAAAATATGTGGAGCCCACTCAGGATTCAAACCAGGAGTGTGTTTTGACAGAACAGGAGTTTGTGGCATTAAATCAGGAGTGTGTTTTGACAGAACAGACCCAACAGGAGTATGATCTTTCAGAATGGTCAAATGAATTTGGAAAAAGCCAGATTTGGAAAGGAAAAGTTTGGCGTGGTTTGGAAATGGGGGGCTGGATCGACCCCCCTATGTTGGGATGTCTGGACTCTTCAAATATGGTAATGGGCTGCAAAATGTTTGGGAATGTGGGGGCTCTCAGTTTTGGAGGGCCCTTAAAGCATGCTTTTAAATACTACATGGAATGCAGCGATGAATACGGAAAAGGGTCTGATCTGTCGAGAAGAGCTAAAAACATTGTCAAGTTGGAGCTACCACGAGCAGGAGACATTGTTAAGCTGGAGTTACCACGAGCAGGAGATAAGGGAAATTACAACTACAAATATGAAGAAGAGCCGCAGAAGGGCCATGGGATTGACTTGAGTGCCTCGGACATAAGGTTACCGGGTTAGACTGATGGGAACAAGGACTGACAAATCCCGGAACCAGGAGGAAGGGGCGTTGGATAAAGATTGGACTTGTTTATACCTTTCTTTCTTTTTTTCATTATTAGAATGTTTTATAAAGTTGATGAATGATAGAAAAATGTTGGAAGAAATTACCTGGTTTTAGCAAAGATGCTTAAAGAATTATGAAAGAATATTATGATTATAAGAAGCTGGTAAGGTTAAGACTTAAGTTTTAAATTTTAAGGTTTATTTTATTATAGAAAGATAGGATTAAAATAGTCTAGGGTTTTGTAATGATAGAATTTTATGAAACATGGAAAGGAAAGGATTTGCTGGGATAATTAATAACTAGGATACAAAGGAAGGGAGGAGGAGGAGGTCTGAGAAAGAAGGTAATGACAGTCAAGGGTCTGAAAATAATGAATTTGCTTTTTTAAACTTTTTTTTTAAAAAAGCTTGGGATTTTTGTAATTTTGCCACTTTTTTGTTTTTTTTTTAATTTTTGGAATTTTCTTTCTTCTTCTTTTTTACACGGTGGGAAGGGGACTCTGTGTATTTTCTTCTGTTGCTACTTTCTTTGTTTTTTCTTTTTGTAACATTTTGAAAATTTTAATAAATATCTTTTTTTTAAAAAACGGAATCCTCCCCGTCCCCACTCCAGGCCCTAGAAGGGGGCTGCCAGACATCCATTTAGCCCCCTCTCTCGCTCGTAATCAAAAAAACATCTTTTTGCAAACAGTTGTATATGTAATATTGTTTCCAGTCTTTATAACCAACCATCAGTTAGCTCCTGTTTCTCTTAATCAGGAAAGTATTTCAGATATTCCATAAAGACGTGGTGGGTAGAAGCCATTTTGTCCTTTGTCCTTTGTTTTCATCTTTAACAGCCATTTCCGGTCTTAGAAGAGAAGCGGCTGCGAGTAGATCCCAATTATATATGAAAGTCCATCTGAACTCACTTTTTGAAGAGCAATTTAAGTTCTTAATGAGGCTTGGCATGCATTACAGATTGTTGATGTTAAGGATAAAATAATGTTTTTTACATACCAAGCCCCTCCAAACGTCATGATGAGGATCTCTTTGAAGTTTGATCTTTTGTACCAGAGACTGTACATACTACAGGTTTTTCCCAGCTTCTTCAATTCAGAGTGTGTCTGTTTGTTTTCCAAATCTTTATATTTTCCCAAACAGATGCATCCGGCTATGGGGTGGCGTCGCAGGAGTGTCAGCCGTCCCTTGCTCCGTGACCCAGTGCCCCTGCCGTCTGCCACATCGGCAATCTGGGGCAGACCGCGGGTCATCAAGACAGTCCTCCTCTGCCCTGGGGTGGCTGCCAGGGCTAATTACCCCCATATCAGCCCTGAATTATCGTAACGGCTGAGGTCCGATCGTGTGGGATCAGCCATTTTCCACGGCCGGAAACAGGCAGACAATTATCAAACGCTTTCTGCAGAATACTTAGCCAGTGAACTGTGTTTTTGCAGGGATGTGGGTGGAGATTGTGCTATGAATACAATAAACTGCTTGGAAGTTGGGTTTTTTGTTTGTTTTTTTACAAATTGAAATTGTAGGAGACTATTTATTAAACAAGTAAATAATACCCACCACCCAACATAACGTCATTCCAGCAGAAAACTACCCAAAGTTGGGACTGTGCAGGGATTACAAGGACAGAAGATGCTTCTGTCAGAGTGCTGCTGGCAGGAATAAATGTTCTTCTCCAAGGACATACAGCACATGCTTACTGGTGGTCTGCCTTATTTTATGTTCTGCAGGTGGGACTTACCTCCGCAACTGAGGCAGAGCAAAACACAGACTCCAAGCGGCCAGGCGTGAGCTAAGTGTGGCTTCATGTTAGCAAGGAAAAAGCCCTGCCCCATGGGAAAGACTTTTGGTACGTTGAGGCTGTTTTGAAGGCTGAAAGCTTGGAGACAGCAGACTAGGTTTCCTGGCAGTAAGTAGAAGGGGCAGCTCTTTCTCTGTTGAGCAACACGTCTCTCCGTCTGAGGCTCAATACAGTCATTATATAAGGCCGAGAGGGGCCTTCTTGGCTGCTCGCCCCATTCTAATGGGCTTCAAGGTACAAGAGGGCTCTGGGCTGGCTCTGAAGAGCAGCAGAGATGTGGGTGGTGGTTCCTTGAGCCGTTAAGTGCATCATGTCCTGGTTGTTTAACAAATCCTAATGGGACGTGAGTTTAGCTGGATGCTCTACAGAATGTCCCAGACCTCAGTGGTCCTCTGATGCTATCTTTGGTGGAGGCATGCCTGTTCCTTTTAATGGGTTCTCTGCACAGCTCCACATTTCTTGGTTGAGTGGGCCATGCGAACCAAAACAGGAGCATGGTGCACCAGGGCAGGCAAGTTCAGAAGCTGATTGGGCTCTGAGGCCCAGAACAAAGAGTTACAAACAGCTTTTAATTTTAACATTGCTAAGTGCTTACGATACCCCAGTGACCTCATCCAGAGCAGCAGAGCTGGCTTGCTGATATGAAGCTTTTGCTGGGTTAGAGGGCTCACCTGAGACTTCAAGGAAGTTTACGTCTGGGGCTCTTCCTGCATCTCAGACTGCATCTTAGCCTACTCCTGTGTCTTCATCCCAGGGTGTCTCTCAGCCTACTCCTGTTTCAATGCAATTAAGCTTTCTTCTAGATGCACGGTGCCAGCTTAAAGAGACTCTTCTTTCTGATATCAGCTTTCTCCTCTCCCCCTCCTGTGGCAAGACTCAGCTCTGCACCTATGCCCAGCTCAGCTCCTGCCACCATTCTTACTGTTCTTTCTGTCCTTCTCAGACTGCATTTCAGCAGGCTACTTACTCACTAGCTGAGATCCAGGGTTGTTGCTTCACTAGATCCTCGTGATGTCCCATGGGACAAAGATTCCAGGAAGCATATTTCTCACTAGCTCTTTTTGATCAATTTGCAGACTCACCTGAGGCTATGACTTCACCTGAGGCTGTGATCCACGCGACGGTCACCTCCAGACTGGATTATTGTAACTCACTCTACGTGGGGCTGCCCTTGAGACTGACCCAGAAACTCCAGCGAGTGCAGAATGCTGCAGGGAGACTCCTTACAAGGTCTTCGTTGCGAGATCACATTCACCCGGTGCTATTCCAGCTGTACTGGCTCCCGGTGGAGTACAGGATCAGGTTTAAGGTGCTGGTTTTAACCTTTAAAGCCCTATGCGGCCTAGGACCCTCGTACCTACGGGACCGCCTCTCCTGGTATGCCCCACAGAGAAACTTACGTTCTTCAAATAAAAACATCTTGAAGGTCCCAGGCCACAGAGAAGTTAGGCTGGCCTCAACTAGAGCCAGGGCTTTTTCGGCTGTGGCTCCAATCTGGTGCAACACTCTGTCACAAGAGACCAGGGCCCTGCGGGACTTGACATCTTTCCACAGGGCCTGCAAGACAGAGCTGTTCCACCAGGCCTTTGGCCAGGGCACAGCCTGACTCCCTCCCTCGGCAATCTTCACGGAGCTCTGGCCCAATGGTTGCCAGTGGCTTGAATTAATTAATTTTATAATGAATGATTTTAGAGTGTTGTTTATGCTGTACTTTTCTACTGTTTTATTGTTGTTAGCCGCCCTGAGCCCGGCTTCGGCTGGGGAGGGCGGGATATAAATAATATTTATTATTGTTGTTGTTGTTGTTGTTGTTAGGGCGGGATATAAATAATATTTGTTGTTGTTGTTGTTGTTGTTGTTGTTGTTGTTGTTGTTGTTGTTGTTGTTGTTATCTGACTGTCCTGAATGAGGATGAATGGAGCAGAGACTGTTGGCTTTCAGTAATTTAGTTAAAGAATAAAAGGAGAATTCCACAGGTGCCTAAATTCAGATTTGGGGCAAGTAGCATTTGGTGAGAGAGCCCAGCAGAGATTTAAGATCACAAAACGTGCAGCAAGCAAGGTAAAGCGTGGAAATTGGCTGTTAGACCTTTAAAAGATCCACTTTGAGTTTTGCATTGCTAGTCAGGAAACAGAAAGTGTTTGGGAAGGATGGCAATTGTCCACCACTCTTTGAAAAGCCATGAATTCTTAGACAAAAGTTGCAGAACTATGTGAAAAACAGATACTTTTAACTTAGCACCCTTTCTCCAAATTACTGTGACTGGAGCTCTCTGGATAAATAATAATCCATTGTGATTATATTGTAGTCAAGTCATTCACAATTAAATGTTGACTTTTCTAAGATCCAGGACAAAGCACCGCCTTTCAGAAATTTCCCCAGACGTCAATCCCGCCTTTGAAATCCCGGTAATCATACGTATGGCAGCCTTACTTCAGCCACTCAGGACTTGTTTCCCCAATCACCCCATGTCCGAAAGGAATAATAGAATTGTAGAGTTGGAAGGGTCCCCAATGATCAATGCAGACTTGCAGAAACATCCTAATTGAGGTTCCCCCCCAACTGGAACTCACCAGAACTGAGTTCTGGCGCCTCTCAGGTGGGTGCCATTGCCATTATGAGAACAAGAGAGGCATTCACAGTTAGTTCCAGCACCTCTTAATCTAGAAAAGTAGCACTGATTCGAACAACAACAACAACAACAACAATTTATTATTTATACCCCTCCCATCTGGCTGGGCTTCCCCAGCCACTCTCGGCGGCTTCCAACCAAATACTAAAATACAGTAATACATCAAACACTAAAAGCTTCCCTAAACAGGGTTGCCTTCAGATGTCTTCTAAAAGTTTGGTAGTTGTTGTTCTCTTTGACATCTGGTGGGAGGGCGTTCCACAGGGCGGGTGCCAATAATAAAAAGCTACGGCTTAGCTAATACTCTAGGGTTGCCAAGTCCAGTCGCTGACTGGGCTCATGTAATTTAGGGACTCTGAGCCATGATTTATGTACAGATTTTCATTTGAACACCACCATATATGACGGAGGAGTCTCTTCATTTTTACCTATATGTCTCTAGCAATATTTTGGGGTGGCTCTGAAGGACACAGGAGATGTGGGCAGCAGTTTCCTCTAGCTTATTTGGTGGTACAATGGACTCATTAATGGGAGAAATACAAACAGATTGAAAGATCACCTGGATGCTGCACAGAATGCATTGGATAAGAACATAAGAAGTACCTACAGGATCAGACCAGTGGCCCATCCAGACCAGCATCTTGTTTTAACACCAGCCAACTACATCCCTGGCGGAAGACAGAAAGCAGGTCCTTAGTGTAACAGCACTCTCCCGACTTGTAATTCTCAGTAACTGGTTTTCAGAGGCATGCCTTGAGGGCTGGGTGTCAGGGACCATGCTGAGGAGGGCTGCACTGAGGAAGAATGGTGGGAGCCACCCCTTCCTCCTGAATCATCCCAGGAGCAGGAGGACAGTATTGTAGCCTTATTGGACTTTACCAATTGGTAGGGTGAGCGTTGCTCCCGGATGGGAGGAAGGAAGTCAAATGACACCGAGGGTTGGTTCAGAGAAAGAGTTTATTCTGCTCTCCGGATAGCAGAAGGCACTTGTGTGGTCAGCTCACAGCAATGAGAAATTTCATGCAGTATATATATCCTCCAGGCACCCTCTCCCCCCTTCCCCAGGAATCCAGCCACGTCAGCTTATACACGCAGGTTGACATCACAGATGTATGGCCGCCAAGAGGGCCAACATGGAGTCCTGCAGGCTTTCATTGCGCAACTCTGCTTCCTGGGGATCACGGAAACGTCCTCTCTGCCCTCTTCGGCCGGTTTAGCAGAGCGAATACAGCGGACAGAAGCGATGCAGAGTGTGGGCAATAAATCAGAACACACACAAGGCGTTCTCTTATCTTCTTAGCCTTTAATCGTGTAGTATAACAGCATAAATCACCCCGGCGAAAGCTCGCACATTCTTCCCTCTCGCATGGCGTACGAGACACTGAGACACTCAGAGTAAACCACTCCCGTATGTGTCTGTAACCACGCCTCAAGCTGTGAGACGTCACTCAGAACTCTTTAACCCTGTAAGTTCTGAAACCCTTAACAAGATGTTCCTGCTCCGGTACTCTTAACCATAAAAGGGTTTTCCTCTTCCTGTACTCTTGACCATATAAGCGTATTCCTGTTCCGGCAATCTTATCTTGGAGTAAGAGATCACCAACTCCTGGCGCCGTTCCCAGGTCGATGACAAGGTCTGTGCCTCAGCGTAAGATAAGACCCAGATGTGCCATCCCTGCTCCACTGGAACAGTCAAGGCCATACATTGCCGCCATGGACTGATAAGGGAGATGGCTTTGAGCACTTGTTTATACAGCTGGGTTTCTGTTATGCATTTGCTGAACAGCTCAAGTTAATGCATTTTAGAAATGCTCCCTTGGAGAAGGAAAAATGCGGATTTTGGGTCAGTTTCAAACTGACTGCACAGAAACCCATTCCTTCAGTATAGATTTGGAACAGTGGTTTGCAGAGGGACATAGTTCAGAAGGCAGGGAAATACTGGATGGGGAATAGCTATCAGAAGAAACACTAGAAAAGAGAGAGTTAACAGATTCACAGTCTCTGGATAGTATACGCTGGATCTTCTTTCTTCTTCTTTGGTGATCACTTGTAGCCGAGTAAGACTGTCTTCCGTAAACACGGTTTTAACAACGAGTCCGTAAGTGATTGTGGAGGCAAATTCTGGATCCACACATACTTCCACAGTGGGGATACTGGTTTCTGGGCAGGAGTTGATCACGCTGGATAGCACGTGCTGGATAATACATGCTCTAGATAGTTTCTGGATAGGGACTCTGGGTAGTACACGCTGGACTTGATCTTTGGTGCAGGTATAGACATGATCAGACCCTGTGGTGGTGCCATGGTCCAATCACTATGCTCTGAAAGCTAGGATTGACTTCCCACCCACCCCTGCCTGGGTGGCAAGCCTATTTGGGCTTACCCGCGAAGGCTGATAGATCCTGATGGATTCCGTCAGGACTTGCGGGACCCTGCTCCCCCTAGCGGCTCATTAGATGAGCTCGTTGAGGGTTGGAATAACTGGCTCTTGGCAGCCATCAATGAGATCGCACCTAGGCGCCCTCTGCGACCCCACTGAAACAGGGCCCCTTGGTTTATCGAGGAGCTCTGGAAAATGAAGGGAGACCTTAGATGGCTACAGTGAATATGGTGGCGTGCTCGTGATGGAGCCTCAAGAACATCTTATAGCAGTGTTTCCCAACCGGTGTTCCGCGGCACACTACTGTGCCGTGAGACATCGACTGGTGTGCCGTGGGAGGGAGGCGGGCGAGTCGGGCGGCGAGAGGCGGCGGCGGCGAGGATCCGCGTCGAGCCGGGGGCGGCTCCGCGGTGGTGGTGCCGAGCGGCGGGGCAGCGCGCGCAAAAGGGAGGAGCGCGAGACAGCGGAGGAGGAGGAGGCCGGCATGTCCGGGCAGCAGCAGCAACAGCAGCAGCAGCAACTCCCGGCGACGGCTCCTCAAGCCCCGCCGCCGCCCCCTCCTCCGCCCGCTATCGCCGCCACCACCACAACAGCCGCCGCCGCCTCAGCTGCCGCCGTCCCTCAGTCCCTCGCTCTGCTGCCTCCTCCCACCCCGGCAAGGGGGAGGGAAAAAACTTTCACTTTTGTGCGTCCCTCCCGGCGTGACGCTGCGCGCTGACGTCACGGGGCGGGGCTTTAATGGTGGTGTGCCGCGAGATTTTTTTCCGGTAAACAGGTGTGCCGTTGCCCAAAAACGTTTGGGAAACACTGTCTTATAGGATGCTTATGAAAGCCTATGAGATGGCAGTGAAAGCTGCTAAGAAGTTTTACTTCTCAGCTTCCATTGCATCCGCTAGCTCTCACCCGGCACAACTTTTTAGTATAATTAGGTCTTTAACGTCCCCAGAGGACCAACCGAATTTAAATACGAATTTGATTCATAGCTGTGAGACATTTGCGAGCTCGGATAAAGTCTTGCTACTCCACCGCCAATTTGGATACAGCAACCGAACTGGAGGCACCTCAATGGTCTTTGGGTCCTACACTGGACCACTTCGACCAGATACTCCCAGCCGATGTGGACGGACTACTCCAAGCTGGAAAGCCCACCACTTGCCCCCTTGACCTGTGCCCGTCCTGGCTGATTAGAGTGTGCCTGAACGAGGTGCGGGTCCCCCGGGGTGATATCATCAATTTGTCCCTTGGAACAGGGACATTCTCAGGGGAGTTGAAGGAGGCAGTGGTGCGCCTGCTCTTAAAGAAAACATCATCAGATCCTCCAGATCTATCCAATTACCACCCGGTTTCGAACCTCTCGTACCTGGGTAAGGTAATTGAGAGAGCGGCTGCTGAACAGCTTGATAGGTTTCTGGGCAAAACATTGGCCTTGGATCCATTCCAGTCTGGCTTTCACCCTGGACATGGGACCGAGGTGGCCCTGGTCGCCCTAACAGATGATCTCTGTAGGCAGCTGGACTGAGGTGGGTCTGGGCTGCTGTTTCTTCAAGATCTGTCAGCAGCCTTCGACATGGTTGACCATGAACTGTTGGACCATCGCCTTGCAGATGTGGGGATTCAAGGCACAGTCTTACAATGGCTGCACTATTTCCTTTCAGGTCAGGGACAGAGGGTGGTGCTAGGGGAGGAGTTGTCGTCGTGGTACCCCTTGGCGTGTGGAGTGTCACAGGGCGCAATCCTCTCCCCAATGCTCTTTAACATCTTTATGTACCCTCTTGCCTAGCTTGTTCGGAGCTTCGGGCTGGGTTGTCATCAATATGCTGATGACACCAACTTTATCTGTTGATGGATGGCCATCCTGATTCAGCCCCAGATACACTGACCAGATGTTTGGAAACTGTGGCTGGATGGTTGCATGGGAGCCAGTTGAAGCTAAATTCTTTAAAGACAGAAGTCTTCTGGTTGGGTTGAGACGACATGGGGTTGGGGGGTAAACTCCTATCCCTTGCAGGGGAGCAATTAGTGCCAGCACCTTCTGTCAAGACTCTGGGTGTAACCCTCAACGCCTCCCTCTCTATGGAGGCGCAGGTTACAGCTACAGCAAAGGCAGCATTTTTCCATCTCCGCCGTGTCAAGCAGTTGGTTCCTTATCTTTCTCACCCTGATCTAGCCACTATGATCCAAACCACCAGGATTGATTACTGTAACTGACTCTATGCAGGGCTTCCCATGAAGGTGACCCAGAAACTCCAGCGGGTGCAGAATGCTGCGGCAAGACTACTTATAGGGTCTTCACCATGGGACTACATCCAACCAGTGCTATATCAGCTGCACTGTCTCCCAGTGGAGTACAGGGTTAAGTTTAAGGTGCTGGCTCTAACCTTTAAAGCCCTATATGACCTGGGACACTCGTACCTATAGGACTGCCTCTCCTGGTATGCCCCGCAGATGACCTTATGGTCTGCAAACAATAACATCTTGGAGGTCCCTTTTGCATTACTTTCTATGGAAAAGCACACCTTGGTTTTGGAATGCTTTGGTTTTGGAACGGACTTTCAGAACGGGTAGATTTTGAGAACCAAGGTACCACTGCACAGCAATTTCTTGTGTGGTCAAGGTACAATAATTACACAGAAACCAAAATAAAATACAGGCTACAACTTCACTTTTAAACTTTAATGAAAGAAAGCATTGATATGTAAGGTAAAACAATTATTACAAGCTATTATTCTCACGTTATTTCTGCATGCAAAACTAGCAGTAATTTTAACCATTATTATTGAACTCTATCTTGATTGGCCACCTAGAACTCCCACCAGTCCAAACTACTTACGTAAAAGCTTTGCTACATTCCAGTTACATTGCAATGTTCAAGAAAGAGAACAGAAAACATTTGAGCGGTTGGGAAGAACAGGCTTCCCTGAGCTCCAGGAAGAGATGAATTGAGAATCTGATGGACAATGACCTAGGAGAGTCTGGATGGAAGTGGCTCCAGCCTCCTCCCTAACCATCTTGACTGTGAGTATGGGATGGTATACTCTAACAAGGCAATTAAGGACTGACTTTGAGACATTTGAAGGCAGTCCTGTATCGAGAAGTTTTCAATGCCGGATGGTTTTATATATTTTTATATTCTCTTGGAAGCTTCCCAGAGTCTACAGGCCCAGGGTGTGCAGCCTTCCTCTGCTCAAGTGAGCTACCAATTAAGGAGGCCACACAGTGGAATGAGATCAAATCAGGCCACTACTTTATTGACTACAGATGAAGTAGTTTGCCTATAGGCATTGTGTAAGCATTTAGTGTCTGCCTACCGGAAATGACATCAGGGTCAACCCGGCAGTGGGGTGTCCCATGACTTACATCAAATAGGGGGATCCCTGCAGGGATCCCCACCCCTAGGAACGCTGAGGCCCAAGCCCTTCCCCCCATCTGGGCAAATGGGCAGACGCAACTCCATCATGGACCCCTTTAACAGCATACCCTATTTCTGGAGTGGAAGGCAAGGGGACAACCCCCCCTCCAACCAAGGCTAAGCTTACCCAATGCCTAAACCACCAAAGTTGTGATGATTGGGGTTTGTTGCTTTTCTGTGTTTGCTCCGTCTTTTGAATTGCAATGGCAGGAGGAAGACCAGACATCCCTCAAAAGCAAAGGGTATGAAATGTTCTAATATTATGTTTTTCAAAGGAGAAAGTGAAAGAGAAGGAGAAAGATTGGCTACCCACCCTTTACCAAGAGGTTTCTGGATGGGTTAAAACAATATAAGAATAGAACGGTAAAATCAGTCAAAACACATGTCATCATCACAGCATTGTATTTTAACTTTATCTTCTTCTAGTCCGCAGAATTTTTCATAATGACCTTCGCCACAAAATTTGATCTGCAACTTGTTTGTTGGATCTGGCGAGAGAAAGAGAAGTGCTTATGTTGATACTAACTAGTGAGTGGAGTCCATAGTTCATACCAAAAGAACAGACAAAGCTCACAGCACATTGAAATAAATTCCATTTTAAGCTCCATTGACAAATGCATACCTAAAACTGAATTTTTTCCCATGCTAAAACTACTAAAGTGTCAACATTAAAATAAAATAATGTTAAAACATGTGCAAAATACATGTCCACATAAAACAAACCCTTAAATCTCACAATTTCCACCACTGTTGTCTAAGATAAATCCCAAATCTATTTCCTTCAGACTGAAAAATAGGCTACTTTCCGAGTGACATGCCAGTTAGTTCCTTGAAGCAGAAACCTTACTTTCCTGCCCCTCTCCAACATTTCATCTTCTTAAACAAGGTCCCTCTATGTAATGTGGTTTAATATAAGAATAAAGCTGGCATTCAAGACTCTAATGAAGCATCTCTTCCAGTGTAGCACCCTGCTTGTGGTTAACGCTTAGCTGGAATGAAATATTCAACGCAGCAATAGAGAAATTAAAATAATTATTTATTTGTCAGACAAATAAATGAGAGGCACAGTGGTATATGGTTACCAAGCTCTGGCCTGGCCTCCTGCCATTATGGCCAGCACTTATATTCCCTTAATCCAGCCCCCTTTGCTCCTCCTGTGGCTGCCTCTGTCCAATCAGCCTGGTTGAAATTCCTATTGGCTGATTGCTAGAACCAATCACAAAAAGATACACCCATATCCTCCTGTCCTTATATGGAACACAAAGAGCTATATATTGTTACATCTATAAATGACAAATAAGTAGTAATATATCTTACATGTGTCTCAACAAGGAATCTTAATTACCAGCTCACCTCTTGCCCTCCTTGCCCTATTGCCTTCTAAAACAAATGGTTAATCTTAAATTTTTATCTTAAACATATGTCAAGGATCTTGAGTTTCACATCAACATTGAAAGATCTCCTTCATTTGAAGGTTTCTAAACAAATGTCTGACAACTAATATATCAGGACTGCTCAGGACTGCTTGGATGGCGTCTTCCTGTCTGGCAGGGCTAGGCTGGTGGCTGACTTAATTTCAAAATACAACTCTTACAACTATATGAAATCTAGCATTTCTTAAATCCTTTGCATAATTACATTTAAGCCAATATATTTAATACACAACACAGATAGCCTCTTAAAAGGAATAAGGCCTTTTTAAAGTAGAAAAGGGAACTCAGTAAAAAGGAACACAGTAAAAAACCGCTTTAAAAGAAGCCTCTTCCCCTGTTTACACTCCCCCCCTTCTCCAGCCAGTTGCTTTGTTTCCATGTGCTCTTCCCAACATTTATTGCCCTCTAACTTTCTCAGTTTAAGAAAG
Organism: Podarcis bocagei; assembly: GCF_964188305.1. Lineage (NCBI taxonomy): Eukaryota > Metazoa > Chordata > Lepidosauria > Squamata > Lacertidae > Podarcis > Podarcis bocagei. The sequence goes on along the minus strand of NC_138126.1, from coordinate 22,394,898 downwards.
AAACAGCTTTAAAAAAAGACTTGCCAGCTAGATGCTTCTCCATTTGGTCTTTAACCTTGGAAAGAAGATCTGGCTCATTTTACTGGGAGGCACATTGGCATTATTTTACTATTTACTCATTCCTAATTATGCTTATCTCTGCCTTTTTTTATCTTCTGTAACATGTAGGGTCAGTGTCCTCGTTCTTAGCCTGTAATTTCAGCTTTTACGACTTTGAGAATTGTTTTCTGCTATCAATCAAAGGGGCCCCTTTGTCTAGGAAAAACATTGCCAGTGTTTTCTTAAGCAGCTGGTCTGCCTGGCATGAAACTTTTGAAAATCTAAGCTCTCTCTTTAATATACAAGTCCTGATCAAACATTAATAAAATGCAGGCTTATGCCTGATGCCTCACCAGTACTGCTGGAAGACTGTTGCACAGTCTGTCTTGCATTGATATGTCCATGAATCTCCCCACCTGCACAGTTGAATCCACATGTTCAAAATGGAGTTGGGGAAAAGCTTTCTAATGCTCCATTTTCATTGGAAATGTCTGGTGTTTTTCAGAGGACACCCCTGCTGTGAGTGCCTGCAGGTTCAGTCCCTGCCACTCACCACCTGGCCTAGGCGGGGCCTGACAGGCCTCATAGGGACTGTTGCCGCTGCTGCTGTTGTTGCCCAGGAGAACTCAGAACAGCACAGAGTTCTTTTAAATATGTTTTTTAAAAATTCTATTTTTACGTTTTAAAATTATTTTTGGTGTGTGGGGGGTGGGATGGATGTTTAGTCGGGTTTGGGAATGTTTAATTTTGGTATGTTTGTAATTTTTACTGTTTTTGGTTTGTATTGGGGGTTTTGTGTGTGTGTTTTTTAATTAAGCTTTATTTTGTTCTTAATGGGAGGGGTCAGGGCTGCCTGGGAGTGGGTCCCAGTCAACAAAATGGCTGGGGCAGGTTTCACCGGGGGGGGGGGATGCACTGGGACAACCGATCTCAGTGATCATGGGCAGGAGGAGGAGTTATGCTAAGACCAGACCATGTCATTACCGAGGAGGCAGGTTTAGTCGTTGTTTAAGGACTATCCCTGCCTCCATGTCCAGACGGATACTGGAATCAGCAAGACGGATACTGGAATCACCACATGACCTGAAGGTGCTGCTATGCAATGCCAGGTCAATGATTCGTAAGACCACTGCCATCCATGACTGGATGGAGGACTTAACCTGGCATGTGTAACAGAGACTTGGTTGGATGAAGCAGATGGACCTGTCCTTGCCGCTGCTTGTCCACCAGGTTACTCTAACGCACAGCAACCCAGGCCTTGTGGGTAGGGATGTGGGGTTGCAGTGATTTTTAGGAAGATGTTACTCCTTACATTATCAAGAGAATTCAGAGCCTGACCAGAAAATCATAACTGAATGTAGTAAATTTATTATGCACAGTAATTTTATTATGCACTAGCAAAACTTTGGGCTCTTCCATTTATTAAGCATTCACCCTGATCTGCTCAAGGTTATTCTTATTCTTTATTAACTCTCTCTATACCAACCTTCGTCCAAAGATCACTGGATGCCTTACAATATAAAAACACAAACATACATACCATAATAACAAATGAAAACAAAGAACCTCCCCCCCACACACATTATTAAAGGCCATAGATTGTTTAATAAGCCAAAGGTCTGGGAGGAGTGGAATGTTTTTGCTTGGCATCTAAAGTTATATAATGATGGTGGCAGGAGAGCCTGTCTGGCGAGAGCATTCCACAAATGAGAAGCCACTACAGAAAAGGATCATTTTTGTCTTACTTCCTGCATAGAAAGCACATAGAGAAGGGCCTCAGATGATGACTGCAGGGTCCAGGAGGTCAATACATATGGGGAGTGGCCGTCCTTGAGGTCCTGAGCCATGTATGGTTTTATAGGTTAAAACCAGCGCTTCGAATTGGGTCCAAAAACTGATTGGCTGTTGGTGTAATTAGGCCAGGATTGGTGTTATATGCTCAAACTGTCTTGCCCCGGTGAGTAGTCTGACAGCTGAATGTGGGATGTGTGTTGCTTCCTGTTCCCCCATAAGTGACTCAGCAAATGAGTGTGACTCTATAAAAGCAGAGTCACGTGGCCATTTTGTCTCAGTTCTGTTTGATTCAGTCCCCTCCATTTTGTTGGCTGCTGGCTCTCAGCCAGCAGCACTTGTGCCCATCCTCACAAAGGATGTAAGCCACGTTGTATGTTTGTAACCTGAAGCTTAAAGCCTGCCTTCCAGGATGTGTACTGTGAACAACTTGTGAGTAAACTTATTGTTAGACTTTTAAAGACAGACTTCTGAGTCTTTATTATATTTTAGGAGGAAGAAAAGGGGACACCAGAAATAATCCATCTGGGCAAGCCAGAGTGGATTAGTCATTTTGTGGAGATTCAAAGAAATCTATCAACTAGCTTCCATCAGTACAGAAGGGGGTTGGCTCTGCTACATCACTCACTAGTGGGAGTGAAGGAAGGATAACACTTAAGAAATATTTCCTTGCCAACTATCCTAAACATCCCCACACCGAATTCTGGACCAGCTGCATTTTCCTAACTGTCTTCAAAGGCAGCACCACGTATAATGCACTGCCGTAATCTAACCTAGCAGACCCTCCAAGTATCCCTATTTTGCAGGGACGTCCCTGACTTTGAGAAGCTGGTTTCTGATTTGATTCTGGAATGTCCCGCTTTTTCTTAGGATGTCCCTATTTTCATCAGATAAATGTTGGAGGGTAAGGAGGACGCCCGAGCCGTCTGAAGGCAATCCTGTATAGGGAAGTTTTTTAAAAAAAATGTTCAATGTTTTATTATGTTTTTATGCATGTCAGAAGCTGCCCAGAAGGACTGGGGCAACCCAGTAAGCTGTGTGGGGTATAAATAATAAAATTGCCATTGTGGAATGGGATATTCCCATTTTCATCAGAGAAATGAAGAGGTTACCAGAGCATAGAAGAGACAAGTGCTCATTGCAGCATAGAAAAAGAGGAACATAGAAAAGATGCCTTACCTTTAACTCTTTCTGCCATTACACAGAATGACCCGTCACATGTGACACCATTTGGTACACATTGCGGACCGTGGCAGGTGCCTGATGCTATCTTACGAGGGTTTTTCTGTTCTGCTCCAGGTTTCAATTGTAATAGTACAATGTGCCGAGCAGGCAACTCTCAACCAGCCTACAGATGAAACACAGTGGGTGACTTCTGGCCAGCCCATATTCCCGAATCGTTGTGTTAGCAGCTTTCTTTTGTATCTCACTGATGCTCATAGTGGAATGAATGATGTGCACAGCCATGTGTTTATGTTCTCCATGAGTGATAAATAAGTGGTCCTTTCATATTGCATGTATCTTCAACTTTACTCAAAGATGTGGGACATGGAGAGACAACAGACATGCAAGACAGACTCTCATTCCTGGCAATCCCATGAACAGATATTCTGGCCACCTCCATATTTCTTGGAGCCAAACCGCATCCAATATGAGCTGATGCTTTTAATTGGGGAGAAGTAGAAGGTTGGCTCTGGAAATCAGCCCTGAGTGCTCACTGGAAGGACAGATCGTGAAGCTGAGGCTCCAATACTTTGGCCACCTCGTGAGAAGAGACGACTCCCTGGAAAAGACCCTGATGTTGGGAAAGATGGAGGGCAAAAGGAGAAGGGGACGACAGAGGATGAGATGGTTGGACAGTGTTGTCAAAGCTACCAGCATGAGTTTGACCAAACCGTGGGAGGCAGTAGAAGACAGGAGTGCCTGGCATGCTCTGGTCCAGGGGTCACGAAGGGTCGGACATGACTAAACAACTAAACCACAACAACAACAACACAGGAAGTTTGGCTGGTTAGTCAGTTGACTGAGGCCCTTTTATTTTGGAATCTGAGTGCAAAGACTTGGAGAAACAGACTAATATGGTACGGTTACATTAATACTTCCAGATGCTGATTGGGCTTATGTGATTTGTGTATGGGATTCTATTTGAACACTGCCATACATGATGCAAGAGTGTTATGCAGAATGGAGGATCTGCATTGTTTGTTCTGCCCTGTCGTATTCTTGCCTGTGTCTTCCGGAAGCTGGAGGGGCCCAGAGAGGGAAAGGAAATGCAGCTGAGCACAGAGGTCTGTTGCAAAGCATGGAATATGGCCCATATAAATAAGATTTCCTCAATTTTGAGGAAAGGAAAATATAAGGTGCAGTGATTTCTTTTGTGATCAAGATACAGTAATTACACAGGAGCTAAAATAGAAAACAGACCACAACTTTATTTTTAAATTTTATTGAAAGAAATAATTGATGCGTAAGGTACAACAAATAATACAAGCTATTTTTTTCGCCTCATTACTGCATGCAAAACTAGCAGTGATTTTAACTATTATTATTGAACTCTATCATGGTTGGCCACCTTTGCTACGTTCCAGTCACATGGCAATGTTCAGGAAAGAGAACAGAGAACATTCAAACTCTCCAACCAAGGAGATGTTGGGAAGAACAGGGTTCCATGAGCTACAGGAAGAGAGGAATTGTCACCATCCCTAGCACAGGTTATTGTAGTTGATAACATCTTCTGTGATTTGCCAAGTTCAAGCAGGGATGGGGAGTGATAAAGAGACCCACAAATCCTATAGACAGTGCAAATCACTGCTTGGTACATGTCCAGTGGTGTAGTGTGGGGGGTGCAGGGGGGGCCGGCCGCACCGGGCGCAACATCTGGGGGTTAGGGTTAGGGGGCGCAAATCCACGGGTTAGGAAGCGAAAATCCTCGGGTTAGGGGGCGCAAATTACTTGCCTTGCCCCGGGTGCTGACAACCCACGCTACGCCACTGTACATGTCCATCAACTCTCCAAAAAAACGACCCATTACACCCCTATACCTAAGTCAATTGTGCACTTTTGCAAGAGGAACTTACTTTTCAAAATATCAGACAGTGAAGGAGTGCATAAATGAGTGAGCACAAATGAGTAGTCCTCCTCTTGGGAGCTGGAAGGAGAAACACAGTTGTGAACTGGATGAGTGTTTGATTAACAAGTATGGATAGCCAAATTGGGGGGGGGGTTCCTGTGCTCATGGAGGCTTCCCAATGCACTTAGGGAGCTGGAAAATCATCGGTCTAAGATATATGGCAGCCCTCCGCAAATACAGAAGACTCCCCAGGTCACACAGTCAGCCACCATTTTGTGGAGGACAATGAGCCTGTTGGGTGTGGAACATCCCCTGAATTTGATTATTAGACGTGGCATCAGAATGTATGCATGGGGGTTTTGTCTGTCATTTGAATTGCAATGGCAGGAGTAAGACCTGTTGTCCATCGAAAGGAAATGATATGAAACGTTCTAATATTATGTCTATCAAAGGGGAAAGATTGGTTACCCACCCTTTTACATGGAAAGGCGAAAACAACGTAAGAATAGAATGATCAGTCAAAACATAAGTTGCTATTACAGCATGATACTTTCTTCTTATCTCCCGATGTCACCTCTGTCCCACAGAGTTTTTTCAAACTCCACATTCTTTGACGTAATTAGTCAATTTGCCATTTTGTCCTGGAGATAGATAGATAAGTGCTTAGGTTGATACCAACTAGTGAATGAAGAGAAATTTACTGAATTAGTCCATAGTCCGTATCAAGAGAGAGAGAAAAGCTTTCTCCGCATTTTAAACTTCATTTAAAAATATGCACTTAAATAGAATTTTGAATTTATTTTGCTAAAACTAGAAAAACTACTAAAATGTCAACATTAAAATAAAATGAACATTTATGAAAGATACATGTCCAATTTTTTTATTTTTAGTTTTAAACTTATATCTCAGGTCATTCTAGTCCCAGCAGAGAAAAAGGGAGATGGTTGACAGAAAAGACTTACCTGAAAATGTTTCTATCTTCAAGCAGAATGGTCCCATACATGTCTTCTCCTTCGGTTCGCATGGCTTGCCAGGCCCCTTTGAAGAGCACAGTCTGCATTTCACAGCGTCTGTTGTAATAGACAGCATTTCGTTTGTGAAGGGACCAGTCAGTATTCAATGTCCAACTAAACTTGCATCTCTGTGTATAGATTAAGAGATGGAAATTGTTTGTGGCAAGCTCCTGTGCCCTGAGACTAGCAACACCTTCCACCTAGACAACTAGACCAGTGTTTCCCAACCTTTTTTGGGCAAAGGCACACTTGTTTGATGAAAAAAATCTCGAGGCACACCACCATTACAGCCCCGTGACGTCAGCGCGCAGCGTCACGCCGGGAGGGACGCACGAAAGTGTAAGTTTCAATTTTTTTCCCTCCCCCTTGCCAGGGAACCTCCAAGCTTTGGGGGTGGGGGGGGAGGAGGCAGCAAAGCGAGGCAGGAAGGAGAGCGCGGCTTGGCTGGGTGAGCTTTGGCAGGGGCAGGGAATGAGAGCCGCGAGGTGGGCGCTGCGGACGGAGGCGCTGCCCGCCGAGCTTGCAGGCAGCCAGGCAGGCAGACGGCGAGAGCCCCGCGCTGGGCGGCCTCTCCTCGCCGCCGCCTCCCCGCCTCTCGCCGCCCGACTCGCCCACCTCCCTCCAGGCAACATCTCGCGGCACACCAAGCAACATCTCGCGGCACACTAGTGTGCCGCGGAACAGTGGTTGGGAAACACTGAACTAGACCCTCTTTTCCAAGGATGGCACAATCTGTCCTGCAACTTGCAGTGTTCATGTTTTCATCAGGAGGCAGGAGAAAAGCAGCTTCCTTTCACAGGTAAAAGGGAATTGTAAAAGGGATTGTTTCGATTCAGCAGATCCAGTTCTTAAGGTGAAATCCTGTACCTTGGAGCCCATTTCAGGGGAGAGTTCAATTTCCCTTTTGATAATTGTCTGCGTGGTTGCCAAGTCCAGTTGCTGACTGGGCTCATGTAATTTAGGGACTGTGAGCCATGATTTATGTACAGATTTTTATTTGAACACCACCATATATGACGGAGGAGTGGCGGATGTCTGATGCTATCTTACGAAGGTTTTCAGTTCTGCTCCAGGTTTCAGTTGTAATAGTACAATGTGCCGAGCAGGCAACTCTCAACCAGCCTGCAGATGAAACACTATGGGTGACTTCTGGCCAGCCCATATTCCCGAATCATTGTGTTAGCAGCTTTCTTTTGTATCTCACTGCTGCTCACAGCGGAATGAATGATGTGCACAGCCATGTGTTTCTGTTCTCCATGAGTCATAAATAAGTGGTCCTTTGATATTGCATGTATCTTCAACTTTACTCAAAGATGTGGGACATGGAGAGACAGCAGGCTTGCAAGACAGACTCTGATTCCTGGCAATCCCATGAACAGAATTCATATTTCTTGGAGCCAGATAGCATCCAATAGGAGCTGATGCTTTTAATTGGGGAGAGATGGAAGGTTGGATGGTTAAACAGTTGACTGAGGCCATTTTATTTTGGAATCTGAGTGCAAAGACTTGGAGAAACACACTAATATGGTACGGTTACGTTAGTACTTCCAGATGCTGACTGGGCTCATGTGATTTGTGTTTGGGATTCTGTTTGAAGACTGCCGTATATGATGCAAGAGTGTTGTGCAGAATGGAGGATCTGCTTTGTTGTATTTTTGTCTGTGCTTGCCGGAAGCTGGAGGGAGAGCAGGAGAGGGAGAGGAAGTGCTGCTGAGCACAGACGTCTGTTGCAAAGCATGGAATATGGCCCATACTTTTAAAATAGGCAGGAACAGAAAATATAAGGTACAGGGATTTCTTGTGTGATCAAGATACAAAAATTACACAGGAACCAAAACAGAACACAGACCACAACTTCATTTTTAAACTTTATTGAAGGAAAGCATTGTTGCGTAAGGTACAACAAATATTGCAAGCTACTATTCTCGCATTTGTTCTGCATGCAAAACAGGCAGTAATTTTAAGTATTATTATTGATCTCTATCTTGATTGGCCACCTAGAACTCCCTCCAGTCCAAACTACTTAAAAGCCTTGCTTTGTTCCAATTACACGGCAATGGTCAGGAAAGAGAAAAGGGAACATTTGAGCTCTACAACCAGGGAGGGGTTGGGAAGAACAGTGACCCATGAGCTCCAGGAAGAGATGAATTAAGAATCGGATGGGCATGACCTAGGAGAGTCTGGATGGAAGTGGCTCCAGCCTCCCCCCTGACCATCCTGACTGTGAGTATTGGTTGGGATGCTCTAACAAGGCAATTAAGGACTGACCTTGAGACATTTGAAGGCAGTCCTGTATCGAGAAGTTTTCAATGTTGGATGGTTTTATGTATTTTTATATTCTCCTGGAAGCTTCCCAGAGTCTACAGGCCCAGGGTGTGCAGCCTTCCTCTGCTCAAGTGAGCTACCAATTAAGGAGGTCACACAGTGGAATGAGATATAATCAGGCCACAACTTTATTGACTACAGATGAAGTAGTTTGCCTATAGGCATTGGGTAAGCATTTATTTCCAGTCTGCCTACCGGAAATGACATCAGGGTCAACCCGGCAGTGGGGATTCCCATGACTTACATCAAATAGGGGGATCTCCACAGGGATCCCTACCCCTAAGAATGCTGAGGCCCAAGCCCCTCCCCCCATTTGGGCAAAGGGACAGAAGCAACTCCATCACATGCCTCTTTAACAGGATACCCTATTTCTGGAGGGGAAGGCCAGGGTACAACCCCCCTCCAACCAAGGCTAAGGCTACCCAACGCCTAAACCACCAAAGTTGTGACGATTGCTACAGGATTAGGCAAAACCTCCAGATCATAGCCAATTCACCAGGTAGGCAAATTCCTACCGGGCACCAACAATACAGCGACCACCACAGCCATAGCCAGGTCAATTCAATTTGTAAATGCAAAATGGGTGGGTTGATCCACCGAAGAATGCTAGACATCAGGGGCTGGCGTGGGCTGTTTTAAATCCCCCCGGAGTAGACCTGCAATTGACCCATTTGGCAGGCTGATGAAGAGCAGGATTTCAAACCAGGAGTATGAGCCGAAGGGGGTACCTAAAAGGGGGTAAACAGACATCTGGGGCTACACATTTAAGATGAGTGGGGATCAATTTATTATTATTTTTGTGTTATGGTTATTGTTATTACTACTATTACTATTATCACCAGTGGTGTACTAGTGGTGGCAGTGGTAGAATCACAGTCTTGGGGTGGGGTTTCTTGCTTTTCTGTGTTTGCTCTGTCATTTGAATTGGAATGGCAGAAGGAAGACCAGACATCCGTCAAAAGCAAAGGATATGAAATGTTCTAATATTATGTTTTTCAAAGGAGAAAGTGAAAGAGAAGGAGAAAGATTGGCTACCCACCCTTTACCATGAGGTTTCTGGATGGGTTAAAACAATAGAAGAATAGAACAGTAATATCAGTCAAAACACATGTCAGTTTCACAGCATTGTACTTTAAGTTCCTCTCCCCTTTGCGTTCCGCAGAATTCTTTATTCTGAGCTTTGCCACAAAATTTCAAGGTCTGCAACTCCTTATTTGGACCTGGCGAGAGAAAGAGAAGTGCATATGTTGATACTAACTAGTGAGTGGAGTCCATAGTTCATACCAAAAAAGAGACAACCTCACAGCACATTGAAATAAACTCCATTTTAAGCTCCATTACAAGTGCATACCTAAAACTGATTTTTCCCCCATGCTAAAACTACTAGTGTCAACATTAAAATAAAATTAAGTTAAAACATGCGCAAAATACATCGCCACATAAAACAAACCCTTAAATCTCAGAATTTCCACCACTGTTGTCTAAAATAAATCCTAAATACCTTTCCTTCAGACTGAAAAATAGGCTACTTTCCAAGTGACATGCCAGTTAGTTCCTTGAAGCAGAAACCTTATTTTCCTTGTTCCTCGCCAACATTTCATCATCTTAAGCAAGGTCCCTCTATGTAATATGGCTTAATATAAGACTATAGCTGGCATTTAAGACTCTAATGAAGCAGCTTTTCCAGTACTGCTGGAAGACTGTTGCCCAGTCTGTCTTGCTGTGATATGTCCATGAATCTCCCCAGCTGCAAAATTGAATCCATGTGTTCAAAATGGAGCTGGGGAAAAGCTTTCTAATACTTTTTTTCATGGGAAATGCTTGGTATTTTTCATATTGCTGCTGCAACTTTGCACTTGCCAAGCAATGCCCAATATTTGGCAGCTCTGTCAATTTGTCCATTAACCACTCTGTTAAGAGGTGTTACTATTAGAGATTACCGCCCACACACTTCTGCTGCGCTTTTCTGCTTGTGTGGCGGCACCTCGGTAAAACCACTTCTTACTGTTTGTAGCAGAATTTTCCCCAGAGGCAGAGGACAAGAACAGGAGTCATACTCAAATTCACAGTCAAGAGCTTCTTTATTGCTTGACTGGTTGCACAAGCATTTCTGTTACTCTTATGTACAAGCTATTTACATTCCTTCTTTATCTCTCCAGCACAGTATAATTTCAGTCCATTAATTAACAATCTTGACACAGCAAAACTCACAGTATCAGCAGCACATATTGTCTTCCTCCCCACCTCGTTGTTGTTGGGCGCACTGATGGTGTGTGATTTCCTGGTGCAGAAATTGCAACTGCAGCTTCCTCCCTTTATTTGCACCTCCAGCTGACACCAATGAAGCCTAGAGTACCACTACTATACACTAAAGAAAATTCTGGAACCCTCCTTAAAGCTTCCAGGAACTTTTGTCTGTTTCTTAAAGAATGTTTGCCTAACAGTTACTCCTTACATTACCAAGTGAATTCAGTCGCAGTCTCTATAGAGTTGGACGAGCCTGCTGTATAGGGAAGTTTTTAAAATGTTTAATGTTTTATTATGTTTTTATATCTTTTGGAAGCTTCCCAGAGTGGCTGGGGCAACCCCGTAAGATGTGTGGGGTATAAATAATAAAATTGCCATTGTGGAATGGGATATTCCCATTTTCATCAGAGAAATGAAGAGGTTACCAGAGCATAGAATAGGCAAGTCATAGTCACAGAAAGGCCTTCTTACCTGCCAATCTTTCTGTCATTACACAGAATAGCCCCGTACATATCAAATCATTTGGTTTACATGGCTTGCCAGGACCAGTTGACGTGCATTTTCTGCATTTCACAGCATCTGCTGTAGGAGGCACAAAAATTTGTTTTATTGTTTCTTCCTGAAAGCATTGAAAGCATCACCTTCACCCATTGGTCACTAAATCCGGGGCTTCATTAGGAGGTAGACGAGGGGTCTGAAGCCCCAAGAACTCCTACCACTTTCCTCATTTATATTAATTTTCTTTCCTGGATGTACTGCAAAGCATTGTACCAAGTGAGACCCCTTTTTTTTTTCATTTGTGGAGGAACCAATTGATTTTCAGTCTCCCAACCCATAAAATCCTATAGGCACCCATAGCTGTCAGAATAGATCCTAGAGCAGTAGGATTTTTTCCCCCATCAGAAAGTCTGACCAAATTTACATCTCTGCGGATGGGGAAACTCTATGCAGATTCCTAGCATGCTCCTGTGCCCTTAGTCTAGCAACACATTAAACCCAGACAAGGGAATCCTCTATTTTCCAAAGATGGTGCTCCCAATGAGCTCTAAACTATTGGGCTCCACTTTTAGACCTGGCAGAAACAGCTGGAATATACGCCCATTGGTCATATTCAGTGCACTCATGACGTTAGTGAAAGGATTGTGCCTTTGCAACAGAAGTTCTCCCTTTCACTCCTCCCCAATGCCTGCTTCGTATCATGCCCAAATTTTCCTCCGGCAGTTTGGGGAATGCACTGAATAGATTTAGGGCCTACTCAGGAGGTGGAGGGAAGTCCCATTGTGAAGGCACTAATGGCAGAACGTATTTAATGTTACATGAGACATTTTCTCTCCAACCATACACATATAAAAGGTAAAGGACTCCTGAACAGTGAAGTCGATTCAAAGGCGATGATGGGGTACGGTGCTCTTCTTGCTTTCTGACATTTGTCCACAGACAGATTTCAGGGTCATGTGGCCAGCAGGACTAAACCACTTCTGTGGCAATGGAACACCGTGACAGAAGCAAGAGCGCATGGAAATGCCATTATCCTTCCCATCACTATGGTATCTATTTATCTACTTGCACTGGCATGCTTTTGAACTGCTACGTTGGCAGGAGTTGACAGCGAGCAACGTGAGCCCACCCCGTCATGGGGATTTGAACCGCCAACCTTCCGATTGGCAAACCCAAGAGGCTCAGTGGTTTAGACCACAACACTACCCACATCCTACAGATATACCAGATGTTGGGCAGCCTGATTCACTCCTACATACATACATACAGAGCTGCCTTCCAGCATTTCAAGCTACCGGTCCATTTTGCCCCATTATTGTACCGACTCTCTTCTCCTTAAATTTTTCCACTGGAGATGCTAAGGGATTAACCTGGGGCTTTCTGCATGAAAAGCATGCACAATAACACTGAATTATTGCAGACCTATGGCAGAAGGCATTTCCCCCCACCACCCCAAAGTATATCTCTCCGGCTACTAATAGAGTCAACCTATGTAAAACAGTAGCTGCTTCTTCTTTTACCTCTTCTGGGATGGGGGTAATACTTACCTCCACTCCTGAGGCAAAGAAGAAAGCAGAATGTAAGTAGCCAGACCTGAAGCAGACGTGCCCTTCGATTACCAAGAAACAAGCTCTGCTCCATTGGAATGCCTTTTGTATGGAGAGAGAGCTTTGGAAGGCTAGCAGCTGAGAAACCGCAGGTTTCCAGGCCAGGCAGGAACACACTGTTCAGTCTGAGGAGCCGAGTTCAAGACATCCATTATATAAGGCCGAAAGGAACTTTCTTGGCTTCTTGCCTCATCCTGGTGGCCTTGAAAGGTCCCAGGAGCCTCTGGCAATATCCTGGGTTGACAGTGAAGAATAGCAAGGATGAAGGCAGTGGTTGCCTTGGGCCATTTCACGCACAAAGAGCTGGTTGTTAGGACAAATCCAAATGGGCTGAGGGATCAGCTGAATGCTGCACAAAACGTCCCAGATCTCATCTTTTGTGGAAGAATTGCTTGCTCCTTTCACTGGGTTCCCTGATCAGCTCTGGGTTTCAATTGTGACACGAAGATGTTTTGAGGAACCAATACTCAAATAGCCTGCCTTCTGGCTTGATCATCCATATTGCTAGAAAGTTCTGTTAGAAGGAGCTCACTTTTTTATTCTGTTGCTGCTCACAGCAGTATGAAAGGTGTGCACAAGTCTGTTTCTCTGTCCACCTTCCGTGAGTGATACATGGTGAAGGAATGATCACCGGGTGGGAAGCACACTTCCACCTGCCGGGTGTGGAGCACACTTCCACCCGCAGACAAAGCCACAGCTGTCTGAACATCATGCCTTCTATCTAACCTTTGCTCTCTTAGTGGTCTGCTGTGCCCTGTCTGTGACCTTTGTCTCCTTCATCATACATGGTTCAAGGGGGAAATGATGCGGTGGAAACAGGTGCCAAAATAACTTTGTACCACGCCTCGATCTCAGGATTGGAAGATGTGTAAAGGTCACAGTCCAAAATCTATCTAACTGGTTTTGCATATTGTGCTAATAAAAAGAGCTTCGGCAGAGCTAGCTGACAGCTTGCTTATGCACAGCTCACCTGCATTACCAACTCCTGCCTCGTGTCCTTCACTTCCCATAGTCCTTTAATATTGCATCCATCTTAGACCATGTTACGGAAAAGGAGCAATGCGGCAGCGAGCCGCAGCTGGCTGGAAAGCAAAACAGGAAGTGAATGTTTGGGACTGTGCCGTGGGAACGAAGGGGCAGTCTATTCACTGTGCTGAGCACTGGATGTTAGCTCAGAGTGTCATTTGACCTGTACTGGAAGTACAGGGGTGGAGTTTGTCTCTCTGCTGTTGGTGTTTGGAGAGTGCAGACGCGTTTCTCTGTACTGGTGCAAAGACAGAAATAAAGGCATGTAAATACATTTCTGTCTGTCTCTTTCCCCTCCCTGGGGGGGAGCAGGGAGCAGGGAAGAGTGGTGTGTTCTTCTCGCGCTTGAGGAGGATCGCCGATAGTGACCTAGCCTGTATCCTGCCGGGAAACGCAGACGGGGAGGTCAACAAGGAACTCAAGCCGGGTGCCTGGAGAGTGGCCAGTTTCTCCTGATAAGGCTTGATTCCAACATCTGGTAGCAATCGCCGATGGTTCTGATCCATGGAAATCTGCAAGAGAGGTTGATGGATCGTTCTTCATCCTCTGCACCAAGGGAAGGAAGATAAAGCTTTGTGCAGCTGGAAGCTACACAGACGGCTGGGCATCAAGAACGTGAATGCCGAGCAACGGAGCCCCAAAGGTATGGTGAATTTATGGCTGTAAAGTGAACGCGTGAAGAAGCAATCTTTGGTTCACTGAAGTGTCTGCGTTTGAGAGAAACCAGCACTGGGATACGACAGCCGAATACCTCGCATACCTAGATAAGATAACACTGGTATGCACAGTTGCTAAGCAACGAGAAGTCAGTGAAGTGGAGTGGAAACTTACTGACTGGGGGCTGGAACACGGAGTGTGTTTTGTCTACTTCGCTGTTCTTTGCAATGACTTTTAAGCAGCTTGCGGTTTAACTGCCAAGTGGAGAAGGCAGTAAACAACCAAGAGTGACTCTTGGAAATTACAGGTTCGAGAGTGAGAGCTGAGGCTTGGATTCAAAATGGATGCCAAGAAGGGGGGAGGCTTACCTTACCCACCTCCACTGACTAATGGCAATTATTCATCTTGGTCTATAAAGATGAAAGCCCTGCTACAGAATCAGAGGATTTTTGGCGTGATTGAGAACCCCATCCCTGCAGCACCAACGCCAGGTTGGAATTCACAGAATGTGAAAGCCAGGACGGCTATAATTCTGTGTGTCTCGGATGACCAACTCGTGCCTATCCGGAATTTAGAGAACGCACGAGAGATTTGGGAGACACTGCGTAGAACACATCAGAGAGATGCTGGTTCTTCAGCGTTGCTGCATTTTGAAAAGCTGACCAATCTGAGGCTTGCGCCTGATGGTGATGTACAAGCGCATTTGACAGAGATGAAGTTCCTGCGCCAGCAGATGGCGGAACGCAATTTCCCTCTGCAGGAGGAGATATTCTGCTTCATGATTATAAACAGCCTAAATCGGACTAATAAAACGGTTGCTAGTCAGCTTGGTTCCCTACCGGCCGCGCACCTCACGGCGGAGAGAGTGTGTGCCGTGGTTCTGAATGAACAAGACCGCCTTGCTGCACTGCATGTGAAGGACAGGGGGAGGGAGGCACGGAGTTCTGACTCCCCCACTGCTGTTGCTACTGAAGAGCAGGCTGTAGCTTGGAACATTGTCCGATGTTACAATTGTGGACATACTGGGCATCTTCAGCGGAACTGTAAGAAGCCACGTGAGCAGAAAGGAGCCAAGGGGAGCTCTGCAAAGCCTGAGGCGTCAGGCAAAAGTCGTACCAAGTCCCAGGTGAAACCTGCAAAGGCTTTGATGTCAAAAGGAACCACACCAGAAGTGGAGAACACATTTGTCATTGACACGGGTTGCACAAAACACATGACGCCACACAGAAGTCTGTTTTCGACGTTTAAGAAGCGAAGCTTCACTGTGAAGCAAGCCAACGGTCAGGAGCTGGAGGCGACCGGGTTTGGAACTGTGTATCTTGAGAGTCTGAATTTGACTATTAACAATGTGCATTTGGTTCCTGAGTTAAAGTTCAATCTGCTGAGTGTTTCGCAGATTGCAAAAAAGGACTGAAATTGTCCTATGATAGTGAAAGCTGCAAGATCTTCAAAGATGGAGAGCTGTATCTTTCTGCCAGAGAGAAAGATGGACTGTATTTGTTGACTTTTGATCAAAGTGATTACATGAAATGTAATTCATCTGATTCTAACATGATTTCTCTCGCAGGTGTGACGAAAGATGCCAGGAAGGTGACCAGGGTCGACAGCGCATTTCAGCGGGTGTATGCTGATGTGATTGGTCCTCTAGCACCATCTAGAGGCAATGCAAGATATTATCTTCTGTGTGTGGATTATTTCTCTCATTATGTGTGGGTATTTATGTTAGAGAAACCACAAGAAGCCTTAGAAAGGTTTAAAGAGTTTTGTGACAAGGTTAAGAATGTGCATGATGCTAACATTGATTGTCTTTTCACAGATGAAAAGCCAGTTTTTCTTTTACAGGATTTTCAGGAGTTCCTGGATGAGAAAGGGATAAGGCACAAGGTTGCTGTTTCTGCGGAAGCATGGAACAGAAGTGTCTGTGTATGGGTGAACAAAGAATTGCAAAAGGGGATGAATGCACAATTGCTGAGTTCACATTTGCCACATGAGTTTTGGGCGGAGTCGTTAATGTCTTATTGTCACACGTGGTTGAGAAAGGTTTCAAAAGATTTGGGAAGTTCTCCTTTTGAGAAGCTGTTCCATATAAAACCTTCTGTTGCCCATTTTAAGGTGTTTGGGTCTCATGTGAGAACAGAAGCTCCAGGTGGAGTAAAGAATGCCAGAGGCATTTTTGTGGGATATGAGAAGGGTCTCTACAGAGTAATTTTGTCTGAATCTGGTCAGGTGATTCTCACAAAATTTCTAGAGTGCTCCTGGACAGGAGAGAGTAATGGTTCACACATTTCCCACTGAGGACAATTCAGATGATGATGATGATTTTACTGATTACAGTGGTACTGAAAATTACAGTGATAGCTCACAGAGCTCAGTTGACACAGTCATTGAGAGGAAATCTCACACAATGGATAGGCCTTCACAAATGAAGGAAGAACCACTGTTTACTATTGGAACTGGTTCTCCAAAGAGTCCTGAGACTGAACCAGTGAGCAGAGAGGATCAGCACCTCATACACAGGTCTGAGAGAGATACAAAGGGTGTACCACCCAAGAGGTATTCAAAAGAGTTTGCTAACTTAGCTGTTGCATGTGTTACTATTGTTAACAACCCAAGACAGGTTGAAGCTGTGTCTAAGTCAGAGCTGGCTGGAAAGCAAAACAGGATATGAATGTTTGGGACTGTACCGTGGGAACGAAGGGGCAGTCTATTCACTGTGCTGAGCACTGGATGTTAGCTCAGAGTGTCATTTGACCTGTACTGGAAGTACAGGGGTGGAGTTTGTCTCTCTGCTGTTGGTGTTTGGAGAGTGCAGACGCGTTTCTCTGTACTGGTGCAAAGACAGAAATAAAGGCATGTAAATACATTTCTGTCTGTCTCTTTCCCCTCCCTGGGGGGGAGCAGGGAGCAGGGAAGAGTGGTGTGTTCTTCTCACGCTTGAGGAGGATCGCCGATAGTGACCTAGCCTGTATCCTGCCGGGAAACGCAGACGGGGAGGTCAACAAGGAACTCAAGCCGGGTGCCTGGAGAGTGGCCAGTTTCTCCTGATAAGGCTTGATTCCGGCAGTTCAAAGACATAGGACCCGGAAACAAAAGCAGGTGAGCCCATGTCATACATGTGCCTCTTGATGGATTTTTGTGGCTCCACAGCATTGGTTATAGATGCCAGTTTAACAAGTTATCAGTTGGTTTGTGTGGTAAAGTATCAATTTACCACCATCAGCTGAAGGGCAGGTTTTGCTACCACTGTTCCCAAGGGCAGTGATTGCCTTTCCTCTGATTGGAATGAATGACGACTCTTCACGTGCAGGGGAGTAGGTCAAGTGTTGCAGTTGAGAGAACTATGGGCAGAAGCTGAAATCTGTTCTCTGACTTTTGACTGCTATACCCAGGATGCCCAACCCACCTGCCCCTAGTTAGATAGCCCAATCTTGCTCTAGATGGAAAAATCTGGTAATAACTAGTAGCAACTGGTCAGCTTCTGAAAAAAAAACCAAGTTGCTTGGCTTGAGGAACCAGGTTCAACATAGCCATTATATAAAGCCAATAGGAACCTTATTAGCATCTCAGGGCACCTGATCCTGATGGGGATCTGGAAACATGCTGGGGTGTCTGAGGAACAACAATGATGTGGGGAGTGTAGGTACCACTCCGACAGGAAGGTAAACGGCATTTCCATGTGCTGCTCTGGTTTGGGTGTTCTGTTGCACCAGGAGTAGCTTAGTCGTGCTGGCCACATGACCCAGAAAAACTATGGACAAACCCCGGCCCCCTCAGCCTGTAAAACAAGATGTGCGCCGCAACCCCAGATTCGTCTGCGACTGGACTTAACTGTCAGGGATCCTTTACCTTTACCTTTACCTTTACTATTATTTAAGGCTAGGAGGAACCTTCTTGGCTTCTTCTCTCATGCTGGTAAGCTTGAATGGTGCAAAGGTAAAAGGTAAAGGACCCCTGGACGGTTAAGTGCAGTCAAAGGGAGCTATGGGGTGCAGTGCTCATCTCGGCTTTCAGGCCGAGGGAGCTGGCGTTTGTCCCCAGACAGCTTTCCGGTGCAACAGGAAACCGTGGAGCGCATGGAAACGCTGTTTACCTTCCTGCTACAGCGGAAACTATTTATCTACTTGCACTGGCGTGCTTTTGAATTGCTAGGTTGGCAGGAGCTGGGACAGAGCAACAGGAGCTCACCCTATTGGCAAACCCAAGAGGCTCCATGGTTTAGACCACAGCACCACCGCATGAAGCCTCTGTGAATATGCTTGGGTGGCCCTGAAGAGGAACAGGGATGCGGGTAGTAATTCCTTAAGATGTTAGGTGCATAATGTACTGATTTTTCAGAAAAATCGAAATGGGCTATACAGAATGTCCCAGGCTTCTATGAGCACCTGATGCCAGAGTAGAGTTTCCCTCAGCCAATAAGGGCCTAGCGGCATATTTCCCCAGAACTAATGTGAATCCCCCTTGTGCCACAATAGTACGTTTTTGCTGTTCCCAGTGGTCCCATAAACCTAAGGAATAATAAAATACTTGCTTCTAAAAAATTGTTAATCACTTTATCTTGCCCAGGGAAATCCAAATATTGGTAAGTGTTCTTTGTGTTTAGTCAATCAGCCAGCTACAAATTCACCTAACCATAGTATCACCTAGTCCACATCTTACCAACTTCTCCTCAAAACTATCACTGAGGACTTTGTTTGTTTTCCATACTCTGTGCATTGGTATAGGGACAACTAAGACCATTAGTAATTCCCTCCAGCTGCTTCCTTCTTTTGCTTGCTTGCCCTTTAGTAGGTTTCTCAGTTTCCTGTGCATCCATGAAGCACCAGCACCCAACACCAGTTGTACTTTCTCATTAAAATTCCCTCAGTCTTGAGGAAAGGAAAAGATAAGGTACAGTGATTTCTTTTGTGTTCGAGTTACAATAATTACACAGGAACCAAAATAGAATACAGACTGCAACTTGATTTTTAAACTTCATTGAAAGAAAGCATGATGGTTTGCATGATGGTTGCTGCTGTCAAGAGCAGGTTTTTGTCTGTGTTTGCATACATTTGGACACCATTTTGAAGCCAGATGACAGACTGGAAGCAAAACAGAATACAGACCACAAGTTCACTTACAAACTTTATTGAAAGAAAGCATTGAAGCATCCAATAAAACAATATCACAAGGTATTATTCTTACGTTATTCTGCATGCAAAACTAGCAGTAATTTTAACTGTTATTATTGAACTCTATCGTGACTGGCCACCTAGAACTCCCACCAGTCCAAACTACTTAAAAGCTTTGCTACGTTCCACTTGCATTGCAATGTTCAGGAAGGACAACAGAGAACAAACTCTCTCTGCCCAAGAAGCCTTGGAGGAGCAGGGTTCCATGAGCTCCAGAAAGAGAGGAATTGAGAATCTGATGGACAGGGTCCAGGAGAAGCTCCAGCTCCTTACCTGACCATCCTGGCCGTGAGTATGGGATGGGATGCTCTAACAAGGCAATTAAGGGCTGGCCAATCAGGACTGCTCCCAGAGTTAGGTTGCATGCTGTTCTGCAAAATGTAAAATCACAGCCTAGGCATGGGATTTGTTGCTTTCCTATGGTTGTTTAGAGATCACAGAGTTTTGAGTGCAAGACTGAGAGCAGTGAGGGAGAATATTGGTGTGAAAAGAGGTTTTTCAAAAATTGGTGCCCTAATCTGAAACAAAACATTGCAATCGGTTGGGGTAGATGCTTCTGCTCCAGAGCATGGAAGCACCACCCAAGTTTGTACTTGTATTTGCTTTCAATGAACCTTGTCAGGTTAGTATATTTGATAACATCTTCTGTGATTTGCCAAGTTCAAGCAGGGATTGGCGAGTGATAAAGAGGCATGTCTATCAACTCTCCAAGGAACGTCCCACCCCACCCCAGTACCCAAGTCAATTATGCACTTTTGCGTGGGGAAGTTACTTTTCAAACTATCAGACAGTGAAGGAGTGCATAAATGAGTGAGCACAAATGAGTGGTCCTCCTCCCGGGAGCAGGAAGGAGAAATGAATCATAGAATCATAGAATCATAGAGTTGGAAGAGACCACAAGGGCCATCGAGTCCAACCCCCTGAATGAAGTTGTGAACTGAATGAGTGTTTGATTAACAAGTATGGATAGCCAAATTGGGGGTTTCCTGTGCTCGTGGAGGCTTCCCAATGCACTTAGGGTGCTGGAAAATCATTGGTCTAAGATATATGGCAGCCCTGCACAAATACAGAAGACTCCCCAGGTCACACAGTCAGCCACCATTTTGTGGAGGACGATGAGGCTGTTGGGTGTGGAATGTCCCCTGAATGTGATTTTTGGACGTGGCATCAGAATATTTGTGTAGGGCTTTTGTCTGTCATTTGACTTGAATCCATTGAAAGGAAAGGATATGAAATCTTCTAATATTACGTCTCTCAAAGGAGAAAGAGAAGGAGAACGATTTGTTACCCACCCTTTTACCATGAGGTTTCTGGATAGGGGTAAACAACTTAAGAATAGAATAGTAAGATCAGTCAAAACATAAGTCAGTATGGCAGCATGCTACTGTCTTTTTCACTTTCCCTGGTATCACTTTTCCACAGAATTCTTTCCAACTGTCAGCACCACATTCTTTGACATAAGTAATCACTTCACCGCTTTGACCTGGCGAGAGAAAGAGAAGTACTTATGTTGATATTAACTAGTGAATGAAGAGAATTTTACTGAATTAGTCCATAGTCGGTATCAAGAGATACTCCACATCAAAGTAAATTACATTTTAGACATCATTTTAAAATGTGCACTTAAACAGAATTTTGAATTTATGCTGCTAAATGTCAACATTAAAATAAAATAAAGTTAAAACTTATGAAAGATACATGTCCTTTAAAAAAACAACAACCGGCCCTTAAATCTCAGGTCGTCCTAGTCCCAGCATAGAAAAAGGAAGGATGTTGACAATAAATACTTACCATAAGTCTCTACCATAATACAGAATGGTCCCTCACATGTCTTCCCCTTTGGTTCACATGGCTTGCCAGGACTAAGTGACTTGCATTTTCTGCAGTTCACAGCATCTGCTGTAAGAGACAGCATTTCATTTGGGTAGGAACCAACCAATATTCAATGTCCTAAACCACCAAAATCCTGCTGGCACACATAGCTGTCAGAATCGATCCCAGAACAGCAATAGAATAATGCTTTCCCCCTTGGAAAGTGAGACTAAATTTGCATTTCTGTGTATAGATTAAGAGATGGAAATTGTATGCAAATTTGTGGCAAGCTCCTGTACCCTGAGACTAGCAACTCCTTCCACCTAGACAACTAGATCCTCTTTTCCAAAGATGGCACGATCTGTCCTGCAGCTTGCTATGTTCATGCTTTGATCAGGAGCCAGGAGAAAAGCATCTTCCTCCCTCTGGTAAAAGGGAGGCTGAACTCTACCCTGAAATTGGCTCAAAGGTACAGAATTCCACCTTGAGAACTGGCTTTAACCTAGAAGTTGCTGAATTACAACTTATCACTAAACTGAAAACTATGTATAGACCTCATCTTAATAGAGATATTGGATTCCTGTCTCATTACATATGCTAATCATCTGCATACTATCCCTTGCTTTTTTCTGCAGGACGAACTGCAGTCATTAACAGTCGTCAACAGGCTTACCAAACCCATTGAGTCAATCACCCACCTCCTACTACCCTCCTGAGAAAAACCCCTCCCCACCCTCCCACTATATGTAAGGGTCAGGTGACTTCTGTTTCAGTGTACCTATTCAGGGACTGGTGGGTGGGGACCATACTTACCTCCAGTCCTGAAGCAAAGCAGAACACAGAACGTAAGTAGCCAGACCTGAACCAAACGTTGGCCGCGGTTCTCAAGAAACAAGCTCTGCCCCATCGGAAAACCTTCTTGTATGAAGCCCTTTTGCTTTCGAAGGCTGATAGCTGAGAGACTACGGGATGGCAGGGCAGATCGGTTTTAGTTGCTCAAGCTCTGGTCAGGAACACGCTGCTCTGTTTGAGGAGCCAGGTTCAAGATATCCATTATATACGGCTGGGAGGAACCCTCTTGGCTCCTCGCCTCATCCTGATGTCCTTGAAAGGTCCAAGGAGCCTCTGGCAATATCCTGGGGTCACTCTGAAGGGTAGCGGAGAGTGAAGGCGACGGTTGTCTTGGGCCCTTTCAGGCATAAAGTGCTGATTGTTAGGACAAATCCAAATGGACTGAGGGATCAGCTGAATGGTGTACAGAATGTCCCGGACCTCAGTAGATGCCTGATGCTATCTCATGAGGGTTTTCTGTCCAGCTCCAGGTTTCAATTGTAATAGTACAATGTGCCGAGCAGGCAACTCTCAACCAGCCTGCAGATGAATAATAATAATAATAATAATAATAATAATAATAATAATAATAATACTTTATTATTATTATTATTATTTATATCTCACCATCTGGCTGGGCTTCTCCAGCCACTCTGGGCGGCTTCCAACAAAATATTAAAATACAGAAATGCATCAAACATTAAAAGCTTCCTTAAACAGGGCTGCCTTCATATGTCTTCTAAAAGTCTGGTAGTTGTTGTTCTCTTTGACATCTGGTGGGAGGGCATTCCACAGGGTGGGAGCCACAACCGAGAAGGCCCTCTGCCTGGTTCCTTGTAACTTGGCTTCTCGCAGTGAGGGAACCACCAGAAGGCCCTTGGCACTGGACCTCAGTGTCTGGACAGAACAATGGGGGTGGAGATGCTCCTTCAGATATACTGGAACGAGGCCATTTAGGGCTTTAAAGGTCAGCACCAACACTTTGAATTGTGCTTGGAAACATACTGGGAGCCAATGCAGGTCTTTCAAGACCAGTGTTATGTGGTCTCAGTGGCCGCTCCCAGTCACCAGTCTAGCTGCTTCATTCTGGCTTAGTTGTAGTTTCTGGGTCACCTTAAAAGGCAGCCCCACGTATAGCACATTGCAGTAGTCCAAGCGAGAGATAACCAGACCATGCAACACTCTGGCAAGGCAGTCTGCGGGCAGGTAGGGTCTCAGCTTGCGTACCAAATGGAGCTGATAAACAGCTGCCAAGGACAGAGAATTGACCTGCGCCTCCATGGACAGCTGTGAGTACAAAATGACTCCCAGGCTGCGCACCTGGTCCTTCAGGGACACAGTTACCCCATTCAGGACCAGGGAGTCCTCTACACCTGCCCGCCTCCTGTTCCCCCAAAACAGTACTTCTGTCTTGTCAGGATTCAACCTCAATCCATTAGCCACCATCCATCCTGCAACTGCCTCCAGACACACAGGATGTTCACCGTCTTCACTAGTTCTGATTTGAAAGGGAGGTAGAGCTGGGTATCATCCACATATTGATGGGCAAACCCACAGCCCAAACCTCCTGACAGTGGCGTAGCGTGGGGGGTGCCAGGGGTGCCGGCCGCACCGGGCGCAACATCTGGGGGGGGGCGCGAGTCCAGAGGGAAGGGACAAGTTCCTTCCTCCGCCGGGCTCCCCGCCGCCACCGCCAGCCTTGCGCCCTAGCGCGCGCGCCCCCCCCCCGCCGCCACGGCTGCACTCCACTCACTGCTCGCAGGAGGAGCAGCCGCTGCAGCAGCGCCGGCACCGCCACCGACGCCTGGCCAGGCACGGGCAGCCTCCGCACCCCGACGCCATCCCCTCGGCCCAGCCACAGGCGGTGGCTGCTTCTGCCGACTGGGAGGGAGGAGAGCTCCGAGGGGCCTCGCCGCGCCCTGCTCTCCCCAAAGCCCTCCGAGAGGAAGCCGGCGGGCGGGCGAGGGTCTCCCGGCAGAAGGGGGCGCCGCTGGCTCCGGCTCTCAGCCGCGGGGGGGGGGGAGGACGGAGCACGGCTGGAAGCCCCCGGACCTGGCCGGGAAGAGGAGAGGCGCTCGCCAAGCCCGGATCTGGAGCTCCACCTACAGCCCAAGGAGAGGAGGGGGCGGGGAGGCGCCCGAGGGGAGGGGGCTTCGGCTGCCTCGGCCCGCGGGGGCTCCGCAAATAAAAAATTTAATAAATTCCTGCTACAGCCTTTGGGGGGGGTCCTTGGCTCCTTCGCTCGCCCCCAGCCCCAGTGGCGTAGCGTGGGGGATGCAGGGGGGCCGGGCGCAACATCTGGGGGCGCGCGCTCGCACTCCAGTGTTAGGGGGCGCAAATTACTTGCCTTGCCCTGGGTGCTGACAACCCACGCTACGCCACTGCCTCCTGATGATCTCTCCCAGCGGCTGCATGTAGATGTTGAAAAGCATGGGGGAGAGGACAGAACCCTGAGGCACCCCACAAGTGAGAGCCTAGGGGTCTGAACACTCATTCCCCACCACCACTTTCTGAAAACGGCCCAGGAGGAAGGAGTGGAACCACTGTATGACAGTGCCTCCAGCTCCCAGCCCATCTAGACAGTCCAGAAGGATATTATGGTCGATGTATCAAACGCCACTGAGAGATCCAGCAGAACTAGGAAAGAGCTCTCACCTTTGTCCCTAGCCCGCCGGAGATCATCAACCAGTGTGACCAAGGCAGTTTCAGTCCTATGATGAGGCCTGAATCCCAACTGGAAGGGATCCAAATGGTCCGCTTCTTCCAGGCATGCCTGGAGTTGTTCAGCAACCACTCGCTCAATCACCTTGCCCAAGAATGGAAGATTTGAGACTAGGCGATTGTTGGCCATATTGGCCGCATCTAAAGATAGTTTTTTATGAAGCGGTTTGATAGCCGCCTCTTTTAGCAGGTCTGGGAAGGCTCACTCACAGAGAGAAGCATTCACCACCCCGCGAAGCCCATCGCCCAGCCCTTCCCAGCTAGCTTTTATTAGCCAGGATAGACAAGGATCAAGGAGGCAGGTGGCTGGTTTCACTTGTCCAAGCAGCCTGTCCACATCCTCGGGGGTAACAGATTGGAATCGATCCCACACAAATTGACTAGACAGGACTCTAGCACTCTCCTGCCCTGGCCCTGCTCCTATGGTGGAGTCTAACTCTTCCTGAATCTGAGGGACTTTATCTGCAAAAAACTTTGCAAAATCATTGCAGGAGATCATGTGGCCCGTACTGGGTCCTGATGAAACAGAATGGGTGACTGCTGGCCAGCCCATATTCGTGAATTGTTGTGTTAGCAGCTTTCATTTGCACAGCGTAATGAATGGTATGCACAGCCATGTGTTTCTGCCAGTCTTCCATGAGTTATATATAAGTGATCCTGTAATTTGGCATGTATCTCCGACCTTGCTCAAAGACCTGGGACACTGTAATTGCCATTCCTGCCATCCCCCTTCATCCCCCTTCATGGAAGTTTATGGCTCTACAGTGTTGGCCATAGATCTCAGTGGAGCAAGCTATCAATGTGGCAAGGTATCTATTTAACATGTTTACCTGGCGGAGGGGGATTTTGTGTGTATGGGTGTTATGTACTGAGTTGAACAGGATTCAGAATGCAGCAGTCTGATTGGTCCTAGAACAATGCAGCAGTATGATTGGTCGGCAGGAGCCACGCAATCCAGCTCTAGATAGAAGTGAACCCACAACCTGATTGGCCTACAGGAGAATTCCGGAATTAGACAATCACGTGCAGCCCATTGTGTAAATAATGTATATAAAGCAAATACTTTGAGGGGACTTCCATTCCCTCCTCACCACTATGAGCTGAATAAAGAGCATGAAATCCACTCTCAACTCTGAGTATATTTCAATGTGTTACTCTTAGTATTAACTAATGAGACCTATAATGGAAGGAGTGTGTTTGCAAGGGTTTGGGGTATGCAGGCCTCCATCAGAGACAGTTTGGATGACATACTATGCAGGCGCTGAGTGGATTTCTGTGCAACCATTTTGACCTTGCCCCAGACACTCCCATGGCTTGTAAATTGGACAAATTAAATTGAACCGTTTTTCCTCAAAAAGACTGCACCTAAATCCTCAGTAAAATGCCATTTTACAATGAACCATAGAAACAAGTATTGTGTAGCGGGAGGGAGGGGGGGAGAATGAAAAAAAGAAATTTAGAGGGCTCCGTCTGCCACAACACTAAGTTTTGGAATATCCCAATCAGTCAGTCACCAGAAGGATACAACAGGAAACCAGTCCTCTCTCCAAATGCAAAAACTGAATTCACTGGAAGATGATCTGCTAGAGCCAATGCAATTCTGGGCTGCATCAATAGGAGTATAGCATCTAGATCAAGGGAAGTAATAGTGCCACTGTATTCTGCTCTGGTCAGACCTCACCTGGAGTACTGTGTCCAGTTCTGGGCACCACAATTCAAGAAGGACACTGACAAACTGGAACATGTCCAGAGGAGGGCAACCAAAATGGTCAAAGGCCTGCTGTTGATACAACAGCAGCAAGAATACTCATCGCAAGGTATTGGAAGACACAAGATTTACCCACCCTGGAAGAATGGCAGATGAAAGTGATGGACTATATGGAACTGGCGGAAATGACTGGCAGAATCCGAGACCAGGGAGAAGAGTCGGTGGAAGAAGATTGGAAGAAATTTAAAGACTATTTGCAGAAACATTGTAAAATTAATGAATGTTAAAATGATGTTGGATTGAAACCAAGCGGCCTTAGCAACAAGGTTAATAAGAATATGTAAAAATGGATTGATAACGGATGAAAATATAAAGTTATAATATGTTAAGATATAGAGTTAAGATAAAAGAAAGAGGGTAAGGATTTATTGAATTAACTATGTGAACGGGAATACAAAAAAGGGAGGTGTGAGGAGGTCAGGGAAATAAGCAAACGAAATTTAAGATATGAAAAAATTGGTCTGTTTTCAATTATTTTTTATCTACTTTTTCTGTATTTTTTATCTTTTTTTCTATGTATTTTTGTATTTTTTGTTCTTTTTTCTGCTTTCTTTTTATTTTGTAATTTCCCCCCTTTTGTAAAACTTCAATAAATATCTTTAAAACAAAACAAAAAAAAAATGGTCAAAGGCCTGGAAATGATGCCTTATGAGGAACAGCTAAGGGAGCTGGGCATTTTTAGCCTGGAGAAGAGGAGGATAAGGGGTGATATGATAGCCATGTTCAAATATATAAAAGGATGATATATGAAATTAAGTGTGACGTATTGGAATGAAGAAGTTTGAAATAGTATTATGTCTAAATTAAGCGGTTCAGATTATGATAAAGTTATTTAAAATTTGGGACATAAATATTTGAGAAAAATTAAGAATTGAAACAAGGTAATAAATTGCTGTCTATAACTATCTGACTGAGAACGCAGAGAAGGGAGATGCGAGGAAGTCTTAAGATCATGAAAATACGATGTTTAACAACTGTATTTTATACCTATTTTTCCTTTATTCTTTGTTTACCTTTCTTAATCTTATCCTGACTTTTCTGTGGTGATGGTATTTTATATGTTTGGTGGTTTGTTTGTTGCTTAAAGAAAATTGCAATAAATATCTTATTAAAAAAAACACAAATATATAAAAGGATGTCACATAGAGGAGGGAGAAAGGTTGTTTTCTGCTGCTCCAGAGAAGCGGACACGGAGCAATGGATCCAAACTACAAGAAAGAAGATTCCACCTAAACATTAGGAAGAACTTCCTGACAGTAAGAGCTGTTCGACAGTGGAATTTGCTGCCAAGGAGTGTGGTGGAGTCTCCTCCTTTGGAGGTCTATAAGCAGAGGCTTGACAACCATATGTCAGGAGTGCTCTGATGGTGTTTCCTGCTTGGCAGGGGGTTGGACTCGATGGCCCTTGTGGTCTCTTCCAACTCTATGATTCTATGATTCTTAGTATTAACTAATGAGACCTATAATGGAAGGAGTGTGTTTGCAAGGGTTTGGGGTATGCAGGCCTCCATCAGAGACAGTTTGGATGACATACTATGAAGGCGCTGAGTGGATTTCTGTGCAACCATTTTGACCTTGCCCCAGACACTCCCACAGCTTGTAAATTGGACAAATTAAATTGAACCCTTCAAATCAAATCAAATATCTTTAATACGGTCAATGACCAGGAAACAATTTATAAAATATGACATTAAGAGTAATATTGTGCTAGAAGTAGCAGTAAAAAATGGCCAATTCTCAGAGTTGGTGCTTATATTTATGACCAGGTTTCGAGTTTTAGGTTTTTAAAATTCAATTCAGGAGTCGCTACTTTTAATATCGTTCCTTCGATGTTTACAGTTTGGACTCCTTTGTAGACATCATTGCTCGTCTTATTCTTGTTGCAATGTAACAGTACTTTGCCACGGACCTGTTAATTTCGGGCTCTTTGTCAGCTAAGAGGTGTCTGATATAGGTGTCATCTGTGCTACGAGGTATTTTCCTCAGAATCGGTTCGATCAGCTCTTTTCTTGAGTCTCGATATAATGGGCAGTATAAGATGACATGCCCAATGGTTTCGATTTCATTGCTGTTACAGGGACATAATCTTTGTTTGATCGGTGTTTTATTGTATCTTCCCTCTAGAAGAGCTGAAGGGAGAGCGTTGAAGCGGGCCCTGGAAAATGCCCATCGGTGTTTAGCATTGTCTAGAACTTTGAGATAGTTTGCTAGATGGGGCCTTTGGGAATTGTATAGAAGTTTATAAGTTATCGGAAGTTGGTTAAAGTCATTTTGGGTTTCAATGTCCCTGAGCCTTTCTTTGATTATGTTCTTGGCCCTTCCCCTTTCTAAACTTAATAAACACTCTGGGGAGAGACCATATGTGGCCAGTTTTCTGAGAATGCCCTTCAACCAGCTAGATTGAAATTTGTCGAGAAGCATCAGGGAAAGTAGTCCAACCGGCGAGTTGTTAAGTCTTAGCCAAGTGCATAAGGTTCTTATCCATACTTTGGCTTTAATGCTGTATAAGCCCGTTTCCAGTCGTAGGGCGGCATTTGGGACGCATTTAGGTGTTTGCAGGAGTGATCTAAGGAAACCTGATTGTATCTTCTCATATGGGTCTAGATTAGAGAGGGAGACGAGTGGTGCACCATATAGGATTTGTGCTGTTGGTTTTGCCACGAATAGTTTAATTGTAGCAGGAATGAAATTTCCTCCCATTGTACGATGGAATCTTAGGATTGCTGTTGTACTTTTTTGTGCTGTAAAGGAGCTGTAGTTTATGTGGGCAGTCTTCTTCCTTGATGCTTGGAATATCACTCCTAGGTATTTAAAGCATGTCACTTGTTCAATCTCCTGATTGTCTAAATTCCATCTGTATATTTTCCTTTTGTTAGAGAAAACCATGATTTTTGTTTTTTGGTAGTTCACTGCTAGTTTCTCTTCTCTACAATATTGGGACAAGCTGTTAAGAGCTCTTTTGAGGCCCATCTGAGTCTGGGACAGTATAACCGCATCGTCTGCATAGAGTAAGATAGGCAGTTTTTTGTCTGCTAATTTTGGGGCGTGTGTATCCGCTCCTTGTAGGAGGTCTATTAGGGAGTTTATATAGATGTTGAACAAAAAGGGGGCCAAAATGCATCCTTGTTTAACTCCCCTTGTTGTTCTAATAAAATTAGAGAGTTGACCTTCTTGGCTGCATCTTATACGAAGTCGTGTGTTGTTATACAGTTTGTATATTAGTAGCAGCAGACGTCGGTCTATGGATGATTTATTGAGTTTGTCCCAGAGTCGAGTTCTTGAGATGGAGTCAAAGGCTGCTTTAAAATCTACAAATGCTGCGAATAGGTGGTGATTGTGGTGCGACGTGTATTTCTCAGCTAGGTGCTGTAAGATCAGGCAGTGATCGATTGTGGATCTCCCTTGTCTAAATCCTGCCTGTGCATCATCAAGAATCTTCGTTCTTTCTATCCATTCACACAGTTTCTCGCTGAGGTGTTTAGCGTATAATTTACTTATTATATTCAGGAGGCTTATAGATCTATAGTTGGAGGGATCATCCCTCGAGCCTTTTTTATAAATGGGAATAATGATGGAAGTCCCCCAGTCGTATGGGATCTGTGCGGTTCTATCTGTATATGTGAACAGAGAGGCTAGCAAGGGGGCCCACCAGTTCGCATTGGTTTTAAATAGTTCCGCTGGTATACAGTCAATTCCCGGGGCTTTCCTGTTCTTTAGTTGGTCAATCAACAGATGGGTCTCTGTTGATGAGACTGCTGGCCATGGCTGTATCTGATCATCCGGTATGTCTAATGCATAGGACTCAACGCTAGGTTCCTCATAAAGATTATGGAAGTGCGTTTCCCAGGCTTTCATTGATATGCAGCAGGATAGTTGTGATAGGCCCCTATCCGGCTGTACAGCTACGATTCTCCAGAATAATGATGGGTTACTTGATTTGGAGGCCTCTATCAGTTGCTGCCATAATAACTGCATTGCGTATCTTTTCTTTTGTGTCAGAAGTTTTTTATAACTTCTTTTGGCTTCAAGCATCTTTTGTCTGTTATCCTCTGTTGGATTATCCTTATGGCAGATGAAGGAGTGGATCAATGATTTCTTGGAGGTAATACACTCATGATCGAACCACTCCCTGGAAGTTTTCCGATGGTGGGGAGACTTGGAATTCGGTTTTACCACAAACCCTTGAATTTTTTGTATAAGCATTTCATATGTTGTCATCATGTTCGGGGCGCTCTCCTCTATTTCTAAGCATCCTTCCATAATTGCTTTTGAGAGACGGTAGCTCTCCTCAGTTTTGTACCAGTTAGATATCCGCTCGCTCACTTGTCCGTTCCATCTGATTTTCTTGAGGCCTGATCCGGGTGTTAGATCTGGTTGATATCTGTGTTGTGGTTTGGGCAGATCAAAGGGTAAATCACACACGAGGGATAAAGGTAGATGATCACTTTCAGCTCTTGCTGTAATGGTGAATTTTGATATCCTAGGGATCAGGTCCTGGGAAACAATGCAATAATCTATTGTTGACAGTTTGTGTCCTGACCAATATGTGTATTGACCAGGATAATCTCCTTGTATAGCCCCATTCAGTAAGTGTAGATTCTGTCTGTAGGCCATGTGTGCTAAGTGTAGTCCTCCAATGTTGCATGTCTTATCATAGGATGATCTTATCGTTAAGGGTGGGATAGTTTCCATTTCTGGAGGCCATTGGTGGAAATGTGCATATAGGGCGTTGTCGTTAGGGCCCACTCTTGCGTTTAGGTCACCAGCTAGTAATATCATGGCTGACGGGTGTTGTCTCCTCCATTGCACCACGTGGGCTTCCACTTCTTTCCATAGTTGTTCTACTTGTGCCTGCCGATGACATGTAGGTAAGTATAAGTTTATGCATAGCAGTTTGCTTTGTCCGAAATCTAGAACTGCTGCTACAGACCATTCATCATTGGAGGGTAATTGGATAATATTAGCTTGTATCTGCGTTGAGAACAGTAAGGCTAAGCCTCCTTTGGGTCTGCCCCCTCTTTGACTAGGTGTTGCTCTTTTAATACACGAGTGGTAATTGTCCAGGTAGAGCTCGTCTATCGACCAGGTTTCCTGGATGAACAGGATGTCAAATTTAGTGAGGAAGTCCATTAGGTTGGGATCTTTGCTTTTCGCTCCCCACCCTGCGATGTTCCACGTACAGGTGGACAGCTTGTGATTTTTGGTTGTCAGACATCTCAAGGGACGTTCAAACTTAGGTTTATAGCCAGTTTGGGATTTATCATTCATTATGTCCGTTTTGGGGTGTGTAGTGGGACATTTTGGCAGTGTGTGAACTTGGACATACTTTAGTGTCCCAGAGGGGCGTTCTTTCCCCGTGATCTTATATCAGTCCGTGTGAATGGTGTCTAGGACTCCTAGGTTGTCCACAAAGATTGAACCGTTCTTGCCTGGTGGTACCGCTATTTCTGCTTGATGTGTTATTGTTTTCTTTGTTATAGGTGGTTCCGTAGGTCCGAGTTCCTCTGGCGATAGGAATAGCCTTAGTCTCCACTCACTGTTGGATAAAGGTTTTGTGGTATAGGTTGCATAGTTAAATTCCCTGGTGATGGGTGTGGCTAGGAGTGTAATAGATTTCCTTATAGATGCTAATCTTTCAATTAGTGCGTCCTGAGCTTTATGTATTTGTTCAATAGTTGCTATGAAGTGGTTTTCCTTCTCTATGTTGGAGCTTTCATCTGGTACGTGGTTTGGGGGTAGGGTTTTTGGACTTTTAGCCAGCTGGTTTGGGGCTTTGTCTGCCTCTAGTTGAAGCATTTTATAGTTCTTGTTCGTCATAGACATTGTCGACTTTATTTTTATCTTATCAGTCTTGATTGTTTCAATGAGAGGAATGGGAGTACCGGACACTTCAAATAGGCGAGTCACCTGCAATCCAACCCTTTGTAGCTTGTCCTTATTGTCTGAAACTAGTTTGGTTGTGTGCCAGTCTCTGAATGTTACCACAACTCTGTTTAGGTCCTTGTCTGATGGCAGAAATTTAACATTAATGATGTTTTCTGCTGGTACGAATCCTCTAACGGCTAATTCAGTTTTCTTGAGAATATAAATTCTTTGTTGTGCTGGAGAAAGGAGATCTTTGTGCATATATACAGGTAGGATGATGAGTTTTTGTTTATTTAGAATTAGATTTCTGTGAGAGTATGTTGTTTTAGGAGTAATTTCTTGCTTAGGGATCGGGTTTTCTCTTGGTTTTCCCGCGGTTCCATTTGGGAGCGCTAGTTGCTCTGTTGAATTTTGAAGCCTAGCCTTATGGAGTTCCTCTGTTGAATTGAAAAGCCCAGTCTTATGGAGGTTTTTGTTTGGGCTTGGGCTTGGGCTGTTATCAAGGGGTGGCAGTACTGGGTTAGCTGGGTTCGTTGGATTTGAATTTTCTAGTAGCTTAAATAGTCTTGTGAAATTCATTTTCTTTGTTCGAGATGGGAGCTTTGTCTTCCTTCCCATTTTTGTGTTCTTGGGCTTCTTCTCTTTATTCCTAAGACACTTCCCCTTTAAGAGGGGTTTCTTAGGGTCAATTAAGTTTCCCTTCTGGTTTGCTTTGATCCTAGATGTTTTCCTTTTTTCCACATTATGTCGGGTTTTATTTTCCTTGCTGGTGTTATCGTTTGGTGTGCTAGAGAGAATTTTATATGAGTGCAAGTTGTCTATTCTCCTAGTTATTTCAGTCAGAGTGGTAAGTAGGCCCAAGCATTCTGAGAGGAAGTCTTTGATGTGTCCCAGTTCTCTGGCTATCTGCAACTTCTGTTCGTTTAACAGATCATTATATAGCCCTGTTAGTATGTAGGGGAGGCAATCCAAGTCCAGATATTGGGCTCTTGTGTCCTCCAGGTCCTCATTCGTCACAATGTGAAACCCCATCTTCTCCCCGGACCTTGGTCTTTGGGAGGGCTCATCTGTCTTAATTACTGGGTTTTCCTCTTGTGACTCTTGTTCCTGCTCCAGCCCCGGTTGATTCACTGAGGTTTCATCTTCTATGGCAACTTGTTTTATTTCCATTGCCAGATTGACTCCCACCCCTTCTTCGTCTGTTTCCATTATCTCCCCGTACCCGGTGCGGTCTATGGACCATTCGTGGGGGTGTCGTTTGTCCGCATTATTTATTTTGTCTGTTTTCGGTTTAAAATATTGTGAGATTTTCACCTGCCTTCCTCTTGTAGAGGGTTCAGCCGCTTTGGTGAGGGGGATCCCCAGCTCTTTATAGCTCTGTCTTGTAAACACCATTCTCTAGGTTGAAAGCTTCCCTTATTGGGCACTTTATTACAGAAATAAAGGTAGAGGTAAAGTTTGGAAAACCGGTGTCCAGGCTGTTGGGTCAGGGAGCCTCCCTACCTTTCCCTCTTTAAGCCTTAGCTTGGGGCGGAAGGGTATTCATGGGGGAGTTCTTGGACTTATCTTATCGAGGTTAGGCTCAATGGAATTCAGTGGTTTCCTCTGCTTCTTTGGTTGTATTTCAAGCCGATCCATCGTCCGGGAGCTCCAAGGTTGTAAGTCAGTGTGGCAGTATCAGTAAACAGTGCGACGATAAAACAATAAAACAATAAAAGTATAAAAGAATAAACTAATTAAAACGAGGCGACAGGACAGACAACCAACAGTCTTTAAGGTCCTTAAGGTGCAGTTTTTGGGGTCTTGAAGAGGCTAAAACTAATAAAAACACTTAGTTAAAATCAGAGGCTCTAATTAGGCTGCTACCTCCGTCGCCATCTTGGCCTCCTCCTAAATTGAACCCTTTTCCCTCAAAAAGACTGCACCAGAATCCTCAGTAAAATGCCATTTTACATTGAACCATAGAAACGAGTATTGTGTTGCGGGGGGAGAACAAAAAAAAAGACATTTAGAGGGCTCCGTCTGCCACAACAGTAAGTTTTGGAATATCCCAATCACTCAGTCACCAGAAGGATACAACAGGAAACCAGTCCTCTCTCCAAATGCAAAAACTGAATTCACTGGAGGATGATGTGTTAGAGCCAGCAATTTATTTTCAAGGCTGGATCTAGATGCATCAAAAAAGCATTTCAGGAAAACATGTTGTAAACTTCATAAAGGGAAATCACTTTGGCAAAACGATGGGATTCCACAGCACCATCTGGTGGCACGATGTTATAAAGTATATGAAGCATTTTTTCTTTACTAATGTAGCTGAACCCCAAATTTCCACTGGATTCCCAAACTACGCTCTTTCTGTTCCCCTCAACGTCCAATAATGTATTTCAATGTAGAAAGAGTCCTGAATACTTTTCTGGTTAATCCGTTCTCTACACTCTTTCAAAGGGTTTGCTGTGCTGAGACGGTCGCACCCATTTGTCCCTTGGCAGAAAAAGAAACAGCCAATAAATAGCAGTAGTAGCTTAACTTATGGTAAGGAAGATGTTGCTCATGTTTGAAGAATCAGGTTCAATGCAGCCATTGTATACGGCCGGGGGGCATCTCATCTCACCCGATCCTGGTGGGTTTGGAAAATGCATGAGGCTTTCGGCAATATGCTGGGGTATCTCTGCAATGCAAGGGTGATGAGGGCAGTGGTTCTCTTTGGCTATTTGGTGTACTGGTATACTGATTGTTAGCCAAAATCCTAATGGGCGGAGGGACCAATGTTGAACACAGTGTCCTAGACCTCCATGCCCACCTGATACACTGGTACCTCGGGTTACATATGCTTCAGGTTACAGACTCCACTAACCCAGAAATAGTGCTTCAGGTTAAGAACTTTGCTTCAGGATGAGAACAGAAATCGTGCTCCGGCGGTGTGGCAGCAGCAGGAGGCCCCTTAGCTAAAGTGGTGCTTCAGGTTAAGAACAGTGTCAGGTTAAGTACGAACATCCGGAATGAATTAAGTACTTCACCTGAGGTACCACTGTACTATCTTATGTGAAAAGAATGCCTGTTCCTTCCAATTCACAAGACACTTATTATATGAGGCTGGGAGGAACCTTCTTGATTTTTGCCTGTGTTTGCATGCATTTGGACACCATTCTGAAGCCAGATGACAGACTGGAAGCAAAATATTGACCACAAGTTCACTTGCAAACTTTATTGAAAGTAACCATTGAAGCATCTGATAAAACAATATTACAAGGTATTGCTCTCACGTTATTCCTGCATGCAAAAGTAGCAATCGTTTTAACTATTACTATCGAACTCTATCGTGATTGGCCACCTAGAACTCCCACCAGTCCACACTACTTAAAAGCTTTGCTATGTTCCAGTTACATTGCAATGTTCAGGAAAGAGAAAAGAGAACATTTGAACTCTCCAACCAAGGAGGGGTTGGGAAGAACAGAGGGGTTCCATGAGCTCCAGGAAGAGATGAATTGAGAATCTGATGGACAGGACGCAGGAGAGTCCAAATAGACCATCTTGACTGACTGTGTGGAATGAGATGTTCTAAGAACGTGGTTAAGAGCTGATAAATCATCAGGGTCCTGTCAGAATTAGGGCAGATGCCTGTTATGCCAAATGTACAATCCCTCTCTAGGAATGGGACTCATGATCATTCAGAGTTTGCAGAGAATCATGAGACTCAGACAGAGAACAGACCAAGATAGAAAACTGTCCTATGAATTGAGGCAGATGGTTTTTCTCACGAGCAGGCAGAGACCATCCAAGCTCACCCTCTTGTTTAATGAATCTCATCACTATCCCAAAAACAAGCGAATGTTTTGGATAAATTTTTCTGTGATTTGCCCAGTTCTAGCAAGGGAGGGGAACTCTGGCCTCTGGGCATAAGGAAGCATTCTGGTCTTCCCCATTTGGCACAAGAGGCTATTTCAGAAGACCCCCACCCCAGCCCACATCCACCCTACGCCTGACTTCATATGAGGTCAGGTGTGGGGAAGGTAAGAGTAGACAGTGTAAAGCACTGCTTGGTAGGTGTCTATGAACTCATCAAGGAACATCCCATCCCACCCTCTTGCTGCAGTCAACTGCACACTTTTGTGGGGAGAAGTTACAGTAAAGGAATGCATAAATGAGTGGGCACAAATGGGTGGTCCTCTTCTCTGGAACAGGAAAGAGGAGCAATTTAGGAACAGAATAGTAAAATCAGTCAAAACATAAGTCAGTTTCACAGCACGACATTCTCAGTTTCGTTGCATCTGATGGTTTCATTCCACATGCCCCTATCATATTATCTGGGCCACATTCTTTGATGGTTTTCACCAATTCACCTTTATCAACTGGAGAGAGATAGAGAAGTATCTTTGTTGAGATTAACCAGTCAATGAAGATAATTTTATTGTATTAGTCCAAAATCCATACCAAAAGAGAGGACAAAGGTTACTCCTCTTCCAACTATACTTTACATTTTGAACTCAATCTTGAAAAGTATACTTAAAACAGACATTTGAATTCATTTTGCTAAAGCTACTTAAGTGTCAACATTAAAATAAAAGTAGGTTAAAGCATATGCAAAATATATGTCTAAATAAAACAAACCCTTAAATCTCAGAAATTCCACCATTGTTGTCAAGGATAAATCCCAAATATTTTCCCTTCAGACTGAAAAATAGGCCACTTTCCAAGTGACATGCCAGTTCCTTGATGCAGAAACCTTACTTTTCCTGTCCCTCTCCAACATTTCATCTTCTTAAGCAAGGTCCCTCTATGTAATGTGGCTTAATATCAGAATATAGCTGGCATTCAAGACTTTAACGAGGTAACTCTTCCATTACTGCTGGAAGACTGTTGCACAGTCTGCCTTGCAGTGATATGTCCATGAATCTCCCCAGCTTCACAACTGAATCCATGTGTTCAAAATGGAGTTGGGGGGAAAGCTCTCTAATGCTCCATTTTCATTGGAAATGCTTGGTCTTTTTCATATTGCTGCTGAGACTTTGCACTTGCCAACCAATGCACAGATTCCTCACTGGCCTTGCAGACAACTTCATTGTCCAGAAAGTGGGAGAAGCAACAAGAGGAACAGCCATTTTAGATCTGGTCCTAACCAATGTTGATGACCTGGTTAGTGGGGTAGATGTGGAAGGATCATTAGGCGCGAGTGATCATGCTCTTCTGAAGTTTACTATACAGTGGAAAGGAGCAGCCAAGCATACTAGGACTCAATTTCTTGACTTTAAGAAAGCCGACTTCATAAAACTTAGGGAAGTGCTGGGTGAGATCCCATGGACAGCAATACTAAAAGGAAAGGGAGTTCATGATGGCTGGGAGTTTGTTAAGAGGGAGATAGTAAAAGCACAACGTCAGGCAATACCAATGAGACGGAAACATGGAAGGTGCCTAAAGAAGCCAGGGTGGCTATCTAAAGAACTTTTAACTGAGTTAAGATTAAAAAAGGATGTGTACAAAAAATGGAAAAGGGGGGAAACCACCAAAGAGGAATTCAAACAAATAGCCAGCACGTGTAGACACAAAGTCAGAAAAGCTAAAGCACAGAATGAACTCAGGCTTGCTAGAGAGGTTAAAAGCAACAAAAAAGGCTTTTATGGGTATGTTCGTAGCAAAAGGAAGAACAAAGAAACAGTGGGGTCACTCAGAGGAGAAGATGGTGAAATGCAAACAGGGGACACAGAAAGGGCTGAACTCCTCAATGCCTTCTTTGCCTCAGTCTTCTCCGATAAAGAAAACAATGCCCGACCTGAAGAATTTGGAGCAAATGATTCAGCAAAGGAAACACAGCCCAGAATAACTAAGGAGATAGTACAAGAATATTTGGCCAGTTTAGATGTATTCAAGTCTCCTGGGCCGGATGAACTGCATCCAAGAGTATTAAAAGAACTGGCAGATGTGATCTCAGAACCACTGGCAGTCATCTTTGAGAATTCCTGGAGAACAGGCGAAGTCCCGGCAGACTGGAGGAGGGCAAATGTTGTCCCTATTTTCAAAAAGGGGAAAAGAGAGGACCCAAATAATTACCGCCCAGTCAGTCTGACATCAATAGCAGGGAATATTCTGGAGCAGATCATTAAGCAAACAGTCTGTGAGCACCTAGAAAGGAATGCTGTGATCACCAATAGTCAGCATGGATTTCTGAAAAATAAGTCATGTCAGACTAACCTGATCTCGTTTTTTGACAGAATTACAAGCCTGGTAGATGAAGGGAACGCAGTGGATGTAGCCTACCTTGATTTCAGCAAGGCATTTGACAAGGTGCCCCATGATATTCTTGTAAAGAAACTGGTAAAATGCGGTCTTGACTATGCTACCACTCAGTGGATTTGTAACTGGCTGACCGACCGAACCCAAAGGGTGCTCATCAATGGTTCCTCTTCATCCTGGAGAAGAGTGACTAGTGGGGTGCCACAGGGTTCTGTCTTGGGCCCGGTCTTATTCAACATCTTTATCAACGACTTGGATGATGGACTCAAGGGCATCCTGATCAAATTTGCAGATGACACCAAACTGGGAGGGGTGGCTAACACCCCAGAGGACAGGATCACACTTCAAAACGACCTTGACAGATTAGAGAACTGGGCAAAAACAAACAAGATAAATTTTAACAGGGAGAAATGTAAAGTATTGCACTTGGGGGAAAAAAATGAGAGGCACAAATACAAGATGGGGGACACCTGGCTTGAGAGCAGTACATGTGAAAAGGATCTAGGAGTCTTGGTTGACCACAAACTTGACATGAGCCAACAGTGTGACGCGGCAGCTAAAAAAGCCAATGCAATTCTGGGCTGCATCAATAGGAGTATAGCATCTAGATCAAGGGAAGTAATAGTGCCACTGTATTCTGCTCTGGTCAGACCACACCTGGAGTACTGTGTCCAGTTCTGGGCACCACAATTCAAGAAGGACACTGACAAACTGGAACGTGTCCAGAGGAGGGCAACCAAAATGGTCAAAGGCCTGGAAACGATGCCTTATGAGGAACGGCTAAGGGAGCTGGGCATGTTTAGCCTGGAGAAGAGGAGGTTAAGGGGTGATATGATAGCCATGTTCAAATATATAAAAGGATGTCACATAGAGGAGGGAGAAAGGTTGTTTTCTGCTGCTCCAGAGAAGCGGACACGGAGCAATGGATCCAAACTACAAGAAAGAAGATTCCACCTAAACATTAGGAAGAACTTCCTGACAGTGAGAGCTGTTCGACAGTGGAATTTGCTGCCAAGGAGTGTGGTGGAGTCTCCTACTTTGGAGGTCTTTAAGCAGAGGCTTGACAACCATATGTCAGGAGTGCTCTGATGGTGTTTCCTGCTTGGCAGGGGGTTGGACTCGATGGCCCTTGTGGTCTCTTCCAACTCTATGATTCTATGATTCTATGTGACAATACGGTATGCATCATGCACCTTACACCACTGGCAAAGTGGTGTGGCTCCCCCCCCCGGAAGCAGCCCGGAAGCGCAGGGCAATGGCATACTGCCCGCCCACCGCTCCCACGCCTTCCCCAAGCACCAGAAAGAAGGTGGAAGGCCGCCAGCAAAGTGGTGTGGCTCCCCCCAGGAAGCAGTATTGTCTTTTTTCTCTCCCCCCCTTCAATTCTAAAAGTGTGGATTATTTGTGGGTGCGGCTTATATTCATGCCAATGTGGTACTCCCTAGAGAAACTTTGGGCTCTTCCATTTATTGAGCATTCATCCTGACTAACTCAAGGTTAGATGATCAATGTGGAGGCCATGTATGTTTTACGACATCATGAATCTCCAATAAAAGGCGCAGCAAGACATTACAATATAGATGTCGTTCCATTTTCTTGAAGTTTATTGCTCTACTATTTAGGAAATATGCCCGTTTGTTGTTTAGTCGTTTAGTCGTGTCCGACTCTTCTTGACCCCATGGACCAGCGCATGCCAGGCACTCCTGTCTTCCACTGCCTCCCGCAGTTTGGTCAGACTCGTGTTTGTAGCTTCGAGAACACTGTCCAACCATCTCGTCCTCAGTCGTCCCCTTCTCCTTGTGCCCTCCATCTTTCCCAACATCAGGGTCTTTTCCAGGGAGTCTTCTCTTCTCATGAGGTGGCCAAAGTACTGGAGCCTCAGCTTCACGATCTGTCCTTCCAGGGAGCACTCAGGGCTGATTTCCTTAAGAATGGAAGCGTTTGATTTTCTTGCAGTCCATGGGACTCTCAAGAGTCTCCTCCAGCACCATAATTCAAAAGCATAAATTCTTCGGCGATCAGCCTTCTTTATAGTCCAGCTCTCACTTCCATACATCACTACCAGGAAAACCATGGCTTTCACTATATG
The DNA here is from genome assembly GCF_964188305.1 of Podarcis bocagei. Taxonomy (NCBI): domain Eukaryota; kingdom Metazoa; phylum Chordata; class Lepidosauria; order Squamata; family Lacertidae; genus Podarcis; species Podarcis bocagei. The sequence continues at coordinate 22,354,144 of NC_138126.1, read as the reverse complement.
GACCTTTTGTTGGGAAAAAGCACCAAGGCAAAAGCCAGCTCCAGATGGCTGGAATGCAAAACAGGATGCTGTTGTTTTGCAGATGTACTGTTGGAGAAAAGGTGGAGCCTATTCTCTGTACTGAGCACCGGATGTTAGCTCAGAGTGTCATCTGACCTGTGCTGGAAGTACAGGGGAGGAGTATGAGTCTCTTCTGATGGAGTCTGAAGGGAACAGACGCATTTCTATGTACTGATGAGTGACAGGAAAAAACATGTAAAAGGACTCCTGTCTGTCTCATTTCCCCTTCCTGGGGACAATGCAGGGAGGGAGAGAGAAACAAAGTAGCGGAGGGTGTGTTCCCCTCGTCTGATTGATGAGGAGAATCGCCGGGAGTTATGACCTAGCTCCGGGAGACGCAGCGGAGAGGTCATCAAGTATCCAGCTTAATTGCCTCGGGGGAGGCCAGTTACCTCTGACTGTAAGCTGAGATACTAACATATGGCAGCCTTCGGATGGTTACGATTCATCGGACATCTGCATGAGAGGCTGGTGGAATGTCCTCCTCTGCTCCAAGGGAGAAAGCAAGCGTCTGAGAGAAGCCAAAAGCTCAACAGACGGCTGGTGGAAAGAGGAAAGTGTTTCCAAGCAACGGAGCTCAAGGTATGCTGCATTTTGGGCTAAAAGTGTGAACGCAGGTTGATTAATTCCCTGGTTCACGGGAGCTGCGTATTGGAAAAATACAGCTCCGGGAGGAAAGGCCTGCAGCTTGGAAGCTGAAGCCTGCATTCCACAAATTCCTGTGGTTTGAGATAAGAAGTCCTCAATGCACTCTTGCTAAGTAACGGTAGTTGGAAAGTTACTGGCTACGCAGATGGATTGTGAGCTTGGGAAAGCGAAACAAAACCACGGAGTGTGTTTTGACTACACGTTTGAGAGCTCTTGGAGGGACTTTCCAAAGTAGCCAGCGTTTTGTTACCAGGTGCAAAATAGAGCGTAAACAACTTGCAGTTTGCCTGCTTGAGACAGAAAAAAACAACTGTTGGATTTTACAGTTTGCTTGAGACTGTGAGCCAGAGGCTTGGCTTCAAGATGGATGCCAAGGAAGGGGGTCTGCCTTTTCCACCCCCCCTGACTAATGACAATTATTCATCTTGGTCTGTAAAGATGAAGGCCCTGCTGCAGAATCAGAGGCTGTTTGATGTAATTGAAAACCCTATCCCTGCAGCACCAACCGGAGGTTGGGAGTCACGGAACGTGAGGGCCAGGACTGCTATAATTCTGTGTGTCTCAGATGAGCAGTTGGTGCATATCCAGCATTTAGAAAATGCAAAAGAGGTTTGGGACACGCTACGTACAACGCATCAGAGAGATGCTGGTTCTTCAGCGTTGCTGTATTTTGAGAAGTTGACCAATCTGAGACTTGCGCCTGATGGAGATGTTCAAGCGCACCTGACAGAGATGAAGTTTCTGCGTCAACAGATGGTGGAATGCAATTTCCGTCTACAGGAGGAAGTGTTTTGCTTCATGATGATAAACAGCCTTAACCGGACTTACAAGGTTGTTGCCAGTCAGCTTGGTTCCCTACCGGCCGCGCAGCTAACCGCAGAAAGAGTGTGTGCCGTCGTCCTGAACGAACACGACAGACTTGCTGCACTGGAAGTGAAGGACAGGGGGAGGGAAGAACAGAGTTCTAATTTCCCCACTGATGGTGCTACTGGAGAGCATGGAGTAGCATTGAGTGCTGTCCGATGCTACAATTGTGGACAGACTGGGCATCTACAGCGAAACTGTAAGAAGCCGCGCCAGTCAAGAGGAGCAAAGAGCAGCTCTACGAAGCCTGACGCGTCAGGCAAAAGCCGTACCAAGTGCCAGGTGAAACCTGCAAAGGCTTTGATGGCGAAAGGAACCACGCCAGATGTTGGGAACGCCTTCATAATCGACACGGGCGCCACGGTTCATATGTGCCCGCACAGAGAACTGTTTTCAACATTGAAGAAGCAAAGCTTCGCTGTGAAACAGGCCAACGGTCAGGAGTTGGAAGCGACCGGGATTGGGACTGTGTATCTTGAGAGTCTGAACCTGACTATAAGCAATGTTTACCTGGTTCCAGAACTGAGATTTAATCTGCTGAGTGTGTCGCAGATTGCAAAGAAAGGACTGAAACTGTCCTATGATGCTAAAAGCTGCAAGATCTACAAAGATGGAGAACTGTTTCTTACTGCCAGAGAGAAAGATGGACTGTATTTGTTGACTTTTGATCAAAGTGATTACATGAAATGTAATTCTTCTGATTCTAACGAAATCTCTCTTGCAGGTGTGACCAAGAGCGCCCGGAAGGTGCCGAAGGTCAACAGAGCATTTCAGCGGGTGTATGCTGATGTGATTGGTCCTCTAGAACCATCTAGGGGCAATGCACGATATTACCTTTTGTGTGTGGATTGTTTTACTAATTATTCTTGGGTTTATTTGATGGAGAAACCGCAAGAAACTTTAGAAAAGTTTCAGGAGTTTTGTGACAAGGTTAAGAATATGCATGATGCTAACATTGATTGTCTTTTCACAGATGAGAAGCAAGTTTTTCTGTTACAGAAGTTTCAGAAGTTCCTGGATGGAAGAGGAATAGACCACAAAGTTGCTGTTTCGACCGAAGCGTGGAACAGGGGGGTCTGTGTTAGGGTGAACAAAGAATTGCAAAAGGGGATGCATGCGCAATTGCTGAGTTCACATTTGCCACATGACTATTGGGCAGAGTCGCTAGCGTCCTATCTTCATGTGTGGTTGAGAAAAGTCTCAACAGAGTTGGGATGTTCTCCTTTTGAGAAGCTGTTCAATAGAAAACCTTCTGTTGCCTATTTTAAGGTTTTCGGGTCTCATGTGAGAACAGAAGCTCCAGGTGGAGTAAAGAATGCCAGAGGCATTTTTCTGGGATATGAAAAGGGTCTCTACAGAGTAATTTTGTCTGAATCTGGTCAGGTGATTCTCACAAAGTTCCTAGAGAGTGCTCCGGTACAAGAGCGGGTAGTAGAACACACATTTCCCACAGGTGACGATTCAGATGATGATGATTTTTCTGATGTCACAGATTACAGTGGTACAGATGATGATGACACGGATAGCTCAGAGAGTTCAGTTGTAACAGTCATTGAGAGAAAGTCTCACACAATGGATAGACCTTCACAGGTGAAGGAAGAACCACTGTTAGCCATTGCTACTGGTTCTCAACAGAGTCCAGAGGTTGAACCAGTGAGCACAGAGAGTCAGAACCTCATACGCAGGTCTGAGAGAGTTACAAAGGGTGTACCACCAAAGAGGTACTCAAAAGAGTTTGCTAACTTAGCTGTTGCATGTGTTGCTATTGTTAACAACTCAAAGCAGATTAAAGCTGTGTCTAAGTCAGAGACAAAGACACAACAGAGAGTAGCTAGCCAAGGTAATGCAGAAGCACTCATTCCTTGGAAGCCAGACAACCAGAGAGGTACACTGGTGAAACCAGTGGTGGGGAGTTCCAAGAGTGGAACTGAAACAACAGGGGACTGTTATGTGTATAACAACTGTTTGTTCTCTTCTCTGGATCATGTTTTGCCAATTGATGCTTTTGGGGGAGTATGTTGGGAAAAAGCACCAAGGCAAAAGCCAGCTCCAGATGGCTGGAATGCAAAACAGGATGCTGTTGTTTTGCAGATGTACTGTTGGAGAAAAGGTGGAGCCTATTCTCTGTACTGAGCACCGGATGTTAGCTCAGAGTGTCATCTGACCTGTGCTGGAAGTACAGGGGAGGAGTATGAGTCTCTTCTGATGGAGTCTGAAGGGAACAGACGCATTTCTATGTACTGATGAGTGACAGGAAAAAACATGTAAAAGGACTCCTGTCTGTCTCATTTCCCCTTCCTGGGGACAATGCAGGGAGGGAGAGAGAAACAAAGTAGCGGAGGGTGTGTTCCCCTCGTCTGATTGATGAGGAGAATCGCCGGGAGTTATGACCTAGCTCCGGGAGACGCAGCGGAGAGGTCATCAAGTATCCAGCTTAATTGCCTCGGGGGAGGCCAGTTACCTCTGACTGTAAGCTGAGATACTAACACCTTTGTTGGCAAGGTGATGTCTCTGCTTTTTAAGATGCTGTCTAGGTTTGCCATCGCCTTTCTCCCAAGGAGCAGGCGTCTTTTAATTTTGTGACTGCTGTCACCATCTGCAGTGATCATGGAGCCCAAGAAAGTAAAATCTCTCACTGCCTCAATTTCTTCCCCTTCTATTTGCCAGGAGGTGATGGGACCAGTGGCCATGATCTTTGTTTTTTTGATGTTGAGCTTCAGACCATATTTTGCGCTCTCCTCTTTCACCCTCATTAAGAGGTTCTTTAATTCCTCCTCACTTTCTGCCATCAAGGTTGTGTCATCTGCATATCTGAGGTTGTTGATATTTCTTCCGGCGTTCTTAATTCCGGCTTGGGATTCATCCAGCCCAGCCTTTCGCATGATGAATTCTGCATATAAGTTAAATAAGCAGGGAGACAATATACAGCCTTGCCGTACTCCTTTCCCAATTTTGAACCAATCAGTTGTTCCATATCCAGTTCTAACTGTAGCTTCTTGTCCCACATAGAGATTTCTCAGGAGACAGATGAGGTGATCAGGCACTCCCATTTCGTTAGGAACTTGCCATAGTTTGCTGTGGTCGACACAGTCAAAGGCTTTTGCATAGTCAATGAAGCAGAAGTAGATGTCTTTCTGGGACTCTTTAGCTTTCTCCATTATCCAGCGCATGTTTGCAATTTGGTCTCTGGTTCCTCTGCCCCTTCAAAATCCAGCTTGCACTTCTGGGAGTTCTCGGTCCACATACTGCTTGAGCCTTCCTTGTAGAATTTTAAGCATAACCTTGCTAGCGTGTGAAATGAGTGCAATTGTGTGGTAGTTGGAGCATTCTTTGGCACTGCCTTTCTTTGGGATTGGGATGTAGACTGGTCTTCTCCAATCCTCTGGCCACTGCTGAGTTTTCCAAACTTGCTGGCATATTGAGTGTAGCACCTTAACAGCATCATCTTTTAAAATTTTAAACAGTTCAGCTGGAATACCATCACTTCCACTGGCCTTGTTATTTGCAGTGCTTTCTAAGGCCCATTTGACTTCACTCTCCAGGATGTCTGGCTCAAGGTCAGCAACCACACTACCTGGGGTGTATGAGACATCCATATCTTTCTGGTATAATTCCTCTGTGTATTCTTGCCACCTCTTCTTGATGTCTTCTGCTTCAGTTAGGTCTTTACCACTTTTGTCCTTTATTATGGTAATCTTTGTACGAAATGTTCCTTTCATATTTCCGATTTTCTTGAACAGATCTCTGGTTCTTCCCATTCTGTTGCTTTCCTCTATTTCTTTGCATTGCTCGTTTAAGAAGGCCTTCTTGTCTCTCCTTGCTATTCTTTGGAAATCTGCATTCAATTTCTTGTATCTTTCATTATCTCCCTCGCATTTTGCTTGCCTTCTCTCCCCCGCTATTTGTAAGGCCTCGTTGGACAGCCACTTTGCTTTCTTGCATTTCTTTTTCATTGGGATGGTTTTAGTTGCTGCCTCCTGTATAATGTTGCGAGCCTCCACCCATAGTTCTTCAGGCACTCTGTCCAGCAAATCTAAATCCTTAAACCTGTTCCTCACTTCCACTGTGTATTCATAAGGGATTTGACTTAGATTGTATCTTACCAGCCCAGTGGTTTTTCCTATTTTCTTCAGTTTAAGCTTGAATTTTGCTATAAGAAGCTGATGATCTGAGCCACAGTCAGCTCCAGGTCTTGTTTTTGCTGACTGTATAGAGCTTCTCCATCTTTGGCTGCAGAGAATATAATCAATCTGATTTCGATGTTGCCCATCTGGGGATGTCCATGTGTAGAGTCGTCTCTTGTGTTGTTGGAAAAGCGTGTTTGTGATGACCAGCTTGTTCTCTTGGCAGAACTCTATTAGTCTTTGCCCTGCTTCGTTTTGATCTCCAAGGCCAAACTTGCCAGTTGTTCCTTTTATCTCTTGATTCCCTACTTTAGCATTCCAATCCCCTATAATGAGCAGAACATCCTTCTTTGGTGTCACTTCTATAAGGTCTTGTAAGTCTTCATAGAATTGGTCAATTTCAGTTTCTTCAGCACCAGTAGTTGGTGCATAGACTTGGATTACTGTGATGTTAAAAGGTCTGCCTTGGAGTCGTATCGAGATCATTCTATCATTTTTGAGACTGCATCCCAGTACAGCTTTCGCCACTCTTTTGTTGACTATGAGGGCCACTCCATTTCTTTTACGGGTTTCTTGCCCACAGTAGTAGATATGATAGTCATCCGAACTGAATTCGCCCATTCCCGTCCATTTTAGCTCACTGATGCCCAGGATGTCAATATTTATTCTCGCCATCTCATTTTTGACCACATCCAACTTACCCGGGTTCATGGTTCTTACATTCCAGGTTCCTATGCAATATTTTTCTTTACAGCATTGGACTTTCCTTTCGCTTCCATGCATATCCGCAACTGAGCGTCCTTTCGGCTTTGGCCCAGCCACTTCATCAGCTCTGGATCTACTTGTACTTGTCCTCCGCTCTTCCCCAGTGGCATGTTGGACACCTTCCGACCTGAGGGGCTCATCTTCCAGCGTCATAACTTTTATATGCCTGTTGTCTTTGTCCATGGAGTTTTCTTGGCAGGGATACTGGAGTGGCTTGCCGGTTCCTATTCCAGGTGGATCACGTTTGGTCAAAACTCTCCACTATGACCTGTTCATCTTGAGTGCCCTGCTCGGCGTAGTTCATAGCTTCTCTGAGTTCTTCAAGCCCCTTCGCCACGGCAAGGCAGTGATCCATGAAGGGGTAATCGTGTAGTATAACAGCATAAATCACCCCGGCGAAAGCTCGCACATTCTTCCCTCTCGCATGGCGTACGAGACACTGAGACACTCAGAGTAAACCACTCCCGTATGTGTCTGTAACCACGCCTCAAGCTGTGAGACGTCACTCAGAACTCTTTAACCCTGTAAGTTCTGAAACCCTTAACAGCCCCTCTCGTCTTGCATCTTGAGGGAACCTGTGAACACCTATTTACAGACCTCTTTGAGTTCAACTCACCTCCCATTGCCTTTTGCCTCCCACTGGCATCTGTCCCAGGCAACTGTTGAACCCCTTCAACACTCCCAGAATCGCACTGTGCGAAACCAACCCACGCACTGGTGACCTCAAACCTCTCAGGTGGCACCCCTTTTGTTGTGCGTGCGGATCGTCTGAGCACAAACTCAGGTGTTCCTCCTGACCTACTGGGGTCAGCAAGCGTGTCTCCTACATCAGAAGACTCCCCCTCTGACTTGCTGCGTCTTCGGGCCTTCTGGACTTCGCTAACAGGAGATGAAGGCTCACTCTTGGGTTCTCTCTTAACAGCCTGTGGAGAAACCTACCCCTGTGCTTGACCCTCATCAGAGACCTGGTCCTCAGCAACAGGCTCTGCCTCTGTCTCTCCTTCCTCCTCAGAATCAGATAGACATTCTGAGAGAACATCAGGACCATCACTAAGTCTTGACCAACCATCCTGTTCACAGAACTCAGCATGCTTACTGACCAGAAGCTTGGTCTGATCACCCCCTGGGTATGCAAACTTCCACCCATTTGTCGCAGGTTCATACCCACAGAAGATCATTTCCTGGTACCTTGGACCACCTTCCTTCCGTTGAGCTGTTGGTATAGGCACCCAAGCCTTGGAACCATACACACGGAAGAAATGCACCTGTGGCTTTTTCCGGTGCAACAGAAAAAATGGTGTGTCACCTACAACTTTGTTGTAGGACCTGTTAAAGATAAAGCTGGCAGATTTCCAAGCTTCACTCCAAAAGCTCTGAGGCAGCCCAGTGTCACTCAGCAAAACCCTGACAGCTTCAGCCAGTGTTTCACTCCTGTGCTCTGCCACGCCTCTCTCTTGAGGAGACTTAGCACCCGTCACCTGGTGACGAATTCCCTTTTGCTTGAAAAACTCCTTCAGAGCAGACCCAGTAAACTGTGACCCACGGTCGCTCTTGAACCCTTGCACCTTGGTGGAGAACCTTAGTTCCACCTCCGCAACCCAATCTTTGATCAGTTGCGCCGCCTCCCCTTGTGTTCTCAGCGAGAAAAACCACCCATTCTGAGTAAAATCATCTGTCAGCGTCAGCACAAACCTGGCCCCACCCAGACTCTGACACTCCATGGGTCCTGCAAGGTCTGTGTGTACAAGCTCAAAAGGTTTTGTGGTTACCCTCTCCACCCTGGGATAACTGCACCTTTGTACCTTTACTTTTCTGCATGCCCTGCACTCTAGGGATCTCCCACATGCTTTGAGTTTGCAACCCTTAGTGCAGCTGGGCAGCCTTTGAACATCTTCCAAACAGCTGTGTAACATCCTCTTGTGCCACAGATGAACACAAGAATCATGGCTGGGAACACTAGCACACTGCGCCTGTGCTCTTCTGGCATTCCCCCCCACCCTCCAGAGGTGTCTCCAGAACAAAGAGATTGTTCATGCATTCCACGTTGACAAGCTGTTTCCCCCCTCTGAAAATGGAACAGACATCATTTTCAAAACAAACTTTGTACCCTTCCTTTACAAGAGCAGGTACAGATAACAGACAACAATGCATCTCTGGCACAACGTAGACTTCCAGCTCCGCCTGCAAAAAGGAAACATAAACATTTGCAACGTTAGACACTGGCCTTTGTGACCCATTAGCGAATTCAATAATTGTCCCAGCTGAAACAGCCCTGCAGTTCCGCAGCTTGCCAGCAGGTGGCGCTCCTATCAGGTGATGGCTGGCTCCTGAATCTATAATCCAGCGCAACACCCTGTCCTTGCTGGAGTTGTCCTTTAGCGTTGCCATGGCAACAAACTTCTCGCTGCCCCTGTCCTTGGCAGCTTCCGTAGCCGCAACTCTTTCATTTTTTTTATATAAATATTTTTTATTGCTTTTTTCCAAATAAAGGTATACAATCAATTATATAAAAAAGAGAAAAAGAACATCAACAACAGAGAAAAAGGGAAAAGAAGAAAAAGGAAAAAAAATAGATCATTCCAGTACTTATTTCCGTTTTCTATCGGACTTCCCCATATCTCCCTTCAAATGCATTCTTAACAATAAAAATATCAGCAAATTATAACCTTGTTTCATGTGTTTCTTTTATACTTTCCAAAAGCTTACTTTTTAGTTTAAATTACTTATTATCAATTTACTATTAAAAAAACAAATATAATATCATTTTAAACATTTAAATATTGGTCCTTTCAATAATTATTATTTAGTTTCATATGTCATCCACTCTCATTACTGGAGCTAATCTTTCCAAATCGTGCGAGTTCTTATAATTCATATAGTTTATAAAGCTTTTGCAAATAATCCTTAAATTTTTTCCAGTCCTCCTCCATTGCTTCTTTTCCCAAATCTCGGATCCTGGCAGTCATCTCGGCCAATTCCATGTAGTCCATCAATTGCGTCTGCCACTCTTCCAGTGTGGGTAAATCTTGTGTCTTCCAGTACTTTGCAATAAGGATTCTTGCTGCTGTAGTTGCGTACATAAAAAACGTTCTATCCTTCTTTAACACTTTCTGGCCGACAATGCCCAGTAGGAAGGCCTCTGGTTTCTTAGGGAAGGTGTACTTAAACACCTTTTTTAACTTGTTATATATCATTTCCCAGAATGCCTTCACTCTTGGACAAGTCCACCATAAGTGAAAGAAAGTCCCTTCAGCCTCCTTACATTTCCAACATTTGTTATCCGACAAATGGTATATTTTTGCAAGCTTGACTGGGGTCATGTACCACCTGTATATCATTTTCATAATATTTTCTTTCAAGGCATTACATGCTGTAAATTTCATACCGGTGGTCCACAACTTTTCCCAGTCTTCAAACATAATGTTGTACCCAATGTCTTGAGCCCATTTTATCATGGCTGATTTAACTATCTCATCCTGAGTGTTCCATTTAAGCAGCAAGTTATACATTCTTGATAAAAGCTTAGCCTTTGGTTCTAACAATTCTGTCTCTAGTTTCGATTTTTCCACCTGGAAACCTGTTTTTTTATCCATCTTAAACACTTCCTGAATTTGGGCATAATGAAACCAATCTTGCACCTTATTCTTTAGTCTTTCATAGCTCTGTAACCTCCAATTGTCTCCAATTTTTTCTATTATTTCCCCATATGTCGGCCAGCCGGCCTCCATATTGGGTTTTTTCCGAGCCTTGGCCTCCACTGGTGATAACCACCTCGGGGTCTTACTTTCTAACAAGTCTTTATATTTTGTCCAGACTATAAATATTGCTTTTCTGACAATATGGTTTTTGAACATTTTATGTGTTTTTACCTTGTCGTACCACAAATACGCATGCCATCCTAACGAATTATTAAACCCTTCCAGATCTAGGGCATCAGTGTTCTTTAGCAACAACCAATCTTTCATCCAGCAGAAGGCTGCAGCTTCATAATATAACCTTAAATCTGGCAGGGCAAACCCCCCTCTTTCTTTTGCATCAGTTAATATTTTAAACTTTATTCGGGGCTTTTTGCCCTGCCAAACAAACTTTGAAATATCCTTCTGCCACTTTCCAAAACATTCCACTCTGTCCACGATCTGTAAGGTTTGAAACAAAAACAACATCTTTGGCAAAACGTTCATTTTTATAGCTGCTATTCGGCCCAACAAGGAAAGTTTCAATCTTGACCAAATTTCAAAATCTTTTTTAACTTCTAGCCAACATTTTTCATAATTATCTTTGAATAGATTCAATTTTTTTGAAGACAAGTTAACCCCCAGGTATTTCACTTTTTTAACCACATTTAACTCTGTTTCCCTCTGAAACCCATCTGTTTCTGAAGTTGTCAATTTTTTCCCCAATACCTTAGTTTTTTGTTTATTCAACTTAAATCCCGCCACCCGACCAAACTCCTGAATCAGTTCTAAGACTCTTTTTGTACTAGATTCTGGCTCCTGTAGTGTTAACACCAAGTCATCTGCGAAAGCTTTCAGTTTGTATTGTTTCGCTCCGACCTGTACTCCTTGTACCTGCCGGTCCTTCCTAATCATATTCAAAAGCACCTCCAGGACTGAGATAAATAATAGGGGGGAGAGAGGGCACCCTTGCCGTGTTCCTTTTTCAATTTGGAACTCTTCTGTCACTACATTGTTCACAATCAACTTAGCTTTTTGTTCTGAGTAAATTGCTTCTAGACCATTTTCAAACCCCCGTCCCACTCCCATCCCTTCCAAGTTTTTCTTCATAAACTTCCAAGAAATGTTGTCAAAGGCCTTCTCCGCGTCGATAAAAATTAACACTGCTTTAGTGTTAATATTGGTTTGCAAAAGTTCCAGGATATCAATAATGTTCCTAGTGTTGTCAAACAAGTGTCTGCCTGGGAGAAAGCCTGCCTGGTCCTTGTGAATTACTTCATTCAATACCTTTTTCAGTCTACTTGCCAAAATGTCTGCAAATATTTTGTAATCCACATTTAGGAGTGAGATGGGACGGTATTTCTTAAGTTGAGTCTTTTCAGTTTCCACTTTAGGTATCAATGTAATGAATGCTTCTTTCCACGTTTCCGGTGCTCTCCCTCCTTCCATGATCTGGTTACAAACCTCCATTAATGGTTGTATCAGATAGTCTTTTAATGTCTTATAATACTTGGAGGTAAGTCCATCTGGGCCTGGAGATTTGCCCAACTGCATATTCTGAATGGCATCCTCAATTTCCTGTTGTGTTATTTTGTGGTTCAAGATTAATCTCTTTTCCTGAGATAGTTCTGGTAGACCATTAGCTTTTATAAATTGATCCATCTCAAACACTTCCTCGGGCCCTTGCGTATATAGTTTTTTAAAGTATTTCTGGAAACACTTTCTAATTTCACCTGGTTTCTGAATATTTTTCCCTTCAACCTCTAGATTGGTTACATAGTTCATTTTTTGTCTTTTCTTCAACTGCCATGCTAGCAGTTTTCCACATTTATTCGCTGATTCAAAAGATCTTTGTTTCATTTGTTTAATTTTCCATTCCACTTCTTGATTTATCAATTTCGTATATTGTGATTGATGGAATTTAATTTCTCTCAAAATCTCTTTTGATTTTGGTTTTAGTCTCAATTTTTTCTCACCATCTCTTATCTTCTCCAATATCTTATCCTTTTTTCCATTCCAGAGTTTTTTCTTAATCGTATTCTGTTGTATCAGAAACCCTCTCATTACAGCTTTACTTGCGTCCCAGATTATTCTCTTTTCCACCGAGGTGTTCAAATTAATTTCAAAATAGTCCTTTAAAGCTTTTTGGGCCTTCTTTACGATCTCTTGATCTCTTAACAGGTTGTCATTCATTTTCCATCTGAAGGAACCGGCTGGGGTAAATCTCAATTCCATTTCAGGGCGTTATGGTCGGAGCAGGTCTTTGGGCAGATTTCCACTCTTGTAATCTTAGGTGCCAGCCCTCTAGTTGTCCAGATTTGGTCGATTCTTGTCCATGACAGATGGGCCTCAGAGAAGAAAGTTCCCTCTTTACCTAGAGGGTTCCTTGTCCTCCAAGTATCAATCAAATCCATATTGTCTGTCAGTTCAAAAAAAGTTTTAGGTAGTCTGCCGTCTTTAATTAAGTTTTGGTTTTGAGACTTATCCATAAGGGTAGAGACCACCCCATTCATATCTCCCATCATTATAATATTAGAGTAGTCCAGATAGTCCAGCAATATCTCATGCAGCTTCTTGTAGAATTCCGATTTCCCCTCATTTGGTGCATAAATTCCTAATATCAAGACTTTTTCTCCTTGAGTTTGTATTTCAATTGCCAGGATTCGTCCATGTTCATCTTTAAACAAAAATTTCGGTGACAGGTTCTCCTTTGCATAGATCACCACGCCTCTCTTCTTGACTCTGTCTGATGAAATAAATTCTTGGCCCAGTCTTTTGTTAATTAACACTTTTCTATGGAGTCTCGTCACATGTGTTTCCTGCAAACAAATTATATCCAAGTGTTCTTTTTTCAAGATATGAAAAATCCTTTTCCTTTTCTCCGGGGAATTTGCGCCATTAATGTTCCAACTATACAGTTGCAGAGACATCCTGAATCAGTCTGTTGTTACTCTTTATGGGGTGTCTTCCTTTTCTTCCGAACCCGAGGGAGGAGGTGTTGGTTCTATTCCAGGCTGTGGTAAAGGCCAAGGAGCTGCTATTCCCTTTTGAAGGTCTTCTCCGTGGTCTTGCAGGAACTTCTGGTTGTCCTCTTTTGTTTTAATTTTAATTTTCTTTCCTTTATAGTTAAAAGATAAACCTTGAGGGAACTCCCACCTGTAGGGTATCCCGTTGCTTCTCAATAGTCTTGCCAGATCCGTGTACACAGTTCTGAGATCCAAAAGTTGTTTTGGTATATCCTTGTAGATTTCCGCTCTTTTGTCTTGGATCTCAAGTGATTTCTTAAAATGAAGGTCCAATATTTTGTCTCTCTCCTGTTTGGATCTCAAAATGATCAAACAATCCCTGGGTCTGTCCTTCCTTGTTGCTTTCCCCAGTCTAAATGCAGTTGTTATTTTAAATTCCTCATCTACTTTTATACCCCAGAACTTAGAGAACTCTACTGTCAAATAACCAATCAAATCTTCTTTCTCGAGCTCTGGGATAAATCGTAATTTCAAGTTATTTTCCCGATTTCTCAGTTCCACCATAGACAGATAGGCCTGCTGGTCACTGATGTGTTTATGTAGTGGCCCTACCTCCCCTTTTATTTCCTCAACTTTCTGATTTGCGTGGTCTGCCTTTAAATTGGCAGCTTCAGCCAATTTCCGACTCTCAGAAACTGCTTCTTTGAGATTTCCAATTGCTTCTGAGTGTTGTGCCACTTGTTCAGACAATTTTGTAATAGAGGATGTGGCTAGATTAATTTTTGCCGTTTGATCGTCCACCTTCTTATTTAAAATTGCAAATTGATCTAGCATTTCTTTTAAAAGATTGCCAGTTCCTCCTGTAGCCATATCCTCTGTTGTTGGCTGTTCAGCTTCCTCTAATACAGCTGGAACAGATGATCTGCGTGTCTGAGCAGTCAAAGTTGTTTGCACAAGTTGAGCTTTCCCTGCTTTCGTTTTTGCATATCTTGTTTTCAGTGGGCCACTCATTCCACACCTGTCTATGGATCAAGGTCAAATTGTCTGGTTTCCCATGGGAAAGGCAGTCCCCCAGAGTAGATTAAAAAACAGCAGAGAGTCAAAATAAAGTTTTTTCCCAAGCACTTGTAAATCCCAAACTCCACTAGAGGGAGTGTTGTTACAGTTCAGGAAAGAAAAAGAAAAGTTTGTCCACCATTAAAGTTCCTGCAGTCCCAAAAAGTTTAACAACAATCCTTCAAAATCCTTCAAAAACTTTTTCTTAGCTTACAGAGCATTTCTCAAGTTACCACAAAGTCTCATCCAAAAGGTGCCAGTTACAGTTCCTTATTTGTATCTTCCAAAAGCTCCCAAAAATAACAGTTTCTATTTTAGATACAGTTTCCGCAATGACAGTTCTCTTTCCTCCTGTCAGCCCGATGTTTGGTTTCTTAGGCTTTTATAATCCACAGAGAGGAGAAAGTCCCCAGTTTGAGTCAATACAGTAAGAAATAAAAAAAAAACTTGCCTTTACCTTTTCAATTGCCAGTTCTGCTAACGCACGATAATTCCAAATTTGTAATCCCTTTGAACTGCTTCCAGCTTGTCAGTTTCTTTGCCTTTGATCTTTAAGCATTTGCCGAGAGACGGACTTCCTTTTTTCGTCCCTCGCTTTCAGCCAAATTCTGAATTTGTAATCCCAATAAGAGTAATCCTTACTCATGAGTAGATGATTTAGAATCCAATGCTCCAGGAAGAAAGGTCAGCGCTCATCAGCAGCAGCCGTGCGGCTTCGCTCCCGCAGAAAGAGCGATGAACTCACAGCACCGCTTCCCCTCCGCGCTTCCGGAGCCCCTTACGGGGTCCCTTCTTCGTTTTGGGGGTCGCTCCAGGTGCCCGCCAAGTCCCACGGCCACGAGCTCACTCTGCTCGTGGTTTTTCTTGATGGATCGTCGCTGTGCCGTAGCGTACGATCCTTTCCTGCGGAGCCCCTCTTCAGAGACTGAAAAGGACCGCCATTGCTGTTTTGCGTCGCCCCCGGAAGTGGTAGCCGCAACTCTTTCAGTTGCCCTGAAGACTGGACTTATCTCAGCGTTCCCAGACAGCTCTGCAGCGCTTATCTCCCTCTGCAGCAGGTGGCTGACCTTGAAGCCTCCAGCTCTATCCAGCTTCCCAGGCTTCGGCTCACGACGCAAACAACTCTTGGCAGCCTTTGGAAAAAGAGGCTTCTCTGAACTTTTACTGCTCACTGCCCCCCCCCCCCCACTTCTCACAGGGCTCCCAGGACGCTTTCCTGCACCCCCTCTGATGGGTAAAGGGCTCCCAGCACTTTGCCTCTTTCCAGGCTCCTCCCGCAGACATGTTGCAGCTCCCACGCAGCTTTCAGACTCTGCAAACGTAGCAGCAACAGCAGTGGCAGCAACAGTCCCTTCGCCCCCCTCAGGGGCCTCCCAGCTTTTCCCAGCTGTGCACCGGCTTTCACGAAGGTGGCCAGCGCCATCTTGCCTCTCCTGTTCTGATGCAGCCATCTCCCGGCCCTTGCTTCCGACTCCAGCTTCACAAGCTTCCTGGAGCGCTAGCCAAGCGGCCTCTGGCTTCCTTGCACCCAGAACAATAGATCAGCACCCACGTTCTCAGCCAAAAACACAAGCACACGCTTCTCAGCTTCACCTTGATCTGCAACCGCCCCAGCTGCCTTAGGCACCGGCTGGACAACGTGCCACAGCCTGGCTCCGACTAAAGACAACTCTGCTTCGAAGCTCCACTCCAGCCACGTTTGGCTAGTCAGCTTCTCACATGGCAGCTTAAGCTCAAAGCCATGTTCCTGGGACTGAGCCATCTCCTCCCCCGGGGCTGAGCGTACTCACGAACAACGGCAGTAGCTCCCTCCGGCTTCCGGCAGATCAGCCTCTTCTCCCAGCAAGCTCCTTTCAGCATCAAAGGAAGCAAAGCTCTAGCTGGCCCCAGCGTCTTCACAGCTGGCTTCATCCACACATGGGACGTTCCTCCTGCAACAGCTTCAAAGCGTTGGCAAACTGCCCATAACCTATGGCCGCCAAGAGGGCCAACATGGAGTCCTGCAGGCTTTCATTGCGCAACTCTGCTCCCTGGGGATCACGGAAATGTCCTCTCTGCCCTCTTTGGCCAGTTTAGCAGAGCGAATACAGCGGACAGAAGCGATGCAGAGTGTGGGTAATAAATCAGAACACACACAAGGCGTTCTCTTATCTTCTTAGCCTTCTAAGATCCAGGACAAAGCACCACCTTTCAGAAATTTCCCCAGACGTCAATCCCGCCTTTGAAATCCTGGTAATCATACGTATGGCAGCCTTACTTCAGCCACTCAGGACTTGTTTCCCCAATCACCCCATGTCCGAAAGGAATAATAGAATTGTAGAGTTGGAAGGGTCCCCAATGATCAATGCAGACTTGCAGAAACATCCTAATTGAGGTTCCCCCCCAACTGGAACTCACCAGAACTGAGTTCTGGCGCCTCTCAGGTGGGTGCCATTGCCATTATGAGAACAAGAGAGGCATTCACAGTTAGTTCCAGCACCTCTTAATCTAGAAAAGTAGCACTGATTCGAACAACAACAACAACAACAACAACAATTTATTATTTATACCCCTCCCATCTGGCTGGGCTTCCCCAGCCACTCTGGGCGGCTTCCAACCAAATACAAAAATACAGTAATACATCAAACACTAAAAGCTTCCCTAAACAGGGTTGCCTTCATATGTCTTCTAAAAGTTTGGTAGTTGTTGTTCTCTTTGACATCTGGTGGGAGGGCGTTCCACAGGGCGGGTGCCAATAATAAAAAGCTACGGCTTAGCTAATACTCTAGGGTTGCCAAGTCCAGTCGCTGACTGGGCTCATGTAATTTAGGGACTCTGAGCCATGATTTATGTACAGATTTTCATTTGAACACCACCATATATGACGGAGGAGTCTCTTCATTTTTACCTATATGTCTCTAGCAATATTTTGGGGTGGCTCTGAAGGACACAGGAGATGTGGGCAGCAGTTTCCTCTAGCTTATTTGGTGGTACAATGGACTCATTAATGGGAGAAATACAAACAGATTGAAAGATCACCTGGATGCTGCACAGAATGCATTGGATAAGAACATAAGAAGTACCTACAGGATCAGACCAGTGGCCCATCCAGACCAGCATCTTGTTTTAACACCAGCCAACTACATCCCTGGCGGAAGACAGAAAGCAGGTCCTTAGTGTAACAGCACTCTCCCGACTTGTAATTCTCAGTAACTGGTTTTCAGAGGCATGCCTTGAGGGCTGGGTGTCAGGGACCATGCTGAGGAGGGCTGCACTGAGGAAGAATGGTGGGAGCCACCCCTTCCTCCTGAATCATCCCAGGAGCAGGAGGACAGTATTGTAGCCTTATTGGACTTTACCAATTGGTAGGGTGAGCGTTGCTCCCGGATGGGAGGAAGGAAGTCAAATGACACCGAGGGTTGGTTCAGAGAAAGAGTTTATTCTGCTCTCCGGATAGCAGAAGGCACTTGTGTGGTCAGCTCACAGCAATGAGAAATTTCATGCAGTATATATATCCTCCAGGCACCCTCTCCCCCCTTCCCCAGGAATCCAGCCACGTCAGCTTATACACGCAGGTTGACATCACAGATGTATGGCCGCCAAGAGGGCCAACATGGAGTCCTGCAGGCTTTCATTGCGCAACTCTGCTTCCTGGGGATCACGGAAACGTCCTCTCTGCCCTCTTCGGCCGGTTTAGCAGAGCGAATACAGCGGACAGAAGCGATGCAGAGTGTGGGCAATAAATCAGAACACACACAAGGCGTTCTCTTATCTTCTTAGCCTTTAATCGTGTAGTATAACAGCATAAATCACCCCGGCGAAAGCTCGCACATTCTTCCCTCTCGCATGGCGTACGAGACACTGAGACACTCAGAGTAAACCACTCCCGTATGTGTCTGTAACCACGCCTCAAGCTGTGAGACGTCACTCAGAACTCTTTAACCCTGTAAGTTCTGAAACCCTTAACAAGATGTTCCTGCTCCGGTACTCTTAACCATAAAAGGGTTTTCCTCTTCCTGTACTCTTGACCATATAAGCGTATTCCTGTTCCGGCAATCTTATCTTGGAGTAAGAGATCACCAACTCCTGGCGCCGTTCCCAGGTCGATGACAAGGTCTGTGCCTCAGCGTAAGATAAGACCCAGATGTGCCATCCCTGCTCCACTGGAACAGTCAAGGCCATACATTGCCGCCATGGACTGATAAGGGAGATGGCTTTGAGCACTTGTTTATACAGCTGGGTTTCTGTTATGCATTTGCTGAACAGCTCAAGTTAATGCATTTTAGAAATGCTCCCTTGGAGAAGGAAAAATGCGGATTTTGGGTCAGTTTCAAACTGACTGCACAGAAACCCATTCCTTCAGTATAGATTTGGAACAGTGGTTTGCAGAGGGACATAGTTCAGAAGGCAGGGAAATACTGGATGGGGAATAGCTATCAGAAGAAACACTAGAAAAGAGAGAGTTAACAGATTCACAGTCTCTGGATAGTACACGCTGGATCTTCTTTCTTCTTCTTTGGTGATCACTTGTAGCCGAGTAAGACTGTCTTCCGTAAACACGGTTTTAACAACGAGTCCGTAAGTGATTGTGGAGGCAAATTCTGGATCCACACATACTTCCACAGTGGGGATACTGGTTTCTGGGCAGGAGTTGATCACGCTGGATAGCACGTGCTGGATAATACATGCTCTAGATAGTTTCTGGATAGGGACTCTGGGTAGTACACGCTGGACTTGATCTTTGGTGCAGGTATAGACATGATCAGACCCTGTGGTGGTGCCATGGTCCAATCACTATGCTCTGAAAGCTAGGATTGACTTCCCACCCACCCCTGCCTGGGTGGCAAGCCTATTTGGGCTTACCCGCGAAGGCTGATAGATCCTGATGGATTCCGTCAGGACTTGCGGGACCCTGCTCCCCCTAGCGGCTCATTAGATGAGCTCGTTGAGGGTTGGAATAACTGGCTCTTGGCAGCCATCAATGAGATCGCACCTAGGCGCCCTCTGCGACCCCACTGAAACAGGGCCCCTTGGTTTATCGAGGAGCTCTGGAAAATGAAGGGAGACCTTAGATGGCTACAGTGAATATGGTGGCGTGCTCGTGATGGAGCCTCAAGAACATCTTATAGGATGCTTATGAAAGCCTATGAGATGGCAGTGAAAGCTGCTAAGAAGTTTTACTTCTCAGCTTCCATTGCATCCGCTAGCTCTCACCCGGCACAACTTTTTAGTATAATTAGGTCTTTAACGTCCCCAGAGGACCAACCGAATTTAAATACGAATTTGATTCATAGCTGTGAGACATTTGCGAGCTCGGATAAAGTCTTGCTACTCCACCGCCAATTTGGATACAGCAACCGAACTGGAGGCACCTCAATGGTCTTTGGGTCCTACACTGGACCACTTCGACCAGATACTCCCAGCCGATGTGGACGGACTACTCCAAGCTGGAAAGCCCACCACTTGCCCCCTTGACCTGTGCCCGTCCTGGCTGATTAGAGTGTGCCTGAACGAGGTGCGGGTCCCCCGGGGTGATATCATCAATTTGTCCCTTGGAACAGGGACATTCTCAGGGGAGTTGAAGGAGGCAGTGGTGCGCCTGCTCTTAAAGAAAACATCATCAGATCCTCCAGATCTATCCAATTACCACCCGGTTTCGAACCTCTCGTACCTGGGTAAGGTAATTGAGAGAGCGGCTGCTGAACAGCTTGATAGGTTTCTGGGCAAAACATTGGCCTTGGATCCATTCCAGTCTGGCTTTCACCCTGGACATGGGACCGAGGTGGCCCTGGTCGCCCTAACAGATGATCTCTGTAGGCAGCTGGACTGAGGTGGGTCTGGGCTGCTGTTTCTTCAAGATCTGTCAGCAGCCTTCGACATGGTTGACCATGAACTGTTGGACCATCGCCTTGCAGATGTGGGGATTCAAGGCACAGTCTTACAATGGCTGCACTATTTCCTTTCAGGTCAGGGACAGAGGGTGGTGCTAGGGGAGGAGTTGTCGTCGTGGTACCCCTTGGCGTGTGGAGTGTCACAGGGCGCAATCCTCTCCCCAATGCTCTTTAACATCTTTATGTACCCTCTTGCCTAGCTTGTTCGGAGCTTCGGGCTGGGTTGTCATCAATATGCTGATGACACCAACTTTATCTGTTGATGGATGGCCATCCTGATTCAGCCCCAGATACACTGACCAGATGTTTGGAAACTGTGGCTGGATGGTTGCATGGGAGCCAGTTGAAGCTAAATTCTTTAAAGACAGAAGTCTTCTGGTTGGGTTGAGACGACATGGGGTTGGGGGGTAAACTCCTATCCCTTGCAGGGGAGCAATTAGTGCCAGCACCTTCTGTCAAGACTCTGGGTGTAACCCTCAACGCCTCC
The DNA here is from genome assembly GCF_964188305.1 of Podarcis bocagei. Taxonomy (NCBI): domain Eukaryota; kingdom Metazoa; phylum Chordata; class Lepidosauria; order Squamata; family Lacertidae; genus Podarcis; species Podarcis bocagei. Next base: position 22,333,630 of record NC_138126.1, on the reverse strand, counting down.
CTCTCTATGGAGGCGCAGGTTACAGCTACAGCAAAGGCAGCATTTTTCCATCTCCGCCGTGTCAAGCAGTTGGTTCCTTATCTTTCTCACCCTGATCTAGCCACTATGATCCAAACCACCAGGATTGATTACTGTAACTGACTCTATGCAGGGCTTCCCATGAAGGTGACCCAGAAACTCCAGCGGGTGCAGAATGCTGCGGCAAGACTACTTATAGGGTCTTCACCATGGGACTACATCCAACCAGTGCTATATCAGCTGCACTGTCTCCCAGTGGAGTACAGGGTTAAGTTTAAGGTGCTGGCTCTAACCTTTAAAGCCCTATATGACCTGGGACACTCGTACCTATAGGACTGCCTCTCCTGGTATGCCCCGCAGATGACCTTATGGTCTGCAAACAATAACATCTTGGAGGTCCCTTTTGCATTACTTTCTATGGAAAAGCACACCTTGGTTTTGGAATGCTTTGGTTTTGGAACGGACTTTCAGAACGGGTAGATTTTGAGAACCAAGGTACCACTGCACAGCAATTTCTTGTGTGGTCAAGGTACAATAATTACACAGAAACCAAAATAAAATACAGGCTACAACTTCACTTTTAAACTTTAATGAAAGAAAGCATTGATATGTAAGGTAAAACAATTATTACAAGCTATTATTCTCACGTTATTTCTGCATGCAAAACTAGCAGTAATTTTAACCATTATTATTGAACTCTATCTTGATTGGCCACCTAGAACTCCCTCCAGTCCAAACTACTTACGTAAAAGCTTTGCTACATTCCAGTTACATTGCAATGTTCAAGAAAGAGAACAGAAAACATTTGAGCTCTCCAACCAAGGAGCGGTTGGGAAGAACAGGCTTCCCTGAGCTCCAGGAAGAGATGAATTGAGAATCTGATGGACAATGACCTAGGAGAGTCTGGATGGAAGTGGCTCCAGCCTCCTCCCTGACCATCCTGACTGTGAGTATCGGTTGGGATACTCTAACAAGGCAATTAAGGACTGACCTTGAGACATTTGAAGGCAGTCCTGTATCGAGAAGTTTTCAATGTCGGATGGTTTTATGTATTTTTATATTCTCCTGGAAGCTTCCCAGAGTCTACAGGCCCAGGGTGTGCAGTCTTCCTCTGCTCAAGTGAGCTACCAATTAAGGAGGCCACACAGTGGAATGAGATCAAATCAGGCCACAACTTTATTGACTACAGATGAAGTGGTTTGGCTATAGGCATTGGGTAAGCATTTATTGTCTGCCTACCGGAAATGACATCAGGGTCAACCTGGCAGTGGGGAGTCCCATGACTTACATCAAATAGGGGGATCCCTGCAGGGATCCCCACCCCTAGGAACGCTGAGGCCCAAGCCCTTCCCCCCATCTGGGCAAATGGACAGACGCAACTCCATCATGGACCCCTTTAACAGCATACCCTATTTCTGGAGTGGAAGGCAAGGGGACAACCCCCCCCCTCCAACCAAGGCTAAGCTTACCCAATGCCTAAACCACCAAAGTTGTGACGATTGGGGTTTGTTGCTTTTCTGTGTTTGCTCTGTCATTTGAATTGCAATGGCAGGAGGAAGACCAGACATCCCTCAAAAGCAAAGGGTATGAAATGTTCTAATATTATGCTTTTCAAAGGAGAAAGTGAAAGAGAAGGAGAAAGATTGGCTACCCACCCTTTACCAAGAGGTTTCTGGATGGGTTAAAACAATATAAGAATAGAACGGTAAAATCAGTCAAAACACATGTCATCATCACAGCATTGTATTTTAACTTTATCTTCTTCTAGTCCGCAGAATTTTTCATAATGACCTTCGCCACAAAATTTGATCTGCAACTTGTTTGTTGGATCTGGCGAGAGAAAGAGAAGTGCTTATGTTGATACTAACTAGTGAGTCAAGTCCATAGTTCATACCAAAAGAACAGAAAAAGCTCACAGCACATTGAAATAAATTCCATTTTAAGCTCCATTGACAAATGCATACCTAAAACTGATTTTTCCCCATGCTAAAACAACTAAAGTGTCAACATTAAAATAAAATAATGTTAAAACATGTGCAAAATACATGTCCACATAAAACAAACCCTTAAATCTCACAATTTCCACCACTGTTGTCTAAGATAAATCCCAAATCTCTTTCCTTCAGACTGAAAAATAGGCTACTTTCCAAGTGACATGCCAGTTAGTTCCTTGAAGCAGAAACGTTACTTTCCTGCCCCTCCAACATTTCATCTTCTTAAGCAAGGTCCCTCTATGTAATGTGGTTTAATATAAGTATAAAGCTGGCATTCAAGACTCTAATGAAGCAGCTCTTCCAGTACTGCTGGAAGACTGTTGCACAGTCTGTCTTGCATTGATATGTCCATGAATCTCCCCACCTGCACAGTTGAATCCACATGTTCAAAATGGAGTTGGGGAAAAGCTTTCTAATACTCCATTTTCATTGGAAATGTCTGAGTGCCTGCAGGTTCTGTCCCTGCCACTCACCACATGGCCTAGGCGGGGCCTGACAGGCCTCATAGGGACTGCTGCTGCTGTTGCCCAGGAGAACTCAGAACAGCACAGAGTTCTTTTAAATATGTTTTTTAAAAATTTTGTTTTTACCTTTTAAAATTATTTTTGGTGTGTGGGGGGTGGGATGGATGTTTAGTCGGGTTTGGGAATGTTTAATTTTGGTATGTTTGTAATTTTTACTGTTTTTGGTTTGTATTGGTTTTGTGTGTGTGTGTGTTTTTTTAATTAAGTTTTATTTTGTTCTTAAGGGGAGGGGTCAGGGCTGCCTGGGAGTGGGTCCCAGTCAACAAAATGGCTGGGGCAGGTTCCGGGGGGGGGGGGATGCACTGGGACAACTGATCTCAGTGATCATGGGCAGGAGGAGGAGTTATGCTAAGACCAGACCATGTCATTACCGAGGAGGCAGGTTTAGTCGTTGTTTGAGGACTATCCCTGCCTCCATGTCTGGTCTTGACCAGACGGATACTGGAATCAGCAAGGGATACCCACATGACCTGAAGGTGCTGCTATGCAATGCCAGGTCAATGATTCGTAAGACCACTGCCATCCATGACTGGATGGAGGACTTAACCTGGCATGTGTAACAGAGACTTGGTTGGATGAAGCAGATGGACCTGTCCTTGCCGCTGCTTGTCCACCAGGTTACTCTAACGCACAGCAACCCAGGCCTTGTGGGTAGGGATGTGGGGTTGCAGTGATTTTTAGGAAGATGTTACTCCTTACATTATCAAGAGAATTCAGAGCCTGACCAGAAAATCATAACTGAATGTAGTAAATTTATTATGCACAGTAATTTTATTATGCACTAGCAAAACTTTGGGCTCTTCCATTTATTAAGCATTCACCCTGATCTGCTCAAGGTTATTCTTATTCTTTATTAACTCTCTCTATACCAACCTTCGTCCAAAGATCACTGGATGCCTTACAATATAAAAACACAAACATACATACCATAATAACAAATGAAAACAAAGAACCTCCCCCCCACACACATTATTAAAGGCCATAGATTGTTTAATAAGCCAAAGGTCTGGGAGGAGTGGAATGTTTTTGCTTGGCATCTAAAGTTATATAATGATGGTGGCAGGAGAGCCTGTCTGGCGAGAGCATTCCACAAATGAGAAGCCACTACAGAAAAGGATCATTTTTGTCTTACTTCCTGCATAGAAAGCACATAGAGAAGGGCCTCAGATGATGACTGCAGGGTCCAGGAGGTCAATACATATGGGGAGTGGCCGTCCTTGAGGTCCTGAGCCATGTATGGTTTTATAGGTTAAAACCAGCGCTTCGAATTGGGTCCAAAAACTGATTGGCTGTTGGTGTAATTAGGCCAGGATTGGTGTTATATGCTCAAACTGTCTTGCCCCGGTGAGTAGTCTGACAGCTGAATGTGGGATGTGTGTCGCTTCCTGTTCTGCCATAAGTGACTCAGCAAATGAGTGTGACTCTATAAAAGCAGCGTCACGCAGCCATTTTGTCTCAGTTCTGTTTGATTCAGTCCCCTCCATTTTGTTGGCTGCTGGCTCTCAGCCAGCAGCACTTGTGCCCATCCTCACAAAGGATGTAAGCCACGTTGTATGTTTGTAACCTGAAGCTTAAAGCCTGCCTTCCAGGATGTGTACTGTGAACAACTTGTGAGTAAACTTATTGTTAGACTTTTAAAGACAGACTTCTGAGTCTTTATTATATTTTAGGAGGAAGAAAAGGGGACACCAGAAATAATCCATCTGGGCAAGCCAGAGCGGATTAGTCATTTTGTGGCGATTCAAAGAAATCTATCAACTAGCTTCCATGAGTACAGAAGGGGGTTGGCTCTGCTACATCACTCACTAGTGGGAGTGAAGGAAGGATAACACTTAAGAAATATTTCCTTGCCAACTATCCTAAGCATCCCCACACTGAATTCTGGACCAGCTGCATTTTCCTAACTGTCTTCAAAGGCAGCACCACGTATAATGCACTGCAGTAATCTAACCTAGCAGACCCTCCAAGTATCCCTATTTTGCAGGGACATCCCTGACTTTGAGAAGCTGGTTTCTGATTTGATTCTGGAATGTCCCGCTTTTTCTTAGGATGTCCCTATTTTCATCAGATAAATGTTGGAGGGTAAGGAGGACTTCCGAGCCGTCTGAAGGCAATCCTGTATAGGGAAGTTTTTTTAAAAAAAATGTTTAATGTTTTATTATGTTTTTATGGATGTGAGAAGCTGCCCAGAGTGGCTGGGGCAACCCAGTAAGCTGTGTGGGGTATAAATAGTATAATTACCATTGTGGAATGGGATATTCCCATTTTCATCAGAGAAATGAAGAGGTTACCAGAGCATAGAAGAGACAAGTGCTCATTGCAGCATAGAAAAAGAGGAACATAGAAAAGATGCCTTACCTTTAACTCTTTCTGCCATTACACAAAATGACCCGTCACATGTGACATCATTTGGTACACATGGCATGCCAGAACGAAATGACCTGCATAGTCTGCATTTCACAGCATCTGTTGTAGGAGGCACAAAAATTTGTTCTATTGTTTCTCCCTGAAAGCATCACCTTCACACATTGGTCACCAAATCTGGGGCTTCATTAGGAGGTAGGCAAGGTGACTGAAGTCCTGGGAATCCTACCACTAACCTCATTTATATTTATTTTCTTTCCTGTATATACTGAAAAGCATAGTACCAAGCAAAACCCCCTTTTTTTCCCAATTGTGGAGGGACCAATTGATTCAATGTCCCAACTCATAAAATCCTGTGGGCACACATAGCTGTCAGAATAGATTCTAGAGAGGTAAGATTCTTTCCTCCTCAGAAAGTAATAATAATAATAATAATAATTTATTATTTATACCCCGCCCATCTGGCTGGGCCTCCCCAGCCACTCTGGGCGGCTTCCATAAAAACCAAAAATACAATAAAATATCACATGTTAAAAACTTCCCTGAACAGGGCTGCCTTAAGATGTCTCCTGAATGTCAAGTAGTTATTTATCGCTTTGACATCTGCTGGAAGGGCGTTCCACAGGGCGGGCGCCACTACCGAGAAGGCCCTCTGCCTGGTTCCCTGTAGCTTTGCTTCTCGCAATGAGGGAACCGCCAGAAGGCCCTCGGCACTGGACCTCAGCGTCCGGGCAGAATGATGGGGGTGGAGACGCTCCTTCAGGTATACTGGACCGAGGCCGTTTAGGGCTTTAAAGGTCAGCACCAACACTTTGAATTGCGCTCGGAAACGTACTGGGAGCCAATGCAGGTCTTTCAAGACCGGTGTTATATGGTCTCGGCGGCCACTCCCAGTCACCAGTCTAGCCGCCGCATTCTGGATTAGTTGTAGTTTCCGAGTCACCTTCAAAGGTAGCCCCACGTAGAGTGCATTGCAGTAGTCCAAGCGGGAGATAACCAGAGCATGCACCACTCTGGCGAGAAAGTCCGCAGGCAGATAGGGTCTCAGCCTACGTACCAGATGGAGCTGGTAAACAGCTGCCCTGGACACAGATTTGACCTGTGCCTCCATGGACAGCTGTGAGTCCAAAATGACTCCCAGGCTGCGCACCTGGTCCTTCAGGGGCACAGTTACCCCATTCAGGACCAGGGAATCCTCCACACCTGCCCGCCTCCTGTCCCCCAAAAACAGTACTTCTGTCTTGTCAGGATTCAACCTCAATCTGTTAGCCGCCATCCATCCTCCAACCGCCTCCAGACACTCACACAGGACCTTCACCGCCTTCACTGGTTCTGATTTAAAAGAGAGGTAGAGCTGGGTATCATCCGCATACTGATGAACACCCAGCCCAAACCTCCTGATGATCTCTCCCAGCGGCCGCATGTAGATGTTGAAAAGCATGGGGGAGAGGACAGAACCCTGAGGCACCCCACAAGTGAGAGCCCAGGGGTCTGAACACTCATCCCCCACCACCACTTTCTGAACACGGCCCAGGAGGAAGGAGCGGAACCACTGTATAACAGTGCCCCCAGCTCCCAGCCCCTCAAGACGGTCCAGAAGGATGCTATGGTCGATGGTATCGAACGCCGCTGAGAGATCCAGCAGAACTAGGAAACAGCTCTCACCTTTGTCCCTAGCCCGCCGGAGATCATCAACCAGTGCGACCAAGGCAGTTTCAGTCCCATGATGAGGCCTGAATCCCGACTGGAAGGGATCCAAATGGTCCGCTTCTTCCAGGCGTGCCTGGAGTTGTTCGGCAACCGCTCGCTCAATCACCTTGCCCAGGAATGGAAGATTTGAGACTGGGCGATAGTTGGCCATTGTGGCCGCATCTAAAGATGGTTTTTTAAGAAGCGGTTTAATAACCGCCTCTTTCAGCGGGTCTGGGAAGGCTCCCTCACGGAGGGAAGCATTCACCACCCCACGAAGCCCATCGCCCAGTCCTTCCCGGCTAGCTTTTATAAGCCAGGATGGGCAAGGATCCAGGAGACAGGTGGTTGGTTTCACTCGTCCAAGCAGCCTGTCCACATCCTCGGAGGTAACAGATTGGAATTGATCCCACTCAACTTGACTAGACAGAACTCTAGCACTCTCCCGCCCCGGCCCTGCTCCCACGGTGGAGTCTACTTCTTCCCGAATCTGAGCGATTTTATCTGCAAAAAACTTTGCAAAATCATTGCAGGAGAACATGTGGCCCGTACTGGGCCCCGATGTTGCAGGTGGTTCCGCTAAATTGTGAACCACCTGAAAAAGTCTCCTGCTGCTGTTTTCTGCAGATGCAATAGAGGCGGTGAAGAAATTCTTCTTCGCCGTCGCTATCGCCACTTGGTAGGCTCGACGTTGAGCTCTAACCTGTGTCCGGTCAGATTCGGAATGAGTTATCCGCCACCGGCGCTCTAGCCGTCTCAACGATTGTTTCATTGCCCTCAGATCCGTGGAAAACCACGGGGCTGTCCGGGCTCCATGCAATCGGAGAGGGCGCTTCGGAGCCAAACAGTCAATAGCCCTGGTTAACTCCACATTCCAGCGGGTCACCAGGGAATCAGCTGAAAGGCCATCAACATGGGATAAAGCATCCCCTACCACTCTCTGGAAACCATTTGGATCCATTAAGTGGCGGGGGCGGACCATCCGAATTGGTCCCACCTCCCTGCAGAGGGGATGGGTCGCAGAGAAGTCCAGTTGCACCAGGAAGTGATCTGACCATGGCACTTCTTTCGTTTCGCTTTTACTTAGTGTCAGATCACCAACATCCATAGAGGTAAACACCAGGTCCAAGGCATGTCCATGGCTATGGGTTGGGCCAGACTTATTCAGGGACAGCCCCATGGAGGCCATGCTTTCCACGAAGTCCCGAGCGGCCCCTTGTAAGGTCGTGTCGGCATGGATGTTAAAATCCCCTAGGACGACCAAGCTAGGTGTCTCCAGGAGAACATCCGCCACGACCTGAAGCAGCTCGGGCAGGGAATCCTTGGTGCAGCGGGGAGGTCGGTACACCAAAAGGAATCCTGTACTGCCCCTATTGCCCAACTTCCAGAACATGCACTCAGAAAACTGGGTCTTCCCAATAGGACGCCTGGTGCAAACTAATGACTTCCTAAAAATCACTGCAACCCCCCCTCCCCGCCCACATGACCTGGGTTGCTGTGTGTAAGAGAAACCTGGTGGACAAGCAGCGGCAAGGACAGGCCCATCTGCTTCATCCAACCAAGTCTCTGTTACACAAGCCAGGTCAAATCCTCCATCCATGATCAAGTCATGGATGGCAGTGGTCTTATGAATCATTGACCTGGCATTGCACAGCAGCACCTTCAGGTCATGTGGGTATCCCTTGCTGATTCTAGTATCCATCCGGTCAGGACCAGACCCGGAGGCAGGGATAGTCCTCAGACAACGACTAAACCTGCCTCCTCTGTAATGACATGGTCTGGTCTTAGCGTAACTCCTCCTCCTACCCGTGATCACTGAGATCGGTTGTCCCAGTGCATCCCCCCCTGTGGAACATGCCCCAGCCATTTTATGGGCTGGGGCCCACTCCCCGGCAGCCCTGAACCCTCCCCCTAAAAACAAAATAACACCTTAAACAAACAAACAAAGCCAATAAAACAATACAAACAAAAAATGTAAAAATTACAAAAACATCAAAATAAAAAAAATAATAATTCCCCAAGCCCAACCAAACATCCATCCCACCCCCACCCCCCACATACAAAAAATCCAAATAAAAATTTTAAAAACATTTTAAAAACGCTCTGTGCCTCTCCGGCAGTAACAACTGTCCTAGTGAGGCCCCAGGCCCCGCCCCAGGCCAGATGGTAAGTGGCAGGAAGGAGCAGGGCCCTCAAGCACTCACTCAGGGAGTCTTCCTGGGCAGCAGGCAGCAGGCCGCACGCAGTCCTTATGAGGCCCCAGGCCCCGCCCCAAGCCAGATGGTAAGTGGCAAGAAGGAGCAGGGCCCTCAGGCACTCACTCAGGGAGTCTTCCTGGGCAGCAGGCAGCAGGCCGCACGCAGTCCTTATGAGGCCCCAGGCCCCGCCCCAAGCCAGATGGTAAGTGGCAAGACGGAGCAGGGCCCTCAAGCACTCACTCAGGGAGTCTTCCTGGGCAGCAGGCAGCAGGCCGCACGCAGTCCTTATGAGGCCCCAGGCCCCGCCCCAAGCCAGATGGTAAGTGGCAAGAAGGAGCAGGGCCCTCAGGCACTCACTCAGGGAGTCTTCCTGGGCAGCAGGCAGCAAGCCGCACGCAGTCCTTGTGAGGCCCCAGGCCCCGCCCCGGGCCAGGTGGTAAGTGGCAAGAAGGAGCAGGGCCCTCAGGCACTCACTCAGGGGAGTCCTCCTGGGCAGCAGGCAGCAGGCCGCACGCAGTCCTTATGAGGCCCCAGGCCCCGCCCCAGGCCAGATGGTAAGTGGCAAGATGGAGCAGAGCCCTCAAGCACTCACTCAGGGAGTCTTCCTGGGCAGCAGGCCGCAAGCAGCACGCAGTCCTTATGAGGCCCCAGGCCCCGCCCCAAGCCAGATGGTAAGTGGCAAGAAGGAGCAGGGCCCTCAGGCACTCACTCAGGGAGTCTTCCTGGGCAGCAGGCAGCAGGCCGCACGCAGTCCTTATGAGGCCCCAGGCCCCGCCCCAGGCCAGATGGTAAGTGGCAAGACGGAGCAGGGCCCTCAAGCACTCACTCAGGGGAGTCTTCCTGGGCAGCAGGCAGCAGGCCGCACGCAGTCCTTATGAGGCCCCAGGCCCCGCCCCAGGCCAGATGGTAAGTGGCAAGAGCAGGGCCCTCAAGCACTCACCACAGGGGAGTCTTCCTGGGCAGCAGAGCAGTCCTTAGCTTTTAGCCTGAAGGTTCAGTCACATATTCAATGATCTCAGACAATTGTTTGTGAGAATGAGACTCTCTCTTGGAGGAGGAGATATTGCTTTGATGATGCGAGGGAAAACAGCAGCTACAAGAATACTATCACAAGCATTATAAGTTTGCGAATGTACGTCATGCTGTGATTTACTTTTTTTTTTTAAGTGCATAGGAGATGAGCGCCGCAACCCCAGAGTTGTTCGCGACTGGACCTAACTGTCAGGGATCCTTTACCTTTACCTATGCTACAGGGACTTGCAGAAGGTGCTTTAGCATTTCCTTGTTTTTTCAACCACAATTTCTGCTTAATAAAATGACCTTTTAGAACAACAAAGGAATTGAAGATAATCTGTACTGTTTATTGTGGTCCAAATTCTATTGTTCTGCAATCAAGAGGGACATAGATACCTGAATTTTGTGAAACTAGGGTGGCCAACTGTCCTACTTTAGAGAGGACAACCTTCTGTTGTGATGGGTTATCAGAGAACAGCCTTCTATTAGAAAGCATCCTTTGTTTGAAGTCCAAGTTTCCCTAACCACTCTGGGTGACTTAACAACATATATTAAAACATTAAAAAAACATCAGAAAGTCTGACTAAATTTACACCTCTGCAGATGGGGAAACTCTATGCAGATTCATAGCATGCTCCTGGGCCCTTAGTCTATCAACACATTCCACCCAGACAACAGAATCAACTTTTTCCCAAAGCTGGCGCTCCCAGAAGAAAAGCAGCTTCCTCACTCAATGGAAGCTTAACTCTGTCCTGAAATGAGCTCTAAGCTCACCCATCGCAAGAATTTGCAAACTCTTGGCAGAAGGCATTTCCTCCCTACCACCCCAAAGTATATCTCTCCTGCTACTTATAGAGTCATCCTATCTAAAACAGTGGTTTGTTCTTCTTTCACCTCTTCTGGGATGGGGGATGGAGGCAATACTTACCTCCAGTCCTGAGGCAAAGCAGAACAGAGAATGTAAGTAGCCAGACCTGAAGCAGACGTGGCCTTCGATTACCAAGAAACAAGCTCTGCTCCATTGGAATGCCTTTTGTATGGAGAGACAGCTTTCAAAGGCTAGCAGCTGAGAAACCACAGGTTTTCAGGACAGGCAGGAACACACTGTTCAGTCTGAGGAGCTGGGTTCAAGATATTCATTATATACGGCTGGGAGGAACCCTCTTGGCTTCTTGCCTCATCCTGGTGGCCTTGAAAGGTCCAAGGAGCCTCTGGCAGTATGCTTGGGTCACTCAGATGGGCAGCAGAGAGTGAAGGCGATGGTTGTCTTGGGCCCTTTCAGGCATAAAGTGCTGATTGTTAGGGCAAATCCAAATGGGCTGAGGAATCAGCTGCATGCTGGACAGAATGTCACGGACCGTGGCAGATGCCTGATGCTATCTTATGAGGGTTTTCTGTTCTGCTCCAGGTTTCAATTGTAATAGTACAATGTGCCGAGCAGGCAACTCTCAACCAGCCTGCAGATGAAACACAATGGGTGACTTCTGGCCAGTCCATATTCCCGAATCGTTGTGTTAGCAGCTTTCTTTTGTATCTCACTGCTGCTCATAGTGGAATGAATGATGTGCACAGCCATGTGTTTATGTTCTCCATGAGTCATAAATAAATGGTCCTTTGATATTGCACGTATCTTCAAATTTACTCAAAGATGTGGGACATGGAGAGACAACAGACATGCAAGACAGACTCTCATTCCTGGCAATCCCATGAACAGATATTCTGGCCACCTGCATATTTCTTGGAGCCAAACCGCATCCAATATGAGCTGATGCTTTTAATTGGGGAGAAGTGGAAGCTTGGCTCTGGAAATCAGCCCTGAGTGCTCACTGGAAGGACAGATCGTGAAGCTGAGGCTCCAATACTTTGGCCACCTCATGAGAAGAGAAGACTCCCTGGAAAAGACCCTGATGTTGGGAAAGATGGAGGGCAAAAGGAGAAGGGGATGACAGAGGACGAGATGGTTGGACAGTGTTGTCAAAGCTACCAGCATGAGTTTGACCAAACCGTGGGAGGCAGTAGAAGACAGGAGTGCCTGGCATGCTCTGGTCCAGGGGTCACGAAGGGTCGGACATGACTAAACAACTAAACCACAACAACAACAACAACACAGAAAGTTTGGCTGGTTAGTCAGTTGACTGAGGCCCTTTTATTTTGGAATCTGAGTGCAAAGACTTGAAGAAACAGACTAATATGGTGCGGTTACGTTAATACTTCCAGATGCTGACTGGGCTCATGTGATTTGTGTATGGGATTCTATTTGAAGACTGCCATATACGATGCAAGAGTGTTATGCAAAATGGAGGATCTGCTTTGTTTGTTCTGCCCTGTCGTATTCTTGCCTGTGTTTTCTGGAAGCTGGAGGGGCCCAGAGAGGGAAAGGAAATGCAGCTGAGCACAGAAGTCTGTTGCATAGCATGGGATATGACCCATATAATTAAGATTTCCTCAATTTTGAGGAAAGGAAAATATGAGGTACAGTGATTTCTTTTGTGATCAAGATACAGTAATTACACAGGAGCCAAAATAGAAAACAGACCGCAACTTCATTTTTAAATTTTATTGAAAGAAATAATTGATGCGTAAGGTACAACAAATAATACAAGCTATTATTTTCACCTCATTACTGCATGCAAAACTAGCAGTGATTTTAACTATTATTATTGAACTCTATCATGGTTGGCCACCTTTGCTACGTTCCAGTCACATAGCAATGTTCAGGAAAGAGAACAGAGAACATTTGAGTTCTCCAACCGAGGAGAGGTTGGGAAGTACAGGGTTCCATGAGCTCCAGGAAGAGAGGAATTGTCACCATCCCTAGCACAGGTTATTGTATTTGATAACATCTTCTGTGATTTGCCAAGTTCAAGCAGGGATGGGGAGTGATAAAGAGACCCACAAATCCTATCGACTGTACAAATCACTGCTTGGTACATGTCCAGTGGCGTAGTGTGGGGGGTGCAGGGGGGAGGGCCGCACCGGGCGCAACATCTGGGGGTTAGGGTTAGGGGGCGCAAATCCACGGGTTAGGGAGCAAAAATCCTCGGGTTAGGGGGCGCAAATTACTTGCCTTGCCCCGGGTGCTGACAACCCACGCTACGCCACTGTACATGTCCATCAACTCTCCAAAAAAACGACCCATTACACCCCTATACCTAAGTCAATTGTGCACTTTTGCAAGAGGAACTTACTTTTCAAAATATCAGACAATGAAGGAGTGCATAAATCAGTGAGCACAAATGACTAGTCCTCCTCTTGGGAGCTGGAAGGATAAACACAGTTGTGAACTGGATGAGTGTTTGATTAACAAGTTTGGATAGCCAAATTGGGGGGGTTTCCTGTGCTCATGGAGGCTTCCCAATGCACTTAGGGAGCTGGAAAATCATCGGCCTAAGATATATGGCAGCCCTCCGCAAATACAGAAGACTCCCCAGGTCACACAGTCAGCCACCATTTTGTGGAGGTGTGGAACATCCCCTGAATGTGATTATTAGACGTGGCATCAGAATGTATGCATGGTGGTTTTGTCTGTCATTTGAATTGCAATGGCAGGAGGAAAACCTGGGCTCCATCGAAAGAAATGATATGAAACGTTCTAATATTATGTCTATCAAAGGAGAAATATTGGTTACCCACCCTTTTACATGGAAAGGCGAAAACAACGTAAGAATAGAATGATCAGTCAAAACATAAGTTGCTATTACAGCATGATACTTTCTTTTTATCTCCCGATGTCACCTCTGGCCCACAGAGTTTTTTCAAACTCCACATTCTTTGACGTAATTAGTCAATTTGCCATTTTGTCCTGGAGATAGATAGATAAGTGCTTAGGTTGATACCAACTAGTGAATGAAGAGAAATTTACTGAATTAGTCCATAGTCCATATCAAGAGAGAGAGAAAAGCTTTCTCCGCATTTTAAACTTCATTTAAAAATATGCACTTAAATAGAATTTTGAATTTATTTTGCTAAAACTACAAAAACTACTAAAATGTCAACATTAAAATAAAATGAACATTTATGAAAGATACATGTCCATTTTTTTTATTTTTAGTTTTAAACTTATATCTCAGGTCATTCTTGTCCCAGCAGAGAAAAAGGAAGATGGTTGACAGAAAAGACTTACCTGAAAATGTTTCTATCTTCAAGCAGAATGGTCCCATACATGTCTTCTCCTTCGGTTCGCATGGCTTGCCAGGCCCCTTTGAAGAGCACAGTCTGCATTTCACAGCGTCTGTTGTAACAGACAGCATTTTGTTTGTGAAGGGACCTATCAGTATTCAATGTCCAACTAAACTTGCATCTCTGTGTATAGATTGAGAGATGGAAATTGTTTGTGGCAAGCTCCTGTGCCCTGAGACTAGCAACACCTTCCACCTAGACAACTAGACCCTCTTTTCCAAAGATAGCACAAACTTGCAGTGTTCATGTTTTCATCAGGAGGCAGGAGAAAAGCAGCTTCCTTTCACAGGTAAAAGGGAATTGTAAAAGGGATTGTTTCGATTCAGCAGATCCAGTTCTTAAGGTGAAATCCTGTACCTTGGAGCCCATTTCAGGGGAGAGTTCAATTTCCCTTTTGATAATTGTCTGCGTGGTTGCCAAGTCCAGTTGCTGACTGGGCTCATGGATTTTGGGACTGTGAGCCATGATTTATGTACAGATTTTTATTTGAACACCACCATATATGACGGAGGAGTGGCGGATGTCTGATGCTATCTTACGAAGGTTTTCTGTTCTGCTCCAGGTTTCAGTTGTAATAGTACAATGTGCCGAGCAGGCAACTCTCAACCAGCCTGCAGATGAAACACTATGGGTGACTTCTGGCCAGCCCATATTCCCGAATCATTGTGTTAGCAGCTTTCTTTTGTATCTCACTGCTGCTCACAGCGGAATGAATGATGTGCACAGCCATGTGTTTCTGTTCTCCATGAGTCATAAATAAGTGGTCCTTTGATATTGCATGTATCTTCAACTTTACTCAAAGATGTGGGACATGGAGAGACAGCAGGTTTGCAAGACAGACTCTGATTCCTGGCAATCCCATGAACAGAATTCATATTTCTTGGAGCCAGATAGCATCCAATAGGAGCTGATGCTTTTAATTGGGGAGAGGTGGAAGGTTGGATGGTTAAACAGTTGACTGAGGCCCTTTTATTTTGGAATCTGAGTGCAAAGACTTGGAGAAACACACTAATATGGTACGGTTACGTTAGTACTTCCAGATGCTGACTGGGCTCATGTGATTTGTGTTTGGGATTCTGTTTGAAGACTGCCGCATATGATGCAAGAGTGTTGTGCAGAATGGAGGATCTGCTTTGTTGTATTTTTGTCTGTGCTTGCCGGAAGCTGGAGGGAGAGCAGGAGAGGGAGAGGAAGTGCTGCTGAGCACAGACGTCTGTTGCAAAGCATGGAATATGGCCCATACTTTTAAAATAGGCAGGAACAGAAAATATAAGGTACAGGGATTTCTTGTGTGATCAAGATACAAAAATTACACAGGAACCAAAACAGAACACAGACCACAACTTCATTTTTCAACTTTATTGAAGGAAAGCATTGTCACGTAAGGTACAACAAATATTGCAAGCTATTATTCTCGCATTTGTTCTGCATGCAAAACAGGCAGTAATTTTAACTATTATTATTGATCTCTATCTTGATTGGCCACCTAGAACTCCCTCCAGTCCAAACTACTTAAAAGCCTTGCTTTGTTCCAATTACATGGCAATGGTCAGGAAAGAGAAAAGAGAACATTTGAGCTCTCCAAGCAAGGAGGGGTTGGGAAGAACAGTGACCCATGAGCTCCAGGAAGAGATGAATTAAGAATCGGATGGGCATGACCTAGGAGAGTCTGGATGGAAGTGGCTCCAGCCTCCCCCCTGACCATCCTGACTGTGAGTATCGGTTGGGATGCTCTAACAAGGCAATTAAGGGCTGACCTTGAGACATTTGAAGGCAGTCCTGTATCGAGAAGTTTTCAATGTCGGATGGTTTTATGTGTTTTTATATTCTCATGGAAGCTTCCCAGAGTCTACAGGCCCAGGGTGTGCAGCCTTCCTCCGCTCAAGTGAGCTACCAATTAAAGAGGCCACGCAGTGGAATGAGATCAAATCAAGCCACAACTTTATTGACTACAGATGAAGTAGTTTGCCTATAGGCATTGGGTAAGCATTTATTTCCGGTCTGCCTACCGGAAATGACATCAGGGTCAACCCGGCAGTGGGGATTCCCATGACTTACATCAAATAGGGGGATCCCTACCCCTAGGAACGCTGAGGCCCAAGCCCCTCCCCCATCTGGGCAAATGGACAGAAGCAACTCCATCACATGCCCCTTTAACAGGATACCCTATTTCTGGAGGGGAAGGCCAGGGTACCATCCCCCCTCCAACCAAGGCTAAGGCTACCCAACACCTAAACCGCCAAAGTTGTGACAATTGCTACAGGGTTAGGCAAAACCTCCAGGTCATAGTCAATTCACCAGTTAGGCAAATTCCTACCCGGCACCAACAATACAGCGACCACCGCAGCCATTGCAAGGTCAATTCAATTTGTAAATGCAAAATGGGTGGGTTGATCCAACAAAGAATGCTGGACATCGGGGGCTGGCGTGGGCTGTTTTAAATCCCCCCGAAGTAGACCTGAGGGAATCCTGATGGTTCCCGCTCCACACCAGCCTGCAATTGGCCCATTTGGCAGGCTGATGAAGAGCAGGATTTCAAACCAGGAGTATGAGCCGAAGGGGGTACCTAAAAGGGGGTAAACAGACATCTGGGGCTACACATTTAAGATGAGTGGGGAACAATTTATTATTATTATTGTGTTATGGTTATTGTTATTACTACTATTACCATTACCACCAGTGGTGTACTAGTGGAGGCAGTGGTAAAATCACAGTCTCGGGGTGGGGTTTGTTGCTTTTCTGTGTTTGCTCTGTCATTTGAATTGGAATGGCAGAGGGAAGAGCAGACATCTGTCAAAAGCAAAGGATATGAAATGTTCTAATATTATGTTTTTCAAAGGAGAAAGCGAAAGAGAAGGAGAAAGATTGGCTACCCACCCTTTACATGAGGTTTCTGGATGGGTTAAAACAATAGAAGAATAGAACAGTAATATCAGTCAAAACACATGTCAGTTTCACAGCATTGTACTTTAAGTTCCTCTCCCCTTTGCGTTCCGCAGTATTTTTTATTCTGAGGTTCGCCACAAAATGTGAAGATCCGAAACTCCTTATTTGGACCTGGCGAGAGAAAGAGAAGTGCTTATGTTGTCAACATTAAAATAAAATTAAGTTAAAACATGCGCAAAATACATGTCCCCATAAAACAAACCCTTAAATCTCAGAATTTCCACCACTGTTGTCTAAAATAAATCCTAAATACCTTTCCTTCAGCCTGAAAAATAGGCTACTTTCCAAGTGACATGCCAGTTAGTTACTTGAAGCAGAAACCTCACTTTCCTTGTTCCTCGGCAACATTTCATCTTCTTAGGCAAGGTCCCTCTATGTAATATGGCTTAATATAAGACTATAGCTGGCATATAAGACTCTAATGAAGCAGCTCTTCCAGTACTGCTGGAAAACTGTTGCACAGTCTGTCTTGCTGTGATATGTCCATGAATCTCCCCAGCTGCAAAATTGAATTCATGTGTTCAAAATGGAGCTGGGGAAAAGCTTTCTAATACTTATTTTCATGGGAAATGCTTGGTATTTTTCATATTGCTGCTGCAACTTTGCACTTGCCAAGCAATGCCCAATATTTGGCAGCTCTGTCAATTTGTCCATTAACCACTCTGTTAAGAGGTGTTACTATTAGAGATTACCGCCCACACACTTCTGCTGCGCTTTTCTGCTTGTGTGGCGGCACCTCGGTAAAACCACTTCTTACTGTTTGTAGCAGAGTTTTCCCCAGAGGCAGAGGACAAGAACAGGAGTCATACTCAAATTCACAGTCAAGAGCTTCTTTATTGCTTGACTGGTTGCACAAGCATTTCTGTTACTATTTTGTACAAGATATTTACATTCCTTCTTTATCTCTCCAGCACAGTATAATTTCAGTCCATTAATTAACAATCTTGATACAGCAAAACTCACAGTATCAGCAGCGCATATTGTCTTCCTTCCCACCTCGTTGTTGGCGTGCGTACTGATGGTGTGTGATTTCCTGGTGCAGAAATTGCAACTGCAGCTTCCTACCTTTATTTGCACCTCCAGCTGACACCAATGGAGCCTAGAGTACCACTACTATACACTAAAGAAAATTCTGGAACCCTCTTTAAAGCTTCCAGGAACTTTTGTCTGTTTCTTAAAGAATGTTTGCCTAACAGTTACTCCTTACATTACCAAGTGAATTCAGTCGCAGTCTCTATAGAGTTGGACGAGCCTGCTGTATAGGGAAGTTTTTAAAATGTTTAATGTTTTATTATGTTTTTATATCTTTTGGAAGCTTCCCGGAGTGGCTGGGGCAACCCCGTAAGATGTGTGGGGTATGAATAATAAAATTGCCATTGTGGAATGGGATATTCCCATTTTCATCAGAGAAATGAAGAGGTTACCAGAGCATAGAATAGGCAAGTCATAGTCACAGAAAGGCCTTCTTACCTAACAATCTTTCTGTCCTTACACAGAATAGCCCCGTACATCTCAAATCATTTGGTTTACACGGCTTGCCAGGACCAGTTGACATGCATTTTCTGCATTTCACAGCATCTGCTGTAGGAGGCACAAAAATTTGTTTTATTGTTTCTTCCTGAAAGCATCACCTTCACCCATCGGTCACTAAATCCGGGGCTTCATTAGGAGGTAGACGATTGGTCTGAAGCCCCAGGAACTCCTACCACTTTCGTCACTTATATTAATTTTCTTTCCTGGATGTACTGCAAAGCATTGTACCAAGTGAGACCCCCCTTTTTTTTTTCATTTGTGGAGGAACCAATTGATTTTCAGTCTCCCAACCCATAAAATCCTATAGGCACCCATAGCTGTCAGAATAGATCCTAGAGCAGTAGGATTTCCCCCCGCCATCAGAAAGTCTGACTAAATTTACTTCTCAGCAGATGAGGAAACTCTATGCAGATTCCTAGCATGCTCCTGTGCCCTTAGTCTAGCAACACATTCCACCCAGACAAGGGAATCCTCTATTTTCCAAAGATGGTGCTCCCAATGAGCTCTAAAGTATTGGGCTCCACTTTTAGACCTGGCAGAAACAGCTGGAATATACGGCCATTGGTCATATTTGTGAAGAGAATCAGAACTTACAGGGTTAAACAGTTCTGAGTGACATCTCACATTCTGAGGCGTGGTTATGTTCACATACGGGAGTGGTTTCTCTGTGTGTGAGTCTTGTTTCGGTTTGACCGAGAGGCGAAAGATGTGTGCTATTTCGCCGGGATGATTTAAGATGTTTTGCTACACGATTAAAGACTGTTGGAGATAAGCAACAAGCCTGCGTACTGTCTGATTTATTACCCACACATTGCAACAGTTTCTACCGCTGCGGAGACTCTGCTGAAGGACGCTGACAGTGAGTTACGCACAGGTGCGCAGTGTGGCGCAGCAGAATGTGCCGGACGCCATCATATAGCCACAGGTTATGGGAGGTCAGCCAAGCTTCGGAAGCTGTTGCCAAGTCGTGCTGGTGTGTGTTGGAGCCAGCTGGAGCCCTGCCTAACGTGTGAGGCAGCGGAGCTCGCTGGGAGGATCTCATCTCCAGGACCGGGTGCCAGGAGGAGCAGCTGTTACGTGAGTAGGCTCAACCCCGGGGAGGAAGGCAAATGGCTCAGCCCCAAGAACTTGGCTTTGAGCTTAAGCTGTCATGTCAGAAACTGGATAGCCAAAATTGGCTGCAGTGGAGCTTTCAAGCAGAGCTGTTATTAGTGGTGGAGCGGCTGTGGGACGTTGTCCAGCCACCACCGAAGGCAGCTGGGAAAGCAGAGGCTAAGAGAGCTGCAGAGCAAAGTGAAGTTGAGAAGCGTGTGCTTGCTTTTTTTGGCAGAGAATGTGGATGCTCATCTGGTGCCTGTTGTCCTGAGTGCAAGGAGGCCAGAGGCCGCTTGGCTAGCACTCCAAGAAGCTTGTGGAGCTGGAGTGGGAAGCAAGGGCCGAGAAGTGGCTGCATCCGAAGGAGAGAGGCAAGATGGCGCCGGCCACATTCTTGAGAGCCGATACACAGCTGGAAGGAGCTGGGAGCCCCCACAGGGGGGCGAAGGGACTGTTACTGTTGCTGCTGCTGCTGCTGCTACTGTTGCTGTTGCTGAGTCTGAGGGCTGTGTGGATGCTGCAACGTGTCTGTGTGAGGAGCCTGGAAAGAGGCCAAGTGCTGGGAGCCCTTTACCCACCAGAGGGGGTGCAGGAAAGCGTCCTGGGAGCCTCGTGAGAAGAGGGGGGGCCAAGCCAGCAGAAGACACAATTCAGGCTTTTCCCATTCGTCGATGTTTTGTCTGTAAGTCTGTTGACCATCTGCATCGATCCTGTCCACAGAGAGCCAGAGAGGCCGGGCAGGATCATATAGCCACAATATTCAGTGCACTCATGATGTTAGTGAAAAGATTTGTGCCTTTGCAACAGAAGTTCTCCCTTTCACTCCTCCCCAATGCCTGCTTCGTATCATGCCCAAATTTTCCTCCGGCAGTTTGGGGAATGCACTGAATAGATTTAGGGCCTACTCAGGAGGAGGAGGGAAGTCCCATTGTGAAGGCACTAATGGCAGAACGTCTTTAATGTTACATGAGACATTTTCTCTCCAACCATACACATATAAAAGGTAAAGGACTCCTGAACAGTGAAGTTGATTCAAAAGCAATGATGGGGTACGGTGCTCTTCTCGCTTTCTGGCGTTTGTCCACAGACAGATTTCAGGGTCATGTGGCCAGCAGGACTAAACCACTTCTGTGGCAACGGAACACTGTGACAGAAGCCAGAGTGCATGGAAATGCCATTATCCTTCCCATCACTATTTATGTACTTGCACTGGCATGCTTTTGAACTGCTAAGTTGGCAGGAGTTGGGACCGAGCAACGTGAGCTCACCCCGTCATGGGGATTTGAACCGCCAACCTTCCGACTGGCAAACCCAAGAGGCTCAGTGGTTTAGACCACAACACTACCCGCATCCTACAGATATACCAGATGTTGGGCAGCCTGATTCACTCCTACATACATACATACAGAGTTGCCTTCCAGCATTTCAAGCTACCGGTCCATTTTGCCCCATTATTGTACCAACTCTCTTCTCCTTAAACTTTTCGACTGGAAATGCTAAGGGATTAACCTGGGGCTTTCTGCATGAAAAGCATGCACAATAACGCTGAATTATTGCAGACCTATGGCAGAAGGCATTTCCCCCCTACCACTCCAAAGTATATCTCTCCTGCTACTAATAGAGTCAACCTATGTAAAACAGTAGCTTCTTCTTCTTTTACCTCTTCTGGGATGGGGGCAATACTTACCTCCACTCCTGAAGCAAAGAAGAAAGCAGAATGTAAGTAGCCAGACCTGAAGCAGACGTGGCCTTCGATTACCAAGAAACAAGCTCTGCTCCATTGGAATGCCTTTTGTATGGAGAGACAGCTTTGGAAGACTAGCAGCTGAGAAATCGCAGGCTTTCAAGGCAGACAAGAACACACTGCGCAGTTTGAGGAGCCGAGTTCAAGACATCCATTACATAAGGCTGAAAGGAACTTTCTTGGCTTCTTGCCTCATCCTGGTGGCCTTGAAAGGTCCAAGGAGCCTCTGGCAATATCCTGGGTTGACAGTGAAGAATAGCAAGGATGAAGGCAGTGGTTGCCTTGGGCCATTTCAGGCACAAAGTGCTGGTTGTTAGGACAAATCCAAATGGGCTGAGGGATCAGCTGAATGCTGCACAGAACGTCTCAGATCTCATCTTTTGTGGAAGAATTGCTTGCTCCTTTCACTGGGTTCCCTGTTCAGCTCTGGGTTTCAATTGTGACACGAAGATGTTTTGAGGAACCAATACTCAAATAGCCTGCCTTCTGGCTTGATCATCCATATTGCTAAAATGTTCTGTTAGAAGGAGCTCACTTTTTTATTCTGTTTCTGCTCACAGCAGTATGAAAGGTGTGCACAAGTCTGTTTCTCTGTCCACCTTCCGTGAGTGATACATGGTGAAGGAATGATCACTGGGTGGGAAGCACACTTCCACCTGCCGGGTGTGGAGCACACTTCCACGCGCAGACAAAGCCACAGCTGTCTGAACATCATGCCCTCTATCTAACCTTTGCTCTCTTAGTGGTCTGCTGTGCCCTGTTTGTGCCCTTTGTCTCCTTCATCATACATGGTTCAAGGGGGAAATGATGTGGTGGAAACAGGTGCAAAAATAACTTTGTACCACCCCTCGATCTCAGAATTGGAAGATGTGAAAAGGTCACAGTCCAAAATCTATCTAACTGGTTTTGCATATTGTGCTAATAAAAAGAGCTTCGGCAGAGCTAGCTGGCAGCTTGCTTATGCACAGCTCACCTGCATTACCAACTCCTGCCTCGTGTCCTTCACTTCCCATGGTCCTTTAATATTGCATCCATCTTAGACCATGTTACGGAAATGGAGCAATGCGGCAGCGAGCCGCAGCTGGCTGGAAAGCAAAACATATGTGAATGTTTGGGACTGTACCGTGGGAATGAAGGGGCAGTCTATTCACTGTGCTGAGCACTGGATGTTAGCTCAGAGTGTCATTTGACCTGTACTGGAAGTACAGGGGTGGAGTTTGTCTCTCTGCTGTTGGTGTTTGGAGAGTGCAGATGCGTTTCTCTGTACTGCTGCAAAGACAGAAATAAAGGCATGTAAATACATTTCTGTCTGTCTCTTTCCCCTCCCTGGGGGGGAGCAGGGAGCAGGGAAGAGTGGTGTGTTCTTCTCACGCTTGAGGAGGATCGCCGATAGTGACCTAGCCTGTATCCTGCCAGGAAACGCAGATGGGGAGGTCAACAAGGAACTCAAGCCGGGTGCCTGGAGAGTGGCCAGCTTCTCCTGATAAGGCTTGATTCCGATATCTGGTAGTAATCGCCAATGGTTCTGATCCATGGAAATTTGCAAGAGAGGTTGATGGATCGTTCTTCATCCTCTGCACCAAGGGAAGGAAGATAAAGCTACGTGCAGCTGGAAGCTACACAGACGGCTGGGCATCGAGAACGTGAATGCCGAGCAACGGAGCCCCAAAGGTATGGTGAATTTATGGCTGTAAAGTGAACGTGTGAAGAAGCAATCTTTGATTCACTGAAGTGTCTGCGTTTGAGAGAAACCAGCACTGGGGGAAGACAGCCGAATACCTCGCATACCAAATAAGATAACACTGGTATGCACAGTTGCTAAGCAACGAGAAGTCAGTGAAGTGGAGTGGAAACTTACTGACTGGGGGCTGGAACACGGAGTGTGTTTTGTCTACTTCGCTGTTCTTTGCAATGACTTTTAAGCAGCTTGCGGTTTAACTGCCAAGTGGAGAAGGCAGTAAACAACCAAGAGTGACTCTTGGAAATTACAGGCTCGAGAGTGAGAGCTGAGGCTTGGATTCAAAATGGATGCCAAGAAGGGGGGAGGCTTACCTTACCCACCTCCACTGACTAATGACAATTATTCATCTTGGTCCATAAAGATGAAAGCCCTGCTACAGAATCAGAGGATTTTTGGGGTGATTGAGAACCCCATCCCTGCAGCACCAACGCCAGGTTGGAATTCACAGAATGTGAAAGCCAGGACGGCTATAATTCTGTGTGTCTCGGATGACCAACTCGTGCATATCCGGAATTTAGAGAACGCACGAGAGATTTGGGAGACGCTGCGTAGAACACATCAGAGAGATGCTGGTTCTTCAGCGTTGCTGCATTTTGAAAAGCTGACCAATCTGAGGCTTGCGCCTGATGGTGATGTACAAGCGCATTTGACAGAGATGAAGTTCCTGCGCCAGCAGATGGCGGAACGCAATTTCCCTCTGCAGGAGGAGATATTCTGCTTCATGATTATAAACAGCCTAAATCTTATAAAACAGTTGCTAGTCAGCTTGGTTCCCTACCGGCCGCGGACCTCATGGCGGAGAGAGTGTGCGCCGTGGTTCTGAATGAACAAGACCGCCTTGCTGCACTGGATGTGAAAGACAGGGGGAGGGAGGCATGGAGTTCTGACTCCCCCACTGCTGTTGCTACTGAAGAGCAGGCTGTAGCTTTGAACATTGTCCGATGTTACAATTGTGGACATACTGGGCATCTTCAGCGGAACTGTAAGAAGCCACGTGAGCAGAAAGGAGCCAAGGGGAGCTCTGCAAAGCCTGAGGCGTCAGGCAAAAGTCGTACCACGTCCCAGGTGAAACCTGCAAAGGCTTTGATGTCGAAAGGAACCACACCAGAAGTGGAGAACACGTTTGTCATTGACACGGGTTGCACGAAACACATGACGCCACACAGAAGTCTGTTTTCGACGTTTAAGAAGCAAAGCTTCACTGTGAAGCAAGCCAACGGTCAGGAGCTGGAGGTGACCGGTTTTGGAACTGTGTATCTTGAGAGTCTGAACTTGACTATTAACAATGTGTATTTGGTTCCTGAGTTAAAGTTCAATCTGCTGAGTGTTTCGCAGATTGCAAAGAAAGGACTGAAATTGTCCTATGATAGTGAAAGCTGCAAGATCTTCAAAGATGGAGAGTTGTATCTTTCTGCCAGAGAGAAAGATGGACTGTATTTGTTGACTTTTGATCAAAGTGATTACATGAAATGTAATTCATCTGATTCTAACATGATTTCTCTCGCAGGTGTGACGAAGGACACCAGGAAGGTGACCAGGGTCGACAGCGCATTTCAGCGGGTGTATGCTGATGTGATTGGTCCTCTAGCACCATCTAGAGGCAATGCAAGATATTATCTTTTGTGTGTGGATTATTTCTCTCATTATGTGTGGGTATTTATGTTAGAGAAACCACAAGAAGCCTTAGAAAGGTTTAAAGAGTTTTGTGACAAGGTTAAGAATGTGCACGATGCTAACATTGATTGTCTTTTCACAGATGAAAAGCCAGTTTTTCTTTTACAGGATTTTCAGGAGTTCCTGGATGAGAAAGGGATAAGGCACAAGGTTGCTGTTTCTGCAGAAGCGTGGAACAGAACTGTCTGTGTACGGGTGAACAAAGAATTGCAAAAGGGGATGAATGCGCAATTGCTGAGTTCACATTTGCCACATGAGTTTTGGGCGGAGTCGTTAATGTCTTATTGTCACACGTGGTTGAGAAAGGTTTCAAAAGATTTGGGAAGTTCTCCTTTTGAGAAGCTGTTCCATATAAAACCTTCTGTTGCCCATTTTAAAGTTTTTGGGTCTCATGTGAGAACAGAAGCTCCAGGTGGAGTAATGAATGCCAGAGGCATTTTTGTGGGATATGAGAAGGGTCTCTACAGAGTAATTTTGTCTGAATCTGGTCAGGTGATTCTCACAAAATTTCTAGAGAGTGCTCCTGGACAGGAGAGAGTAATTGTTTACACATTTCCCACAGAGGACAATTCAGATGATGATGATGATTTTACTGATTACAGTGGTATTGAAAATGACAGTGATAACTCACAGAGCTCAGTTGACACAGTCATTGAGAGGAAATCTCACACAATGGATAGGCCTTCACAGATGAAGGATGAACCACTGTTTACTATTGGAACTGGTTCTCCAAAGAGTCCTGAGACTGAACCAGTGAGCAGAGAGGATCAGCACCTCATACACAGGTCTGAGAGAGATACAAAGGGTTTTTTTTATATATATAATTTTTTTTATTGGTTTTACAAAATTTTTAAAACAATACAAACATATAAAAAGACATACAAACACGTATAGTTTCATAACCTTTTTTTCGTAAACCTTGTTTCTCAGACTCCCCCATACCTCCCCTTTCTGCATCCCAATGTCCAAAATTTTTTAGCAACTCTAAATATTTCTGTCAAGTCTCTGTCCTTTTAGTCTTTTCTTCAGACTAATCTTATATTGCTGTAACCCTTTCTTACTCAAAACCTCGACATTCTAACATTCATCAAGTTTATAATAGTCCTTAAGGTAGATTTTGAATTTCTTCCATTCTTCTTCCGCCGTCTCCTTTCCCTGATCGCGGATCCTGCCAGTCATCTCGGCCAATGTCATATAGTCCATCACTTTCATCTGCCATTCTTCCAGAGTGGGTAGATCTTGTGTCTTCCAATACTTTGCGATAAGTATTCTTGCTGCTGTTGTAGCATACATAAAGAAAGTTCTGTCTTTCTTTGACACCAATTGGCCAACAATGCCCAAGAGAAAGGCCTCTGGTTTCTTAGGGAAGGTATATTTAAGTACCTTTTTCATTTCGTTATATATCATTTCCCAGAAAGCCTTAATCTTCGGGCATATCCACCAAAGGTGATAGAAAGTACCTTCAGTCTCTTTACATTTCCAACACTTATTATCAGGCAAATGGTAAATTTTTGCTAGCTTGACTGGGGTCATGTACCACCTGTAGATCATTTTCATAATGTTTTCCTTTAAGGCATTACATGCCGTAAATTTAATACCGGTGTTCCACAACCATTCCCAGTCTGCGAACATAATGTTATGACCAATGTCTTGTGCCCACTTAATCATAGCTGATTTAACTGTTTCATCTTGTGTATTCCATTTCAGCAGCAAATTATACATTCTTGACAAATTCTTAGTATTGGGTTCTAACAGTTCAGTCTCTAATTTTGATTTTTCCACCTGAAAGCCAATTTTCCTGTCCTGTTTATAAACCTCCAATATTTGGTAGTATTGAAGCCAATCTTGTACTTTAGGTTTCAATTTCTCATGACTTTGTAATTTCAATTTATCTCCATCCTGTTCCAAAATTTCCCAATACTTTGGCCATCCGGCCTCCATATTGAGTTTCTTCAATGCCTTAGCCTCCAAGGGTGACAACCATCTAGGGGTTTTGTTTTCCAACAAGTCTTTATATCTTATCCAGACATTAAACAATGCTTTTCTGACAATATGATTTTTAAAGGCCCTATGCACCTTGATTTTATCGTACCATAGATATGCATGCCAACCAAATGTATTATTAAAACCTTCCGGCAGTTCAAAGACATAGGACCCGGAAACAAAAGCAGGTGAGCCCATGTCATACATGTGCCTCTTGATGGATTTTTGTGGCTCCACAGCATTGGTTATAGATGCCAGTTTAACAAGTTATCAGTTGGTTTGTGTGGTAAAGTATCAATTTACCACCATCAGCTGAAGGGCAAGTTTTGCTACCACTGTTAATAATAATAATAATAATAATAAATTTTATTTATATCCCGCCCTCCCCAGCTGAAGCCGGGCTCAGGGCGGCTAACAACACTAAAATAGTGCAACATTATAAAAACATCATAAGAATTAATTAAAATCAAAATTGATGGCAACCATAAACTAAAGTATTGTAAAGATTGCCAAAGGAGGGAGTCAGGCTGTGCCCTAACCAAAGGCCTGGTGGAACAGCTCTGTCTTGCAGGCCCTGCGGAAAGATGTCAAGTCCTGCAGGGCCCTTGTCTCTTGTGACAGAGGGTTCCACCAGGTTGGAGCCGCAGCCGAAAAAGCCCTGGCTCTAGTTGAGGCCAGCCTAACCTCTCTGTGGCCTGGGACCTTCAAGATGTTTTTATTTGAGGACCGTAAGTTCCTCTGTGGGGCATACCAGGAGAGGCGGTCCCGTAGATACGAGGGTCCTAGGCCGTGTAGGGCTTTGAAGGTTAAAACCAGCACCTTAAACCTGATCCTGTACTACACCGGGAGCCAGTGCAGCTGGTATAGCACCGGATGAATGTGATCCCGCAGCGAAGACCCCGTAAGGAGTCTCGCTGCGGCATTCTGCACCCGCTGGAGTTTCTGGGTCAGTCTCAAGGGCAGCCCCACGTAGAGCGAGTTACAATAATCCAGTCTGGAGGTGACCGTCGCATGGATCACAGTGGCTAGGTCAGGGCGAGAGAGGTAAGGAGCCAACTGCTTAGCTTGGCGGAGATGAAAAAATGCCGCCTTTGTTATAGCTGCAATCTGCGCCTCCATGGAGAGGGAGGTATCGAAGATTACACCCAAACTCTTAACGGACAGTGCTGGCACTAATTGCACCCCCGCAAGAGATGGGAGTTGCCCCCTCAATCCCATATCGTCCTGTCCCAGCCAGAGGACCTCTGTCTTCGAAGGATTTAACTTCAACTGGCTCCCACGTAACCATCCAGCCACAGCTTCCAAGCATCTGATCAGTGTGTCTGGGGCCGAGTCAGGATGGCCATCCATCAACAGATAGAGTTGGGTGTCATCAGCATACTGATGGCAGCCCAGCCCAAAACTCCGGACAAGCTGGGCGAGGGGGCGCATAAAGATGTTAAAAAGCATCGGGGAGAGAATCGCACCCTGAGGCACTCCACACACCAAGGAGTGGCGCGATGACAATTCCACCCCAAGCGCCACCCTCTGTCCCCGACCAGAGAGAAACGAGCCCAGCCATTGAAGGACTGTGCCCTGGAACCCCAAGTCGGTGAGGCGGTGGTCCAGAAGTTCGTGATCGACCATGTCGAAAGCTGCTGACAGATCTAGAAGAATCAGCAGCCCCGACCCGCCTCGATCCAGCTGTCTACGAAGATCATCTGTTAGGGCGACCAGAGCCGTCTTGGTCCCATGACCAGCGCGGAAGCCGGACTGGAATGGATCCAGAGCCGATGTTTCATCCAGAAACCTACCAAGCTGTTCAGCAACCGCTCTCTCAATCACCTTACCCAGGAATGGAAGATTCGAAACTGGGCGGTAATTGGATAGATCTAAGGGATCTAATGATGTTTTCTTTAAGAGCGGACGCACCACTGCCTCCTTCAGTTCCCCTGGGAATGTCCCGGTGCCAAGGGACAAATTGATGATATCCCCCAGGGGGGCCCGCACCTCGTCTGGACACGCTCTAATCAGCCAAGACGGGCACGGGTCGAGAGGACAAGTGGTGGGTTTTCCAGCTCGGAGGAATCTGTCCACATCGGCTGGGGATATCCGGTCAAAGTGGTCCAATACTGGACCCGAGGACAGTCGAGGGGCCTCCAGTTCCTTTATTGTATCCAAATTGGCAGGGAGGTCATGGTGGAGCGACAGGACCTTCTCCGCAAAAAAGCTCGCAAATGCCTCACAGCTGTGTGTTGAATTGTTATTTAAATTTGGCTGTCCTTCGAGGGACGTTAAAGACCTAATTATACTAAATAATTGTGCCGGGCAAGAGCTAGCGGATGCAATGGAGGCCGAGAAGTAGGACTTCTTAGCGGCCTTCACTGCCATCTTGTAGGTTTTCATAAAAACCCTATAAGATGTTCTTGAGGCTCCGTCATGGGCACCCCGCCATACTCACTCTAGCCGTCTGAGGTCCCGCTTCATTTTCCGGAGCTCCTCGGTAAACCAGGGGGCCCGGTTTCTGCGGGGTCGCAGAGGGCGCTTAGGTGCGATCTCATTGATGGCTGCCAGGAGCTGGGTATTCCAGCCCTCAACAAGCTCAGTCAATGAGTCGCCAGGGGGAGAAAGGTCCCGCAAGGCTTGACGGAATCTATCAGGGTCCATCAGCCTCCGCGGGCGAGCCCAAATCGGCTCACCACCTAAGCAGGGTGGGGGTGGAACATCAATCCTGGCTTTCAGAGCGTAGTGATCAGACCATGGCACCTTCATCGAAGGAAACATGATCACATCTATACCGACGCCAAAGATCAGATCCAGCGTGTGGCCTGCTT
The DNA here is from genome assembly GCF_964188305.1 of Podarcis bocagei. Taxonomy (NCBI): domain Eukaryota; kingdom Metazoa; phylum Chordata; class Lepidosauria; order Squamata; family Lacertidae; genus Podarcis; species Podarcis bocagei. The sequence goes on along the minus strand of NC_138126.1, from coordinate 22,304,121 downwards.
GATGTGTGGGGCCCGAAGCAAACTGGGAGAGCCCTAGTGTCACCATGGAAGACACCAGGTCCAGAGCCTGTGAGGAGGGAGTGGCATCGGCATGGATGTTGAAGTCCCCCAATACCAATAGGTTAGGGAACTCCAAGGCCCAGCCGGCCACCGCCTCCAGCAGGCCTGACAGGGTGGCTGCTGGTGTGCTAGGTGGCCGGTACACCAGCCAGACAGCCAAGCTCACCTCGGAGCCCCACACTAGGCCAACACATTCAATGCCGGGGATCGATGGCGGTGGTAGAGCCCTGAAAGAACAATCTTCCTGGATTAATAGTGCCACCCCTCCCCCCGGCCCACAGTCCGTGACTGGTGGAGGACGGAAAAACCCGGGGGTGCCATCTCTCGTAAGGTAACAGTATCCCCTTCACGCACCCAGGTCTCCGTCACACAAGCCAGGTCGACCCCCTGCGAAATGATGAAATCTCGCAGGGTGGCGGTTTTGTTGCCTATAGACCTGGCATTGCACAACACCAGTGACGGAGGTGAGTAATCCTTGCTCACCCTACCCTCGTCTCTCGGGATGGGGCGCAGATTGGAAGGGGTACGAGCATATCCGTATCTCGATCCCCTTCGCCTATGACATCTGCCCCCACCGCCATACCTCCCTCACCCCTCCACAGTAGGAATCCCAAGCCTCATACTCGCCTCCATTTACAAAATATAAAAGCAAACAAACAAACAAAGAAACAATTACACCAAAACAACCATCCCACCCCAACCCAAAATAAAACAAAACAAAATAAAATACATGGATAAAAAACCACCGTTTCTGGTGATACAACAAAGTAAAAAATAAAAACACTTTTAAAACACTTTAAAATATATAAAACGTTTAAACATTTGCTGCCGCCGCAGCAGTGTCCTTAGAGTTGTGGCGGTGGTGAGTATGGGGGCCGCCCCCAGGCCCAAGGTGGAGAATGGGCTTGCAGGGCGAGTGGTCCTCCCCAAGACTCACTGGCAGAACAACAGCAGCGATGTCCCGGGCCTCTTTGGAGCCTTATATGCTGAGGTGGAGTATGGGGCCCGCCCCCAGGCCCAAGGTGGAGAATGGGCTTGCAGGGGGAGCGGTCCTCCCCAAGACTCACCGGCAAAGCGGCAGCAGCCAAGTTCCCAAGTGCAGTGATTGCCTTTCCTCTGATTGGAATGAATGATGACTCTTCATGTGCAGGGGAGTAGGTCAAGTGTTGCAGTTGAGAGATCTATGGGCAGAAGTTGAAATCTGTTCTCTGACTTTTGACTGCTATAGCCAGGATGCCCCTAGTTAGAAAACCCAATCTTGCTCTAGATAGAAAAATCTGGTAATAACTAGTAGCAACTGGTCAGCTTCTGAAAAACAACAAGTTGCTTGGCTTGAGGAACCAGGTTCAACATAGCCATTATATAAAGCCAATAGGAACCTTATTAGCATCTCAGGGCACCTGATCCTGATGGGGTTGGTGGGTACCAGAAGCCTCTGGAAACATGCTGGGGTGTCTGAGGAACAACAATGATGTGCGGAGTGTAGGTACCACTCCGACAGGAAGGTAAACAGCATTTCCATGTGCTGCTCTGGTTTTGGTGTTCTGTTGCACCAGGAGCGGCTTAGTCGTGCTGGCCACATGACCCAGAAAAACTATGGACAAACAACGGCCCCCTCGGCCTGTAAAACAAGATGTGCGCCGCAACCCCAGATTCGTCTGCAACTGGACTTAACTGTCAGGGATCCTTTACCTTTACCTTTACTATTATTTAAGGCTAGGAGGAACCTTCTTGGCTTCTTCTCTCATGCTGGTAAGCTTGAACGGTGCAAAGGTAAAAGGTAAAGGACCCCTGGACTGTTAAGTGCAGTCAAAGGCAGCTATGGGGTGCAGCGCTCATCTCGGCTCTCAGGCCGAGGGAGCTGGCGTTTGTCCCCGGACAGCTTTCCGGGTCATGTGGCCTGCATGACTAAACTGCTTCTGGTGCAACAGGAAACCGTGGAGCGCATGGAAATGCTGTTTACCTTCCTGCTACAGTGGAAACTATTTATCTACTTGCACTGCCGTGCTTTTGAATTGCTAGGTTGGCAGGAGCTGGGACAGAGCAACAGGAGCTCACCCTATTGGCAAACCCAAGAGGCTCCATGGTTTAGACCACAGCACCACCGCATGAAGTCTCTGTGAATATGCTTGGGTGGCCCTGAAGAGGAACAAGGACGCGGGTAGTAATTCCTTAAGATGTTAGGTGCATAATGTACTGATTTTTCAGACAAATCGAAATGGGCTATACAGGATGTCCCAGGCTTCTATGAACACCTGATGCCAGAGTAGATTTTTCCACAGCCTATCAGGGCCTAGGGGCATATTTTCCGAGAACTAAAGGGTATATGTGAACCCCCCTTCTGCTACAATAGTAAGTTTTTGCTGTTCCCAGTGATCCCATAACCAGAGAGAATAATAAAATACTTGCTTCTTAAAATTGTTAAATCACTTTATCTTGCCCAGGGAAATCCAAATATTGGTAAGTGTTTTTTGTGTTTAGTCAATCAGCCAGCTACAAATTCACCTAACCATAGTATCACCTAGTCCACATCTTACCCACTTCTCCTCAAAACTATCACTGAGGACTTTGTTTGTTTTCCATACTCTGTGCATTGGTATAGGGACAACTAAGACCATTAGTAATTCCCTCCAGCTGCTTCCTTCTTTTGCTTGCTTGCCCTTTAGTAGGTTACTCAGTTTCCTGTGCATCCATGAAGCACCAGCACCCAACACCAGTTGTACTTTCTCATTAAAATTCCCTCAGTCTTGAGGAAAGGGAAAGATAAGGTACAGTGATTTCTTTTGTGTTTGAGTTACAATAATTCCACAGGAACTTGCAACTTGATTTTTAAACTTTATTGAAAGGAAGCATGATGGTTTGCATGATGGTTGCTGCTGTCAAGAGCAGGTTTTTGTCTGTGTTTGCATACATTTGGACACCATTTTGAAACCAGATAAGAGACTGGAAGCAATACAGAATACAGACCACAAGTTCACTTACAAACTTTATTGAAAGAAAGCATTGAAGCATCCAATAAAACAATATCACAAGGTATTATTCTTACATTATTCTGCATGCAAAACTAGCAGTAATTTTAACTGTTATTATTGAACTCTATGTTGATGGGCCACCTAGAACTCCCACCAGTCCAAACTACTTAAAAGCTTTGCTACGTTCCACTTGCATTGCAATGTTCAGGAAGGACAAAAGAGAACAAACTCTCTCTGCCCAAGAAGCCTTGGAGGAGCAGGGTTCCATGAGCTCCAGGAAGAGAGGAATTGAGAATCTGATGGACAGGGTCCAGGAGAAGCTCCAGCTCCTTACCTGACCATCCTGGCCGTGAGTATGGGATGGGATGCTCTAACAAGGCAATTAAGGGCTGGCCAATCAGGACTGCTCCCAGAGTTAGGTTGCATGCTGTTCTGCAAAATGTAAAATCACAGCCTAGGCATGGGATTTGTTGCTTTCCTATGGTTGTTTAGAGATCACAGAGTTTTGAGTGCAAGACTGAGAGCAGTGAGGGAGAATATTGGTGTGAAAAGAGGTTTTTCAAAAATTGGTGCCCTAATCTGAAACAAAACATTGCAATTGGTTGGGGTAGATGCTTCTGCTCCAGAGCATGGAAGCACCACCCAAGTTTGTACTTGTATTTGCTTTGAATGAACCTTGTCACCATCCCTAGCACAGGTTAGTATATTTGATAAAATCTTCTGTGATTTCCCAAGTTCAAGCAGGGATTGGTGAGTGATAAAGAGGCATGTCTATCAACTCTCCAAGGAACGTCCAACCCACCCCAGTACCCAAGTCAATTATGCACTTTTGCATGGGGAAGTTACTTTTCAAACTATCAGACAGTGAAGGAGTGCATAAATGAGTGAGCACAAATGAGTGGTCCTCCTCTCAGGAGCAGGAAGGAGAAATGAAGTTGTGAACTGAATGAGTGTTTGATTAACAAGTATGGATAGCCAAATTGGGGGGTTTCCTGTGCTCATGGAGGCTTCCCAATGCACTCAGGGTGCTGGAAAATCATCGGTCTAAGATATATGGCAGCCCTCCGCAAATACAGAAGACTCCCCAGGTCACACAGTCAGCCACCATTTTGTGGAGGACGATGAGGCTGTTGGGTGTGGAACATCCCCTGAATGTGATTTTTGGACGTGGCATCAGAATATTTGTGTGGGGCTTTTGTCTGTCATTTGACTTGAATCCATTGAAAGGAAAGGATATGAAATCTTCTAATATTACGTCTCTCAAAGGAGAAAGAGAAGGAGAACGATTTGTTACCCACCCTTTTACCATGAGGTTTCTGGATAGGGGTAAACAACTTAAGAATAGAATAGTAAGATCAGTCAAAACATAAGTCAGTATGGCAGCATGCTACTGTCTTTTTCACTTTCCCTGGTATCACTTTTCCACAGAATTCTTTCCAACTGTCAGCACCACATTCTTTGACATAATTAATCACTTCACCGCTTTGACCTGGCGAGAGAAAGAGAAATACTTATGTTGATATTAACTAGTGAATGAAGAGAATTTTACTGAATTAGTCCATAGTCTGTATCAAGAGATACTCCACATCAAAGTAAATTACATTTTAGACATCATTTTAAAATGTGCACTTAAACAGAATTTTGAATTTATGCTGCTAAAACTACTAAAATGTCAACATTAAAATAAAATAAAGTTAAAACTTATGAAAGATACATGTCCTTTAAAAAAAAAACAACCGACCCTTAAATCTCAGGTCGTCCTAGTCCCAGCATAGAAAAAGGAAGGATGTCGACAAGAAATACTTACCATAAGTCTCTACCATAATACAGAATGGTCCCTCACATGTCTTCCCCTTCGGTTCGCATGGCTTGCCAGGACTAAGTGACTTGCATTTTCTGCAGTTCACAGCCTCTGCTGTAAGAGACAGCATTTCATTTGGGTAGGAACCAACCAATATTCAATGTCCTAAACCACCAAAATCCTGCTGGCACACATAGCTGTAAGAATCGATCCCAGAACAACAATAGAAGAATGCTTTCCCCCTTGGAAAGTGAGACTAAATTTGCATTTCTGTGTATAGATTAAGAGATGGAAATTGTATGCGAATTTGTGGCAAGCTCCTGTACCCTGAGGCTAGCAACTCCTTCCACCTAGACAACTAGATCCTCTTTTCCAAAGATGGCACGATCTGTCCTGCAGCTTGCTATGTTCATGCTTTGATCAGGAGCCAGGAGAAAAGCATCTTCCACCCTCTGGTAAAAGGGAGGCTGAACTCTACCCTGAAATTGGCTCAAAGGTACAGAATTCCACCTTGAGAACTGGTTTTAACCTAGAAGTTGCTGAATTACAACTTATCACTAAACTGAAAACTATGTATAGACCTCGTCTTAATAGAGATATTGGATTCCTGTCTCATTACATATGCTAATCATCTGCATACTATCCCTTGCTTTTTTCTGCAGGACTAACTGCAGTCATTAACAGTCCTCAACAGGTTTACCAAACCCATTGAGTCAATCACCCACCTCCTACTACCCTCCTGAGAAAAACCCCTCCCCACCCTCCCACTATATGTAAGGGTCAGGTGACTTCTGTTTCAGTGTACCTATTCAGGGACTGGTGGGTGGGGACCATACTTACCTCCAGTCCTGAAGCAAAGCAGAACACAGAATGTAAGTAGCCAGACCTGAACCAAACGTTGGCTGCGGTTCTCAAGAAACAAGCTCTGCCCCATCGGAAAACCTTCTTGTATGAAGCCCTTTTGCTTTCGAAGGCTGATAGCTGAGAGACTACGGGATGGCAGGGCAGATCGGTTTTAGTTGCTCAAGCTCTGGTCAGGAACACGCTGCTCAGTTTGAGGAGCCAGGTTCAAGATATCCATTATATACGGCTGGGAGGAACCCTCTTGGCTCCTCGCCTCATCCTGGTGGCCTTAAAAGGTCCAAGAAGCCTCTGGCAATATCCTGGGGTCACTCTGAAGGGTAGCGGAGAGTGAAGGCGACCGTTGTCTTGGCCCTTTCAGGCATAAAGTGCTGATTGTTAGGACAAATCCAAATGGACTGAGGGATCAGCTGAATGGTGTACAGAATGTCCCGGGGATGCCTGATGCTATCTCACGAGGGTTTTCTGTCCAGCTCCAGGTTTCAATTGTAATAGTACAATGTGCCGAGCAGGCAACTCTCAACCAGCCTGCAGATGATTAATAATAATAATAATAATAATAATAATAATAATAATAATAATAATAATAATAATATAATACTTTATTTATTATTATTATTATTATTATTATTATTATTATTATTATTATTATTATTATTATTATTATTATTTATTTATATCTCACCATCTGGCTGGGCTTCTCCAGCCACTCTGGGCGGCTTCCAACAAAATATTAAAATACAGAAATGCATCAAACATTAAAAGTTTCCCTAAACAGGGCTGCCTTCATATGTCTTCTAAAAGTCTGGTAGTTGTTGTTCTCTTTGACATCTGGTGGGAGGGCGTTCCACAGGGCAGGTGCCACCACCGAGAAGGCCCTCTGCCTGGTTCCCTGTAACTTGGCTTCTCGCAGTGAGGGAACCACCAGAAGGCCCTTGGCACTGGACCTCAGTGTCCGGGCAGAACAATGGGGGTGGAGATGCTCCTTCAGATATACTGGACAGAGGCCGTTTAGGGCTTTAAAGGTCAGCACCAACACTTTGAATTGTGCTTGGAAACATACTGGGAGCCAATGCAGGTCTTTCAAGACCAGTGTTATGTGGTCTCAGTGGCCGCTCCCAGTCACCTGTCTAGCTGCTGCATTCTGGCTTAGTTGTAGTTTCTGGGTCACCTTAAAAGGTAGCCCCACGTAGAGCACATTGCAGTAGTCCAAGCGAGAGATAACCAGAGCATGCACCACTCTGGCGAGGAAGTCTGTGGGCAGGTAGGGTCTCAGCTTGCGTACCAAATGGAGCTGATAAACAGCTGCCATGGACACAGAATTGACCTGCGCCTCCATGGACAGCTGTGAGTACAAAATGACTCCCAGGCTGCGCACCTGGTCCTTCAGGGACACAGTTACCCCATTCAGGACCAGGGAGTCCTCCACACCTGCCCGCCTCCTGTCCCCCCAAAACAGTACTTCTGTCTTGTCAGGATTCAACCTCAATCCATTAGCCACCATCCATCCTGCAACCGCCTCCAGACACACAGGATGTTCACCGTCTTCACTAGTTCTGATTTGAAAGGGAGGTAGAGCTGGGTATCACCCACATATTGATGGACAAACCCACAGCCCAAACCTCCTGATGATCTCTCCCAGCGGCTGCATGTAGATGTTGAAAAGCATGGGGGAGAGGACAGAACCCTGAGGCACCCCACAAGTGAGAGCCCAGGGGTCTGAACACTCATCCCCCACCACCACTTTCTGAAAACGGCCCAGGAGGAAGGAGTGGAACCACTGTATGACAGTGCCTCCAGCTCCCAGCCCATCTAGACAGTCCAGAAGGATATTATGGTCGATGTAACAAACGCCACTGAGAGATCCAGCAGAACTAGGAAAGAGCTCTCACCTTTGTCCCTAGCCCGCCGGAGATCATCAACCAGTGTGACCAAGGCAGTTTCAGTCCTATGATGAGGCCTGAATCCCAACTGGAAGGCATCCAAATGGTCCGCTTCTTCCAGGCATGCCTGGAGTTGTTCAGCAACCACTCGCTCAATCACCTTGCCCAAGAATGGAAGATTTGAGACTAGGCGATTGTTGGCCATATTGGCCGCATCTAAAGATAGTTTTTTATGAAGCGGTTTGATAGCCGCCTCTTTTAGCGGGTCTGGGAAGGCTCACTCACAGAGAGAAGCATTCACCACCCCGCGAAGCCCATCGCCCAGCCCTTCCCAGCTAGCTTTTATTAGCCAGGATAGACAAGGATCAAGGAGGCAGGTGGCTGGTTTCACTTGTCCAAGCAGCCTGTCCACATCCTCGGGGGTAACAGATTGGATGCGATCCCACACAAATTGACTAGACAGGACTCTAGCACTCTCCTGCCCTGGCCCTGCTCCTATGGTGGAGTCTAACTCTTCCTGAATCTGAGGGACTTTATCTGCAAAAAACTTTGCAAAATCATTGCAGGAGATCGTGTGGCCCGTACTGAGTCCTGATGAAACAGAATGGGTGACTGCTGGCCAGCCCATATTCCCGAATTGTTGTGTTAGCAGCTTTCATTTGTACAGCGTAATGAATGGTATGCACAGCCATGTGTTTCTGCCAGTCTTCCATGAGTTATATATAAGTGATCCTGTAATTTGGCATGTATCTCCGACCTTGCTCAAAGACCTGGGACACTGTAATTGCCATTCCTGCCATCCCCCTTCATCCCCCTTCATGGAAGTTTATGGCTCTACAGTGTTGGCCATAGATCTCAGTGAGCAAGCTATCAATGTGGCAAGGTATCTATTTAACATGTTTACCTGGCGGAGGGGGATTTTGTGTGTATGGGTGTTATGTACTGAGTTGAACAGGATTCAGAATGCAGCAGTCTGATTGGTCCTAGAACAATGCAGCAGTATGATTGGTCGGCAGGAGCCACGCAATCCAGCTCTAGATAGAAGTGAACCCACAACCTGATTGGCCTACAGGAGAATTCCGGAATTAGACAATCACGTGCAGCCCATTGTGTAAATAATGTATATAAAGCAAATACTTTGAGGGGACTTCCATTCCCTCCTCACCACTATGAGCTGAATAAAGAGCATGAAATCCACTCTCAACTCTGAGTATATTTCAATGTGTTACTAATGTATTAGTATTAACTAATGAGACCTATAATGGAAGGAGTGTGTTTGCAAGGGTTTGGGGTATGCAGGCCTCCATCAGAGACAGTTTGGATGACATACTATGCAGGCGCTGAGTGGATTTCTGTGCAGCCATTTTGACCTTGCCCCAGACACTCCCACAGCTTGTAAATTGGACAAATTAAATTGAACCATTTTCCCTCAAAAAGACTGCACCTAAATCCTCAGTAAAATGCCATTTTACAATGAACCATAGAAACAAGTATTGTGTAGCGGGAGGGAGGGGGGGAGAATGAAAAAAAGAAATTTAGAGGGCTCCGTCTGCCACAACACTAAGTTTTGGGATATCCCAATCAGTCAGTCACCAGAAGGATACAACAGGAAACCAGTCCTCTCTCCAAATGCAAAAACTGAATTCACTGGAAGATGATCTGTTAGAGCCAATGCAATTCTGGGATGCATCAATAGGAGTATAGCATCTAGATCAAGGGAAGTAATAGTGCCAATGTATTCTGCTCCGGTCAGACCTCACCTGGAGTACTGTGTCCACTTCTGGGCACCACAATTCAAGAAGGACACTGACAAACTGGAACGTGTCCAGAGGAGGGCAACCAAAATGGTCAAAGGCCTGCTGTTGATACAACAGCAGCAAGAATACTCATCGCAAGGTATTGGAAGACACAAGATTTACCCACCCTGGAAGAATGGTAGATGAAAGTGATGGACTATATGGAACTGGCAGAAATGACTGGCAGAATCCGAGACCAGGGAGAAGAGTCGGTGGAAGAAGATTGGAAGAAATTTAAAGACTATTTGCAGAAACATTGTAAAATTAATGAATGTTAAAATGATGTTGGATTGAAACCAAGCGGCCTTAGCATCAAGGTTAATAAGAATATGTAAAAATGGATTAATAACGGATGAAAATATAAAGTTATAATATGTTGAGATATAGAGTTAAGATAAAAGAAAGAGGGTAAGGATTTGCTGAATTAACTATGTGAATGGGAATACAAAAAGGAGGTGTGAGGAGGTCAGGGAAATAAGCAAACGAAATTTAAGATATGAAAAAATTGATCTGTTTTAAATTATTTTTTATCTACTTTTTCTGTATTTTTATCTTTTTTTCTATGTATTTTTGTATTTTTTGTTCTTTTTTCTGCTTTCTTTTTATTTTGTAATTTTCCCCCTTTTGTAAAACTTCAATAAATATCTTTAAAACAAAACAAAACAAAATGGTCAAAGGCCTGGAAATGATGCCTTATGAGGAAGGGCTAAGGGAGCTGGGCATTTTTAGCCTGGAGAAGAGGAGGTTAAGGGGTGATATGATAGCCATGTTCAAATATATAAAAGGATGTCACATAGAGGAGGGAGAAGGGTTGTTTTCTGCTGCTCTAGAGAAGCGGACACGGAGCAATGGATCAAAACTACAAGAAAGAAGATTCCACCTAAACATTAGGAAGAACTTCCTGACAGTAAGAGCTGTTCGACAGTGGAATTTGCTGCCAAGGAGTGTGGTGGAGTCTCCTACTTTGGAGGTCTTTAAGCAGAGGCTTGACAACCATATGTCAGGAGTAGATAGGTAGCCGTGTTGGTCTGCCATAGTCAAAATAAAAAAAAAATCCTTCCAGTAGCACCTTAAAGACCAACTAAGTTAGTTCTTGGTATGAGCTTTCGTGTGCATGCAAACGAAAGCTCATACCAAGAACTAACTTAGTTGGTCTTTAAGGTGCTACTGGAAGGAATTTTTTTTATATGTCAGGAGTGCTCTGATGGTGTTTCCTGCTTGGCAGGGGGTTGGACTCGATGGCCCTTGTGGTCTCTTCCAACTCTATGATTCTATGATTCTTAGTATTAACTAATGAGACCTATAATGGAAGGAGTGTGTTTGCAAGGGTTTGGGGTATGCAGGCCTCCATCAGAGACAGTTTGGATGACACACTATGCAGGCGCTGAGTGGATTTCTGTGCAACCATTTTGACCTTGCACCAGACACTCCCACAGCTTGTAAATTGGACAAATTAAATTGCATCTGTAGTAAAGTTATAACTGTTAGAAAATCATTCCTTGGTCAAGTAAAGTGTGGCCTTGTGGGTATTTTATCAGCCGCAAGGACCCTGGGAAAGGGAGTTGTGTATCTTTAAACTTTAGACTCTCTGGCTCCTTGGTGTGAGAGGTTTATGGGAGGAAAGGAATCCTTGATTTAATGAAAGGCCTGACACCTGGGTTTGGGAGTGTGAACCTCTTCCCCCCTCCCGGAGGTTATTTGTCTTTAAACAGCTGAGAATTGGGGATCTGATTAATTTCCACAGATGGGAGGAAGATTCTTTGATTTGGGTTCAAACCTAAAATTGACCCAGCTGCAAAAGAGTAAACTGGTCAATTGGGACTTTTGATTGGCTAGAAAGTTACGACGCCAAGTAAGAATTGTAAATAAAAGGATCAAGGAATTGTTTGAGAATTGCTCTCTGCCATTGCTCTGCAACTGCAAAGATGCCCGGCTGTAACATCCATCTATAGCCGTTGTTTCGCCCTTTTGAAATGGAAATCTTCAAACACCTTCAGTACGCAGATGCTTGAAAAGACTTTGACTACCCTAACTGAGTATCTTTGTGAGTATGTAAAGCTAGTTAGATTATACAGCGTTTTTATTTTCTTGTTTGTAAGACTCAAAAGAAGTGCCTGTTGATTTCAACATGTTTTCTGTTATTCTTTTAAAATAAACTTTTAAAGAAGAACCTGTTTGGTATCTGTGCCTTTTCCGAGGGAATAGCTAAATCCTAGCCTTCCGCTTAGTTACGCTCTACCGTGAGAATTTCTGTCTGCAAGTCTGTGGATTCAGCTTGTAGAGGGGGGGAATTGCCAGGTTAATGGACACACCCTTCTCCCTGGGTTGTGGCTCTGGGTTCCCCTGAACAAAGGGAGTGGTGGCAGCCCTACCGGTGTTATTTCGGCCTGTGTTTTTGAAAAGTAAACCTTTGCCAGCCAGCTTGCTCAAGAAACCTGTTCTGGCCAGAGAGCAAAGACAGGTGAGGGAGGAGCAGTTGGGGGGAAGGCTTTACTAACATTACTACAGCATCAAAAAAGCATTTCAGGAAAACATGTTGTAAACTTCATAAAGGGAAATCACGTTGGGATTCCACAGCACCATCTGGTGGCACAATGTTATAAAGTATATGAAGCATTTTTTCTTTACTAATGTAGCTGAACCCCAAGTTTCCACTGGATTCCCAAACTACGCTCTTTCTGTTCCCCTCAACGTCCAATAATGTATTTCAATGTAGAAAGAGTCCTGAATACTTTCCTGGTTAATCCATTCTCTACACTGTTTGCAAAGGGTTTGCTGTGCTGAGACGGTCGCACCCATTTGTCCCTTGGCAGAAAAAGAAACAGGCAATAAATAGCAGTAGTAGCTTAACTTATGGTAAGGAAGATGTTGCTCATGTTTGAAGAATCAGGTTCAGTGCAGCCATTGTATACGGCCGGGGGGCATCTCAGCTCACCTGATCCTGGTGGGTTTGGAAAGTGCATGAGGCTTTCGGCAATATGCTGGGGTATCTCTGCAATGCAAGGGTGATGAGGGCAGTGGTTCTCTTCAGCTATTTGGTGTACTGGTATACTGATTGTTAGCCAAAATCCTAATGGGCGGAGGGACCAATGTTGAACACAGTGTCCTAGACCTCCATGCCCACCTGATACAGTGGTACCTCGGGTTACATATGCTTCAGGTTACATACGCTTCAGGTTACAGACTCCACTAACCCAGAAATAGTGCTTCAGGTTAAGAACTTTGCTTCAGGATGAGAACAGAAATCATGCTCTGGCGGCACGGCGGCAGCAGGAGGCCCCTTAGCTAAAGTGGTGCTTCAGGTTAAAAACAGTTTCAGGTTAAGTATGGACCTCCGGAATGAATTAAGTACTTAACCTGAGGTACCACTGTACTATCTTATGTGAAACGAATGCCTGTTCCTTCCAGTTCACAAGACACTTATTATATGAGGCTGGGAGGAACCTTCTTGATTTTTGCCTGTGTTTGCATACATTTGGACACCAATTTGAAGCCAGATGTCAGACTGGAAGCAAAATATAGACCACAAGTTCACTTGCAAACTTTATTGAAAGTAACCATTGAAGCATCTGAGAAAACAATATTACAAGGTATTACTCTCACATTATTTCTGCATGCAAAACTAGCAATTGTTTTAACTATTATTATCGAACTCTATCGTGATTGGCCACCTAGAACTCCCACCAGTCCACACTACTTAAAAGCTTTGCTATGTTCCAGTTACATTGCAATGTTCAGGAAAGAGAAAAGAGAACATTTGAACTCTCCAACCAAGGAGGGGTTGGGAAGAACAAAGGAGTTCCATGAGCTCCAGGAAAAGATGAATTGAGAATCTGGTGGACAGGACACAGGAGAGTCCAAATAGAAGTGTTTCCAGACTCCCCCCAACCATCTTGACTGACTGTGTGGAATGAGATGTTCTAAGAACGTGGTTAAGAGTTGATAAATCATCAGGGTCCTGTCAGAATTAGGGCAGATGCCTGTTATGCCAAATGTACGATCCCTCTCTAGGAATGGGGCTCATGATCATTCAGAGTTTGCAGACAATCATGAGACTCAGACAGAGAGCAGACCAAGATAGAAAAGTGTCCTATGACTTGAGGCAGATGGTTTTGCTGACGAGCAGGCAGAGACTATCCAAGTTCGCCCTCTTGTTTAATGAATCTCATCACTATCCCAACCACAAGCGAATGTTTTGGATAAAATTTTCTGTGATTTGCCCAGTTCTAGCAAGGGAGGGGAACTCTGGTCTCTGGGCATAAGGAAGCATTCTGGTCTTCCCCATTTGGCACAAGAGGCTATTTCAGAAGACCCCCACCCCAGCCCACATCCACCCTACGCCTGACTTCATATGAGGTCAGGTGTGGGGAAGGTAAGAGTAGACAGTGTAAACCACTGCTTGGTAGGTGTCTATGAACTCATCAAGGAACATCCCATCCCACCCTCTTGCTGCAGTTAATTGCACAATTTTGTGGGGAGAAGTTACAGTGAAGGAATGCATAAATGAGTTGACACAAATGGGTGGTCCTCTTCTCTGGAACAGGAAAGAGGAGCAATTTAGGAACAGAATAGTAAAATCAGTCAAAACATAAGTCAGTTTCACAGCACGACATTCTCAGTTTCGTTGCATCTGATGGTTTCAATCCACATGCCCCTATCATATTATCTGGGCCACATTCTTTGATGGTTTTCACCAATTCACCTTTATCAACTGGAGAGAGATAGAGAAGTATCTTTGTTGAGATTAACCAGTCAATGAAGATAATTTTATTGTATTAGTCCAAAATCCATACCAAAAGAGAGGACAAAGGTTACTCCTCTTCCAACTATACTTTACATTTTGAACTCAATCTTGAAAAGTATACTTAAAACAGACATTTGAATTCATTTTGCTAAAGCTACTTAAGTGTCAACATTAAAATAAAAGTAGGTTAAAGCATATGCAAAATATATGTCTAAATAAAACAAACCCTTAAATCTCAGAAATTCCACCTTTGTTGTCAAGGATAAATCCCAAATATTTTCCCTTCAGACGGAAAAATAGGCCACTTTCCAAGTGACATGCCAGTTCCTTGATGCAGAAATCTTACTTTTCCTGTCACTCTCCAACATTTCATCTTCTTAAGCAAGGTCCCTCTATGTAATGTGGCTTAATATCAGAATATAGCTGGCATTCAAGACTTTAACGAGGTAACTCTTCCATTACTGCTGGAAGACTGTTGCACAGTCTGCCTTGTAGTGATATGTCCATGAATCTCCCCAGCTTCACAACTGAATCCATGTGTTCAAAATGGAGTTGGGGGGAAAGCTCTCTAATGCTCCATTTTCATTGGAAATGCTTGGTCTTTTTCGTATTGCTGCTGAGACTTTGCACTTGCCAACCAATGCACTGTCATGTGACAATACGCTATGCATCATGCACCTTACACCACTGGCAAAGTGGTGCGGCTCCCCCCTAGGAAGCAGCCCGGAAGCGCAGGGTAATGGCGCACTGCCCGCCCACCGCTCCCACGCCTTCCCCAAGCACCAGAAAGAAGGTGGAAGGCCGCCAGCAAAGTGGTGTGGCTCCCCCCAGGAAGCAGCCTGAGTATTGTCTTTTTTCTCTCCCCCCTTCAATTCTAAAAGTGTGGTTTATTTGTGGGTGCGACTTATATTCATGCCAATGCGGTACTCCCTAGAGAAACTTTGGGCTCTTCCATTTATTGAGCATTCATCCTGACTAACTCAAGGTTAGATGATCAATGTGGAGGCCACGTATGTTTTACGACATCATCAATCTCCAATAAAAGGGGCAGCAAGACATTACAATATAGAAGTTGTTCCATTTTATTGAAGTTTATTGCTCTACTATTTAGGAAATATGCCCGTTTGTTGTTTAGTCATTTAGTCGTGTCCGACTCTTCTTGACCCCATGGACCAGAGCACGCCAGGCACTCCTGTCTTCCACTGCCTCCCGCAGTTTGGTCAGACTCGTGTTTGTAGCTTCGAGAACACTGTCCAACCATCTCGTCCTCAGTCGTCCCCTTCTCCTTGTGCCCTCCATCTTTCCCAGCTTCAGGGTCTTTTCCAGGGAGTCTTCTCTTCTCATGAGGTGGCCAAAGTACTGGAGCCTCAGCTTCACGATCTGTCCTTCCAGGGAGCACTCAGGGCTGATTTCCTTAAGTATGGAAGCGTTTGATTTTCTTGCAATCCATGGGACTCTCAAGAGTCTCCTCCAGCACCATAATTCAAAAGCATCAATTCTTCGGCGATCAGCCTCCTTTATAGTCCAGCTCTCACTTCCATACATCACTACCAGGAAAACCATGGCTTTCACTATATGGACCTTTGTTGGCAAGGTGATGTCTCTGCTTTTTAAGATGCTGTCTAGGTTTGCCATCGCCTTTCTCCCAAGGAGCAGGCGTCTTTTAATTTCGTGGCTGCTGTTACCATCTGCAGTGATCATGGAGCCCAAGAAAGTAAAATCTCTCACTGCCTCCATTTCTTCCCCTTCTATTTGCCAGGAGGTGATGGGACCAGTGGCCATGATCTTCGTTTTTTTGATGTTGAGCTTCAGACCATATTTTGCGCTCTCCTCTTTCACCCTCATTAAAAGGTTCTTTAATTCCTCCTCACTTTCTGCCATCAAGGTTGTGTCATCTGCATATCTGAGGTTGTTGATATTTCTTCCGGCGTTCTTAATTCCGGCTTGGGATTCATCCAGCCCAGCCTTTCGCATGATGAATTCTGCATATAAGTTAAATAAGCAGGGAGACAATATACAGCCTTGTTGTACTCCTTTCCCAATTTTGAACCAATTAGTTGTTCCATATCCAGTTCTAACTGTAGCTTCTTGTCCCACATGGAGATTTCTCAGGAGACAGATGAGGTGATCAGGCACTCTCATTTCGTTAAGAACTTGCCATAGTTTGCTGTGGTCGACACAGTCAAAGGCTTTTGCATAGTCAATGAAGCAGAAGTAGATGTCTTTCTGGAACTCTCTAGCTTTCTCCATAATCCAGCGCATGTTTGCAATTTGGTCTCTGGTTCCTCTGCCCCTTCAAAATCCAGCTTGCACTTCTGGGAGTTCTCGGTCCACATACTGCTTAAGCCTGCCTTGTAGAATTTTAAGCATAACCTTGCTAGCGTGTGAAATGAGTGCAATTGTGCGGTAGTTGGAGCATTCTTTGGCACTGCCCTTCTTTGGGATTGGGATGTAGACTGGTCTTCTCCAATCCTCTGGCCACTGCTGAGTTTTCCAAATTTGCTAGCATATTGAGTGTAGCACCTTAACAGCATCATCATTTAAAATTTTAAATAGTTCAGCTGGAATATTATCACTTCCACTGGCCTTGTTATTAGCAGTGCTTTCTAAGGCCCATTTGACTTCACTCTCCGGGATGTCTGGCTCATAGAATCATAGAATCATAGAGTTGGAAGAGACCACAAGGGCCATCGAGTCCAACCCCCTGCCAAGCAGGAAACACCATCAGAGCACTCCTGACATATGGTTGTCAAGCCTCTGCTTAAAGACCTCCAAAGCAGGAGACTCCACCACACTCCTTGGCAGCAAATTCCACTGTCGAACAGCTCTTACTCAAGGTCAGCAAACCACACTACCCGGGGTGTACGAGCCATCCATATCTTTCTGGTATAGTTCCTCTGTGTATTCTTGCCACTTCTTCTTGATGTCTTCTGCTTCTGTTAGGTCCTTTCCGCTTTTGCCTTTTATTATGGTAATCTTTGTACAAAATGTTCCTTTCATATCTCCAATTTTCTTGAAGAGATCTCAGGTTTTTCCCATTCTATTGTTTTCCTCTGTTTCTTTGCATTGCTCGTTTAAGAAGGCCTTCTTGTCTCTCCTTGCTATTTTTTGGAAATCTGCATTCAATTTCCTGTATCTTTCACTATCTCCCTCACATTTTGCTTGCCTTCTCTCCCCTGCTATTTGTAAAGGCCTCGTTGGACAGCCACTTTGCTTTCTTGCATTTCCTTTTCGTTGGGATGGTTTTCATTGCTGTCTCCTGTATAATGTTACCAGCCTCCATCCATAGTTCTTCAGGCACTCTGTCCACCAAATCTAAATCCTTAAACCTGTTCCTCACATCCACTGTGTATTCATAAGGGATTTGACTTAGATTGTATCTTACCGGCCCAGTGGTTTTTCCTACTTTCTTCAGTTTAAGCTTGAATTTTGCTATAAGAAGCTGATGATCTGAGCCACAGTCAGCTCCAGGTCTTGTTTTTGCTGACTGTATAGGGCTTCTCCATCTTTGGCTGCAGAGAATATAATCAATCTGATTTCGATGCTGCCCATCTGGTGATGTCCATGTGTAGAGTCGTCTCTTGTGTTGTTGGAAAAGCGTGTTTGTGATGACCAGCTTGTTCTCTTGGCAGAACTCTATTAGCCTTTGCCCTGCTTCATTTTGAATTCCAAGGCCAAACTTGCCAGTTGTTCCTTTTACAGTGGTTCCTTGCAAGACGAAAAGAATCCATTCTGTGATTCTCTTCGTCTAGCGGTTTTTTCGTCTTGCGAAGCAAGCCCATTGACGGATTAGCGGATTAGCGCTATTAGCGCTATTAGTGGCTTTTAGCGGCTTATCTGCTGATCGGATCAGCTGATAAGTGGATTAGCGGCTTAGAAAAAGGGGGGAAGGAAAGAAACCCCGCAGGAACTCGCAAAGCATTGTCGTCTTGCGAAGCAAGCCCATAGGAAATTCGTTTTGCGAAGCACCTCCAAAATGGAAAACCCTTTCGTCTAGTGGGTTTTCCGTCTTGCGAGGCATTCGTCTTGCGGGGCACCACTGTATCTCTTGACTCCCTACTTTAGCATTCCAATCCCCTATAATGAGAAGAACATCCTTCTTTGGTGTCATTTCTATAAGGTTTTGTAAGTCTTCATAGAATTGGTCAATTTCAGTTTCTTCAGCACCAGTGGTTGGTGCATAAACTTGGATTCCTATTAATTATGCCCATTTTCTCTATATAGAGGGCATGCCATTTTGTGGCTTCCTTTGCTGCTGCTCCCTTTTATTCCAAGAGGCAATGAGCTTGGCAAGGACCCCATCATTTCACAAAGTGTTTGACCCATCTGATCATTCAGTTGTTGCTGTCTCCAGGAAGCTGTGCTGCTGATACTATACCACATAATATTTACAAAAAAGGAAAGCTTAAAAAAAAGGAACAAGTAAGGGAATGCATGGGCATCTGCTGTGGCCAAAAGGGGAACAAAGAAGTACCCAGTGAATGAAGATAATTTTATTGTATTAGTCCAATAATACAACATGAATGATAAGGGTGGAGATGCTCCTTCAGGTATACTGGACCAAGGCCATTTAGGGCTTTAAAGGTCAGCACCAACACTTTGAATTGTGCTTGGAAACGTACTGGGAGCCAATGTAGGTCTTTCAGGACCAGTGTTATGCGGTTTCGGTGGCCACTCCCAGTCACTAGTCTGGCTGCCTCATTCTGGATTAGTTGTAGTTTCCGGGTCACCTTTAAAGGTAGCCCCACATAGAGCGCATTGCTAGTCCAAGCGGGAGATAAGCAGAGCATGCACCACTCTGGTGAGGCAGTCCATGGGCAGGTAGGGTCTCAGCCTGCGTACCAGATGGAGCTGGTAGACAGACACAGAATTGACCTGTGCCTCCATGGACAGCTGTGACTCCAAAATGACTCCCATGCTGCGCACCTGGTCCTTCAGGCGCACACTTACCCCATTCAGAACCAGGAGTCCTCCACACCCTTCCACCTCCTGTCCCTCCAAAACAGTACTTCTGTCTTGTCAGGATTCAGCCTCAATCTGTTAGCTGCCATCTATCCTCCAACTGCCTCCAGACACTCACACAAGGACACAAGTATGGTACAAGGACTTTGTTTTCTACACTGAGGCCCATCATAAAAAAGGAGGAACGCCGACAGGAGAGTCTCCTTACCTGAAAAGGTTTCTACCATCAGACAGAATGATGCCTCACATGTCACATCATTTGGTAGGCATGGCTCGCCAGGACTTTTTATGATGCATCTTCTGCATATCACAGCATCTGTTGTAAGAGACAGTATTTCATTGGTGGAAGCACCAATTGATATTCAATGCTCTAAACCACCAAAATCCTATCAGCACACATAGCTGTCAGCAGAGACCCCAGAACAGAAATGGTATAATCTTTTTTCCCTTGGACAGTCGGACAAAATTTGCATTTCTGTGTATATATTAAGAGTTGGAAATTGTACGCAAAGTTATAGCACACTCCTGTGGCCTGAGACTAGCAACACCTTCCACCTAGACAGATGGACCTTCTTTCTCGAAGATGGCACACTCTGAATCGAACCAATCGTCAGTCGGGTTTTCTGTGGATTGACGTTTGTTTAGATTCAGCCGAAAGTAGCGAGTTTTCCTGAAGAAAGTGGTGGGGGGAAATGGAAAACACCTTGGTCCTTGCCTCAAAAGCACATTGTGAGCAGCAGTGTGCATGAGCCCTAAATCTCTCCAACTATACACATGCAACAAGAGGTGGGTGATTTGATTCACTTCCACAAACATAGGGAACTGCCTTGTCTATTTTGCCCTATTATCAGGATACACCACGATCTTCTCACTGAAACGTTCAACTGGAGATGGTAGGTAAGGGATAAACTTGGGGCTTTCTTCACGGAAGGCAAGAGCTCTAACACTGAAATATCACAACCCCACTAAAGGAGGCATATATTCCACGCTTGCCCCAAAGTACATCCCCTCTGGGTTGCTCATAGATTCAACCTATGTAGAAGAGTGGCTTATTCTTGCTTCACCTGTTCAGGGACAGGAAGTGGGGACCATACTTACCTCCAGTCCTGAGGCAAAGCAGAACACAGAATGTAAGTAGCCAGACCTGAAGCAGACATGGCCTTCGATTACCAAGAAACAAGCTCTGCTCCATTGCAATGCCTTTTGTATGGAGAGACAGCTTTCAAAGCCTAGCAGCTGAGAAACCACAGGTTTTCAGGGCAGGCAGGAACACGCTGCTCACTTTGAGGAGCCGGGTTCAAGATATCCATTATATACGGCTGGGAGGAACCCTCTTGGCTTCTCACCTCATCCTGGTGGCACTGAAAGGTCGAAAGAGCCTCTGGCAATATGCTTGGGTCACTCGGATGGGCAGCAGAGAGTGAGGGCGATGGTTGTCTTGGGACCTTTCAGGCATAAAGTGCTGATTGTTAGCCCAAATCCAGATTGGCTGAGGAATCAGCTGCATGCTGTACAGAATGTCGTGGACCACAGTGGATGCCTGATGCTATCTTACGAGGGTTTTCTGTTCTGCTCCAGGTTTCAATTGTAATAATACGATGTGCTGAGCAGGCAACTCTCAACCAGCCTGCAGATGAAACACAATGGATGACTTCTGGCCAGCCCATATTCCCAAATCGTTGTGTTAGCAGCTTTCTTTTGTATCTCACTGTGGCTCATAGTGCAGTGCAATGAATGATGTGCACAGCCATGTGTTTCTGTTCTCCATGAGTGATAAATAAGTGGTCCTTTGATATTTCACGTATCTTCAACTTTATTCAAAGATGTGGGACATGGAGAGACAGCAGATTTGCAAGACAGACTCTCATTCCTGGCAATCCCATGAACAGATATTCTGGCCACCTGCATATTTCTTGGAGCCAAATCGCATCCAATATGAGCTGATGCTTTTAATTGGGGAGAAGTGGAAGGTTGGCTCAGGAAATCAGCCCTGAGTGCTCCCTGGAAGGACAGATCATGAAGCTGAGGCTCCAATACTTTGGTCACCTCATGAGAAGAGAAGACTACAGTGGTGCCTCGCAAGACGAAATTAATTCGTTCCGCAAGTTTTGCCGTCTAGCGAATTTTTCGTCTTGCGAAGCACGGTTTTAACGGTTTAACAAAGTCGCGAGACGTTTTCGTCTTGCGAAGCAAGCCCATAGGGAAATTCGTCTTGCGAGGCAAATCGAAAACAAAAAAACCTTTCGTCTAGCGAGTTTTTTGTCTTGCGAGGCATTCGTCTTGCGAGGTACCACTGTACCTGGAAAAGGAGAAGGGGACAACAGAGGACAAGATGGTTGGACAGTGTTGCCGAAGCTACCAGCATGAGTTTGACCAAACTGTGGGAGGCAGTAGAAGAAAGGAGTGTCTGGCATGCTCTGGTCCATGGGGTCACGAAGAGTTGGACACAACTAAACAACAACACAGGAAGGTTGGCTGGTTAGTCAGCTGACTGAGCCCCCCCCTTTTTTTAATCTGAGTGCCAAGACCTGGACAAACAGACTAATATGCTATGGTTATGTTAATGTTTCCAGATGCTGACTGGGCTCATGTGATTTGTGTATGGGATTCTATTTGAACCCTGCCATATACGATGCAAGAGTGTTACGCAAAATGGAGGATCTGCTTTGTTTGTTCTGCCCTGTCGTATTCTTGCCTGTGTCTTCTGGAAGTTGGAGGGGCCCAGAGAGGGAAAGGAAATGCAGCTGAGCACAGAAGTCTGTTGCAAAGCATGGGATATGACTCATATAATTAAGATTTCCTCAATTTTGAGGAAAGGAAAGTATGGGGTACAGTGATTTCTTTTGTGATCAAGATACAGTAATTACACAGGAGCCAAAACAGAATACAGACTGCAACTTCGTTTTTAAATTTTATTGAAAGAAATCATTGATGCGTAAGGTACAACAAATAATACAAACTATTATTTTCGCATTATTACTGCATGCAAAACTAGCAGTGATTTTAACTATTATTATTGAACTCTATCGTGGTTGGCCACCTAGAACTCCCACCAGTCCAAACTACTTAAAACTTTGCTACGTTCCAGTCACATGGCAATGTTCAGGAAAGAGAACAGAGAACATTCAAACTCTCCAACCAAGGAGATGTTGGGAAGAACAGGGCTCCATGAGCTCCAGGAAGAGAGGAATTGTCACCATCCCTAGCACAGGTTATTGTATTTGATAACATCTTCTGTGATTTGCCAGGTTCAAGCAGGGATGGGGAGTGATATAGAGACCCACAAATCCTATCGACTGTGCAAATCACTGCTTGGTACATGGCCATCAACTCTCCAAGAAACGACCCATTCCACCCCAATACCTAAGTCAATTATGCACTTTTGCACGAGGAACTTACTTTTCAAACTATCAGACAGTGAACGAGTGCATAAATGAGTGAGCACAAATGAGTGGTCCTCCTCTTGGGAGCAGGAAGGAGAAATGAAGTTGTGAACTGAATGAGTGTTTGATTAACAAGTATGGATAGCCAAATTGGGGGGGTTTCCTGTGCTCATGGAGGCTTCCCAATGCACTTAGGGAGCTGGAAAATCATTGGTCTAAGATATATGGCAGCCCTCCGCAAATACAGAAGACTCCCCAGGTCACACAGTCAACCACCATTTTGTGGAGGACGATGAGGCCGTTTGGTGTGGAACATCCCCTGAATGTGATTATTGGCCATGTCATCAGAATGTCTGCATGGGGCTTTTGTCTGTCATTTGAATTGCAATGGCAGGAGGAAGACCTGTTGTCCATCGAAAGGCAATGATATGAAACGTTCTAATATTATGTCTATCAAAGGGGAAAGATTGGTTACCCAGCCTTTTACATGGATAGGCGAAAACAACTTTAGAATAGAATAGTAAGATCAGTCAAAACATAAGTCGCTATTACAGCATGATACTTTCTTTTTATCTCCCGATGTCACCTCTGTCCCACAGAGTTTTTTCGAACTGTCTTCACCACATTCTTTGACGTAATTAGTCAATTTGCCATTTTGTCCTGGAGAGAGATAGATAAGTACTTAGGTTGATACCAACTAGTGAATGAAGAGAATTTTACTGAATTAGTCCATAGTCTATATCAAGAGAGAGAAAAGCTTTCCCCACATTTTAAACTTCATTTAAAAATATGCACTTAAATAGAATTCTGAATTTATTTTGCTAAAACTACTAAAATGTCAACATTAAAATAAAATGAACATTTATGAAAGATACATGTCCATTTTTTTTATTTTTAGTTTTAAACTTATATCTCAGGTCATTCTAGTCCCAGCAGAGAAAAAGGGAGATGGTTGACAGAAAAGACTTACCTGAAAATATTTCTATCTTCAGGCAGAATGGCCCCATACATGTCTTCTCCTTCGGTTCGCATGGCTTGCCAGGCCCCTTTGAAGAGCACAGTCTGCATTTCACAGCATCTGTTGTAATAGACAGCATTTCGTTTGTGAAGGGACCAATCAATATTCAATGTCCAACTAAACTTGCATCTCTGTGTATAGATTAAGAGATGGAAATTGTTTGTGGCAAGCTCCTGTGCCCTGAGACTAGCAACACCTTCCACCTAGACAACTAGACCCTCTTTTCCAAAGATGGCACAATCTGTCCTGCAACTTGCAGTGTTCATGTTTTCATCAGGAGGCAGGAGAAAAGCAGCTTCCTTTCACAGGTAAAAGGGAAATTGAACTCTCCCCTGAAATGGGCTCCAAGGTACAGGATTTCACCTTAAGAACTGGTTCTGCTGAATCGAAACAATCGTCAGTAGGGTTTTCTGCAGTTTGATGTGCTTGGATTCAGCCACAAACACTTTCCTGGGGAAAGTGCTGAGGCAAATGGAAAACCGCCTCGCTCTTTCCTCAAAAGCACAGGATGAGCAGCAGTGTGCATGAGCGCTGAATCTACCCAGCTATACACATACAAGAGATGTGTAATTTGATTCACTTCTACAAACACAGGGAGCTGCCTTGTCTATTTTGCCCCATTATCAGGATGCTCCACTCTCTTCTCACTGAAATGTTCACCTGTAGATGATAGGTAGGGGATTGACTAGCGGCTTTGTCAATGGAAGGTATGTGCTCCAACACTGAACTATCACGTCCCCAGTTTAGGAGGCATGTATTCCACTCTTGCCCCAAAGTACAGCCCCACCAGTTGCTCCTAGATTTTACCTATAGTTTTACCTATGTAAAGCAGTGTCTTATTCTTGTTTTACCTATTTTGGGATGGGGAATGGGGGCAATACTTACCACCAGTCCTGAGCAAAAGCAGAACACAGAATGTAAGCAGCCAGACCTGAAGCAGACGTGGCCTTTGATTACCAAGAAACAAGCTCTGCTCCATTGGAATGCCTTTTGTATGGAGAGACAGCTTTGGAAGGCTAGCAGCTGAGAAATCGCAGGCTTTCAAGGCAGACAAGAACACACTGCGCAGTTTGAGGTGCCTAGTTCAAGACATCCATTAAATAAGGCCGAAAGGAACCTTCTTGACTTCTTGCCTCATCCTGGTGGCCTTTAAAGGTCCAAGGAGCCTCTGGCAATATCCTGGGTTGACAGTGAAGAATAGCAAGGATGAAGGCAGTGGTAGCCTTGGGCCATTTCAGGCACAAAGTGCTGGTTGTTAGGACAAATCCAAATGGGCTGAGGGATCAGCTGAATGCTGCACAGAACGTCCCAGATCTCATTTTTTGTGGAAGAATTGCTTGCTCCTTTCATTAGGCTCCCTGTTGAGCTCTGGGTTTCAATTGTACCACGAAGATGTTTTGAGGAACTAATAGTAAAATAGCCTGCATGCTGGCTTGATCATCCACATTGCTAAAAAGTTCTTTTGAAAGGAGGTCACTTTTTTATTCTGTTGCTACGCACAGCAGTATGAAAGGTGTGCACAAGGATGTTTTCCTGTCCACCTTCCGTGATTGATACATGGTGAAAGAATGATCACCGGGTGGGAAGCAGACTTCCACTCGCGGGGTGTGGAGCACACTTCCACCCGCAGACAAAGCCACAGCTGTCTGAACATCATGCCCTCTACCTAACCTTTGCTCTCTTAGTGGTCTGCTGTGCCCTGTCTGTGACCTTTGTCTCCTTCGTCATACATGGTTCAAGGGGGAAATGACGCGGTGGAAACAGGTGCCAAAGTAACCACCCCTCGATCTCAGAATTGGAAGACGTGTAAAGGTCACAGTCCAAAATGTATCTGACTGGTTTTGCATATTGTGCTGATAAAAAGATCTTCAGCAGAGCTAGCTGGCAGCTTGCTTATGCACAGCTCACCTGCATTCCCAACTCCTGCCTCATGTCCTTCACTTCCCATGGTCCTTTAATACTGCATCCATCTTAGACCATGTTCAAAGACATAGGACCCGGAAATCAAAGCAGGTGAGCCCATGTCATTAGTTTGCCTCCTCATGGATTTTTGTGGCTCCGCAGCATTGCTTATAGATGCCAGTTTAACAAGTTATCAGTTGGTTTGTGTGGTAATTTACCACCATCAGCTGAAGGGCAAGTTTTGCTACCACTGTTCCCAAGTGCATTGATTGCCTTTCCTCTGATTGGAATGAATGGCAACTCTTCACTTGCAGGGGAGTAGATCAAGTGTTGCAGTTGAGAGAACTATGGGCAGAAGGTGAAATCTGTACTCTGACTTTTGACTGCTATAGCCAGGATGCCCCTTCTTAGAAAACCCAATCTTGCTGTGGATAGGAAAATCTGGTAATAACTAGTGGCAACAGGTCAGCTTCTGAAAAACAACAAGTTGCTTGGCTTGAGGAACCAGGTTCAACATAGCCATTATATAAAGCCAATAGGAAGCTTATTAGCATCTCAGGGCACCTGATGCTGATGGGGTTGGTGGGTACCAGAAGCCTCTGGCAACATGCTGGGGTGTCTGAGGAACAACAAAGATGAGGCGACTGGCTGCCTTTCAGGATTGGGGGTAAAATGAGCTGATTGTTAGGATAAATCCCGATGGACTGACAGAATAGCCAAATGTTGTACAGAATGTCCCGGACCTCTGTAGCCACCTGATAATATCTAACGTGGAAGGAACACCTGTTTCTTTCAATTAACAAGACTTCATTGTGGCTTTGTTGCAGTGTGCATGTACATTGGCTAAGCAGAAACCGCCCCGGTCTGTAACTGGATGGGCAGCTACATGGGAGTGCAAAGTGCTGCATAAAAATTCTCCCTTTTAAGGGGCACAGGTAGCGCTGTGGTGTAAACCACTGAGCCTCTTGGACTTGCTGATCAGAAGGCCAGCAGTTCAAATCCCCGTGACAAGGTGAGCTCCTGTTGCTCTGTCCCAGCTTCTGCCAACCTAGCAGTTTGAAAGCATGCCAGTGCAAGTAGATAAATAGGTACCACTCCGGCAGGAAGATAAATGGCGTTTCCGTGTGCTGCTCTGGTTTTGGTGTTCTGTTGCACCAGAAGCGGTTTAGTTGTGCTGGCCACATGACCCAGAAAAACTATGGACAAAGGACCCCTGGACAGTTAAGTGCAGTCAAAGGCAGCTATGGGGTGCAGCGCTCATCTCGGCTTTCAGGCCGAGGGAGCAGGCGTTTGTCCCCAGACAGCTTTCTGGGTCATGTGGCCTGCATGACTAAACTGCTTCTGGTGCAACAGGACACCGTGGAGCGCATGGAAGCGCTGTTTACCTGCCTGCTACAGCGGAAACTATTTATCTACTTGCACTGGCGTGCTTTTGAATTGCTAGGTTGGCAGGAGCTGGGACAGAGCAACAGGAGCTCACCCTATTGGCAAACCCAAGAGGCTCCATGGTTTAGACCACAGCACGACCGCATGAAGCCTCTGTGAATATGCTAGGGTGGCCCTGAAGAGGAACAAGGACGTGGGTAGTAATTCCTTAGGATGTTAGATGCATAATGTACTGATTTTTCAGACAAATCGAAATGGGCTATACAGAATGTCCCAGGCTTCTATGAGCTCCTGATGCCAGAGTAGATTTTTCCACAGCCAATCAGGGCCTAGGGGCATATTTTCCCAGAACTAAAGGGTGTATGTGAATCCCCCTTCTGCTACAATAGTACGTTTTTGCTGTTCCCAGTGACCCCATAACCAGAAAGAATAATAAAATACTTGCTTCTTAAAATTGTTAATCACTTTATCTTGCCCAGGGAAATCCAAATCTTGGTAAGTGTTTTTGGTGTTTAGTCAACCAGCCAACTACAAATTCACCTAGCCATAGTATCAGCTAGTCCACATCTTACCCACTTCTCCTCAAAACCATCACTGAGGACTTCGTTTGTTTTCCATACTCTGTGCATTGGTATAGAGACAACTAAGACCATTAGTAATTCCCTCCAGCTGCTTCCTTCTTTTGCTTGCTTGCTCTTTAGTTTCCTTGCTCTCAGTTTCCTTTTTTTTTAATGATATTTATTAAGAATTTTAGAATTACAGAAAAAACAAAGAAAAAGAAAGAGAAAAAACAGAAGAAAAGAAAAACAAACCACAATCAAACAATACAAATTGATAAAAATCAAAATCAAAAAATAACACAACACAATCAAAAGACAAAAATAAGCCACAAACATTTAAAAACAAATCCAATATTCTCAAATCCCTAACTGTCATTACCTTCTTTCTTTGACCTCCTCACTCCTCCCTTTTTATTGTATCCTAGTTGTTAATTGTCACAGCAAATTCTTTCCGTTTTTCATAATATTCTGTCATTACATTACCTTAATCTATTTTAATCTTATCTTACTATAAAAGACCCTAAAACTTGAAACTTAGATCTTATTTATACCAATTTCTCATAGCCATAATATTCTTACATAATTCTTTAAACATTTTTGCTAAACCCAAATAATTTCGTTCCAACATTTTTCTAACATTCATCAATTTTATAAAGCAATCCTAATAAAAAAAATAAAATTCTTCCAATCTTCATCCAGCGTCTCTTCCTCCTGGTCCCGGGTTTTGTCAGTCATTTCTATCCCATCAATCTAGCGCATTAACCTGGTAATCTTATGTCCGAGGCCCTTAAGTCTCTTCCATGTCCCTTCCGCAGCTCTTCTTCATATTTATACCTGTACTTTACTTTGTCTCCTGCTCCTTTCACTGGTGGGAACTCCAACTTGACAATATTTTTTACCCTTCTCAACAAATCAGTCCCTTTTCCATATTCCACACTAAACTCCATGTGGTATTTAAAAACATGTTTCAAAGTCCCTCCAGAATTAAGAGCCCCCACTACCCCAAACATCTCACGGCCCATTGCCAGACTTGAAAAGTCCAAACATCCCTGCATAGGGGGGTCTATCCAACCCCCCATTTCCAAACCAAACCAAACTTTATCTTTCCAAATCTGGCTTTTTCCAAGTTCATTTGTCAGATCCAAAAACTCATGTTCCTGCTGGGCCACAGCTCCCTCCATCTCTGGCGCCCAAGGTTCAGCAACATCCTCTTCCCTCATCTGTTCTGTCAGAGCACACTCCTGATTTGATTCCTGGGTGGGCTCTATATAGTTTTCCACTACCTCTTCTCCTGCTTCCGAAGGGGGTTCAACAATTTTAAATGATGAAAGTTAATCCTTTACAAGCCATTTTCTGAACTCTAGTTTGCCATGTCTTTGCTTTAATCTATCTACAAGAAACGGAAGGCTGACTTCCTGTTTAGACCTTTCCGTTTCAGTGCCAAATTGAGATAAATTTCTTAGTCCAATTTTCCTTTCTACTCGCAGGTAATTATTTAAAGTCCAATTGTCCAAAATTAAAGTACTCACGGGTAGTTGTTTTAAAAGCCAAATTGTCCCAAGAAAAAAGGCAGCGCTCTCCGGCAACGGCTGTGCAGCTTCGCTCCACGGAAGAAGCAGTTGACTCTCAGCACCGCGCCACTTCCCCCTCTAAGCTCCGGAGCCCGTAGTGGGTTCCTTTACGGGTTGGGGGGCGCTAAAGGTGCCCACCGAGTCCCATGGTCACAGGCTTCATCCACCTGTGATTTTTGAAAGGGTCCCCGCTTCGCCGTAGTGGGAAAGACCCGTTTTCCGTGGAGCTGGTCCCTCTGGATCAGAGGGAATCTGGCATTACCGATGGCGCCACCCCGGAAGTAGTAGGTTACTCAGTTTCCTGTGCTTCCATGAAGCACCAGCACCCACCACCAGTTGTACTTTCTCATTAAAATTCCCTCAGTCTTGAGGAAAGGAAAAGATAAGGTACAGATGACACAACCTTGATGGCAGAAAGTGAGGAGGAATTAAAGAACCTTTTAATGAGGGTGAAAGAGGAGAGCGCAAAATATGGTCTGAAGCTCAACATCAAAAAACGAAGATCATGGCCACTGGGCCCATCACCTCCTGGCAAATAGAAGGGGAGGAAATGGAGGCAGTGAGAGATTTTACTTTCTTGGGCTCCATGATCACTGCAGATGGTGACAGCAGTCACGAAATTAAAAGATGCATGCTCCTTGGGAGAAAGGCAATGGCAAACCTAGACAGCATCTTAAAAAGCAGAGATATCACCTTGCCAACAAAGGTCCATATAGTGAAAGCCATGGTTTTCCTGGTAGTGATGTATGGAAGTGAAAGAAGGCTGGTCGCCGAAGAATTGATGCTTTTGAATTATGGTGCTGGAGGAGACTCTTGAGAGTCCCATGGACTGCAAGAAGATCAAACGCTTCCATTCTTAAGGAAATCAGCCCTGAGTGCTCACTGGAAGGACAGATCGTGAAGCTGAGGCTCCAGTACTTTGGCCACCTCATGAGAAGAGAAGACTCCCTGGAAAAGTCCCTGATGTTGGGAAAGATGGAGGGCACAAGGAGAAGGGGACGACAGAGGATGAGATGGTTGGACAGTGTTCTCAAAGCTACCAGCATGAGTCTGACCAAACTGTGGGAGGCAGTGGAAGACAGGAGTGCCTGGCGTGCTCTGGTCCATGGGGTCACGAAGAGTCGGACACGACTAAACGACTAAACAACAACAAAATGTTATACCGTATTTTTTGCTCTATAAGACTCACTTTTTCCCCTCCTAAAAAGTAAGGGGAAATGTGTGTGCGTCTTATGGAGCGAATGCAGGCTGTGCAGCTATCCCAGAAGCCAGAATAGCAAGAGGGATTGCTGCTTTCACTGCGCAGCGATCCCTCTTGCTGTTCTGGCTTCTGAGATTCAGAATATTTTTTTTCTTGTTTTCCTCCTCCAAAAACTAGGTGCGTCTTGTGGTCTGGTGCGTCTTATAGAACGAAAAATACGGTAATTGACCACTGTAGCTAAGTCCACAGTCTCTCCGTTGAAGAAGGTTGCTTCAAGCAAACCATGGTGAATATTGAATAAAGAGGTCATCTGGAGGAGCCCTTGGCTGAGAACTCCTCATATCTGAGAATTTCTAAGTGTATTGGGGCTGAATCAATAATAGTCAGTGAGATGCCCTCCAAATGTTGCCAGACTGGTCTCCACCTCCCAGCGTCCCCATGCATTCATTTATTCTTTATTTTGTGATGCCAAGTGTGTGCACGGCCGTGTGTGAGTAGATCACATGCAGGTGAGGCAGGTGGTGCCTGTATCGGGAACAAATGGCATGTGCTGTCTTTGATGCTGAATAGAATATTCCAAAATAAATCCGCTATCTATTTCAGATAGTTCTTTTTCTCTGCCTGCATTTGGACATCTCTTCAGGTATCCCTATTTCAGTTTGCATGATGGTTGCGGCTATCAAGAAGCAGGTTTTTGCCTGTGTTTGCATACATTTGGACACCATTTTGAAGCCAGATGACAGACCGGAAGCAAAATAGAATACAGACCACAAGTTCACGTGCAAACTTTATTGAAAGAAAGCATTGAAGCATCTGAGAAAACAATATCGCAAGGTATTACTCTCATGTTATATCTGCATGCAAAACTAGCAATCGTTTTAACTATTATTATTGAACTCTATCGTGATTGGCCACCTAGAACTCCCACCAGTCCACACTACTTAAAAGCTTTGCTATGTTCCAGTTACATTGCAATGTTCAGGAAAGAGAAAAGAGAACATTTGAACTCTCCAACCAAGGAGGGGTTGGGAAGAACAGAGGGGTTCCATGAGCTCCTGGAAGAGATGAATTGAGAATCCAAAGGACAGGACGCAGGAGAATCTAGATGGAAGTATCTCCAGCCCCTTACCTGACCATCCTGACATCTTTATAAGTAAACTCAAAACCAGGCATAGGCAAACTTGGCCCTCCAGATGTTTTGGGACTACAATTCCCATCATCCCTGGTCCTGTCAGCTAGGGATCATGGGCTGAGTTTGCCTATGCCTGCTCAAAACAGAACTTTGAAATTATTCTGCTAAAATGTCAACGTAAAAACAGAATAAAATTAAAGCGTGTGAAAGATACATGTCCAAATAAAAGAAACAAATATAATAATCTCCACCACTGTTGTCTAGGATAGATCCCGAATACCTTTCCCTCAGACTGGAAGTCTTTACTGCCAAATGGACCACTTTCCAAGCGACATTCCCATTAACTTCCTGTAACGGTAACCTTACTTTTCCTGTCCCTCTCCAACATTTCATCTTCTTAAGTAGTCCAATTTTTCTAGAAAAAGAGGGGCAGGAACTCACCATGAACTCCTCTCTTGTTGTCTTAGAATGGCAATGGCGACTATCTGAGAGGTGTCGGAACTGAGTTCCGGCAAGTTCTGGCTGAAAAAAAGCCCTGTTCTTAAGCAAGGTCCCTATATGCAATGCGGTTTAATACAAAAATATAGCTGGCATCCAAGACCAGGAAGATCTTCCAGTACTGCTGCCCCACAGTTGCCCAGTCTGTCTTGCTGTGATATGTCCATGAATCTCCCCAGCTGCACAGTTGAACCCATGTGTTCAAAATGGAGTTGGGGAAAAGCTTTCCAATACTCTATTTTAATTGGAAATGTCCAGTATTTATCATATCGCTGCTGATACTTTCCACCTGCCGAGTGGTGCACAGTGTTTGACAAGGAAAGGACAGTCTTGTCATTTGTTCATTGACCGCTTTGTTCATTACTAAGTGAATTCAGAGCCTGTCCGGAAAATCTGAATTGTTGTACAGTAGCAGATTTATTGTTCCCTAGTGAAACTTGAGGCAATTCCATTTATTGAACATTTATCTTTATTTGCTCAAGGTTACATGATATCTGTGGCAGCCTTCAACAAATCTTTACTCAGAGTATAGTGACTGAAATTAGTGGGTCTAACTTAGTCATGTTTATACATTCAGTATTTCTGAGTAAAACCTAGTTGAATACTACCTCAGACCCTCACTCTCTTATCCATTTTTATTATTAGTTTTACCACATCATGAATCCACAAGAACAGGAACAGCAAACATTACAATACATAAGTTGTCCCATTTTCTTGATTTTGATTCCTCCAGTATATAATATAAGAAATATGCCCCCTTTCTCTATAAATAGGGTACTTCATTGCCCTTTTGGACTATTACTATGAGCTTTAACTTAACCATGCAAACTATGAAGCCACTGGGAGAGATCATCAGGGGGTTTGGACTGGGTGTCCATCAATATGCAGATGATACTCAGCTCTACCTCTCTTTCAAATCAGAACCAGTGAAGGCGGTGAAGGTCCTGTGTGAGTGTCTTGAGGCGGTTGGAGTATGGATGGTGGCTAACAGATTGAAGTTGAATCCTGACAAGACAGAAGTACTGTTTTTGGGTGACAGGGGGCGGGCGGGTGTGGGGGATTCCCTGGTCCTGAATGGGGTAACTGTGCCCCTGAAGGAACACGTGCGCAGCCTGGGAGTCATTTTGGACTCACAGCTGTCCATGGAGGCACAGGTTAATTCTGTGTCCAGGGCAGCTGTCTACCAGCTCCACCTGGTACGCAGGCTAAGACCCTACCTGCCCGCGGACTGTCTTGCCAGAGTGGTGCATGCTCTAGTTATCTCCCGCTTGGACTACTGCAATGCGCTCTACGTGGGGCTACCTTTGAAGGTGACCCGGAAACTGCAATTAATTCAGAATGCAGCAGCTAGACTGGTGACTGGGAGTGGCCGCCGGGACCACATAACACCGGTTCTGAGAGATCTGCATTGGCTACCAGTACGTTTCCGAGCACAATTCAAGTGTTGGTGCTGACCTTTAAAGCCCTAAACGGCCTCGGTCCTGTATACCTGAAGGAGCATCTCCACCCCCATCGTTCAGCCTGGACACTGAGATCCAGCGCTGAGGGCCTGTGGAACGCCCTCCCAACAGATGTCAAAGCAATTATCAACTCTTTTACTTTTAAAAGACAACTGAAGGCAGCCCTCTTTAGGGAAGTTTTTAATCTTTGATGCTGTATTGTTTTTTAATATTCAGTTGGAAGCCGCCCAGAGTGGCTGGGGAAACCCAGCCAGATGGGCGGGGTATAAATAAATTATTATTATTATTATTATTATTATTATTATTATTATTATTAATATTTATTTTATTATTATTATTATTATTATTATTATTATTATTATTATTATTATTTATTATTATTGTAGTAGTAGTGATAAAGCGGGATATTAAATCCCAACTCTTCTTCTTCTTCTTGTCAGAGCTTGGCAAGGGCCACACCATTTCAAAAAGTGTTGGAACCATGTGATCATTGTTGCTGTCTCTGGGAAGCTGTGCTGCTGATAATATGCCACAGAATACTTACCAAAAAATTAACAAAGCCACTTCTGAGCTGGAGAGGAGGTGGGGTTGCGGGCTTCACGCCCTCCCCCATGTGCACGAGGGAATCCTCGGCCGCATCATCTCCCTTGCCAGCCAATCGGCTGACTTGGGAGGCATGGCCTGCGCTATTTAGGGCTGGCGTGGCCAAGGATCTTCCTCTTTCGTTGCTCCAGCTGATCCGGTTTCCCATCCCTCCCACCCTTCAGGCAGGCTCTTTGAGATTGCTGTGAACTTCGGTTGGTCGCCGTCAAGGGGCCTGGTAGGAATTTTTACCACTTGGCCAATTGGCTCCAGCCATTTGGCTTTTCACCTACCTCGTAGCAAATCGTCACAACTCCTCGGCATTGGCAGTTAGGCATTGGTAAGGGTATTGTTATGTAGATGAGAGGGAGGGGAGGAAGTGCCATCACCTTCCCCCACACCAAAGGGTAGTCCGGTCAAGCATTCCGGGGAGCGTTGCCCTGTCCAAAGCCTATGGAGGTGTGGGCCTAAGGCACGCCCCCAAGCGGTGACCCCAGGGGAGCTCCTAGTTGATGTGCATCAGCAGGACTCCCCCTTCTGGCAGTTAACCCTTTCCGGTCTTCATGCATTTGGGCTGAAGCTGGATAGTCAATAGGACTAATGCCTAAGCCAATACCGCTCATTTCTGTAACCAATAAAGTTGTGGCCAATTTTTGCCCATTAACTTAAATCATGGTGTCACGTGTCTTTATTTCCAGTGGGGGGAAGCGGGAACTCGCCACGCAACTAATGGAATGCACGGGCATCTGCTGTGGCCAAAAGGGGAAGCTTTGTTTACACTCTGCAGAATAGTAAATATGGAATACAAGGCTTTGTTTTCTACATTGAAGCGTAGCATAGAAAAAGGAGCAATGTCAACAGGAAACATTCCTTACCCGAAAAGCTTTCTATCTTCATACAATATGATCCCTCACATGTCACATCATAGTTTCTGCAAAACTTCACATCACCTGGATTGGACCAAGGCCATTTAGGGCTTTAAAGGTCAGCACCAACACTTTGAATCGTGCTTGGAAACGTACTGGGAGCCAATGTAGGTCTTTCAGGACCAGTGTTATGCGGTTTCGGTGGCCACTCCCAGTCACTAGTCTGGCTGCCTCATTCTGGATTAGTTGTAGTTTCCAGGTCACCTTTAAAGGTAGCCCCACATAGAGCGCATTGCTAGTCCAAGCGGGAGATAAGCAGAGCATGCACCACTCTGGTGAGGCAGTCCATGGGCAGGTAGGGTCTCAGCCTGCGTACCAGATGGAGCTGGTAGACAGACACAGAATTGACCTGTGCCTCCATGGACAGCTGTGACTCCAAAATGACTCCCATGCTGCGCACCTGGTCCTTCAGGCGCACACTTACCCCATTCAGAACCAGGAGTCCTCCACACCCTTCCACCTCCTGTCCCTCCAAAACAGTACTTCTGTCTTGTCAGGATTCAGCCTCAATCTGTTAGCTGCCATCTATCCTCCAACTGCCTCCAGACACTCACACAAGGACACAAGTATGGTACAAGGACTTTGTTTTCTACACTGAGGCCCACCATAAAAAAGGAGGAACGCCGACAGGAGAGTCTCCTTACCTGAAAAGGTTTCTACCATCAGACAGAATGATGCCTCACATGTCACATCATTTGGTAGGCATGGCTCGCCAGGACCATTCATGATGCATCTTCTGCATATCACAGCATCTGTTGTAAGAGACATCATTTCATTTGAGGAGGGACGCGTCAATCTTCAGTGACCTAACCCACCAAAATCCTGTTGGCCCACATAGCTGTCAGAATAGGTCCCACAACAGCAATAGCACAATTCTTTTTCTCTTGGAAGGTCAGACTATATTTGCATCGCTGTATATAGCATAGGATATGGAAATTGTATGCAAATTTATGGCAGGCTCCTGTGCGCCGAGACTAGCAACACCTTCCACCTAGACAGATGGACCTTCTTTCTTGAAGATGGCACACTCTGAATCGAAGCAATCGTCAGTCGGGTTTTCTGTGGATTGACGTTTGTATGGATTCAGCTGAAAGTAGCGAGTTTTCCTGAAGAAAGTGTTGGGGGAAATGGAAAACCCCTTGGCCCTTGCCTCAAAAGCACAGGTTGAGCAGCAGTGTGCATGAGCCCTAAATCTCTCCAACTATACACATGCAACAAGAGGTGGGTGATTTGATTCACTTCTACAAACATAGGGAACTGCCTTGACTATTTTGCCCCATTATCAGGATACGCCACAATCTTCTCACTGAAACGTTCAACTGGAGATGGTAGGTAAGGGATTAACTTGGGGCTTTCTTCACGGAAGGCAAGAGCTCTAACACTGAAATATCACAACCCTACTAAAGGAGGCATATATTCCACTCTTGCCCCAAAGTACATCCCCTCTGGGTTGCTCATAGATTCAACCTATGTAGAAGAGTGGCTTATTCTTGCTTCACCTGTTCAAGGACAGGAAGTGGGGACCATACTTACCTCCAGTCCTGAAGCAAAGCAGAACACAGAATGTAAGTAGCCAGACCTGAAGCAGACATGGCCTTCGATTACCAAGAAACAAGCTCTGCTCCATTGGAATGCCTTTTTTATGGAGTGACAGCTTTCAAAGCCTAGCAGCTGAGAAACCACAGGTTTTCAGGGCAGGCAGGAACACGCTGCTCACTTTGAGGAGCCGGGTTCAAGATATCCATTATATACAGCTGGGAGGAACCCTCTTGGCTTCTCACCTCATCCTGGTGGCATTGAAAGGTCCAAAGAGCCTCTGGCAATATGCTTGGGTCACTCGGATGGGCAGCACAGAGTGAAGGTGATGGTTGTCTTGGGCCCTTTCAGGCATAAAGTGCTGATTGTTAGCCCAAATCCAGATGGGCTGAGGAATCAGCTGCCCAGGGGCCCAGAGAGGGAAAGGAAATGCAGCTGAGCACAGAAGTCTGTTGTAAAGCATGGGATATGACCCATATAATTAAGATTTCCTCAATTTTGAGGAAAGGAAAATATGAGGTACAGTGATTTCTTTTGTGATCAAGATACAGTAATTACACAGGAGCTAAAATAGAATACAGACCACAACTTCGTTTTTAAATTTTATTGAAAGAAATAATTGATGCGTAAGGTACAACAAATAATACAAGCTATTATTTTCGCCTCATTACTGCATGCAAAACTAGCAGTGATTTTAACTATTATTATTGAATGCTATCGTGGTTGGCCACCTAGAACTCCCACCAGTCCAAACTACTTAAAACTTTGCCACGTTCCAGTCATATGGCAATGTTCAGGAAGGAGAACAGAGAACATTCAAACTCTCCAACCGAGGAGAGGTTGGGAAGAACAGGGTTCCCTGAGCTCCAGGAAGAGAGGAATTGTCACCATCCCTAGCACAGGTTATTGTATTTGATAACATCTTCTGTGATTTGCCAAGTTCAAGCAAGGATGGGGAGTGATAAAGAGACCCACAAACCCTATAGACAGTGCAAATCACTGCTTGGTACATGTCAATCAACTCTCCAAGAAACGACCCATTCCACCCCAATACCTAAGTCAATAGTGCACTTTTGCAAGAGGAACTTACTTTTCAAATACAGATAGGTAGCCTTGTTGGTCTGCCATAGTCAAAATAAAAAAATTCTTGATATGAGCATGATACACTGAAAAAGTGTGCATGCACACGAAAGCTCATACCAAGAACTAACTTAGTTGGTCTTTAAGGTGCTACTGGAAGGATTTTTTTTATTTTTACTTTTCAAAATATCAGACAATGAAGGAGTGCATAAATGAGTGAGCACAAATGAGTGGTCCTCCTCTCGGGAGCAGGAAGGAGAAATGAAGTTGTGAACTGAATGAGTGTTTGATTAACAAGTATGGATAGCCAAATTGGGGGTTTCCCGTGCTCATGGAGGCTTCCCAATGCACTTAGGGAGCTGGAAAATCATTGGTCTAAGATATATGGCAGCCCTCCACAAATACAGAAGACTCCCCAGGTCACACAGTCAGCCACCATTTTGTGGAGGACGATGAGGCTGTTTGGTGTGGAACATCCCCTGAATGTGATTTTTGGACGTGGCATCAGAATATTTGTGCGGGGCTTTTGTCTGTCATTTGAATTGCAATGGCAGGAGGAAGACCTGTTGTTCATCGAAAGGAAATGATATGAAATGTTCTAATATTATGTTTATCAAAGGAGAAAGATTGGTTACCCACCCTTTTACATGGATAGGCGAAAACAACTTTAGAATAGAATAGTAAGATCAGTCAAGACATAAGTCGCTATTACAGCATGATACTTTCTTTTTATCTCCCGATGTCACCTCTGTCCCACAGAGTTTTTTCGTACTGTCTTCACCACATTCTTTGACGTAATTAGTCCATTTGCCATTTTGTCCTGGAGAGAGATAGATAAGTACTTAGGTTGATATTAACTAGTGAATGAAGAGAATTTTACTGAATTAGTCCATAGTTCATATCAAGAAAGAGAAAATCTTTCCCCACATTTTAAACTTCATTTAAAAATATGCACTTAAATAGAATTTTAAATTTATTTTGCTAAAACTACTAAAATGTCAACATTAAAATAAAATGAACATTTATGAAAGATACATGTCCATTTTTTTTATTTTTAGTTTTAAACTTATATCTCAGGTTATTCTAGTCACAGCATAGAAAAAGGAGGATGGTTGACAGGACGTACCTGAAAATATTTCTATCTTCAGGTAGAATGGTCCCATACATGTCTTCTCTTTCGGTTCGCATAGCTTGCCAGGCCCCTTTGAAGAGCACAGTCTGCATTTCACAGCGTCTGTTGTAACAGACAGCATTTCGTTTGTGAAGGGACCAATCAGTATTCAATGTCCAACTAAACTTACATCTCTGTGTATAGATTAAGAGATGGAAATTGTTTGTGGCAAGCTCCTGTGCCCTGAGACTAGCAACACCTTCCACCTAGACAACTAGACCCTCTTTTCCACAGATAGCACATACTTGCAGTGTTCATGTTTTCATCAGGAGGCAGGAGAAAAGCAGCTTCCTTTCACAGGTAAAAGGGAAATTGAACTCTCCCCTGAAATGGACTCCAAGGTACAGGATTTCACCTTAAGAACTGGATCTGCTGAATTGAAACAATCGCCATTGGGGTTTTCTGCAGTTTCATGTGCTTGGATTCAGCCACAAACCCTTTCCTGGGGAAAGTGGTGAGGCAAATGGAAAACTGCCTGGCTCTTTCCTCAAAAGCACAGGATGAGCAGAAGTGTGCATGACGCCTGAATCTACCCAGCTATACACATACAAGAGGTGGGTAATTTGATTCACTTCTACAAACACAGGGAGCTGCCTTGTCTATTTTGCCCCGTTATCAGGATGCTCCACTTTCTTCTCACTGAAATGTTCACCTGGAGATGTTAGGTAGGGGATTAACTAGGGGCTTTCTCAATGGATGTCATGTGCTCCAACACTGAACTATCATGTCCCCACTTTAAGAGGCATGTACAGTGGTACCTCGGGTTACATGTGCTTCAGGTTACAGACTCCGCTAACCCAGAAATAAGTACCTTGGGTTACGAACTTTGCTTCAGGATGAGAACAGAAATTGTGTTCCGGCGGCACTCGGCAGCGGGAGGCCCCATTAGATAAACTGGTGCTTCAGGCTGAGAACAGTTTCAGGTTAAGAATGGACCTCCAGAACGAATTAAATACTTAACTCGAGGTACCACTGTATTCCTCTCTTGCCCCAAAGTACATCCCCTCCAGTTGCTCATAGATTTAACCTATGTAAAACAGTGTCTTATTCTTGTTTTACCTATTTTGGGATGGGGAATGGGAGCAATACTTACCTCCAGTCCTGAGGCAAAGCAGAACACAAAATGTAAGTAGCCAGACCTGAAGCAGACGTGGCCTTCGATTACCAAGAAACAAGCTCAGCTCCATTGGAATGCCTTTTGTATGGAGAGACAGCTTTCGAAGGCTAGCAGCTGAGAAACCGCAGGGCAAGAAGCCTAGAATAAAATTTAAAATACTAACAGATGCAAAGGAAAGAGGTGGATTTGCCCTGCCAGACCTTAAACTTTATTATGAATCAGCAGCTTTTTGCTGGCTGAAAGAATGGCTGCTTCTTGAAAACACAGACATTTTGGATTTAGAAGGTTTTAATAAAGTATTTGGATGGCATGCATAATTGTGGTATGATAAGGTCAAAGCACATAAAGCATTTAAAAATCATATTGTCAAGAAAGCATTGTTTAATGTTTGGATAAGATATAAGAATCTACTGGAAAATAAAATCCCAAGGTGGCTGTCACCGATGGAAGCGAAAGCTCAGAAGAAGCTCAATATGGAGGCCAAATGGCCGAAATATTGGGAAATTCTGGAACAAGAGGGAGATAGATTGAAACTGCAGAGTTTTGAGAAACTAAAAAACAAAGTGCAAGATTGGCTTCATTACTATCAGATAATGGAGGCATACAATATGGACAAGAAAATTGGCTTCCAGGTGGAAAAATCAAAATTAGAAACAGAACTGTTAGAACCCAAAACTGAGATTTTGTCAAAGAGGTATAACTTGCTGTTGAAATGGAATACTCAGGATGAAACAGTGAAATCTGCTATGATTAAATGGGCACAAGATGTTGGACATAACATAATGATGGCTGACTGGGAACAGTTATGGACCACAGGTATGAAAAATCTGGTAATAACTAGTAGCAACTGGTCAGCTTCTGAAAAACAACGGTTGCTTGGCTTGAGGAACCAGGTTCAACATAGCCATTATATAAAGCCAATAGGAACCTTATTAGCATCTCAGGGCACCTGATCCTTTTTTTAAAAAAAATAATATTCATTAATAATTTCAGAATTACAGAAATAAAAAACAAAAAATAAAAAACAACACTACAATGCATAAAAAGAAGAAAAAAACACAAAACATAAAAACCAATACAACAATACAACAACAACAAAAAACAAAATAAAAAGGAAAACAAACAAACACAAATCCCATATTACATATCTTTAACTTCCATTTGCTTGTTTCGTTGACCTCCTCGCACCTCCCTTTTTGTATTCTAGTTTAGTTAGTTATTTCAGCAAATTCTTTCCATCTTTCTCAATTTTTATTAAATAATTTATCTTAACAATTTAACCTATTAATTAACTCAACAGATCCTTTCCATCTTTCCCCATATTCTGTTATTCAAATTACCTTAATTTATTTAACCGTATCTTACCATAAAATACCTTAAAGCTTAAAACTTAATACTTAGTTGTTCATAACTCCTGATATCATTTCTACTAGAGTCATATAGTTTCATTCCAACATTTTCCCTAATATTCATTAATTTTAGGCTAGTTCCCTAAATAAAAAAAATTCTTTATAAATTTTCTTCCAATCTTCATCCATAGAATCATAGAATCATAGAGTTGGAAGAGACCACAAGGGCCATCGAGTCCAACCCCCTGCCAAGCAGGAAACACCATCAGAGCACTCCTGACATATGGTTGTCAAGCCTCTGCTTAAAGACCTCCAAAGTAGGAGACTCCACCACACTCCTTGGCAGCAAATTCCACTGTCGAACAGCTCTTACTGTCAGGAAGTTCTTCCTAATGTTTAGGTGGAATCTTCTTTCTTGTAGTTTGGATCCATTGCTCCGTGTCCGCTTCTCCGGAGCAGCAGAAAACAACCTTTCTCCCTCCTCTATGTGACATCCTTTTATATATTTGAACATGGCTATCATATCACCCCTTAACCTCCTCTTCTCCAGGCTAAACATGCCCAGCTCCCTTAGCCGTTCCTCATAAGGCATCGTTTCCAGGCCTTTGACCATTTTGGTTGCCCTCCTCTGGACACGTTCCAGTTTGTCAGTGTCCTTCTTGAATTGTGGTGCCCAGAACTGGACACAGTACTCCAGGTGTGGTCTGACCAGAGCAGAATACAGTGGCACTATTACTTCCCTTGATCTAGATGCTATACTCCTATTGATGCAGCCCAGAATTGCATTGGCTTTTTTAGCTGCCGCGTCACACTGTTGGCTCATGTCAAGTTTGTGGTCAACCAAGACTCCTAGATCCTTTTCACATGTACTGCTCTCAAGCCAGGTGTCCCCCATCTTGTATTTGTGCCTCTCATTTTTTTTGCCCAAGTGCAATACTTTACATTTCTCCCTGTTAAAATTCATCTTGTTTATTTTTGCCCAGTTCTCTAATCTGTCAAGGTCGTTTTGAAGTGTGATTCTGTCCTCTGGGGTGTTAGCCACCCCTCCCAGTTTGGTGTCATCTGCAAATTTGATCAGGATGCCCTTGAGTCCATCATCCAAGTCGTTGATAAAGATGTTGAATAAGACCGGGCCCAAGACAGAACCCTGTGGCACCCCACTAGTCACTCTTCTCCAGGATGAAGAGGAACCATTGATGAGCACCCTTTGGGTTCGGTCAGTCAGCCAGTTACAAATCCACTGAGTGGTAGCATAGTCAAGACCACATTTTACCAGCTTCTTTACAAGAATATCATGGGGCACCTTGTCAAATGCCTTGCTGAAATCAAGGTAGGCTACATCCACTGCGTTCCCTTCATCTACCAGGCTTGTAATTCTGTCAAAAAACGAGATCAGGTTAGTCTGACATGACTTATTTTTCAGAAATCCATGCTGACTATTGGTGATCACAGCATTCCTTTCTAGGTGCTCACAGACTGTTTGCTTAATGATCTGCTCCAGAATCTTCCCTGCTATTGATGTCAGACTGACTGGGCGGTAATTATTTGGGTCCTCTCTTTTCCCCTTTTTGAAAATAGGGACAACATTTGCCCTCCTCCAGTCTGCCGGGACTTCGCCTGTTCTCCAGGAATTCTCAAAGATGACTGCCAGTGGTTCTGAGATCACATCTGCCAGTTCTTTTAATACTCTTGGATGCAGTTCATCTGGCCCTGGAGACTTGAATACATCTAATCTAGCCAAGTATTCTTGTACTATCTCCTTAGTTATTCTGGGCTGTGTTTCCTTTGCTGAATCA
The DNA here is from genome assembly GCF_964188305.1 of Podarcis bocagei. Taxonomy (NCBI): domain Eukaryota; kingdom Metazoa; phylum Chordata; class Lepidosauria; order Squamata; family Lacertidae; genus Podarcis; species Podarcis bocagei. The sequence continues at coordinate 22,261,374 of NC_138126.1, read as the reverse complement.
TTTGCTCCAAATTCTTCAGGTCGGGCATTGTTTTCTTTATCGGAGAAGACTGAGGCAAAGAAGGCATTGAGTAGTTCAGCCCTTTCTGTGTCCCCTGTTTGCATTTCACCATCTTCTCCTCTGAGTGACCCCATTGTTTCTTTGTTCTTCCTTTTGCTACGAACATACCCATAAAAGCCTTTTTTGTTGCTTTTAACCTCTCTAGCAAGCCTGAGTTCATTCTGTGCTTTAGCTTTTCTGACTTTGTGTCTACACGTGCTGGCTATTTGTTTGAATTCCTCTTTGGTGGTTTCCCCCCTTTTCCATTTTTTGTACACATCCTTTTTTAATCTTAATTCAGTTAAAAGTTCTTTAGATAGCCACCCTGGCTTCTTTAGGCACCTTCCATGTTTCCGTCTCATTGGTATTGCCTGACGTTGTGCTTTTAGTATCTCCCTCTTAACAAACTCCCAGCCATCATGAACTCCCTTTCCTTTTAGTATTGTTGTCCATGGGATCTCACCCAGCACTTCCCTAAGTTTTATGAAGTCGGCTTTCTTAAAGTCAAGAAATTGAGTCCTAGTATGCTTGGCTGCTCCTTTCCGCTGTATAGTAAACTTCAGAAGAGCATGATCACTCGCGCCTAATGATCCTTCCACTTCTACCCCACTAACCAGGCCATCAACATTGGTTAGGACCAGATCTAAAATGGCTGTTCCTCTTGTTGCTTCTCCCACTTTCTGGACAATGAAGTTGTCTGCAAGGCCAGTGAGGAATCTGTTTGACCTTATGCTCTTGGCTGAGTTTGACGTCCAACAATTATCCGGGTAATTGAAGTCCCCCATTACTACTATCTCCCTTCCTTTTGCATGCTTGGCCATCTGTTCCAGGAAGGCATCATCTATGTCCTCCGTTTGGCTTGGGGATCTATAGTAAACTCCCACAATGAGGTCTCTGTTATTCTTCTCTCCCTTAATTTTGACCCAAATGCTCTCACTTTGGCTTTGAGGATCTAAATCTTGGATCTCTTCACAGGTATACACATCCCTGACATATAACGCCACTCCTCCTCCTTTCTTGTCTGGTCTGTTTCTCTGAAATAGATTGTATCCCCCCATTATTACATTCCAATCGTGGGACTTATCCCACCAGGTTTCAGTGATGCCTATTATGTCATATTTAGTTTGCTGTACCAAGAGCTCAAGCTCATCTTGTTTATTTCCCATGCTTTGCGCATTAGTGTACAGACATTGAAGTCCATTAATCATTCCCCCGTGTCTCTTATTTAAGGATTTTTTCCACCCACCACTAGGTCCGCGTGCTGTTTGCTCCATTTGGTCTATGACATTTGGATGATCATCTTCATTAATTGATAGACTCCTACCTTCAGGAGCACTGTCTCCCTCCCCCACATTAGTCAGTTTAAAGCCCTCCTGATGAGGTTTCTGAGATTTTTAGCAAAAACATTTCTCCCAACCGTTGTGAGGTGCAGCCCATCACTTGCCAGAAGTCCATCTTCAAGAAACTGCAGTCCGTGATCTAAGAATCCAAACCGTTCCTGTTTACACCATTTGCGAAGCCAGCTGTTCAGTTCCACTATTTTCCCGTCTCTCCCTGGGCCACGTCGTTCAACTGGGAGGACAGATGAGATGACAATTTGTGCATTTAGTTGCTTCAATTTCCTGCCGAGAGCCTCGTAGTCTCTTCTTCAATGTCTCTTCTTCCTGGTATCGGGTCATGTCAGTCCTTACTGTCCATTCCATCTAGTCCATCAACCTGGAAGTCTTATGTCCGAGGGCCTTAAGTCTCTTCCATGTCCCTTCTGCAGATCTTCTTCTTGTTGTTTATACTTGCACTTTTCCTTGTTTTTTGTTGGTCTCTTTCTTAATTTCTTTCCTTTCTCATTGAGGAGTAGGTCTCTGGGGGGTTCCAACCCAAAATTATCTCCGTCTCCCTTCATCAAACCAGCCCATTCCCCACAGTCCCACTCCCCACAGTCATCAATATAATCCAAAAATGTTTACGAGCATAATTCGAAGTCTCTCCAAAATTAAGAGCCTCCTCAGCTCCAGACTCCCCCTGGCCCACTCCATCTTCAATCTTCAAAAACAGTGTCTTATGCTCCTGTGGGGCCTGGGGCCTCTCCATTTGTATTATTTGAGGTGCAACCGCAGCCTCCTCCATTATCTTCTGCACTTGCCCAATCAATACAGGTTCCTGAGTTGGACCCTGGATGGTTTCTGTATCACTATTCACTATTTGTCCACAGTTATTGGCCACAACAGTCATCAAATCCATTTTCTCATTCACCAAATCCATCTTCTCATGCATCTGTTCCAACAAAGCATTTGTCTTTCATAAAGCAAGCACCAAAACTTCCTTCCAGCTCATATTTGGTCAAGGTCAAAAGGACTAATCCCACGATCTTAATCTCACAGCTGTGGATTCCTCAAGTAGACTGCAGCAACAATTTAGCAAGCTCCCTCTAGAGGAGACAATTTCTATTTGTATCCATCTTTTTAAGGCAAGTCCAACAAAGGAAAATTACTTTCATTTTTCAGATATTTTGTTTCTTTAGAATGCAAAAGGCGACATTGGAATCAGTTTATTTCTCTTCTTTAGCTATCTGTCAAAGTATTCCATTCACAGTCAATGAATCTCTCTAACAATTTCTGTCTCTGACACCCCGTTCCCAGGTTAGAGACGGTGGAAACTTATCTTTCTTCGCTCCCTCTCCTGCAGGCGTTACACAAAGCCCCCCCCCCCTTTTTCTCCTGCTTCCAAGGGGATTTCAGTAGTTATAAATGAAGGAAATTTAGACTTTTTTAACGACTTTTCAGGCTTTAGCTTACAAGGTTTCTGCTTCAGTCTGTATACAAAAAGCGGAAGGCGGACTTCCTGTTTTGAACCTGTAATAAATGTAGGGGTTGCTCGTGCGCAAGTTGGTGCCACTCCAGGCTAGGTTGCCTTTTTAAACCTTTTCTGTCTGAACATCCCTGCACTTCGTGGCTGTTCAGTCGCTAGCAGAATCCATCAGTGGGCGTTTCTTAAACCTTTTCCAGCATAAAAGTTGTTTGACTCCCAGTCTCCTCCTACTCTCCCTGCGCGGAAGTCTTCTGCACAGGGAGGGCGTGGGTAGCGGAGGACTCGTGCTCTCTTCGCTGATCTCCGGCGGGGAGTCCTGGAGCCCCCTCGCCGATTCCCCCATCTGCCCCCCTTTATCCCTGGTGTTACGCTGATTTCTTTCCCCAGCTGGTGAGCCGCCTCTCCCCCTGCTGGGCCCTTCTCCAGCATCACTCGAGAGCCTAAACTCCGCCTCTGGCTCCGATGTCAGTTCCCTGACAGAACCTTCCCGCTTCGATGTCAAATTAAGATATTTCTTGATCCAATTTTCCGTTTCTACTCACGGGTACTTGTTTTAAATCCAATTGTCCACAGGGAAAAGTCAGCGCTCTCTGGCGATGGCTGTGCGGCTTAACTCCGTGAAAGTAGCAGTCAGTTCGCAGCACCCCGCTTCACTCCGGAATCCCAAAAAGGGGTTCCCCATGAGTAGGGGGGCGCTCCTGGTGCCCTGCTGAACCCCACGTTCCCAGGCTTCCTCCACCTGGGATTTCTAGCGGGTCCCCACCTTCGCTGCGGCAGGAAGACCCAGTTTCCACGGAGCCCGTTCCTCCAGTCGGAGGAACTCCGCCATTCGCCGATGGCTCTAAACCAGAAGTCCTTTCAGGGCACCTGATCCTGATGGGGTTGGTGGGTACCAGAAGCCTCTGGCAACATGCTGGGGTGTCTGAGGAACAACAATGATGTGGGGAGTGTAGGTACCACTCCGACAGGAAGGTAAACAGTGTTTCCATGTGCTGCTCTGGTTTTGGTGTTCTGTTGCACCAGAAGTGGCTTAGTCGTGCTGGCCACATGACCCAGAAAAACTATGGACAAACGCCGGCTCCCTCGGCCTGTAAAGCAAGATGTGCGCCACAACCCCAGATTCGTCTGCGACTGGACTTAACTGTCAGGGATCCTTTACCTTTACCTTTACTATTATTTAAGGCTAGGAGGAACCTTCTTGGCTTCTTCTCTCATGCTGGTAAGCTTGAACGGTGAAAAGGTAAAAGGTAAAGGACCCCTGGGTGGTTAAGTGCAGTCAAAGGCAGCTATGGGGTGCAGCGCTCAACTCGGCTTTCAGGCCGAGGGAGCCAGCGTTTGTCCCCAGACAGCTTTCCGGGTCATGTGGCCTGCATGACTAAACTGCTTCTGGTGCAACAGGACACCGTGACAGAAACTGGAGCGCATGGAAACGCTGTTTACCTTCCCACTACAGCAGAAAATATTTATCTACTTGCACTGGCGTGCTTTTGAATTGCTAGGTTGGCAGGAGCTGGGACAGAGCAACAGGAGCTCACCCTATTGGCAAACCCAAGAGGCTCCATGGTTTAGACCACAGCACCACCGCATGAAGCCTCTGTGAATATGCTTGGGTGGCCCTGAAGAGGAACAGGGATGCGGGTAGTAATTCCTTAAGATGTTAGGTGCATAATGTACTGATTTTTCAGAAAAATCAAAATGGGCTATACAGAATGTCCCAGGCTTCTATGAGCTCCTGATGCCAGAGTAGAGTTTCCCTCAGCCAATAAGGGCCTAGGGGCATATTTCCCCAGAACTAATGTGAATCCCCCTTGTGCCACAATAGTACGTTTTTTCTGTTCCCAGTGGTCCCATAAACCTAAGGAATAATAAAATATTTGCTTCTTAAAATTGTTAAATCACTTTATCTTGCCCAGGGAAATCCAAATATTGGTAAGTGTTCTTTGGGCTTAGGTGAATTTGTAGTGGGCTGATTGACTAACAGTAGTATCACCTAGTCCACATCTTACCCACTTCTCCTCAAAACTATCACTGAGGACTTCGTTTGTTTTCCATACTCTGTGCATTGGAATAGAGACAACTAAGACCATTAGTAATTCCCTCCAGCTGCTTCCTTCTTTTGCTTGCTTGCCCTTTAGTAGGTTACTCAGTTTCCTGTGCTTCCATGAAGCACCAGCACCCAACACCAGTTGTACTTTCTCATTAAAATTCCCTCAGTCTTGAGGAAAGGAAAAGATAAGGTACAGTGATTTCTTTTGTGTTTGAGTTACAATAATTCCACAGGAACCAAAATAGAATACAGACTGCAACTTGATTTTTAAACTTTATTGAAAGGAAGCATGATGGTTTGCATGATGGTTGCTGCTGTCAAGAGCAGGTTTTTGTCTGTGTTTGCATACATTTGGACACCATTTTGAAACCAGATAAGAGACTGGAAGCAATACAGAATACATACCACAAGTTCACTTACAAACTTTATTGAAAGAAAGCATTGAAGCATCCAATAAAACAATATCACAAGGTATTATTCTTACGTTATTCTGTATGCAAAACTAGCAGTAATTTTAACTATTATTATTGAACTCTATGTTGATTGGCCACCTAGAACTCCCACCAGTCCAAACTACTTAAAAGCTTTGCTACGTTCCACTTGCATTGCAATGTTCAGGAAGGACAACAGAGAACAAACTCTCTCTCCCCAAGAAGCCTTGGAGCAGCAGGGTTCCATGAGCTCCAGGAAGAGATTGGTCCTAGAACAATAGGATTCAGAATGCAGCAGTCTGATTGGTCCTAGAACAATGCAGCAGTATGATTGGTCGACAGGAGCCACCCAATCCAGCTCCAGATAGAAGGGAATCCACAACCTGATTGGCCTACAGGACAATTCCAGAATTAGACAATCACGTGCAGCCCATTGTGTAAATAATGTATATAAAGCAGATACTTTGAGGGGACTTCCATTCCCTCTTCACCAATATGAGCTGAATAAAGAGCATGAAATCCACTCTCAACTCTGTGTATATTTCAATGTGTGTACACCTGGCTTGAGAGCAGTACATGTGAAAAGGATCTAGGAGTCTTGGTTGACCACAAACTTGACATGAGCCAACAGTGTGACGTGGCACCTAAAAAAGCCAATGCAATTCTGGGCTGCATCAATAGGAGTATAGCATCTAGATCAAGGGAAGTAATAGTGCCACTGTATTCTGCTCTGGTCAGACCTCACCTGGAGTACTGTGTCCAGTTCTGGGCACCACAGTTCAAGAAGGACACTGACAACATGGAATGTGTCCAGAGGAGGGCAACCAAAATGGTCAAAGGCCTGGAAACGATGTCTTATGAGGAACGGCTAAGGGAGCTGGGCATGTTTAGCCTGGAGAAGAGAAGGTTAAGGGGTGATATGATAGCCATGTTCAAATATATAAAAGTATGTCATATAGAGGAGGGAGAAAGGTTGTTTTCTGCTGCTCCAGAGAAGCGGACACGGAGCAATGGATCCAAACTACAAGAAAGAAGATTCCACCTAAACATTAGGAAGAACTTCCTGACAGTAAGAGCTGTTCAACAGTGGAATTTGCTGCCATGGGGTGTGGTGGAGTCTCCTACTTTGGAGGTCTTTAAGCAGAGGCTTGACAACCATATGTCAGGAGTGCTCTGATGGTGTTTCCTGCTTGGCAGGGGGTTGGACTCGATGGCCCTTGTGGTCTATTCCAACTCTATGATTCTATGATTCTTAGTATTAACTAATGAGACCTATAATGGAAGGAGTCAAAATAAAGCAGATCCTCACCAACACACCAACAGAACCTCGACCAGGAACTTTCTATCTTCTACCTAAAATACACAAACCAGGAAATCCAGGACGCCCCATCATTTCAGGTATTGGCACTATTACAGTGGGTGTCTCCGGTTATATGGACTCTGTTCTGAAACCATATGCCATCAGTGCTCCCAGCTATGTACGTGACACCACAGATTTTCTGAGGAAAATACAATCTTTAAATAACCTTCCCAACAATACTATACTAGCCACTATGGACATGGAATCTCTGTATACCAACATCCCACACAACGATGGTTTACAAGCCATAAGGAACACCATTTCAGATAAAACCACAGCGGACCTTGCCACCAAACTCTGCCAATTTGTCCTTACCCACAACAACTTCAAATTTGGTGATGACCTGTTCCTTCAGATCAGCGGCACAGCAATGGGCACCCGCATGGCCCCACAGTATGCCAACATATTCATGGCAGATTTAGAACAACGTTTCCTAAACTCCTACCCACTCAAACCTCTCTTGTACCTACGATACATTGACGATATTTTTATCATCTGGACACATGGTCAACAGACCCTGGACACCTTTCACCAGAAATTCAATGATTTTCACCCCACAATCAACCTTACAATGAATCAATCTATGCAAGAAATACATTTTTTGGACACTACTATAAAAATACAGGATGGACGCATAGACACCACCTTATACCGTAAACCAACTGACCGACAAACATATCTACATGCCTCTAGCTACCATCCCAAACATACCAAACAGTCCATTGTATATAGCCAGGCACTACGTTACAGCCGCATCTGTTCCAATTCTACAGACAGAGACTCTCACCTAAGAGATCTACAGCAAACCTTTTCAGAACTAAAATACCCAGCAGATGAAGTTAGACAACAGATCAACAGAGCCAGACTGATACCCAGAGAGAACTTGCTGCAAGACAGACCCAAAAAAGAAAATAACAGAACACCACTAGTCATCACATACAGCTCCCAAGTTAAAACAGTTCAACGCATCATCAGAGATCTACAACCTCTCCTGGACAATGACAGTTCTCTTTCTCAAGCTCTGGGAGGAAGACCTTTCATTGCCTACAGACAGCCACCCAATCTTAAACAACTCCTAACCCACAATAATACTACAACCAGACTTAACACGGACACTGGCACCAGAGCCTGCAATAAACCCAGATGCCAACTTTGCTGCCACATACACCCGGACAACACCATTACTGGCCCCAACAACATCACACATACCATCTCGGGACTATTTAATTGCTCATCGTCTAACATTGTGTATGCCATCAAATGCCAACAGTGTCCTTCAGCTCTCTATATTGGACAAACAGGCCAAACCTTACGCCAAAGAATAAACGGACATAAATCTGACATCAAGAATCACAAAACAAAGAAACCAGTAGGAGAACACTTCAATCTCCCAGGACATTCTATACAAGATCTCAAAGTAGCTGTTTTACTACAAAGGAATTTCAGAAATAGACTGGAAAGAGAAGCTGCTGAATTGCAACTCATTACCAAACTTAAAACAATGGAGAGACCTGGTCTGAACAGAGACATTGGATTCTTATCTCATTATACATGACTAAGCCACTTCTCACCTTCTCACCCCTTGCCTTTTCCTGTAAGACCTACTACAGTCGTTAAGAGTCGTCAACAGGCTCATCAGGCTCATCTCAGCTATCTGCCAATCTCCGATTCCCACCACCCTTCTGAGTAATACCCCTCCCCACCTTCTCTCTATATAGAAGGATCTGGCAACTTCTGTTTCAGTGTATCTGAAGAAGTGTGCATGCACACGAAAGCTTATACCAAGAACTAACTTAGTTGGTCTTTAAGGTGCTACAGGAAGGAATTTTTTTTATTTTAACTATGGCAGACCAACACGGCTACCCATCTGTAAATGGAAGGAGTGTGTTTGCAAGGGTTTGGGGTATGCAGGCCTCCATCAGAGAAAGTTTGGATGACATACTATGCAGGCGCTGAGTGGATTTCTGTTCAACCATTTTGACCTTGCCCCAGACACTCCCACAGCTTGTAAATTGGACGAATTAAATTGAACCATTTTCCCTCAAAAAGACTGCACCAGAATCCTCAATAAAATGCCATTTTACAATGAACCATAGAAACGAGTATTGTGTAGCGGGGGGGGGGGGAGGGGGAGAATGAAAAAAAGAAATTTAGAGGGTTCCGTCTGCCACAACAGTAAGTTTTGGAATATCCCAATCAGTCAGTCACTGATATATGAAGCATTTTTTCTTTACTAATGTAGCTGAACCCCAAGTTTCCACTGGATTCCCAAACTACGCTCTTTCTGTTCCCCTCAACGTCCAATAATGTATTTCAATGTAGAAAGAGTCCTGAATACTTTTCTGGTTAATCCGTTCTCTACAATCTTTGCAAAGGGTTTGCTGTGCTGAGACGGTCGCACCCATTTGTCCCTTGGCAGAAAAAGAAACAGGCAATAAATAGCAGTAGTAGCTTAACTTATGGTAAGGAAGATGTTGCTCATGTTTGAAGAATCAGGTTCAATGCAGCCATTGTATACGGCCGGGGGGCATCTCATCTCACCAGATCCCGGTGGGTTTGGAAAGTGCATGAGGCTTTCGGCAATATGCTGGGGTATCTCTGCAATGCAAGGGTGATGAGGGCAGTGGTTCTCTTCAGCTATTTGGTGTACTGGTATACTGATTGTTAGCGAAAATCCTAATGGGCGGAGGGACCAGTGTTGAACACAGTGTCCTAGACCTCCATGGCCACCTGATACAGTGGTACCTCGGGTTACATACGCTTCAGGTTACAGACTCCGCTAACCCAGAAATAGTGCTTCAGGTTAAGAACTTTGCTTCAGGATGAGAACAGAAATCGTGCTCCGGCGGTGCGGCAGCAGCAGGAGGGCCCTTAGCTAAAGTGGTGCTTCAGGTTAAGAACAGTTTCAGGTTAAGTACGGACCTCCGGAATGAATTAAGTACTTAACCTGAGGTACCACTGTACTATCTTATGTGAAAAGAATGCCTGTTTCTGCCAGTTCACAAGACACTTATTATATGAGGCTGGGAGGAACCTTCTTGATTTCTGCCTGTGTTTGCATACATTTGGACACCATTTTGAAGCCAGATGACAGACTGGAAGCAAAATATAGACCACAAGTTTACTTGCAAACTTTATTGAAAGTAACCATTGAAGCATCTGAGAAAACAATATTACAAGGTATTACTCTCACATTATTTCTGCATGCAAAAGTAGCAATCGTTTTAACTATTGCTATCGAACTCTGTCGTGATTGGCCACCTAGAACTCCCACCAGTCCACACTACTTAAAAGCTTTGCTATGTTCCAGTTACATTGCAATGTTCAGGAAAGAGAAAAGAGAACATTTGAACTCTCCAACCAAGGAGTGGTTGGGAAGAACAGAGGGGTTCCATGAGCTCCAGGAAAAGATGAATTGAGAATCTGATGGACAGGACGCAGGAGAGTCCAAATAGAAGTGTTTCCAGACTCCCCCCAACCATCCTGACTGACTGTGTGGAATGAGATGTTCTAAGAACGTGGTTAAGAGCTGATAAAGAATCAGGGTCCTGTCAGAATTAGGGCAGATGCCTGTTATGCCAAATGTACGATTCCTCTCTAGGAATGGGACTCATGATCATTCAGAGTTTGCAGAGAATCATGAGACTCAGACAGAGAACAGACCAAGATAGAAAACTGTCCTATGACTTGAGGCAGATGGTTTTGCTCACTAGCAGGCAGAGACCATCCAAGTTTGCCCTCTTGTTTAATGAATCTCATCACTATCCCAACCAAATGGGTGGTCCTCTTCTCTGGAACAGGAAGGAGGAGCAATTTAGGAACAGAACAGTAAAATCAGTCAAAACATAGGTCAGTTTCACAGCACGACAATTTCTCTTTAGTGTCATATGTTATTTCCGTTCCACATCCCCGTCTCAGGAAAAATGCGCCACACTCTTGGAAGGCTCTCACGAATTTACCAGTTTCAACTGGAGAGAGATAGAGAAGTATCTTTGTTGAGATTAACCAGTGAATGAAGATAATTTTATTGTATTAGTCCAAAGTCCATATCAAAAGAGAGGACAAAGGTTACATGAACTACACTTTACAATTTGAACTCAATCTTGAAAAGTATACTTAAAACAGACATTTGAATTTATTTTGCTAAAGCTACTTAAGTGTCAACATTAAAATAAAAGTAGGTTAAAGCATATGCAAAATATATGTCTAAATAAAACAAACCCTTAAATCTCAGAATCTCCACCACTGTTTTCAAGGATAAATCACAAATACTTTTCCTTCAGACTGAGAAATAGGCCACTCTCCAAGTGACATGCCAGTTCCTTGAAGCAGAAACCTTACCTTTTCTGTCCCTCTCCAACATTTCATCTTTTTAGGCAAGGTCCCTCTACATAATATGGCTTAATATAAGAATATATCTGGCATTCAAGATTCTAATGAGGTAGCTCTTCCAGTACTGCTGGAAGACTGTTGCACAGTCTGTCTTGCAGTGATATGTCCATGTGTTGGGTTGAAATAAGCGACAGACGAATGGCAAGGTGTCATACGGGAGGCATCTCTCAAGCATGTCTCGGCGAGTCCCTTTTATTGAATATTACAGCATTACCACATATGTGCTTGTTGCTGATTGGTTAACATGAATACAATGCAAAGGTTGAATATAGGTATTAATCATCAATAGATTAAAGGTTGGGAAAGGGAACACAGAATTAGACAGGCGTGAAACCTCCTTATTAAACTATTAACTAGTGATTGATTATCAAGACTTAAACTATTACTAATGATTAATATTGCATGACATGAAATAACATAACAATCGCGTTCCGTAGATGTGGTCAACAATGCGTTAAGAACAGGTCAGGGTACTGAACTCAATGTGAACTGATCAGAACATTCCCAGACCCATGCGCAGAGGCAAAAACTTCTCAGCACCATGAATTTCCCCAGCTTCACAACAGAATCCATGTGTTCAAAATGGAGTTGGGGGGAAAGCTTTCTAGTGCTCCATTTTCATTGGAAATGCTTGGTCTTTTTCATATTGCTGCTGAGACTTTGCACTTGCCAACCAATGCACTGTCATGTGACAATACGCTACGCATCATGCACCATGTTGGATGAGGAAAGGGACAGCTCTGTCAATTGCTCATTGACTGCTTTGGTAAAAGATGTTACAGCTTACATTACCAAGTGAATTCAGAGCCTGACCAGAAAATTCGAACTGTTGTACTAAATTTATTACAGCATTTTCCCAAATATAAGCCTCATTCCCCGCCCCCCAAATTCCAACAGTGAAAGTGCGGCTTATATTCGTGACCTTACACCACTGTCAAAGTGGCGCAGTCCCCCCCCCACCAGGAAGCAGCCCGGAAGTGCGGGGCAATGGCGCACTGCCTGCCCACAGCGCCCAAGCCTTCCCCAAGCCACCAGAAAGAAGGTGGAAGGCCGCCAGCAAAGCGGTGCAGCTCCCCCCAGGAAGCAGCCTGAGTATTGTCTTTTTTCTCCCCCCCCCTTCAATTCTGGGTGCAGCTTATATTCATGCCAATATGGTATTCCCTAGAGAAACTTTGAGCTCTTCCATTTATTGAGCCATCCATCCTCCAACTGCCTCCAGACACTCACACAAGGAAACAAGTATGGTACAAGGACTTTCTTTTCTACACTGAGGCCCACCATAAAAAAAGGAGGAACGTCGACAAGAGAGTCTCCTTACCTGAAAAGCTTTCTGACAGTATACAGAATGGTGCCTCACATGTCACATCATTCGGTAGGCATGGCTCGCCAGGACCATTCATGATGCATCTTCTGCATATCACAGCATCTGTTGTAAGAGACAGTATTTCATTGGTGGAAGGACCAATTGATATTCAATGCTCTAACCCACCAAATTCCTATCAGCACAGATAGCTGTCAGCAGAGACCCCAGAACAGAAATGGTATAATCTTTTTTCCCTTGGACAGTCAGACAAAATTTGCATTTCTGTGTATATATTAAGAGATGGAAATTGTACGTAAATTTGTAGCACGCTCCTGTGGCCTGAGACTAACAACACCTTCTGCCTAGACAGCTGGACCTTCTTTCTCGAAGATGGTACACTCTGAATCGAACCAATCGTCAGTCGGGTTTTCTGTGGATTGACGTTTGTTTGGATTCAGCCGACAGTAGCGAGTTTTCCTGAAGAAAGTGGTGGGGGGAAATGGAAAACCCCTTGGCCCTTGCCTCAAAAGCACAGGGTGAGCAGCAGTGTGCATGAGCCCTAAATCTCTCCAACTATACACATGCAACAAGAGGTGGGTGATTTGATTCACTTCTACAAACATAGGGAACTGCCTTGTTTATTTTGCCCCATTATCAGGATACGCCACGATCTTCTCACTGAAACGTTCAACTGGAGATGGTAGGTAAGGGATTAACTTGGGGCTTTCTTCACGGAAGGCAAGAGCTCTAACACGGAAATATCACAACCTCACTAAAGGAGGCATATATTCCACTCTTGACCCAAAGTACATCCCCTCCGGGTTGCTCATAGATTCAATCTATGTAGAAGAGTGGCTTATTCTTGCTTCACCTGTTCAAGGACAGGAAGTGGGGACCATACTTACCTCCAGTCCTGAGGCAAAGCAGAACACAGAATGTAAGTAGCCAGACCTGAAGCAGACGTGGCCTTTGATTACCAAGAAACAAGCTCTGCTCCATTAGAATGCCTTTTGTATGGAGTGACAGCTTCCAAAGGCTAGCAGCTAAGAAACCACAGGGCTTTCAGGGCAGGCAGGAACACGCTGCTCACTTTGAGTAGCCGGGTTCAAGATATCCATTATATACAGCTGGGAGGAACCCTCTTGGCTTCTCACCTCATCCTGGTGGCATTGAAAGGTCCAAAGAGCCTCTGGCAATATGCTTGGGTCACTCGGATGGGCAGCAGAGAGTGAAGGCGATGGTTGTCTTGGGCCCTTTCAGGCATAAAGTGCTGATTGTTAGCCCAAATCCAGATGGGCTGAGGAATCAGCTGCATGCTGGACAGAATGTCGCGGACCACAGCAGATGCCTGATGCTATCTTACGAGGGTTTTCTGTTCTGCTCCGGGTTTCAATTGTAATAGTACGATGTGCTGAGCAGGCAACTCTCAACCAGCCAGCAGATGAAACGCAATGGGTGACTTCTGGCCAGCCCATATTCCCGAATCATTGTGTTAGCAGCTTTCTTTTGTATCTCACTGCGGCTCATAGTGCAGTGCAATGAATGATGTGCACAGCCATGTGTTTCTGTTCTCCATGAGTGATAAATAAGTGGTCCTTTGATATTGCATGTATCTTCAACTTTACTCAAAGATGTGGGACATGGAGAGACAGCAGGCTTGCAAGACAGACTCTCATTCCTGGCAATCCCATGAACAGATATTCTGGCCACCTTCATATTTCTTGGAGCCAAACTGCATCCAATAGGAGCTGATGCTTTTAATTGGGGAGAGGTGGAAGGTTGGCTGGTTAGTCAGTTGACTGAGGCCCTTTTATTTTGGAATCTGAGTGCCAAGTCTTGGAGAAACAGACTAATATGGTACGGTTACATTAATACTTCCAGATGCTGACTGGGTCATATGATTTGTGTATGGGATTCTATATGAACCCTGCCATATACGATGCAAGAGTGTTATGCAGAATGGAGGATCTGCTTTGTTTGTTCTGCCCTGTCGTATTCTTGCCTGTGTCTTCTGGAAGCTGGAGGGGCCCAGAGAGGTAAAGGAAATGCAGCTAAGCACAGAAGTCTGTTGCAAAGCATGGGATATGACCCGTATAATTAAGATTTCCTCAATTTTGAGGAAAGGAAAATATGAGGTACAGTGATTTCTTTTGTGATCAAGATACAGTAATTACACAGGAGCTAAAATAGAATACAGACCACAACTTCATTTTTAAATTTTATTGAAAGAAATAATTGATGCGTAAGGTACAACAAATAATACAAGCTATTATTTCCGCCTCATTACTGCATGCAAAACTAGCAGTGATTTTAACTATTATTATTGAACGCTATCGTGGTTGGCCACCTAGAACTCCCACCAGTCCAAACTACTTAAAAATTTGCTATGTTCCAGTCATATGGCAATGTTCAGGAAAGAGAACAGAGAACATTCAAACTCTCCAACCGAGGAGAGGTTGGGAAGAACAGGGTTCCCTGAGCTCCAGGAAGAGAGGAATTGTCACCATCCCTAGCACAGGTTATTGTATTTGATAACATCTTCTGTGATTTGCCAAGTTCAAGCGGGGATGGGGAGTGATAAAGAGACCCACAAATCCTATAGACAGTGCACATCACTGCTTGGTACATGTCCATCAACTCTCCAAGAAATGACCCATTCCACCCCAATACCTAAGTCAATTGTGCACTTTTGCAAGAGGAACTTGCTTTTCAAAATATCAGACAATGAAGGAGTGCATAAATGAGTGAGCACAAATGAGTGGTCCTCCTCTCGGGAGCAGGAAGGAGAAATGAAGTTGTGAACTGAATGAGTGTTTGATTAACAAGTATGGATAGCCAAAGTGGGGGGGTTTTCCGTGCTCATGGAGGCTTCCCAATGCACTCAGGGTGCTGGAAAATCATCGGTCTAAGATATATGGCAGCCCTCCTCAAATACAGAAGACTCCCCAGGTCACACAGTCAGCCACCATTTTGTGGAGGACGATGAGGCTGTTTGGTGTGGAACATCCCCTGAATGTGATTTTTGGACATGGCATCAGAATATTTGTGCGGGGCTTTTGTCTGTCATTTGAATTGCAATGGCAGGAGGAAGACCTGTTGTCCATCGAAAGGAAATGATATGAAACGTTCTAATATTATGTCTATCAAAGGGGAAAGATTATATTACAAATCTTTGAAGGAGTGGTTGGTTTATCCGTTAAAGGAAGTCTGTAACGAGATTTTAGAGGGGGGAAAGGCACCAGAATCATGGAAAGAAGCGTATATTTCACTCATACCAAAGACAGAGACTGAAAAGACTCAACTTAAGAACTACCGCCCAATATCATTACTTAATGTGGATTACAAAATCTTTGCAGACATTTTGGCAAAAAGATTTAAAAGAGTGTTGATGGAGAAGATTCATAGGGACCAAGCAGGCTTTCTCCCAAAAAGGCACCTATCAGACAATGTAAGGAATATAATTGACATTTTGGAATTGCTAGAGGTGAAAATAAACACTAAAGCAGTGCTGATCTTTGTGGACGCGGAGAAAGCCTTTGACAATATTTCTTGGAGTTTTATGAAAAAGAATCTTCATGGGATGGGGGTAGGCCAAGGATTTGAGAATGGTATGGGTACGATATACTCTGAACAAAAAGCTAAGCTGATTGTAAATAATGCGATAACTGAGGAACTTAAGATAGAAAAAGGAACACGACAGGGATGCCCAATTTCCCCATTGCTTTTTATTTCTGTTCTGGAGGTATTGCTGAATATGATTAGAAATGACCAGCAGGTTAAAGGTGTACAGGTCGGAGATAAACATTATAAGTTAAGGGCATTTGCAGATGACTTAGTATTGACCCTACAAGAGCCAAACACTAGTACGAAAAGGGTGTTGGAGATAATTCAACAATTTGGCCAGGTAGCTGGATTCAAACTAAACAAACAAAAAACTAAAGTCTTAGAAAAAAATTTAACAGTTATGGAGAAGGAGAAATTTCAAGAAGAGACAGGTTTGACAGTGGTCAAAAAGGTGAAATACCTAGGGGTTTATTTGACATCTAAAAATTTGAACTTGTATAAGGACAACTATGAAAAATGCTGGTCAGAAATTAAAAGAGATCTAGAAATATGGTCAAATTTGAAACTGTCAATGTTAGGCCAAATTGCAGTTATTAAGATGAATGTATTGCCTAGAATGCTATTTTTGTTTCAAGTCTTGCAGATTCTTGACAAGATGGACTGTTTCAAGAGGTGGCAGAAAGATATTTCAAAATTTGTCTGGCAGGGCAAAAAGCCCAGAATTAAACTTAAAATACTGACAGATGCTAAAGAAAGAGGGGGATTTGCCCTGCCGGATTTAAAATTGTACTATGAAGCAGCAGCGTTTTGCTGGTTGAAAGAGTGGATGCTCCTTGAGAACACAGACATTTTGGACTTGGAAGGTTTTAATAATGCATTTGGTTGGCATGCATATCTATGGTATGATAAAATCAAGGTGCATAGGGCCTTTAAAAACCATATTGTTAGAAAAGCATTGTTTAATGTTTGGATAAGATACAAAGATTTGTTGGAAAATAAAACCCCTAGATGGTTGTCACCCTTGGAGGCTAAGGCATTGAACAAACTCAATATGGAGGTCGGATGGCCAAAGTATTGGGAAATTTTGGAACAGGAGGGAGATAAATTGAAATTACATAGTCATGAGAAATTGAAACCTAAAGTACAAGACTGGCTTCAATATTACCAAATAATGGAGACTTATAAACAGGACAGGAAAATTGGCTTTCAGGTGGAAAAATCAAAATTAGAGACTGAACTGTTAGAACCCAATACTAAGAACTTGTCAAGAATGTATAATTTGCTGCTGAAATGGAATACACAAGATGAGACAGTTAAATCGGTTATGATTAAGTGGGCACAGGACATTGGCCATAACATTATGTTTGCTGACTGGGAATGGTTGTGGAACACCGGTATTAAATTCACGGCATGTAATGCCTTAAAGGAAAATATTATGAAAATGATTTACAGGTGGTACATGACCCCAGTCAAGCTAGCAAAAATTTATCATTTGCCTGATAATAAGTGTTGGAAATGTAAAGAGACTGAAGGTACCTTCTATCACCTTTGGTGGACGTGCCCGAAGATTAAGGTTTTCTGGGAAATGATCTATAATGAAATGAAAAAGGTACTTAAGTGTACTTTCCCTAAAAAACCAGAGGCCTTTCTCTTGGGCATTGTCGGCCAATTGGTGCCAAAGAAGGATAGAACTTTCTTTATGTATGCTACAACAGCAGCAAGAATACTCATCGCAAAGTATTGGAAGACACAAGATCTACCTACTCTGGAAGAATGGCAGATGAAAGTGATGGACTATATGACATTGGCCGAGATGACAGGCAGAATCCGTGACCAACGAAAAGAGACGGTGGAAGAAGAATGGAGAAAATTTAAAAGTTATCTGAAGGACTATTATAAACTTAATGAATGTTAAAATGTTGTGGTTCTTAGAAACAAAGGGATACAGTGATATAAGATCAGAATACAGAGAGGACTAAGATGACAGAGGTTGGAAAGTAACAACTGGGAGTTGCTATAAAATTCTGGACATTGGGATGCAGAAAGGGGGGGTATGGGGAAGTCCCAGAAAAGAGGTTTATGAAAATATGTTATGAAATTATACGTGTATGTTTGTCATTTTAAGTGTTTGTTTGTTTTTTAAAAATTCTGTAAAACCAATAAAAATTCTATAAAAAAAAGAAAAAGAAAATATTTCTATCTTCAGGCCGAATGGTCCCATACATGTCTTCTCGTTCGGTTCGCATGGCTTGCCAGGCCCCTTGGAAGAGCACAGTATGCATTTCACAGCGTCTGTTGTAACAGACAGCATTTCGTTTGTGAAGGGACCAATCAGTATTCAATGTCCAACTAAACTTGCATCTCTGTGTATAGATTGAGAGATGGAAATTGTTTGTGGCAAGCTCCTGTGCCCCGAGACTAGCAACACCTTCCACCTAGACAACTAGACCCTCTTTTCCAAAGATGGCACGATCTGTCCTGCAACTTGCAGTGTTCATGTTTTCATCAGGAGGCAGGAGAAAAGCAGCTTCCTTTCACAGGTAAAAGGGAAATTGAACTCTCCCCTGAAATGGGCTCCAAGGTACAGGATTTCACCTTAAGAACTGGATCTGCTGAATTGAAACAATCATCAGTAGGGTTTTCTGCAGTTTGATGTGCTTGGATTCAGCCACAAACCCTTTCCTGGGGAAAGTGGTGAGGCAAATGGAAAACTGCCTGGCTCTTTCCTCAAAAGCACAGGATGAGCAGAAGTGTGCATGACGCCTGAATCTACCCAGCTATACACATACAAGAGGTGGTTAATTTGATTCACTTCTACAAACACAGGGAGCTGCCTTGTCTATTTTGCCCCGTTATCAGGATGCTCCACTTTCTTCACACTGAAATGTTCACCTGGAGATGTTAGGTAGGGGATTAACTAGGGGCTTTCTCAATGGAAGTCATGTGCTCCCACACTGAACTATCACGTCCCCACTTTAGGAGGCATGTACAGTGGTACCTCAGGTTACATGCGCTTCAGGTTACAGACTCCACTAACCCAGAAATAGTACCTTGGGTTACGAACTTTGCTTGAGGATGAGAACAGAAATCGTGTTCCGGCGGCACTCGGCAGCAGGAGGCCCCATTAGATAAAGTGGTGCTTCCGGCTGAGAACAGTTTCAGGTTAAGAATGGACCTCCAGAACGAATTAAATACTTAACTCGAGGTACCACTGTATTCCTCTCTTGCCCCAAAGTACATCCCCTCCAGTTGCTCATAGATTTAACCTATGTAAAACAGTGTCTTATTCTTGTTTTACCTATTTTGGGATGGGGAATGGGAGCAATACTTACCTCCAGTCCTGAGGCAAAGCAGAACACAAAATGTAAGTAGCCAGACCTGAAGCAGACGTGGCCTTTGATTACCAAGAAACAAGCTCAGCTCCATTGGAATGCCTTTTGTATGGAGAGACAGCTTTCAAAGGCTAGCAGCTGAGAAACCGCAGGGCAAGAAGCCTAGAATAAAATTTAAAATACTAACGGATGCAAAGGAAAGAGGTGGATTTGCCCTGCCAGACCTTAAACTTTATTATGAATCAGCAGCTTTTTGCTGGCTGAAAGAATGGCTGCTTCTTGAAAACACAGACATTTTGGATTTAGAAGGTTTTAATAAAGTATTTGGATGGCATGCATAATTGTGGTATGATAAGGTCAAAGCACATAAAGCATTTAAAAATCATATTGTCAAGAAAGCATTGTTTAATGTTTGGATAAGATATAAGGACCTACTGGAAAATAAAACCCCAAGGTGGCTGTCACCGATGGAAGCGAAAGCTCAGAAGAAGCTCAATATGGAGGCCAAATGGCCGAAATATTGGGAAATTCTGGAACAAGAGGGAGATAGATTGAAACTGCAGAGTTTTGAGAAACTAAAAAACAAAGTGCAAGATTGGCTTCATTACTATCAGATAATGGAGGCATACAATTTGGACAAGAAAATTGGCTTCCAGGTGGAAAAATCAAAATTAGAAACAGAACTGTTAGAACCCAAAACTAAGATTTTGTCAAAGATGTATAATTTGCTGTTGAAATGGAATACTCAGGATGAAACGGTGAAATCTGCTATGATTAAATGGGCACAAGATGTTGGACATAACATAATGATGGCTGACTGGGAACAGTTATGGACCACAGGTATGAAGTTTACGGCATGTAATGCCTTAAGAGAGAATATTATGAAAATGATATACAGGTGGTACATGACACCAGTCAAGCTTGCAAAAATCTATCACTTGCCCTATAATAAATGTTGGAAATGTAAAGAAACTGAAGGTACATTCTTTCACCTTTGGTGGACATGCCCAAGGATTAAGGCTTTCTGGGAGACGATCTATAATGAAATGAAAAAGGTATATAAATATACCTTCTTGAAGAAACCAGAGGCCTTCCTCCTGGGCATGGTCGGCCAATTGGTGCCAAAGAAGGACAGAACTTTCTTTATGTATGCTACAACAGCAACAAGAATACTTATTGCAAAGTATTGGAAGACACAAGATTTACTCACTCTGGAAGAATGGCAGATGAAGGTGATGGACTATATGGAACTGGCAGAAATGACTGGCAGAATCTGAGACCAGGCAGAAGAGTCGGTGGAAGAAGATTGGAAGAAATTTAAAGACTATTTACAGAAATACTGCAAAATTAATGAATGTTAGAATGATGTCAGAATGAATTTAAGTGGTTTTAGCAGCAATGTTATAAAGGTGTATGTTAAAATGGATTGTTAACAGGTGAGAATCCAAAGTTATAATATATTAAGCTAAAGGATTAAGACAAAAGCAAAGAGGGAAAGGAATTGCTGAATTAACTAATAGAACTGGAATACAAAAAAGGGAGGTGTGAGGTCAGGGAAACAAGGAAATGAAATGTAAGGTTTGGAAAGATTGATGTGTATTTTAAGTGTTTTTATCTTTTTTCTGCATTTTGTATTTTTTCTTTTTTTTCTTTCTCTTCCTCTTTTCTCTTTATCTATGTAATTTTTTCTTTGAAACTTTAATAAATATCATTTTTTTAAAAAAAGAGAAACCACAGGTTTTCAGGGCAGGCAGGAACACAATGCCCAATTCAAGGAGCCAGGTTCAAGATATCCATTATATAAGGCTGGGAGGGACCCTCTTGGCTTCTCACCTCATTCTGGTGGCCTTTAAAGGTCCAAGGAGCCTCTGGCAATATCCTGGGTTGACAGTGAAGAATAGCAAGGATGAAGGCAGTGGTTGCCTTGGGCCATTTCAGGCACAAAGTGCTGGCTGTTAGGACAAATCCAGATGGGCTGAGGGATCAGCTGAATGCTGCACAGAACGTCCCAGATCTCATTTTTTGTGGAAGAATTGCTTGCTCCTTTCATTGGGCTCCCTGTTCAGCTCTGGGTTTCAATTGTGACACGAAGATGTTCTGAGCAGCCAATTCTCATATAGCCTGCATTCTGGCTTGATCATCCATATTGCTAGAAAGTTCTGTTAGAAGGAGCTCACTTTTTTATTCTGTTGCTGCTCACAGCAGTATGAAAGGTGTGCACAAGTATGTTTCTCTGTCCACCTTCCCTGAGTGATACATGGTGAAGGAATGATCACCGGGTGGGAAGCACACTTCCACCTGCCGGGTGTGGAGCACACTTCCACCCGCAGACAAAGCCACAGCTGTCTGAACATCATGCCCTCTATCTAACCTTTGCTCTCTTAGTGGTCTGCTGTGCCCTGTCTGTGACCTTTGTCTCCTTCGTCATACATGGTTCAAGGGGGAAATGACGCAGTGGAAACAGGTGCCAAAATAACTTTGTACCACCCCTCGATCTCAGGATTGGAAGACGTGTAAAGGTCACAGTCGAAAATCTATCTAACTGGTTTTGCATATTGTGCTAATAAAAAGAGCTTCGGCAGAGCTAGCTGGCAGCTTGCTTATGCACAGCTCACCTGCATTACCAACTCCTGCCTCGTGTCCTTCACTTCCCATGGTCCTTTAATATTGCATCCATCTTAGACCATGTTCAAAGACATAGGACCCAGAAATCAAAGCAGGTAAGCCCATGTCATTAGTTTGCCTCCTCATGGATTTTTGTGGCTCCACAGCATTGGTTATAGATGCTAGTTTAACAAGTTATCAGTTGATTTGTGTGGTAAAGTATCAATTTACCACCATCAGCTGAAGGGCAGGTTTTGCTACCACTGTTCCCAAGGGCAGTGATTGCCTTTCCTCTGATTGGAATGAATGACGACTCTTCACTTGCAGGGGAGTAGGTCAAGTGTTGCAGTTGAGAGAACTATGGGCAGAAGCTGAAATCTGTTCTCTGACTTTTAACGGCTATACCCAGGATGCCCTACCCACCTGCCCCTAGTTAGATAACCCAATCTTGCTATAGATGGAAAAATCTGGTAATAACTAGTAGCAACTGGTCAGCTTCTGAAAAACAACGGTTGCTTGGCTTGAGGAACCAGGTTCAACATAGCCATTATATAAAGCCAATAGGAACCTTATTAGCATCTCACGGCACCTGATCCTTTTTTTTTTTTTAATAATACTCATTAATAATTTCAGAATTACAGAAAGAAAAAATAAAAAACAAAAAACAACACTACAATGCATAAAAAGAAGAAAAAAAACCACAAAACATAAAAACCAATACAACAATACAACAACAACAAAAAACAAAATAAAAAAGGAAAACAAACAAACACAAATCCCATATTACATATCTTTAACTTCCATTTGCTTGTTTCGTTGACCTCCTCACACCTCCCTTTTTGTATTCTAGTTTAGTTAGTTATTTCAGCAAATTCTTTCCATCTTTCTCAATTTTTATTAAATAATTTATCTTATTTTAGTTCCCTAAATAAAAAATTTTCTTTATAAATTTTCTTCCAATCTTCATCCAACGTCTCTTCTTCCTGGTATCGGGTCATGTCAGTCCTTACTGTCCATTCCATCTAGTCCAGGGGTGTCAAACTCAAATTCATCGGGGGCCGCATCAGCAGTTTGGTCACCCTCAAAGGGCCGGTTGTATCTGTAGGACTATGTGTCCACTCTTTATTATCATAAATTATTGTCACTGCATTCAATTATTACTGTTTTTTGTAATAATGTAATAACTAGCTCTGAAAGCAGAAACATAGTCAGAATAATGGCAAGTAGATATTCAAATGTACAATTATTGTACAGCAATATTTTTTAAAAAACATACAAATATTGCCAAACAATTTTAAACAACTCTTGTTCAGACATTTCTTCTGAATCTGCTAGCCAGAGCCAGGCAGAGGATGATGGCACCAACAAAAATCCTGGCTATGCCCATGACGTCGTGGTTCACCCTTGAGTTTAGAATCGCTCCCCAAGCCCTCCTCCCCACCCCGACCGCCTCCAGCCCGCCTGCCAATGGCGGGGAGCCCCGATGGCTCCCTCTCCGCCTGCCCGGAGCCCCGGCAGCCTTACGTGAACCCCGCCTCGGCAGGAGCATCGGCGGCGGCGGCGGCAGCAGAGCCACCAAGCTTTGTGCTGGCAGCGGCGGCAACAACGGGAGGGGGCCTGCCGGTGGCTCGGATTGCGCCTGCCCGCCTTGGACGCCCGCATCCCGGGCGGACCTCTCTCCCTCCGCGGCTCTCCTCCCCGCTCGGGAGCCTTATGGGGGTGGCAGGAAGCGCCTCTGCCCTCTCCTGCCTGCGGGGAAAACGCGGCGGCCAGGCTGGGCGCGCAGGCTCTGAGAGGCAGCCCCGGCACCAGCAACTGACCAGTGGCCTTTGCAGCAGCGGCACCGCCGGCGGCAGCCTGCCCCCCACCCCACTCCAAACATGAGCCCCCCCTTGGGGAAATAAGCCCCATTTCCTCGGGGGCACACGGAGCGCCTTTCGCCCTCTTCCCCCACCCATAGCATCTCCCTTTCCAGCGCCCTCCCTCTGTCCGTCCCTCCCTCCGCCAGCCCGGTGCTTGGAGGCTTCTATGAGTGTCCGCTTGGCGGGAGGCCAGCAGGAAGGTAGCCCCCCTCGCCCCCGCGGCGGCCCGGCTCTGGGAGGAGGAAGAGGAGGAGGATGTCTTTGTGCACCGCGCTGGCGACGGGCAATGAGCGCAATGCCGAGACGCACCAGCGCTGCCCCGTGGTAACCCTTGACCCGCCCCCCGCCCCAGCGACACCTCCGCTGTCCCCGCAGCCCTCCACCCTGGCCAGCAGCCACTCGGAAAAGGGTTCGTCATGGTCCAGCCACTCTCTGGGCGCTCGCTGCCGCAACTCCATCGCCTCCTGAGCCGACGAGCAGCCTCACATTGGCAACTACCGCCTCCTCAAGACCATTGGGAAGGGAAACTTCGCCAAGGTCAAGCTGGCCAGGCACATCCTGACAGGAAGGGAGGTGGCTATAAAAAAAATCGACAAGACGCAGCTGAATCCAACGAGCCTCCAGAAGCTCTTCCGAGAAGTGAAGAGTTTAGAATCCCCCCCCCATATTAAAATTGGAGCGATTAGTTCAGTGGGAAAAGATCATTAGTTCGCCAGGGAAAAGATCAAAGCGGAGCGTAAAGATATAGTAAAGAGGCTTGGCAGGGTTTTTACCCCGCAAATCACGCTTGCTTCTCCCTGGGTTTCCCGACGGCGCACAGACGGCTGGGCTGCTTCGCCGCCTGGTGCGCTCAGGGTGGGCGCACATGTTTGGGGCTGCCTGGGATTGGCCGTGACGGGGATCCGGCGGGCGCTGCCACCTGGCGGGCTTGCTGATCCCGTATCCGGAGGTTTTCTCTCTCTCTCCCGTCCTTTTAGAGTCTAAATAAATGAATAATAAAAGGTGAAGGCTGGCGGCCGGCGGCGGCTACACGGGCCACATGACGAGGTCTCGCGGGCCGGATTCGGCCCACGGGCCTTGTGTTTGACACCTGTGATCTAGTCCATCAACCTGAAAGTCTTATGTCCGAGGCCCTTAAGTCTCTTCCATGTCCCTTCTGCAGATCTTCTTCTTGTTGTTTATACTTGCACTTTCCCTTGTCTTTTGTTGGTCTCTTTCTTAATTTCTTTCCTTTCTCATTGAGGAGTAGGTCTCTGGGGGGTTCCAACCCAAAATTATCTCCGTCTCCCTTCATCAAACCAGCCCATTCCCCACAGTCCCACTCCCCACAGTCATCAATATAATCCAAAAAATGTTTACGATCATAATTCGAAGTCTCTCCAAAATTAAGAGTCTCCTCAGCTCCAGACTCCCCCTGGCCCACTCCAACTTCAATCTTCAAAAACAGTGGCTTATGCTCCTGTGGGGCCTGGGGCCTCTCCATTTGTATTATTTGAGGTGCAACCGCAGCCTCCTCCATTATCTTCTGCACTTCCCCAATCAATAAAGGTTCCTGAGTTGGACCCTGGATGGTTTCTGTATCACTATTCACTATTTGTCCACAGTTATTGGCCACAACAGTCATCACAACAGTCATCAAATCCATTTTCTCATTCATCAAATCCATCTTCTCATGCATCTGTTCCAACAAAGCATTTGTCTTGCATAAAGCAAGCACCAAAACTTCCTTCCAGCTCATATTTAGTCAAGGTCAAAAGGACTAATCCCACGATCTTAATCTCACAGCTGTGGATTCCTCAAGTTCTTGCAGCAACAATTTAGCAAGCTCCCTCTAGAGGAGACAATTTCTATTTGTATCCATCTTTTTAAGGCAACTCCAACAAAGGAAAATTACTTTCATTTTTCAGATATTTTGTTTCTTTAGAATGCAAAAGGCGACATTGGAATCAGTTTATTTCTCTTCTTTAGCTATCTGTCAAAGTATTCCATTCACAGTCAATGAACCTCTCCAAGAATTTCTGTCTCTGACACCCCGTTCCCAGGTTAGAGACGGTGGAAACTTATCTTTCTTCGCTCCCTCTCCTGCAGGCGTTACACAAAGCCCCCCCCCTTTCCTCCTGCTTCCAAGGGGGTTTCAGTAGTTATAAATGAAGGAAATTTAGACTTTTTTAACGACTTTCCAGGCTTTAGCTTACAAGGTTTCTGCTTCAGTCTGTATAGAAAAAGCGGAAGGCGGACTTCCTGTTTTGAACCTGTAATAAATGTAGGGGTTGCTCGTGCGCAACTTGGTGCCACTCCTGGCTAGGTTGCCTTGTTAAACCTTTTCTGTCTGGACAGCCCTGCACTCCGTGGCTGTTCAGTCACTAGCAGAATCCGTCAGTGGGCGTTTCTTTAACCTTTTCCAGCATAAAAGTTGTTTGACTCCAAGTCTCCTCCTACTCTCCCTGCGCGGAAGTCTTCTGCACAGGGAGGGCGTGGGTAGCGGAGGACCCGTGCTCTCCTCGCTGATCTCCAGCGAGGAGTCCTGGAGCCCCTTCGCCGATTCCCCCATCTGCCCCCCTTTATCCCTGGTGTTACACTGATTTCTTTCCCCAGCTGGTGAGCCGCCTCTCCCCCTGCTGGGCCCTTCTCCAGCATCACTCGAGAGCCTAACCACCGCCTCTGGCTCCGATGTCAGTTCCCTGACAGAACCTTCCCGCTTCGATGTCAAATTAAGATATTTCTTGATCCAATTTTCCGTTTCTACTCACAGGTACTTGTTTTAAATTCAATTGTCCACAGGGAAAAGTCAGCGCTCTCCGGCGATGGCTGTGCGGCTTAACTCCGTGAAAGTAGCAGTCAGTTCGCAGCACCACGCCGCTCACCCCGCTTCACTCCAGAATCCCAAAAAGGGGTTCCCCATGAGTAGGGGGCGCTCCTGGTGCCCTGCTGAACCCCACGTTCCCAGGCTTCCTCCACCTGGGATTTCTAGCGGGTCCCCACCGTCACTGTGGCGGGAAGACCCAGTTTCCATGGAGCCCGTTCCTCCAGTCGGAGGAACTCCGCCATTCGCCAATGGCATTAACCCAGAAGTCCTTTCAGGGCACCTGATCCTGATGGGGTTGGTGGGTACCAGAAGCCTCTGGCAACATGCTGGGGTGTCTGAGGAACAAAAATGATGTGGGGAGTGTAGGTACCACTCCGACAGGAAGGTAAACAGCGTTTCCATGTGCTGCTCTGGTTTTGGTGTTCTGTTGCACCAGAAGTGGCTTAGTCGTGCTGGCCACATGACCCAGAAAAACTATGGACAAACGCCGGCCCCCTCGGCCTGTAAAAGAAGATGCGTGCCACAACCCCAGATTCGTCTGCGACTGGACTTAACTGTCAGGGATCCTTTACCTTTACCTTTACTATTATTTAAGGCTAGGAGGAACCTTCTTGGCTTCTTCTCTCATGCTGGTAAGCTTGAACGGTGAAAAGGTAAAGGACCCCTGGATGGTTAAGTGCAGTCAAAGGCAGCTATGGGGTGCAGCGCTCAATTCGGCTTTCAGGCCGAGGGAGCAGGCGTTTGTCCCCAGACAGCTTTCCGGGTCATGTGGCCTGCATGACTAAACTGCTTCTGGTGCAACAGGACACCGTGACAGAAACTGGAGCGCATGGAAACGCTGTTTACCTTCCCGCTACAGCGGAAACTATTTATCTACTTGCACTGGCGTGCTTTTGAATTGCTAGGTTGGCAGGAGCTGGGACAGAGCAACAGGAGCTCACCCTATTGGCAAACCCAAGAGGCTCCATGGTTTAGACCACAGCACCACCGCATGAAGCCTCTGTGAATA
Source organism: Podarcis bocagei (assembly GCF_964188305.1). NCBI lineage: Eukaryota > Metazoa > Chordata > Lepidosauria > Squamata > Lacertidae > Podarcis > Podarcis bocagei. The sequence continues at coordinate 22,233,820 of NC_138126.1, read as the reverse complement.
TGCTTGGGTGGCCCTGAAGAGGAACAGGGATGCGGGTAGTAATTCCTTAAGATGTTAGGTGCATAATGTACTGATTTTTCAGACAAATTGAAATGGGCTATACAGAATGTCCCAGGCTTCTATGAACACCTGATGCCAGAGTAGATTTTTCCACAGCCATTCAGGGCCTAGGGGCATATTTTCCGAGAACTAAAGGGTGTATGTGAACCCCCCTTCTGCTACAATAGTAAGTTTTTGCTGTTCCCAGTGATCCCATAACCAGAAAGAATAATAAAATACTTGCTTCTTAAAATTGTTAAATCACTTTATCTTGCCCAGGGAAATCCAAATATTGGTAAGTGTTCTTTGGGCTTAGGTGAATTTGTAGTGGGCTGATTGACTAACAGTAGTATCACCTGGTCCACATCTTACCCTCTTCTCCTCAAAACTATCACTGAGGACTTCGTTTGTTTTCCATACTCTGTGCATTGGTATAGAGACAACTAAGACCATTAGTAATTCCCTCCAGCTGCTTCCTTCTTTTGCTTGCTTGCCCTTTAGTAGGGTTCTCAGTTTCCTGTGCATCCATGAAGCACCAGCACCCAACACCAGTTGTACTTTTATGGCATCTGAATATAGACTGCATTTTTAATCAAGGCTTATATTTTGATCAGATACCTGTATTCTTAAAATGAGCTTAAAATATATTTTAAAATATCTGTATCTCTCATGCCAGGCAGCATCTCTCATGCCAGACAGTGAGTGCATCGGCAGATGTGCTCATCTTAAAGAGGGCCCCTTTGGTTTATTGGTTTATTGCGGTCATAAAAAGGCTGAGAAGCAGGTCACTGACCTTGCATGCTGTAGAGTACAACTAAGTTGTAAAAGTGGTAGGTAAACAGTAAAATAAAACCATGTGCCTTAAACTTGAGCCACAGGACAAAAGGCCAAGGGCACATGGAAAACAAAGGCAACTGGCTTGGCTGGGGAAAAAGAAGCTTCTTCCTATTTTATTTTGAGGCTGGAAAGGAGGGTGAAAGGGGGAGGTGTAAACTAAAGAGGCTTCTTTAAAAACTGTTTAGGAAGTTTAAATATGCTGGCTTAAATGTAATTATGCAAAGGATTTAACAAATGCTAGAAGAGTTGTATTTATCCTGGAATTAAGTCAGCCAGCCTAGCCCCCTACCAGACGGCAAGACGCCATCAGAGCTGTCCTGATATATGGCTGTCAGACATTTGTTTAGAAACCTTCAAATGAAGAATATCTTTCAATGTTGATAGGAAATTCAAGATCCTTGACATATGTTTAAGATAAAAATTTAAGATTAACCATTTGTTTTAGAAGGCAATAGGGCAAGGAAGGCAAGAGGTGAGCTGGTAATTAAGATTCCTTGTTGAGACACATGTAAGATATATTACTACTTATTTGTCATTTATAGATGTAACAATATATAGCTCTTTGTCTGCCATATAAGGACAGGAGGATATGGGTGTATCTTAAAATTGGTTATAGCAATCAGCCAATAGGAAATTCAAGCAGGCTGATTGAACAGAGGCAGCCACAGGAGGAGCAAAGGGGGGTGGATTAAGGAAATATAAGGGCTGGCCATAATGGCAGGAGGCCAGGCCAGAGCTTGGTAACCATATACCACTGTGCCTCTTATTTATTTGTCTGACAAATAAATTATTATTTTAATTTCTCTGTTGCTGCGTTGAATATTTCATTCCAGCTAAGCGTTAACCACAAGCAGGGTGCTACATTTTATGGTGCCTGCGACTCGGATAAGTGGTCTGCTGGAACGCAGCGCCTTCGCCTCACTGGACGGGGTACAAGAGAGAGGACAACTGTGCCTACCCAGCGCGCACTGGAAAAAATTTTTCCAGGGGAACGCAGCAGTCTCGTCTGTCTGATACCCTGCCCACCGATGGCGACGGACCGGGGGGACCAGAGAAATAAACAGGGAACCAGCTAAGGGTAAGTGCACTAAGGGGTTTTGGCCCTCCAATTAATTGGGAGGAAGAGAAGTCTTGATCAAACTTCTGCGTCTCAGTAAGTGGGAACTGAGTACGCTAGGTGGCTGGGTATATCAGATGGTGGTCTGGTGGGGGAAAAGGGAAGAATGGGAGGTAGTGTGTGGTGAAGTATCTGGCGCATTGCATGTGTGAGAAAGTACAATGTGTAGCTGACCTAAGTGTGGAGTGAGTACTACTTCGTTTCCCAGTAAGGTGTGTGTGTGAGTGACTGAGTGGATACTTCATAGGGCCATACAATGGGAGTTGGGGGTTCAAAGGGGGGAAGTACACCTTTTGAATGTATGTTAAATAATTTTAAGAAAGCCTTCTCAGGGGCATATGGAGTCAAAATGACGCCAGAGCGCCTGAAAACGTTATGTGAATTAGAGTGGCCGAAGCAAAATACTGAATGGCCATCTCAAGGAACCTTTGATATAAATTTAGTAAGCAAACTTTGGTCTAACATCGCCAAAGAAACTGGAGGGTGCCCAGAACAATTTTCATATATAGATTCTTGGCTGAGCACATTAAATAAAAATCCTCCATGGATAAGGGAATGCAAAGTCCAACGATGCAAATTATTGGCTGTAAAAGCCAAAGCTAGGAAAGGAATCTTGCCAAATAAATCCAAACACTCCACCAGTTGTAACCCCAAGGCAAGAAAGTGGAATGAATAATGGGGGTGGAGTCACAGAACTTGATTCCTTGATAGATTATGATAAATATCTTCAGGAGGCATTGGAGTCCTATAATGAAGCCCAAGCAGAAGTGGTTATTCCACCTGTGAGTCCCAGTAGAACTCCATCTACAGTCTCCTTTAGTGGAACAACTAATTGCCCACCCCAAACCCCTGTACATCCAAGTCCTAGAGAATTATTACAGAAGTTACAGGGAGACCTTAATCGGTCAGCAAGCAATACAGCCAGGCGTATAAAGCTGCTAAAAGAACGCCTTGGGACAAATACCATCCCCTATGATTTGAGGCCCCTAGAGCAAAGCGAAGAGAAAGATCACGTAGTAGCCCCTCTCAGAAGAGTATTTGATGCACTTGAGGAGCCTGTGCTGGTTAATGGGCAACCCAGACCACGGCCACCTCGAACTTCGATCCTCCAGTACATTCCATTCACAACTACGGATCTGATGAATTGGAAAACACCCCATCTTTCGCAGAAAAACCTCAGGCTATGATGGACTTGGTGACTTCAATAGTAAATACGCATAGTCCTACTTAGACAGATTGTCACCAGCTCCTGAATACTCTCTTCACCACTGAGGAAAGGAGAGACATAATTGAAAAGGCACAGATATATTTGCGTGAGCAGGCCAGAGTGGGAAATATTTATAATATTGATCGTCATCTCCAGGAAAACTTTCCCTTGGAAGATCCTAATTGGGATCCAAACAATGCAATTCACCTGGCCAGGCTTACCACCTATCGCCAGACGCTTGTGCAAGGTATCTGCAGGGCATGCCAGAAGCCCACTAATATGTCTAAAGTCTCAGGAGGGTAGACGTGTTACCCATAACACTGTTTCGTGTTCGGTGCACACCCACAAAAAGACTTAAGTTGTCACCTTTTGAGCTCCTGTATGGGAGGCCGCCCTCCTTTGTTCAGGATATTCCAACTGACCTCAAACAAATAGGAGACCATGTGACACAGGGATAAGTGCAATCTCTCTCCCGTGTTTTTGTCTCTCTCCCGTGTTTGTTTGTTTTTTTATCTTAACAGGTGGGCCCTCGAGCGCACGCCGTGCAGCATTGCCGTGCCGATTCATCAGCTTCAGGCTGGCATAGCATATGGGTGAAAGAGTGGAAACGTGATCCACTTGCACCTAAGTGGCGTGGACCTTACACCGTCTTGCTCTCTACTCCAACAGCGGTGAAGGTAGCTGAGGTGACCCCCCTGGATTCATCACTCCCGTTTGAAGAAGTCCGAAGGCAGTTGGACGTGCAAAGGTGACCCCTCTAATCCTCTTAAACTGACTCTCTCCAAAAACCCCTGTATCTAGCCCTACGGGGAACGGGCTAGGTCACGGGCAACATTAGACGACCGGCCTGCTGCAGCCACAACCTGGAAGCTGGCTGACCTGCGCACGCCTGAAGCTTGAGGAGCGTCTGAACCAGAGACTGTGAGCGGGAAGATTCTCTTATACAATTGATTGACTGCCCCCTTGTGGAACAATTATCAGGGATCCTTGGGATATATGTTTTGGTCTTGGTGGTTCCCCATTTCTGTCACTGGGGGAATTATATTGGGACTAATATTTATGCTATCACAATAAGGTAATCTTTTGTGGAAGGAATGCATATGCTAGACATCAACATGATTTTATTATTAATCCTGATCCCTTGGGAAGAGGAAGGGTCCTTGAATCTGACCAAATTTGCTAAATATGGATTCCGCTATGACCACAATATGTGGGTAGATTTAGCTGAAATGGTAGGCAATGTTGCAAATAGGACCAATTGCCTTGTTTGCTCTCTTGGGCCAGATGATTCAGAGGGAGGTATGCCCTTATTACCGATACCATTAAATGCCATTGGTATGGTAAGCGAAATGCCACACCAAACAGAAGTACAGAATTTCCCCGGATGGAACTCAACTAAACATTACGAGTTATACCTGTACAAGGGGAATTCTGTGTACATAAATCATCAGATGCAGCTGATTCTACCATGATAGGCTCTTCTCATTGTCACTATACTTGGGATTATATTAAGAATAGTCATACCTGGGCAAACGGTACTACCTATCGAACTCGGAATACCTTGCCCTGTGCACCTCCTTTTTATTCATGCATGGAAAGTGGTATGGAACATAACTGTGACAGAGAAAGGCAATCTAACATACTGCACTGTGAACTCTCTACCTCTTTTGCTATTTCGCCTTATGCACTCCACATACCAAAACCCTCAGACCCGATGGTTGTGGTGGATATGTGGAGAATGGGCATACAAGAAACTCCCTTCCAAATGGAGTGGGACTTGTTTCCTGGGATGGGTATTACCACCAATGTGGATTATGCCCACTAGTTCAGCTAAGCGAACACGAAGAAACGCTGATATTTCTCATATAGCAGGAGGAAGTACCCAAAGTTGGAGCGGTACTGATGATTGGCCACCAGAGCGCATTATAGCCTATTATGATCCTGCCTCCTGGAATACTGGTGAGCTCATACAAGGGGCACGGGATCCTATTTATAATCTAAACAGAATAATTCGATTGCAAGCAGTAGTGGAACTTGTAACCAATGTAACGGCCCAGAGTTTGAGACTTATTGCATAACAGCTGGATGAAAGTAGAGCCACCATTTTGCAGCTGAAAATGGGAATGGATTATGTACTTGCCAAGCAGGGAGGCCTATGTGGAGTCTTGAACTTGACAGGGAATGCCTGTTGCTTTAACATTTCAGATAATGGTGAGGCAATCCGTGTGTTGGCCACATGTCTTGCTTGTTTTTCTTGACAGTAGTAGTGATGGTTTTATGTATGGTGCCATGTATCATTTCATGTTTTAGAAGTACAATTAGCAAGATGATTTCGAATGAAACTCTACCTCATATCATGGCCCTATACAGAGCTTTAACTCAGGAAGATCAAGCTATCAAGGACGCTTGGTAGCAAGGTCCTTGAGCTTGAAAGGGGGGAATATGGCATCTGAATATAGACTGCATTTTTAATCAAGGCTTATATTTTGATCAGATACCTGTATTCTTAAAATGAGCTTAAAATATATTTTAAAATATCTGTATCTCTCATGCCAGGCAGCATCTCTCATGCCAGACAGTGAGTGCATCGGCAGATGTGCTCATCTTAAAGAGGGCCCCTTTGGTTTATTGGTTTATTGCGGTCATAAAAAGGCTGAGAAGCAGGTCACTGACCTTGCATGCTGTAGAGTACAACTAAGTTGTAAAAGTGGTAGGTAAACAGTAAAATAAAACCATGTGCCTTAAACTTGAGCCACAGGACAAAAGGCCAAGGGCACATGGAAAACAAAGGCAACTGGCTTGGCTGGGGAAAAAGAAGCTTCTTCCTATTTTATTTTGAGGCTGGAAAGGAGGGTGAAAGGGGGAGGTGTAAACTAAAGAGGCTTCTTTAAAAACTGTTTAGGAAGTTTAAATATGCTGGCTTAAATGTAATTATGCAAAGGATTTAACAAATGCTAGAAGAGTTGTATTTATCCTGGAATTAAGTCAGCCAGCCTAGCCCCCTACCAGACGGCAAGACGCCATCAGAGCTGTCCTGATATATGGCTGTCAGACATTTGTTTAGAAACCTTCAAATGAAGAATATCTTTCAGTGTTGATAGGAAATTCAAGATCCTTGACATATGTTTAAGATAAAAATTTAAGATTAACCATTTGTTTTAGAAGGCAATAGGGCAAGGAAGGCAAGAGGTGAGCTGGTAATTAAGATTCCTTGTTGAGACACATGTAAGATATATTACTACTTATTTGTCATTTATAGATGTAACAATATATAGCTCTTTGTCTGCCATATAAGGACAGGAGGATATGGGTGTATCTTAAAATTGGTTATAGCAATCAGCCAATAGGAAATTCAAGCAGGCTGATTGAACAGAGGCAGCCACAGGAGGAGCAAAGGGGGGTGGATTAAGGAAATATAAGGGCTGGCCATAATGGCAGGAGGCCAGGCCAGAGCTTGGTAACCATATACCACTGTGCCTCTTATTTATTTGTCTGACAAATAAATTATTATTTTAATTTCTCTGTTGCTGCGTTGAATATTTCATTCCAGCTAAGCGTTAACCACAAGCAGGGTGCTACTCATTAAAATTCCCTCAGTCTTGAGGAAAGGAAAAGATAAGGTACAGCGATTTCTTTTCTGTTTGAGTTACAATAATTACACAGGAACCAAAATAGAATACAGACTGCAACTTGATTTTTAAACTTTATTGAAAGGAAGCATGATGGTTTGCATGATGGTTGCTGCTGTCAAGAGCAGGTTTTTGTCTGTGTTTGCATACATTTGGACACCATTTTGAAACCAGATAAGAGACTGGAAGCAATACAGAATACAGACCACAAGTTCACTTACAAACTTTATTGAAAGAAAGTATTGAAGCATCCAATAAAACAATATCACAAGGTATTATTCTTACGTTATTCTGCATGCAAAACTAGCAGTAATTTTAACTATTATTATTGAACTCTATGTTGATGGGCCACCTAGAACTCCCACCAGTCCAAACTACTTAAAAGCTTTGCTACATTCCACTTGCATTGCAATGTTCAGGAAGGACAAAAGAGAACAAACTCTCTCTGCCCAAGAAGCCTTGGAGGAGCAGGGTTCCATGAGCTCCAGGAAGAGAGGAATTGAGAATCTGATGGACAGGGTCCAGGAGAAGTTCCAGCTCCTTACCTGACCATCCTGGCCGTGAGTATGGGATGGGATGCTCTAACAAGGCAATTAAGGGCTGGCCAATCAGGACTGCTCCCAGAGTTAGGTTGCATGCTGTTCTGCAAAGTGTAAAATCACAGCCTAGGGATGGGATTTGTTGCTTTCCTATGCATGTTTAGAGATCACAGAGTTTTGAGTGCAAGACTGAGAGCAGTGAGGGAGAATATTGGTGTGAAAAGAGGTTTTTCAAAAATTGGTGCCCTAATCTGAAACAAAACATTGCAATCGGTTGGGGTAGATGCTTCTGCTCCAGAGCATGGAAGCACCACCCAAGTTTGTACTTGTATTTGCTTTCAATGAACCTTGTCAGGTTAGTATATTTGATAACATCTTCTGTGATTTGCCAAGTTCAAGCAGGGATTGGCGAGTGATAAAGAGGCATGTCTATCAACTCTCCAAGGAACGTTCCACCCCACCCCAGTACCCAAGTCAATTATGCAGTTTTGCGTGGGGAAGTTACTTTTCAAACTATCAGACAGTGAAGGAGTGCATAAATGAGTGAGCACAAATGAGTGGTCCTCCTCCCGGGATCAGGAAGGAGAAATGAATCATAGAATCATAGAATCATAGAGTTGGAAGAGACCACAAGGGCCATCGAGTCCAACCCCCTGAATGAAGTTGTGAACTGAATGAGTGTTTGATTAACAAGTATGGATAGCCAAATTGGGGGTTTCCTGTGCTCACGGAGACTTCCCAATGCACTTAGGGTGCTGGAAAATCATTGATCTAAGATGTATGGCAGCCCTGCACAAATACAGAAGACTCCCCAGGTCACACAGTCAGCCACCATTTTGTGGAGGACGATGAGGCTGTTGGGTGTGGAATGTCCCCTGAATGTGATTTCTGGACGTGGCATCAGAATATTTGTGTAGGGCTTTTGTCTGTCATTTGACTAGAATCCATTGAAAGGAAAGGATATGAAATCTTCTAATATTACGTCTCTCAAAGGAGAAAGAGAAGGAGAACGATTTGTTACCTACCCTTTTACCATGAGGTTTCTGGATAGGGGTAAACAACTTAAGAATAGAATGGTAAGATCAGTCAAAACATAAGTCAGTATGGCAGCATGCTACTGTCTTTTTCACTTTCCCTGGTATCACTTTTCCACAGAATTCTTTCCAACTGTCAGCACCACATTCTTTGACATAAGTAATCACTTCACCGCTTTGACCTGGCGAGAGAAAGAGAAGTACTTATGTTGATATTAACTAGTGAATGAAGAGAATTTTACTGAATTAGTCCATAGTCTGTATCAAGAGATACTCCACATCAAAGTAAATTACATTTTAGACATCATTTTAAAATGTGCACTTAAACAGAATTTGAATTTATGCTGCTAAATGTCAACATTAAAATAAAATAAAGTTAAAACTTATGAAAGATACATGTCCTTTAAAAAAACAACAACCGACCCTTAAATCTCAGGTCGTCCTAGTCCCAGCATAGAAAAAGGAAGGATGTCGACAAGAAATACTTACCATAAGTCTCTACCATAATACAGAATGGTCCCTCACATGTCTTCCCCTTTGGTTCGCATGGCTTGCCAGGACTAAGTGACTTGCATTTTCTGCAGTTCACAGCATCTGCTGTAAGAGACAGCATTTCATTTGGGTAGGAACCAACCAATATTCAATGTCCTAAACCACCAAAATCCTGCTGGCACACATAGCTGTCAGAATTGATCCCAGAACAGCAATAGAATAATGCTTTCCCCCTTGGAAAGTGAGACTAAATTTGCATTTCTGTGTATAGATTAAGAGATGGAAATTGTATGCAAATTTGTGGCAAGCTCCTGTACCCTGAGACTAGCAACTCCTTCCACCTAGACAACTAGATCCTCTTTTCCAAAGATGGCACGATCTGTCCTGCAGCTTGCTATGTTCATGCTTTGATCAGGAGCCAGGAGAAAAGCATCTTCCACCCTCTGGTAAAAGGGAGGCTGAACTCTACCCTGAAATTGGCTCAAAGGTACAGAATTCCACCTTGAGAACTGGTTTTAACCTAGAAGTTGCTGAATTACAACTTATCACTAAACTGAAAACTATGTATAGACCTCGTCTTAATAGAGATATTGGATTCCTGTCTCATTACATATGCTAATCATCTGCATACTATCCCTTGCGTTTTCCTGCAGGACTAACTGCAGTCATTAACAGTCGTCAACAGGCTTACCAAACCCATTGAGTCAATCACCCACCTCCTACTACCCTCCTGAGAAAAACCCCTCCCCACCCTCCCACTATATGTAAGGGTCAGGTGACTTCTGTTTCAGTGTACCTATTCAGGGACTGGTGGGTGGGGACCATACTTACCTCCAGTCCTGAAGCAAAGCAGAACACAGAACGTAAGTAGCCAGACCTGAACCAAACGTTGGCCACGGCTCTCAAGAAACAAGCTCTGCCCCATCGGAAAACCTTCTTGTATGAAGCCCTTTTGCTTTCGAAGGCTGATAGCTGAGAGACTACGGGATGGCAGGGCAGATCGGTTTTAGTTGCTCAAGCTCTGGTCAGGAACACGCTGCTCAGTTTGAGGAGCCGGGTTCAAGATATCCATTATATACGGCTGGGAGGAACCCTCTTGGCTCCTCGCCTCATCCTGGTGGCCTTAAAAGGTCCAAGAAGCCTCTGGCAATATCCTGGGGTCCCTCGGATGGGCAGCGGAGAGTGAAGGCGACGGTTGTCTTGGGCCCTTTCAGGCATAAAGTGCTGATTGTTAGGACAAATCCAAATGGACTGAGGGATCAGCTGAATGGTGTACAGAATGTCCCGGGGATGCCTGATGCTATCTCACGAGGGTTTTCTGTCCAGCTCCAGGTTTCAATTGTAATAGTACAATGTGCCGAGCAGGCAACTCTCAACCAGCCTGCAGATGATTAATAATAATAATAATAATAATAATAATAATACTAATACTAATACTAATACAATACAATACAATACAATACAATACAATACAATACAATATTATTATTATTATTATTATTATTATTATTATTATTATTATTATTATTATTATTTATATCTCACCATCTGGCTGGGCTTCTCCAGCCACTCTGGGCGGCTTCCAACAAAATATTAAAATACAAAAATGCATCAAACATTAAAAGCTTCCCTAAACAGGGCTGCCTTCATATGTCTTCTAAAAGTCTGGTAGTTGTTGTTCTCTTTGACATCTGGTGGGAGGGCGTTCCACAGGGTGGGAGCCACAACCGAGAAGGCCCTCTGCCTGGTTCCCTGTAACTTGGCTTCTCGCAGTGAGGGAACCACCAGAAGGCCCTTGGCACTGGACCTCAGTGTCTGGGCAGAACAATGGGGGTGGAGATGCTCCTTCAGATATACTGGAACGAGGCCGTTTAGGGCTTTAAAGGTCAGCACCAACACTTTGAATTGTGCTTGGAAACATACTGGGAGCCAATGCAGGTCTTTCAAGACCAGTGTTATGTGGTCTCAGTGGCCGCTCCCAGTCACCTGTCTAGCTGCTGCATTCTGGCTTAGTTGTAGTTTCTGGGTCACCTTAAAAGGTAGCCCCACGTAGAGCACATTGCAGTAGTCCAAGCGAGAGATAACCAGAGCATGCACCACTCTGGCGAGGAAGTCTGTGGGCAGGTAGGGTCTCAGCTTGCGTACCAAATGGAGCTGATAAACAGCTGCCATGGACACAGAATTGACCTGCGCCTCCATGGACAGCTGTGAGTACAAAATGACTCCCAGGCTGCGCACCTGGTCCTTCAGGGACACAGTTACCCCATTCAGGACCAGGGAGTCCTCCACACCTGCCCGCCTCCTGTCCCCCCAAAACAGTACTTCTGTCTTGTCAGGATTCAACCTCAATCCATTAGCCACCATCCATCCTGCAACCGCCTCCAGACACACAGGATGTTCACCGTCTTCACTAGTTCTGATTTGAAAGGGAGGTAGAGCTGGGTATCATCCACATATTGATGGACAAACCCACAGCCCAAACCTCCTGATGATCTCTCCCAGCGGCTGCATGTAGATGTTGAAAAGCATGGGGGAGAGGACAGAACCCTGAGGCACCCCACAAGTGAGAGCCCAGGGGTCTGAACACTCATCCCCCACCACCACTTTCTGAAAACGGCCCAGGAGGAAGGAGTGGAACCACTGTATGACAGTGCCTCCAGCTCCCAGCCCATCTAGACAGTCCAGAAGGATATTATGGTCGATGTAACAAACGCCACTGAGAGATCCAGCAGAACTAGGAAAGAGCTCTCACCTTTGTCCCTAGCCCGCCGGAGATCATCAACCAGTGTGACCAAGGCAGTTTCAGTCCTATGATGAGGCCTGAATCCCAACTGGAAGGCATCCAAATGGTCCGCTTCTTCCAGGCATGCCTGGAGTTGTTCAGCGACCACTCGCTCAATCACCTTGCCCAAGAATGGAAGATTTGAGACTAGGCGATTGTTGGCCATATTGGCCGCATCTAAAGATAGTTTTTTATGAAGCGGTTTGATAGCCGCCTCTTTTAGCGGGTCTGGGAAGGCTCACTCACAGAGAGAAGCATTCACCACCCCGCGAAGCCCATCGCCCAGCCCTTCCCAGCTAGCTTTTATTAGCCAGGATAGACAAGGATCAAGGAGGCAGGTGGCTGGTTTCACTTGTCCAAGCAGCCTGTCCACATCCTCGGGGGTAACAGATTGGATGCGATCCCACACAAATTGACTAGACAGGACTCTAGCACTCTCCTGCCCTGGCCCTGCTCCTATGGTGGAGTCTAACTCTTCCTGAATCTGAGGGACTTTATCTGCAAAAAACTTTGCAAAATCATTGCAGGAGATCATGTGGCCCGTACTGGGTCCTGATGAAACAGAATGGGTGACTGCTGGCCAGCCCATATTCCCGAATTGTTGTGTTAGCAGCTTTCATTTGTACAGCGTAATGAATGGTATGCACAGCCATGTGTTTCTGCCAGTCTTCCATGAGTTATATACTGTATAAGTGATCCTGTAATTTGGCATGTATCTCCGACCTTGCTCAAAGACCTGGGACACTGTAATTGCCATTCCTGCCATCCCCCTTCATCCCCCTTCATGGAAGTTTATGGCTCTACAGTGTTGGCCATAGATCTCAGTGAGCAAGCTATCAATGTGGCAAGGTATCTATTTAAGATGTTTACCTGGCGGAGGGGGATTTTGTGTGTATGGGTGTTATGTACTGAGTTGAACAGGATTCAGAATGCAGCAGTCTGATTGGTCCTAGAACAATGCAGCAGTATGATTGGTCAGCAGGAGCCACGCAATCCAGCTCTAGATAGAAGTGAACCCACAACCTGATTGGCCTACAGGAGAATTCCGGAATTAGACAATCACGTGCAGCCCATTGTGTAAATAATGTATATAAAGCAAATACTTTGAGGGGACTTCCATTCCCTCCTCAGAACTATGAGCTGAATAAAGAGCATGAAATCCACTCTCAACTCTGAGTATATTTCAATGTGTTACTCTTAGTATTAACTAATGAGACCTATAATGGAAGGAGTGTGTTTGCAAGGGTTTGGGGTATGCAGGCCTCCATCAGAGACAGTTTGGATGACATACTATGCAGGCGCTGAGTGGATTTCTGTGCAGCCATTTTGACCTTGCCCCAGACACTCCCACAGCTTGTAAATTGGACAAATTAAATTGAACCGTTTTCCCTCAAAAAGACTGCACCTAAATCCTCAGTAAAATGCCATTTTACAATGAACCATAGAAACAAGTATTGTGTAGCGGGAGGGAGGGGGGGAGAATGAAAAAAAGAAATTTAGAGGGCTCCGTCTGCCACAACACTAGGTTTTGGAATATCCCAATCAGTCAGTCACCAAAAGGATACAACAGGAAACCAGTCCTCTCTCCAAATGCAAAAACTGAATTCACTGGAAGATGATCTGTTAGAGCCAATGCAATTCTGGGCTGCATCAATAGGAGTATAGCATCTAGATCAAGGGAAGTAATAGTGCCAATGTATTCTGCTCCGGTCAGACCTCACCTGGAGTACTGTGTCCACTTCTGGGCACCACAATTCAAGAAGGACACTGACAAACTGGAACGTGTCCAGAGGAGGGCAACCAAAATGGTCAAAGGCCTGCTGTTGATACAACAGCAGCAAGAATACTCATCGCAAGGTATTGGAAGACACAAGATTTACCCACCCTGGAAGAATGGTAGATGAAAGTGATGGACTATATGGAACTGGCGGAAATGACTGGCAGAATCCGAGACCAGGGAGAAGAGTCGGTGGAAGAAGATTGGAAGAAATTTAAAGACTATTTGCAGAAACATTGTAAAATTAATGAATGTTAAAATGATGTTGGATTGAAACCAAGCGGCCTTAGCATCAAGGTTAATAAGAATATGTAAAAATGGATTAATAACGGATGAAAATATAAAGTTATAATATGTTGAGATATAGAGTTAAGATAAAAGAAAGAGGGTAAGGATTTGCTGAATTAACTATGTGAATGGGAATACAAAAAGGAGGTGTGAGGAGGTCAGGGAAATAAGCAAACGAAATTTAAGATATGAAAAAATTGATCTGTTTTTAATTATTTTTTATCTACTTTTTCTGTATTTTTATCTTTTTTTCTATGTATTTTTGTATTTTTGTATTTTTTGTTCTTTTTTCTGCTTTCTTTTTATTTTGTAATTTTCCCCCTTTTGTAAAACTTCAATAAATATCTTTAAAACAAAACAAAACAAAATGGTCAAAGGCCTGGAAATGATGCCTTATGAGGAAGGGCTAAGGGAGCTGGGCATTTTTAGCCTGGAGAAGAGGAGGTTAAGGGGTGATATGATAGCCATGTTCAAATATATAAAAGGATGTCACATAGAGGAGGGAGAAGGGTTGTTTTCTGCTGCTCTAGAGAAGCGGACACGGAGCAATGGATCCAAACTACAAGAAAGAAGATTCCACCTAAACATTAGGAAGAACTTCCTGACAGTAAGAGCTGTTCGACAGTGGAATTTGCTGCCAAGGAGTGTGGTGGAGTCTCCTACTTTGGAGGTCTTTAAGCAGAGGCTTGACAACCATATGTCAGGAGTGCTCTGATGGTGTTTCCTGCTTGGCAGGGGGTTGGACTCGATGGCCCTTGTGGTCTCTTCCAACTCTATGATTCTATGATTCTTAGTATTAACTAATGAGACCTATAATGGAAGGAGTGTGTTTGCAAGGGTTTGGGGTATGCAGGCCTCCATCAGAGACAGTTTGGATGACACACTATGCAGGCGCTGAGTGGATTTCTGTTCAACCATTTTGACCTTGCCCCAGACACTCCCACAGCTTGTAAACTGGACAAATTAAATTGCATCTGTAGTAAAGTTATAACTGTTAGAAAATCATTCCTTGGTCAAGTAAAAGAAGTGTGGCCTTGTGGGTATTTTATCAGCCGCAAGGACCCTGGGAAAGGGAGTTGTGTATCTTTAAACTCTAGACTCTCTGGCTCCTTGGTGTGAGAGGTTTATGGAAGGAAAGGAATCCTTGATTTAATGAAAGGCCTGACACCTGGGTTTGGGAGTGTGAACCTCTTCCCCCCTCCCGGAGGTTATTTGTCTTTAAACAGCTGAGAATTGGGGATCTGATTAATTTCCACAGATGGGAGGAAGATTCTTTGATTTGGGTTCAAACCTAAAATTGACCCAGCTGCAAAAGAGTAAACTGGTCAATTGGGACTTTTGATTGGCTAGAAAGTTACGACGCCAAGTAAGAATTGTAAATAAAAGGATCAAGGAATTGTTTGAGAATTGCTCTCTGCCATTGCTCTGCAACTGCAAAGATGCCCGGCTGTAACATCCATCTATAGCCGTCGTTTCGCCCTTTTGAAATGGAAATCTTCAAACACCTTCAGTACGCAGATGCTTGAAAAGACTTTGACTACCCTAACTGAGTATCTTTGTGAGTATGTAAAGCTAGTTAGATTATACAGCGTTTTTATTTTCTTGTTTGTAAGACTCAAAAGAAGTGCCTGTTGATTTCAACATGTTTTCTGTTATTCTTTTAAAATAAACTTTTAAAGAAGAACCTGTTTGGTATCTGTGCCTTTTCCGAGGGAATAGCTAAATCCTAGCCTTCCGCTTAGTTACGGTCTACCGTGAGAATTTCTGTCTGCAAGTCTGTGGATTCAGCTTGTAGAGGGGGGGGGGAATTGCCAGGTTAATGGACACACCCTTCTCCCTGGGTTGTGGCTCTGGGTTCCCCTGAACAAAGGGAGTGGTGGCAGCCCTACCGGTGTTATTTCGGCCTGTGTTTTTGAAAAGTAAACCTTTGCCAGCCAGCTTGCTCAAGAAACCTGTTCTGGCCAGAGAGCAAAGACAGGTGAGGGAGGAGCAGTTGGGGGGAAGGCTTTACTAACATTACTACAGCATCAAAAAAGCATTTCAGGAAAACATGTTGTAAACTTCATAAAGGGAAATCACGTTGGCAAAACGATGGGATTCCACAGCACCATCTGGTGGCACAATGTTATAAAGTATATGAAGCATTTTTTCTTTACTAATGTAGCTGAACCCCAAGTTTCCACTGGATTCCCAAACTATGCTCTTTCTGTTCCCCTCAACGTCCAATAATGTATTTCAATGTAGAAAGAGTCCTGAATACTTTTCTGGTTAATCCGTTCTCTACACTGTTTGCAAAGGGTTTGCTGTGCTGAGACGGTCGCACCCATTTGTCCCTTGGCAGAAAAAGAAACAGGCAATAAATAGCAGTAGTAGCTTAACTTATGGTAAGGAAGATGTTGCTCATGTTTGAAGAATCAGGTTCAGTGCCGCCATTGTATACGGCCGGGGGGCATCTCAGCTCACCTGATCCTGGTGGGTTTGGAAAGTGCATGAGGCTTTCGGCAATATGCTGGGGTATCTCTGCAATGCAAGGGTGATGAGGGCAGTGGTTCTCTTCAGCTATTTGGTGTACTGGTATACTGATTGTTAGCCAAAATCCTAATGGGCGGAGGGACCAATGTTGAACACAGTGTCCTAGACCTCCATGCCCACCTGATACAGTGGTACCTCGGGTTACATATGCTTCAGGTTACATACGCTTCAGGTTACAGACTCCACTAACCCAGAAATAGTGCTTCAGGTTAAGAACTTTGCTTCAGGATGAGAACAGAAATCATGCTCTGGCGACGCGGCGGCAGCAGCAGGAGGCCCCTTAGCTAAAGTGGTGCTTCAGGTTAAGAACAGTTTCAGGTTAAGTACGGACCTCCGGAATGAATTAAGTACTTAACCTGAGGTACCACTGTACTATCTTATGTGAAAAGAATGCCTGTTTCTGCCAGTTCACAAGACACTTATTATATGAGGCTGGGAGGAACCTTCTTGATTTTTGCCTGTGTTTGCATACATTTGGACACCATTTTGAAGCCAGATGACAGACTGGAAGCAAAATATAGACCACAAGTTCACTTGCAAACTTTATTGAAAGTAACTATTGAAGCATCTGAGAAATCAATATTACAAGGTATTATTCCCACGTTATTTCTGCATGCAAAAGTAGCAATCATTTTTAACTATTATTATCGAACTCTGTCGTGATTGGCCACCTAGAACTCCCACCAGTCCACACTACTTAAAAGCTTTGCTATGTTCCAGTTACATTGCAAAGTTCAGGAAAGAGAAAAGAGAACATTTGAACTCTCCAACCAAGGAGGGGTTGGGAAGAACAGAGGGGTTCCATGAGCTCCAGGAAGAGATGAATTGAGAATCTGATGGACAGGACGCAGGAGAGTCCAAACAGAAGTGGTTCCAGACTCCCCCCAACCATCCTGACTGACTGTGTGGAATGAGATGTTCTAAGAACGTGGTTAAGAGCTGATAAATCATCAGGGTCCTGTCAGAATTAGGGCAGATGCCTGTTATGCCAAATGTACGATCCCTCTCTAGGAATGGGGCTCATGATCATTCAGAGTTTGCAGAGAATCATGAGACTCAGACAGAGAAGAAGAAGAAGAAGAAGAGTTTGGATTTGATATCCCGCCTTTCACTCCCCTTCAGGAGTCTCAAAGCGGCTAACAATCTCCTTTCCCTTCCTCCCCCACAACAAACACTCTGTGAGGTGAGTGGGGCTGAGAGACTTCAAAGAAGTGTGACTGGCCCAAGGTCACCCAGCAGCTGCATGTGGAGGAGCGGGGAATCGAACCTGGTTCACCAGATTACGAGACTACTGCTCTTAACCACTACACCACACTGGCTTGAACAGACCAAGATAGAAAACTGCCCTATGACTTGAGGCAGATGGTTTTTCTCACAAGCAGGCAGAGACCATCCAAGTTCGCCCTCTTGTTTAATGAATCTCATCACTATCCCAACCACAAGCGAATGTTTTGGATAAAATTTTCTGTGATTTGCCCAGTTCTAGCAAGGGAGGGGAACTCTGGTCTCTGGGCATAAGGAAGCATTCTGGTCTTCCCCATTTGGCACAAGAGGCTATTTCAGAAGACCCCCAGCCCAGCCCACATCCACCCAACGCCTGACTTCATATGAGGTCAGGTGTGGGGAAGGTAAGAGTAGACAATGTAAAGCACTGCTTGGTAGGTGTCTATGAACTCATCAAGGAACATCCCATCCCACCCCCTTGCTGAAGTCAATTGTACACTTTTGCGGGGAGAAGTTACAGTGAAGGAATGCATAAGTGAGTAGGCACAAATGGGTGGTCCTCTTCTCTGGAACAGGAAGGAGGAGCAATTTAGGAACAGAACAGTAAAATCAGTCAAAACATAGGTCAGTTTTACAGCACGTCCATTTCTGTTTAGTGTAATATGTTACCGGTATTTCCATTCCACATCCCGGTCTCAGGAAAAATGCGCCACACATTTGGGCGGCTCCCACGAATTCACCAGTTTTAACTGGAGAGAGATAGAGAAGTATCTTTGTTGAGATTAACCAGTGAATGAAGATAATTTTATTGTATTAGTCCAAAGTCCATATCAAAAGAGAGGACAAAGGTTACATGAACTACACTTTACAATTTGAACTCAATCTTGAAAAGTATACTTAAAACAGACATTTGAATTTATTTTGCTAAAGCTACTTAAGTGTCAACATTAAAATAAAAGTAGGTTAAAGCATATGCAAAATATATGTCTAAATAAAACAAACCCTTAAATCTCAGAATCTCCACCACTGTTTTCAAGGATAAATCACAAATACTTTCCCTTCAGTCTGAGAAATAGGCCACTCTCCAAGTGACATGCCAGTTCCTTGAAGCAGAAACCTTACCTTTTCTGTCCCTCTCCAACATTTCATCTTTTTAGGCAAGGTCCCTCTACATAATATGGCTTAATATAAGAATATATCTGGCATTCAAGATTCTAATGAGGTAACTCGTCCAGTACTGCTGGAAGTGATATGTCTTGCAGTGATATGTCCATGTGTTGGGTTGAAATAAGCGACAGACGAATGGCAAGGTGTCATATGGGAGGCATCTCTCAAGCATGTCTCGGCGAGTCCCTTTTATTGAATATTACAGCATTACCACATATGTGCTTGTTGCTGATTGGTTAACATGAATACAATGCAAAGGTTGAATATAGGTATTAATCATCAATAGATTAAAGGTTGGGAAAGGGAACACAGAATTAGACAGGCGTGAAACCTCCTTATTAAACTATTAACTAGTGATTGATTATCAAGACTTAAACTATTACTAATGATTAATATTGCATGACATGAAAGAACATAACAATCGCGTTCCGTAGATGTGGTCAACAATGCGTTAAGAACAGGTCAGGGTACTGAACTCAATGTGAACTGATCAGAACATTCCCAGACCCATGCGCAGAGGCAAAAACTTCCCAGCACCATGAATCTCCCCAGCTTCACAACAGAATCCATGTGTTCAAAATGGAGTTGGGGGGAAAGCTTTCTAATGCTCCATTTTCATTGGAAATGCTTGGTCCTTTTCATATTGCTGCTGAGACTTTGCACTTGCCAACCAATGCACTGTCATGTGACAATACGCTACGCATCATGCACCATGTTGGATGAGGAAAGGAACAGCTCTGTCAATTGCTCATTGACTGCTTTGGTAAAAGATGTTACAGCTTACATTACCAAGTGAATTCAGAGCCTGACCAGAAAATTTGAACCGTTGTACAAAATTTATTACAGCATTTTCCCAAATATAAGCCTCATTCCCCGCCCCCCAAATTCCAACAGTGAAAGTGCGGCTTATATTCGTGACCTTACACCACTGTCAAAGTGGCGCAGTCCCCCCCCCCAGGAAGCAGCCCGGAAGTGCGGGGCAATGGCGCACTGCCTGCCCACCGCTCCCAAGCCTTCCCCAAGCCACCAGAAAGAAGGTGGAAGGCCGCCAGCAAAGCGGTGCAGCTCCCCCCAGGAAGCATCCTGAGTATTGTCTTTTTTCTCCCCCCCCTTCAATTCTGGGTGCAGCTTATATTCATGCCAATATGGTATTCCCTAGAGAAACTTTGGGCTCTTCCATTTACTGAGCCATCCATCCTCCAACTGCCTCCAGACACTCACACAAGGACACAAGTATGGTACAAGGACTTTCTTTTCTACACTGAGGCCCACCATAAAAAAGGAGGAACGTCGACAGGAGAGTCTCCTTACCTGAAAAGGTTTCTGACAGTATGCAGAATGATCCCTCACATGTCACATCATTCGGTAGGCATGGCTTGCCAGGACCATTCATGATGCATCTTCTGCATATCACAGCATCTGTTGTAAGAGACAGTATTTCATTGGTGGAAGGACCAATTGATATTCAATGCTCTAACCCACCAAAATCCTATCAGCACACATAGCTGTCAGCAGAGACCCCAGAACAGAAATGGTATAATCTTTTTTCCCTTGGACAGTCGGACAAAATTTGCATCTCTGTGTATATATTAAGAGATGGAAATTGTACGCAAATTTGTAGCACGCTCCTGTGGCCTGAGACTAGCAAAACCTTCCGCCTAGACAGCTGGACCTTCTTTCTCAAAGATGGTACACTCTGAATCGAACCAATCGTCAGTCGGGTTTTCTGTGGATTGACGTTTGTTTGGATGCAGCCGAAAGTAGCGAGTTTTCCTGAAGAAAGTGGTGGGGGAAAATGGAAAACCCCTTGGCACTTGCCTCAAAAGCACAGGGTGAGCAGCAGTGTGCATGAGCCCTAAATCTCTCCAACTATACACATGCAACAAGAGGTGGGTGATTTGATTCACTTCTACAAACATAGGGAACTGCCTTGTTTATTTTGCCCCATTATCAGGATACGCCACGATCTTCTCACTGAAACATTCAACTGGAGATGGTAGGTAAGGGATTAACTTGGGGCTTTCTTCACGGAAGGCAAGAGCTCTAACACTGAAATATCACAACCCTACTAAAGGAGGCATATATTCCACTCTTGCCCCAAAGTACATCCCCTTCGGGTTGCTCATAGATTCAATCTATGTAGAAGAGTGGCTTATTCTTGCTTCACCTGTTCAGGGACAGGAAGTGGGGACCATACTTACCTCCAGTCCTGAGGCAAAGCAGAACACAGAATGTAAGTAGCCAGACCTGAAGCAGACGTGGCCTTTGATTACCAAGAAACAAGCTCTGCTCCATTGGAATGCCTTTTGTATGGAGTGACAGCTTTCAAAGCCTAGCAGCTGAGAAACCACAGGTTTTCAGGGCAGGCAGGAACACGCTGCTCACTTTGAGTAGCCGGGTTCAAGATATCCATTATATACAGCTGGGAGGAACCCTCTTGGCTTCTCACCTCATCCTGGTGGCATTGAAAGGTCCAAAGAGCCTCTGGCAATATGCTTGGGTCACTCGGATGGGCAGCAGAGAGTGAAGGCGATGGTTGTCTTGGGCCCTTTCAGATGGGCTGAGGAATCAGCTGCATGCTGGACAGAATGTCGCGGACCACAGCAGATGCCTGATGCTATCTTACGAGGGTTTTCTGTTCTGCTCCAGGTTTCAATTGTAATAGTACGATGTGCTGAGCAGGTAACTCTCAACCAGCCAGCAGATGAAACACAATGGGTGACTTCTGGCCAGCCCATATTCCCGAATCATTGTGTTAGCAGCTTTCTTTTGTATCTCACTGCGGCTCATAGTGCAGTGCAATGAATGATGTGCACAGCCATGTGTTTCTGTTCTCCATGAGTGATAAATAAGTGGTCCTTTGATATTGCATGTATCTTCAACTTTACTCAAAGATGTGGGACATGGAGAGACAGCAGTCTTGCAAGACAGACTCTCATTCCTGGCAATCCCATGAACAGATATTCTGGCCACCTCCATATTTCTTGGAGCCAAACTGAAGAAGAGAAGAAGAAGAGTTTGGATTTGATATCCCGCTTTATCACTACCCGAAGGAGTCTCAAAGCGGCTAACATTCTCCTTTCCCTTCCTCCCCCACAACAAACACTCTGTGAGGTGAGTGGGGCTGAGAGACTTCAGAGAAGTGTGACTAGCCCAAGGTCACCCAGCAGCTGAATGTGGAGGAGCGGAGACGCGAACCCGGTTCCCCAGATTACAAGTCCACCGCTCTTAACCACTACACCAAACTGCATCCAATAGGAGCTGATGCTTTTAATTGGGGAGAGGTGGAAGGTTGGCTGGTTAGTCAGTTGACTGAGGCCCTTTTATTTTGGAATCTGAGTGCAAAGACTTGGAGAAACAGACTCATATGGTACGGTTACATTAATACTTCCAGATGCTGACTGGGCTCATGTGATTTGTGTATGGGATTCTATTTGAACACTGCCATATACGATGCAAGAGTGTTATGCAAAATGGAGGATCTGCATTGTTTGTTCTGCCCTGTCGTATTCTTGCCTGTGTCTTCTGGAAGCTGGAGGGGCCCAGAGAGGGAAAGGAAATGCAGCTGAGCACAGAAGTCTGTTGCAAAGCATGGGATATGACCCATATAATTAAGATTTCCTCAATTTTGAGGAAAGGAAAATATGAGGTACAGTGATTTCTTTTGTGATCAAGATACAGCAATTACACAGGAGCTAAAATAGAATACAGACCACAACTTCGTTTTTAAATTTTATTGAAAGAAATAATTGATGCGTAAGGTACAACAAATAATACAAGCTATTATTTTCGCCTCATTACTGCATGCAAAACTAGCAGTGATTTTAACTATTATTATTGAATGCTATCGTGGTTGGCCACCTAGAACTCCCACCAGTCCAAACTACTTAAAACTTTGCCACGTTCCAGTCATATGGCAATGTTCAGGAAGGAGAACAGAGAACATTCAAACTCTCCAACCGAGGAGAGGTTGGGAAGAACAGGGTTCCCTGGCTCCAGGAAGAGAGGAATTGTCACCATCCCTAGCACAGGTTATTGTAGTTGATAACATCTTCTGTGATTTGCCAAGTTCAAGCAAGGATGGGGAGTGATAAAGAGACCTACAAACCCTATAGACAGTGCAAATCACTGCTTGGTACATGTCCATCAACTCTCCAAGAAACGACCCATTCCACCCCAATACCTAAGTCAATAGTGCACTTTTGCAAGAGGAACTTACTTTTCAAATACAGATAGGTAGCCTTGTTGGTCTGCCATAGTCAAAATAAAAAAAATTCTTGATATGAGCATGATACACTGAAGAAGTGTGCATGCACACGAAAGCTCATACCAAGAACTTACTTAGTTGGTCTTTAAGGTGCTACTGGAAGGATTTTTTTTATTTTTACTTTTCAAAATATCAGACAATGAAGGAGTGCATAAATGAGTGAGCACAAATGAGTGGTCCTCCTCTCGGGAGCAGGAAGGAGAAATGAAGTTGTGAACTGAATGAGTGTTTGATTAACAAGTATGGATAGCCAAATTGGGGGTTTCCCGTGCTCATGGAGGCTTCCCAATGCACTTAGGGAGCTGGAAAATCATTGGTCTAAGATATATGGCAGCCCTCCGCAAATACAGAAGACTCCCCAGGTCACACAGTCAGCCACCATTTTGTGGAGGACGATGAGGCTGTTTGGTGTGGAACATCCCCTGAATGTGATTTTTGGACGTGGCATCAGAATATTTGTGCGGGGCTTTTGTCTGTCATTTGAATTGCAATGGCAGGAGGAAGACCTGTTGTTCATCGAAAGGAAATGATACGAAACGTTCTAATATTATGTCTATCAAAGAGGAAAGATTGGTTACCCACCCTTTTACATGGATAGGCGAAAACAACTTTAGAATAGAATAGTAAGATCAGTCAAGACATAAGTCGCTATTACAGCATGATACTTTCTTTTTATCTCCCGATGTCACCTCTGTCCCACAGAGTTTTTTCGAACTGTCTTCACCACATTCTTTGACGTAATTAGTCCATTTGCCATTTTGTCCTGGAGAGAGATAGATAAGTACTTAGGTTGATATTAACTAGTGAATGAAGAGAATTTTACTGAATTAGTCCATAGTTCATATCAAGAAAGAGAAAATCTTTCCCCACATTTTAAACTTCATTTAAAAATATGCACTTAAATAGAATTTTAAATTTATTTTGCTAAAACTACTAAAATGTCAACATTAAAATAAAATGAACATTTATGAAAGATACATGTCCATTTTTTTTATTTTTAGTTTTAAACTTATATCTCAGGTTATTCTAGTCCCAGCATAGAAAAAGGAAGATGGTTGACAGGACGTACCTGAAAATATTTCTATCTTCAGGCAGAATGGTCCCATACATGTCTTCTCTTTCGGTTCGCATAGCTTGCCAGGCCCCTTTGAAGAGCACAGTCTGCATTTCACAGCGTCTGTTGTAACAGACAGCATTTCGTTTGTGAAGGGACCAATCAGTATTCAATGTCCAACTAAACTTACATCTCTGTGTATAGATTAAGAGATGGAAATTGTTTGTGGCAAGCTCCTGTGCCCCGAGACTAGCAACACCTTCCACCTAGACAACTAGACCCTCTTTTCCAAAGATGGCACATACTTGCAGTGTTCATGTTTTCATCAGGAGGCAGGAGAAAAGCAGCTTCCTTTCACAGGTAAAAGGGAAATTGAACTCTCCCCTGAAATGGACTCCAAGGTACAGGATTTCACCTTAAGAACTGGATCTGCTGAATCGAAACAATCGTCAGTAGGGTTTTCTGCAGTTTGATGTGCTTGGATTCAGCCACAAACACATTCCTGGGGAAAGTGGTGAGGCAAATGGAAAACTGCCTGGCTCTTTGCGTGGGCAGGCGGAGTCCCCAGATCCTGCACGGTCCCCCCGTCATGTGGAATAACGACTCAAGACAACGTGCTATGGGATTAAATTGGCCACAACTTTATTAAATTTCAAATGTGGGTAGACCTTGGCTCAGGCATTGGGCGTTCTCCCTCCCTGGTCCCCAGCCGGGGACCTAGGGAGCATCAGGGTTATCCAGTGTGTGTGGGGGGGATGGGCCAGCTCTGGAGAACATATGTTCAAGCAGAGATGGCCGCCCCCGTAACGCCGCCGCCGCAGGGGAGAGCAATGACAACCTTTCGGTGTACGGCCAAAGCCTCCCTTCAGAAAACCCCTTTAACGGGGAACCCTGGTATCGCCGCCGCAAGAGGAAGATGGACAAAAGGATTCCGCCCAAGGCCTGATACCGCCAAAGTTGTGACGTTTTGCTACGGGAAAGGCGAAACCTGCCAATGCAGGGAAATTCCTTTCCGGCCCTTTAACAGCGACCTTAACGTAGCAGCGCCCGCATACCTGTGAAGAAAAGTTAACCTGCAAAAACCTGTGAAGAAAAGTTAACCTGCAAAATAAGACATTAACTGAGGGTGGGTAGGGTGGGAGAAGCTCTGGAGCCAAGTGGGGATTCCTAGGTAAGATCCTCCCTCTATTGTGTGGGCAGGTAATCCCTCCCCTACCTGGCCTGGTCTCCTTGGCAACGCTTCCCCCAGGTGGGATTGGACAACTGACTGAGGTAGGCGGAGACCTCCAGGTATCACACCTGAGGGAAGGCAAAGCCAAGCCTATGCTGTTGGGGCCGCTCCAGGTCTAGGGGCTGCACGCGCCCACGCAAAGGGCGCCCCCCGTTTTAAGCGTGGAGCGGTCATTCCTCAAAAGCACAGGATGAGCAGAAGTGTGCATGACGCCTGAATCTACCCAGCTATACACATACAAGAGGTGGGTAATTTGATTCACTTCTACAAACACAGGGAGCTGCCTTGTCTATTTTGCCCCGTTATCAGGATGCTCCACTTTCTTCTCACTGAAATGTTCACCTGGAGATGTTAGGTAGGGGATTAACTAGGGGCTTTCTCAATGGATGTCATGTGCTCCAACACTGAACTATCATGTCCCCACTTTAAGAGGCATGTACAGTGGTACCTCAGGTTACATGTGCTTCAGGTTACAGACTCCGCTAACCCAGAAATAAGTACCTTGGGTTACGAACTTTGCTTCAGGATGAGAACAGAAATTGTGTTCCGGCGGCACTCGGCAGCGGGAGGCCCCATTAGATAAACTGGTGCTTCAGGCTGAGAACAGTTTCAGGTTAAGAATGGACCTCCAGAACGAATTAAATACTTAACTCGAGGTACCACTGTATTCCTCTCTTGCCCCAAAGTACATCCCCTCCAGTTGCTCATAGATACTCCACCTGTCTCTGGGTTTTGGATTTTTTGTCAGAACGTTCTCAGAGGGTTAGAGTAGGGTCACATGTGTCCACAGCCCTTAGCCTTAACACCGGCTCACCACAGGGTTGCGTGTTGAGTCCCCTGCTCTATGCTCTCTATACATATGACTGTACAGCCATCTACTCCAGCAACAAAATCATCAAGTTTGCTGATGATACTACGGTGGTGGGGCTCATTTCAGGAGGGGATGAGTCCGCCTATCGGGACGAGGTGGAGCGGCTCTGTGTTTGGTGTGGAGAGAACAATCTGGCTCTTAATACGGCTAAGACCAAGGAATTGGTGGTGGATTACAGGGAAAAAAAGGCGGACATTCAGCCCTTGTATATCAACAGGGAACGGGTGGAGAGGGTGGCGGAATTCAGGTTCTTGGGAGTGACTATGGATCAGGGCATGACTTGGAGCGCAAATACCACTGCTCTGGTGAAGAAGGCCCAGCAGAGAATTTATTTCCTCAGACTTTTAAAAAAGAACAATCTGAGTGAGAGACTGCTGGTGTCCTTCTACCGAGGCTCCATAGAGAGCATACTTACATACTGTATTTGTGCTTGGTTCTCCAGTTGTACAGCTAGGGAGAGGAAGGTGCTCCAGAAGGTCATAACCACAGCCCAAAGGATTATTGGTCACCCTCTCCCACCTTTGGAAGAACTGTACGGTTCCCGTTGCCTTAGGAAAGCAAACAACATCCTGCAGGATCCATCTCACCCGGGATACAGCCTGTTTGCACTACTGCCTTCTGGCAGGAGGTATAGAAACATCAAGTCAAGGACAAATAGACTGAAAAACAGTTTCTATCCAAGAGCTGTGGCCTTTTTGAATGCTGTAACTCGATAGTGAGATCTGGGAGTTTGATGGGTGTGGGTGTGGGTGTGGTTGGAAGGTGGTTTGTTTGGTTGTTGCTGTTGTTTTGCTTTTGTTGTTTTTAAGGGATGGCATCCAATTTCGTTGCACTTGTGCAATGTTGCACTAGTGTAATGACAATAAAGAATCTATCTATCTATTTAACCTATGTAAAACAGTGTCTTATTCTTGTTTTACCTATTTTGGGATGGGGAATGGGAGCAATACTTACCTCCAGTCCTGAGGCAAAGCAGAACACAAAATGTAAGTAGCCAGACCTGAAGCAGACGTGGCCTTCGATTACCAAGAAACAAGCTCAGCTCCATTGGAATGCCTTTTGTATGGAGAGACAGCTTTCGAAGGCTAGCAGCTGAGAAACCGCAGGGCAAGAAGCCTAGAATAAAATTTAAAATACTAACAGATGAAAAGGAAAGAGGTGGATTTGCCCTGCCAGACCTTAAACTTTATTATGAATCAGCAGCTTTTTGCTGGCTGAAAGAATGGCTGCTTCTTGAAAACACAGACATTTTGGATTTAGAAGGTTTTAATAAAGTATTTGGATGGCATGCATAATTGTGGTATGATAAGGTCAAAGCACATAAAGCATTTAAAAATCATATTGTCAAGAAAGCATTGTTTAATGTTTGGATAAGATATAAGAATCTACTGGAAAATAAAATCCCAAGGTGGCTGTCACCGATGGAAGCGAAAGCTCAGAAGAAGCTCAATATGGAGGCCAAATGGCCGAAATATTGGGAAATTCTGGAACAAGAGGGAGATAGATTGAAACTGCAGAGTTTTGAGAAACTAAAAAACAAAGTGCAAGATTGGCTTCATTACTATCAGATAATGGAGGCATACAATTTGGACAAGAAAATTGGCTTCCAGGTGGAAAAATCAAAATTAGAAAAAGAACTGTTAGAACCCAAAACTGAGATTTTGTCAAAGAGGTATAACTTGCTGTTGAAATGGAATACTCAGGATGAAACGGTGAAATCTGCTATGATTAAATGGGCACAAGATGTTGGACATAACATAATGATGGCTGACTGGGAACAGTTATGGACCACAGGTATGAAAAATCTGGTAATAACTAGTAGCAACTGGTCAGCTTCTGAAAAACAACGGTTGCTTGGCTTGAGGAACCAGGTTCAACATAGCCATTATATAAAGCCAATAGGAACCTTATTAGCATCTCAGGGCACCTGATCCTTTTTTTTAAAAAAAAATATTCATTAATAATTTCAGAATTACAGAAATAAAAAACAAAAAATAAAAAACAACACTACAATGCATAAAAAGAAGAAAAAAACACAAAACATAAAAACCAATACAACAATACAACAACAACAAAAAACAAAATAAAAAGGAAAACAAACAAACACAAATCCCATATTACATATCTCTAACTTCCATTTGCTTGTTTCGTTGACCTCCTCGCACCTCCCTTTTTGTATTCTAGTTTAGTTAGTTATTTCAGCAAATTCTTTCCATCTTTGGAAAGAATTTGCTGAAATTCACCAACAAGGGCAACAAAATGCAGTAGAAACAATACACAATCAAACTTTACACTTACCAGCCCTCTCCCCTAAATGCATAGTCAAAAAGAAAGCCACCAATGGAACTTTCAAATGTATAGATGCAGACCTTCAAATCCAGCCTCCTTTAGAATATGAAATGGCAAGGAAAAACTCCAGCAATGAGACCACAAATTCCTGGCTGAGATATCAAATACTAGCTCTAAACGAAATAGGTACCCCTTATCTAAGTACTACAAAGGACTCTAACATTGCCGAACAAAAGATGACCTCCAACAGACCTGATTCACTGAGCCCAACATCAAATGAGGCCAAAGAAATGGAACTAGAGACTGAAAACAGTCCTACTGTCCACAACAGTCTACCAACCACAGAAATTTCTCAGGAACAAGGAATAGTTAAGGAAGAAAACCAAGAAAGGGAGGAAATCTTAATTTCCCGCACTTTAAAAAAGAATCTAAAAGACCCACCATTATGTTCCCCGCCGAAAGCAGCGACAAATGGCTGTATCTGTACAAGACAAAATCCCTCGCTGGACTCAATAACAGAACTAGAATGACTAAATACTGTCAACCAGCCATCAACTCAAAAACGGATCCTACGCTTGCTGTCCTGGAATATTGCAGGGTGGGGAAACAAAGACGGAGACCCAGACCTAATGAACTTCCTTAAAGATTTTGAATTAATACTTCTACAAGAAACATGGTCAACTAGAGATATTAAAATCAATGGATTCACCTCCTATACGAAACCCGCAGTGAAAACAAACACGAAGGGCCGGCCGAAAGCAGGGTTCTGTTGCATGATCAAAGACAACTTAGGGTTTGAAATCAAGCAGCTAGAAAAATGCTTACCACTTGCACAAGCTCTACTTTTAACCCAAAAAGACGATACTTTGCTACTTGTAAATGTCTATATCCCCCCAACCAAAAACAACAGCAGCAGTGAAAATTGGTCACAACTAACCTTTTATATAGAAAATTTGATCGATAAATACCCAAATGCCTCACTGATAATAGCAGGTGATTTTAATGCCAGAGTGGGAACCAACAATGAACAACTATGTAGCAAACTAAATTGGAATACTGATAATGATATCGCACATGCCCTGAAAATAGGACGATTCTCCAGAGATAGGGTTGTAAACAACGAAGGCTTACGCCTACTTGAATTATGTAACAACTTTAATTTGCAGATTGTGAACGGTTCAACAAAAGGCGATAGAAGCGGGGAGTTTACATACTTCTCCCCCCGAGGATGCAGTGTCATCGACTATATTCTTGTCCCTTATAATATTATAAATTCAATCATGGACCTCAAAATTGGAACGCGTACCGAAAGCGACCATCAGCCATTATTGCTGTCTATTAACTTAAAGGACGAAACCAAAATAACCAAGTACAATATCATAGAACCTTCTCAATACAAACAAATGACCCAATTAAAATGGTCCCAGGAAATGAATGCAGCAGTGGGGCAAAAACTTACAGCCAACCTGAGAAAACAAGTATTATCCAACTTAAAGACCACTAATCCCTACAGTGATACAGTGGTGCCCCGCAAGACGAAATTAATTCGTTCCGCAATTTTTGTCGTCTAGCGAATTTTTCGTCTTGCGAAGCACGGTTTCCCATAGGAATGCATTGAAAATCAATTAATGCGTTCCTAGGGAAACCGCTTGCCAGGCTGGCGGTGCGGAGAAGGGCTTTTCTCCGCACCGCAAGCCTTCAGGACAGGTACGGGAACAGAGGGGAAGGCGCGCAGCGCTTTCCCTCTGTTCCCGGGGCTTGCGTGGGAGGAGGGTTTTTCCTCCCCACCGCCAACATTCAGAACAGCATTCTGAATGTTGGCGGTGGGAAGGAAAACCCTTCTCCCACCCCAAGTCTTCAGGACAGCCATCCGAAGGCTGGCGCGGGGAGAAGGTCTCTCCGCCCCCCCCCCCACGCCAGGCTTCGGTGCATCCTTCAGAGGCTGCTGCCATAGTCACGCGTCACTTCTCCAGCTGGGAGAGGGTCGCGGGGGGCTGGTTTAGCCCCGCGCGCGCTCTCCCGGCTGGAGAGGTGACGGGCGCCTATGGAGGCTCCTGCCATAGGCGCGCGTCACTTCTCCAGCTGGGAGAGGGTCGCGGGGGGCTGGTTTAGCCCCGCGCGCGCTCTCCCGGCTGGAGAGGTGACGGGCGCCTATGGAGGCTCCTGCCATAGGCGCGCGTCACTTCTCCAGCTGGGAGAGGGTCGCGGGGGGCTGGTTTAGCCCCGCGCGCGCTCTCCTGGCTGGAGAGGTGACGGGCGCCTATGGAGGTTCCTATGGAGCTGTTCCTGGAACAGCTTTCCGAAGTGGGGCGGCTGGGGCAGGTGACCCCGCCCCCCGCCCCACTTCGGAACAGCTGCAAAAGACGTCAGGGGGAAGCGGGGAAGCGAAGCGCTTCGCTTCCCCGCTTCCCCCGGACCTCTTCTGAAGCAAGGGGATGGGGGGAGATAGCGATCTCCCCCCAGCCCCTTGCTTCAGAAGAGGTCCGGGGGAAGCGGGGAAGCGAAGCGCTTCGCTTCCCCGCTTCCCCCGACGTCTTTTGCAGCAAGGGGCTGCAGGGAGATCGCTATCTCCCCCCAGCCCCTTGCTTCAGAAGAGGTCCGGGGGAAGCGGGGAAGCGAAGCGCTTCGCTTCCCCGCTTCCCCCGACGTCTTTTGCAGCAAGGGGCTGCGGGGAGATCGCTATCTCCCCCCAGCCCCTTGCTTCAGAAGAGGTCCGGGGGAAGCGGGGAAGCGAAGCGCTTCGCTTCCCCGCTTCCCCCGGACCTCTTCTGAAGCAAGGGGCTGCAGGGAGATCGCTATCTCCCCGCAGCCCCTTGCTTCAAAAGAGAAGACCCGCTGTCCCCGGGGCAAGCTTCGTTTTGCGAAGCAAGCCCATAGGGGAATTCGTCTTGCGAGGCAAATCGCGGACGAAAAAACCTTTCGTCTAGCGAGTTTTTTGTCTTGCGAGGCGTTCGTCTTGCGGGGCACTACTGTATTCCAAAAATTTATAATGAAATCTTCCAAATGTTTGTAGAGCTTAGTACTCCACCTAAAGTCTGGGTACTTAAACATAGCGCTAGCCCTTGGTTTGATGATGAATGTTTCCAGCTAAAAAGAAAGCTGCGCCAAACATTTAAAAATAATCGCGCTAAACTAGAGCCCTCTTATCTTGATGAAAAAAGACAATACCATTACATTCTGGCCGAAAAGAAACAGAAATATGCAACCCAAAAATGGCTACAATTACTCGACTCAATTCAGAGTAAAAACAACAAAGCGTTCTGGAACCTGGTGTACGGAGGATTGAAAGCCGAAAACCAACTAACTCTACCACCAATTGCAGAATCCAAATGGTCCCAATACTTCACATCTGTATTTAACAATCTACACAGTGAACTCAAAGGAAATGAGACCACTAAAAATAAAATCAATAAACTCCAGGAGTGGCCAAGGGTAGAAGAAGAGGAAATTAGAGAGATAGTTAAAAATTTCAAATCGGGGAAATCTCCTGGGCCAGATGGTCTACCAATAGAATTATTCAAGACCTATATAGATTGGTGGGCAGAACCCTTAGCTCAATTGTTTACTCTCATAGATAAATATGGGATCATACCTGAGATATGGTTAAGATCAATAATTATCCCAATCTTTAAAAACGGTGACCCAAAAGAACCAAGGAATTACAGACCGATAAGCCTATTATCAGTGATAGGGAAAATCTACGCCAAGCACCTTTTATCTAAACTTCTTACCTGGATGAAAAATCTAAATTTACCAGGGAAAGAACAAATAGGTTTCTCCAAAGGTTGCTCTACATTAGACCACTGCCTTATACTTATGCATTTGGTTGAAAAATATAGATCCCAAAGGCAATCTAAGATATATGCTGCTTTTGTAGACTTTCGTGGTGCATTCGACTCAATTGACCGCCCAAAGCTGTGGAGGAAACTCACAGAATTAAAAATTGATCAACGCTTATTGATTCTAATACAAAATCTATACTCTTCCAATACCTGTCAAGTCAAACTTAACACCAAAGGTCACCTTTCATCAGACATCCCAAACTCGAAAGGGGTAAAACAAGGGTGTATTCTCGCTCCCTTTCTATTTAATTTATTTTTATCAGACTTGCCAGATCACCTCCAAAAAATAGAATCACATGCCCCTAAACTTAATCAGAAACCAGTTCCTCTCTTATTATACGCAGACGATGCTGTCCTACTATCATTAACGAGCTTGGGTCTGAAACGTCTTATATCTTCTCTGATCCTTTACTGCGAATGTAACAAACTCTCTATAAATTATGAGAAGACAAAAATTTTGGTCTTCTCGAATGGTTGGAAATTAGAGAAATGGAAAATAAGAGGGCAAGAAATCCAACAAGTGAAAATCTATAGGTATCTGGGAATCTTATTCCAGAGCAATTTAGGGTGGGCAAATCATCGCACAAATGCCATAAAACAGGCAAAGTGTACCTCATCAGCAGTTGCCCGTTTTTATTATCAGAAAGGTAATCAATTTATTCCTGCGGCCAATCAGATATTTCAAACAAAAGTGCAATCCCAGATATTCTATGGAATCCCGCTATGGGTCCAAGCATATAACAGTGATTTAAAAAAGATTCACTCCAGCTTTCTGAGACGTATTCTTGGACTCCCAGCTGTGATCAAATATGAAACAATGTGTGCAGAAATAGGCATACACACAATGGAATATTGGGCATGGTCCACCTCAATAAAGTACTGGTTACGCTGCCATTTTCGCTGCCCTCCATCAAGTCTGCTCGCTGATTTGCTCAAAGACTCCTATAAATCAAGATGGTATCAGTACCTCGAAAAAAAGATTGAATCTTTAGGCATCGAGCTGGAGCCCCTGTACAATTCTAATGAGCAATACATTTTCCATAATATCCTAACTAGACTAAAGGATGTCGAGAGACAAAATATTATGGCAGCTGTAAACAAAATTTGCTCCCCCATATTCTATGATTTAAATATCCTAGACAGCAGAGCCAATTACGTCACTAAATTAATAATCCCAGCCCAACGTAGGGCTTTTATGCTGGCCCGTTTGAATGTTTTTCCCTCAGCATTTGTCAGGGGAAGGTATCAAAACATTCCTAGAAACAAGAGATTCTGCAGATGTTCTATGAATGTCCCGGACACTGTAGAGCATATTCTCTTTCATTGCCCATTGTACAGTATCCCACGTCAACGCGTGCTGTCCCCTCTTTTGGGTGGTCTGGAACCCCAGCAAGGTGAATGTGTGGGATTCTGCCTATCCGACGTCGACCAAAGGGTAACGGCGGGGGTAGCCGAGTTTTTGGCAGCAGTCCTCCAAGGAGCAGGTTAACAACGAAAACCACTGATTTTATATGTATATATATATATATATGTATGTAGCCAACTGCTGCCTTTTATATATATTTCAAAGCTTTTATATGTTATTTCCTCTTTTATGGTTTTATTTGCACAATGCCTAATAAAGGTTTGATAAGTAAGTAAATAATTTATCTTAACAATTTAACCTATTAATTAACTCGACAGATCCTTTCCATCTTTCCCCATATTCTGTTATTCAAATTACCTTAATTTATTTAACCGTATCTTACCATAAAATACCTTAAAGCTTAAAACTTAATACTTAGTTGTTCATAACTCCTGATATCATTTCTACTAGAGTCATATAGTTTCATTCCAACATTTTCCCTAATATTCATTAATTTTAGGCTAGTTCCCTAAATAAAAAAAATTCTTTATAAATTTTCTTCCAATCTTCATCCAATGTCTCTTCTTCCTGGTATCGGGTCATGTCAGTCCTTACTGTCCATTCCATCTAGTCCATCAACCTGGAAGTCTTATGTCCGAGGGCCTTAAGTCTCTTCCATGTCCCTTCTGCAGATCTTCTTCTTGTTGTTTATACTTGCACTTTCCCTTGTCTTTTGTTGGTCTCTTTCTTAATTTCTTTCCTTTCTCATTGAGGAGTAGGTCTCTGGGGGGTTCCAACCCAAAATTATCTCCGTCTCCCTTCATCAAACCAGCCCATTCCCCACAGTCCCACTCCCCACAGTCATCAATATAATCCAAAAAATGTTTACGAGCATATTTTGAAGTCTCTCCAAAATTAAGAGCCTCCTCAGCTCCAGACTCCCCCTGGCCCACTCCAACTTCAATCTTCAAAAACAGTGGCTTATGCTCCTGTGGGGCCTGGGGCCTCTCCATTTGTATTATTTGAGGTGCAACCGCAGCCTCCTCCATTATCTTCTGCACTTGCCCAATCAATACAGGTTCCTGAGTTGGACCCTGGATGGTTTCTGTATCACTATTCACTATTTGTCCACAGTTATTGGCCACAACAGTCATCAAATCCATTTTCTCATTCATCAAATCCATCTTCTCATGCATCTGTTCCAACAAAGCATTTGTCTTTCATAAAGCAAGCACCAAAACTTCCTTCCAGCTCATATTTGGTCAAGGTCAAAAGGACTAATCCCACGATCTTAATCTCACAGCTGTGGATTCCTCAAGTAGACTGCAGCAACAATTTAGCAAGCTCCCTCTAGAGGAGACAATTTTTTTTGTATCCATCTTTTTAAGGCAAGTCCAACAAAGGAAAATTACTTTCATTTTTCAGATATTTTGTTTCTTTAGAATGCAAAAGGCGACATTGGAATCAGTTTATTTCTCTTCTTTAGCTATCTGTCAAAGTATTCCATTCACAGTCAATGAACCTCTCTAACAATTTCTGTCTCTGACACCCCGTTCCCAGGTTAGAGACGGTGGAAACTTATCTTTCTTCACTCCCTCTCCTGCAGGCGTTACACAAAGCCCCCCCTTTTTCTCCTGCTTCCAAGGGGGTTTCAGTAGTTAAAAATGAAGGAAATTTAGACTTTTTAAACGACTTTTCAGGCTTTAGCTTACAAGGTTTCTGCTTCAGTCTGTATACAAAAAGCGGAAGGCGGACTTCCTGTTTTGAACCTGTAATAAATGTAGGGGTTGCTCGTGCGCAAGTTGGTGCCACTCCAGGCTAGGTTGCCTTGTTAAACCTTTTCTGTCTGAACATCCCTGCACTTCGTCACTAGCAGAATCCATCAGTGGGCGTTTCTTAAACCTTTTCCAGCATAAAAGTTGTTTGACTCCAAGTCTCCTCCTACTCTCCCTGCGCGGAAGTCTTCTGCACAGGGAGGGCGTGGGTAGCGGAGGACTCGTGCTCTCTTCGCTGATCTCCGGCGGGGAGTCCTGGAGCCCCCTCGCTGATTCCCCCATCTGCCCCCCTTTATCCCTGGTGTTATGCTGATTTCTTTCCCCAGCTGGTGAGCCGCCTCTCCCCCTGCTGGGCCCTTCTCCAGCATCACTCGAGAGCCTAAACTCCGCCTCTGGCTCCGATGTCAGTTCCCTGACAGAACCTTCCCGCTTCGATGTCAAATTAAGATATTTCTTGATCCAATTTTCCGTTTCTACTCACGGGTACTTGTTTTAAATCCAATTGTCCACAGGGAAAAGTCAGCGCTCTCTGGCGATGGCTGTGCGGCTTAACTCCGTGAAAGTAGCAGTCAGTTCGCAGCACCCCGCTTCACTCCGGAATCCCAAAAAGGGGTTCCCCATGAGTAGGGGGCGCTCCTGGTGCCCTGCTGAACCCCACGTTCCCAGGCTTCCTCCACCTGGGATTTCTAGCGGGTCCCCACCTTCACTGTGGCGGGAAGACCCAGTTTCCACGGAGCCCGTTCCTCCAGTCGGAGGAACTCCGCCATTCGCCAATGGCACTAACCCAGAAGTCCTTTCAGGGCACCTGATCCTGATGGGGTTGGTGGGTACCAGAAGCCTCTGGCAACATGCTGGGGTGTATGAGGAACAACAATGATGTGGGGAGTGTAGGTACCACTCCGACAGGAAGGTAAACAGCGTTTCCATGTGCTGCTCTGGTATTGGTGTTCTGTTGCACCAGAAGCGGCTTAGTCGTGCTGGCCACATGACCCCAAAAAACTATGGACAAACGCCAGCTCCCTCGGCCTGTAAAGCAAGATGTGCACCGCAACCCCAGATTCGTCTGCGACTGGACTTAACTGTCAGGGATCCTTTACCTTTACTATTATTTAAGGCTAGGAGGAACCTTCTTGGCTTCTTCTCTCATGCTGGTAAGCTTGAACGGTGAAAAGGTAAAGGACCCCTGGATGGTTAAGTGCAGTCAAAGGCAGCTATGGGGTGCAGCGCTCAATTCGGCTTTCAGGCCGAGGGAGCAGGCGTTTGTCCCCAGACAGCTTTCCGGGTCATGTGGCCTGCATGACTAAACTGCTTCTGGTGCAACAGGACACCGTGACAGAAACTGGAGCGCGTGGAAAGGCTGTTTACCTTCCCGCTACAGCGGAAACTATTTATCTACTTGCACTGGCGTGCTTTCGAATTGCTAGGTTGGCAGGAGCTGGGACAGAGCAACAGGAGCTCACCCTATTGGCAAACCCAAGAGGCTCCATGGTTTAGACCACAGCACCACCGCATGAAGCCTCTGTGAATATGCTTGGGTGGCCCTGAAGAGGAACAGGGACGCGGGTAGTAATTCCTTAAGATGTTAGGTGCATAATGTACTGATTTTTCAGAGAAATCAAAATGGGCTATACAGAATGTCCCAGGCTTCTATGAGCACCTGATGCCAGAGTAGAGTTTCCCTCAACCAATAAGGGCCTAGGGGCATATTTCCCCAGAACTAAAGGGTGTATGTGAATCCCCCTTGGGCCACAATAGTACGTTTTTGCTGTTCCCAGTGGTCCCATAAACCTAAGGAATAATAAAATACTTGCTTCTTAAAATTGTTAAATCACTTTATCTTGCCCAGGGAAATCCAAATATTGGTAAGTGTTCTTTGGGCTTAGGTGAATTTGTAGTGGGCTGATTGACTAACAGTAGTATCAGCTAGTCCACATCTTACCCACTTCTCCTCAAAACTATCACTGAGGACTTCGTTTGTTTTCCATACTCTGTGCATTGGTATAGAGACAACTAAGACCATTAGTAATTCCCTCCAGCTGCTTCCTTCTTTTGCTTGCTTGCCCTTTAGTAGGGTTCTCAGTTTCCTGTGCATCCATGAAGCACCAGCACCCAACACCAGTTGTACTTTCTCATTAAAATTCCCTCAGTCTTGAGGAAAGGAAAAGATAAGGTACAGTGATTTCTTTTGTGATGGAGTTACAATAATTACACAGGAACCAAAATAGAATACAGACTGCAACTTGATTTTTAAACTTTATTGAAAGGAAGCATGATGGTTTGCATGATGGTTGCTGCTGTCAAGAGCAGATTTTTGTCTGTGTTTGCATACATTTGGACACCATTTTGAAACCAGATAAGAGACTGGAAGCAATACAGAATACAGACCACAAGTTCACTTACAAACTTCATTGAAAGAAAGTATTGAAGCATCCAATAAAACAATATCACAAGGTATTATTCTTACGTTATTCTGTATCTAAAACTAGCAGTAATTTTAACTATTATTATTGAACTCTATGTTGATTGGCCACCTAGAACTCCCACCAGTCCCAACTACTTGAAAGCTTTGCTACGTTCCACTTGCATTGCAATGTTCAGGAAGGACAACAGAGAACAAACTCTCTCTGCCCAAGAAGCCTTGGAGGAGCAGGGTTCCATGAGCTCCAGGAAGAGATTGGTCCTAGAACAATAGGATTCAGAATGCAGCAGTCTGATTGGTCCTAGAACAATGCAGCAGTATGATTGGTCGGCAGGAGCCACCCAATCCAGCTCCAAATAGAAGTGAATCCACAACCTGATTGGCCTACAGGAGAATTCCAGAATTAGACAATCACGTGCAGCCCATTGTGTAAATAATGTATATAAAGCAGATACTTTGAGGGGACTTCCATTCCCTCTTCACCAATATGAGCTGAATAAAGAGCATGAAATCCACTCTCAACTCTGTGTATATTTCAATGTGTGTACACCTGGCTTGAGAGCAGTACATGTGAAAAGGATCTAGGAGTCTTGGTTGACCACAAACTTGACATGAGCCAACAGTGTGACACGGCACCTAAAAAAGCCAATGCAATTCTGGGCTGCATCAATAGGAGTATAGCATCTAGATCAAGGGAAGTAATAGTGCCACTGTATTCTGCTCTGGTCAGACCACACCTGGAGTACTGTGTCCAGTTCTGGGCACCACAGTTCAAGAAGGACACTGACAAACTGGAACGTGTCCAGAGGAGGGCAACCAAAATGGTCAAAGGCCTGGAAACGATGCCTTATGAGGAACGGCTAAGGGAGCTGGGCATGTTTAGCCTGGAGAAGAGAAGGTTAAGGGGTGATATGATAGCCATGTTCAAATATATAAAAGGATGTCACATAGAGGAGGGAGAAAGGTTGTTTTCTGCTGCTCAAGAGAAGCGGACACGGAGCAATGGATCCAAACTACAAGAAAGAAGATTCCACCTAAACATTAGGAAGAACTTCCTGACAGTAAGAGCTGTTCGACAGTGGAATTTGCTGCCAAGGAGTGTGGTGGAGTCTTCCTCTTTGGAGGTCTTTAAGCAGAGGCTTGACAACCATATGTCAGGAGTGCTCTGATGGTGTTTCCTGCTTGGCAGGGGGGTTGGACTCGATGGCCCTTGTGGTCTATTCCAACTCTATGATTCTATGATTCTTAGTATTAACTAATGAGACCTATAATGGAAGGAGTGTGTTTGCAAGGGTTTGGGGTATGCAGGCCTCCATCAGAGAAAGTTTGGATGACATACTATGCAGGCGCTGAGTGGATTTCTGTGCAACCATTTTGACCTTGCCCCAGACACTCCCACAGCTTGTAAATTGGACGAATTAAATTGAACCATTTCCCCTCAAAAAGACTGCACCAGAATCCTCAATAAAATGCCATTTTACAATGAACCATAGAAACGAGTACAGTGGTACCTCGCAAGACGAATGCCTGGCAAGACAAAAAACTCGCTAGACGAAAGGTTTTTCCGTTTTTGATTTGCCTCGCAAGACGAATTTCACCTATGGGCTTGCTTCGCAAGACGAAAACGTCTTTGTTTCCTTTGTCTAAAAACAAAGACATGTTTTGTTTATAAAGTTAATTTATTTTCCCTTCAATTTTTGAACTGCTCTTTACAGTATGTGTGACTTTAAAGAGCAGTTAATAAACTGTTGTTGTACCAAATTTGGCTTTGTTTGGACTTTTTTTGACCATAGGAACGCATTAATTGATTTTCAATGCATTCCTATGGGATTTTGTGATTCGCAAGACGAAAAATTCGCTAGACGACAAAACTTGCGGAACGAATTAATTTCGTCTTGCGGGGCACCACTGTATTGTGTAGCGGGGGGGAGGGGGGAGAATGAAAAAAAGAAATTTAGAGGGTTCCGTCTGCCACAACAGTAAGTTTTGGAATATCCCAATCAGTCAGTCACCAGAAGGATACAACAGGAAACCAGTCCTCTCTCCAAATGCAAAAACTGAATTCACTGGAAGATGATCTGTTAGAGCCAGCAATTTATTTTCAAGGCTGGATCTAGATGCATCAAAAAAGCATTTCAGGAAAACATGTTGTAAACTTCATAAAGGGAAATCACGTTGGCAAAACGATGGGATTCCACAGCACCATCTGGTGGCACAATGTTATAAAGTATATGAAGCATTTTTTCTTTACTAATGTAGCTGAACCCCAAGTTTCCACTGGATTCCCAAACTACGCTCTTTCTGTTCCCCTCAACGTCCAATAAAGTATTTCAATGTAGAAAGAGTCCTGAATACTTTTCTGGTTAATCTGTTCTCTACAATCTTTGCAAAGGTTTTGCTGTGCTGAGACGGTCGCACCCATTTGTCCCTTGGCAGAAAAAGAATCAGGCAATAAATAGCAGTAGTAGCTTAACTTATGGTAAGGAAGATGTTGCTCATGTTTGAAGAATCAGGTTCAATGCAGCCATTGTATACGGCCGGGGGGCATCTCAGCTCACCTGATCCTGGTGGGTTTGGAAAGTGCATGAGGCTTTTGGCAATATGCTGGGGTATCTCTGCAATGCAAGGGTGATGAGGGCAGTGGTTCTCTTTGGCTATTTAGTGTACTGGTATACTGATTGTTAGCCAAAATCCTAATGGGCGGAGGGACCAATGTTGAACACAGTGTCCTAGACCTCCATGCCCACCTGATACAGTGGTACCTTGGGTTACATACGCTTCAGGTTACATACGCTTCAGGTTACAGACTCCACTACCCCAGAAATAGTGCTTCAGGTTAAGAACTTTGCTTCAGGATGAGAACAGAAATCGTGCTCCGGCGGCGCGGCGGCAGCAGGAGGCCCCTTAGCTAAAGTGGTGCTTCAGGTTAAGAACAGTTTCAGGTTAAGTACGGACCTCCGGAATGAATTAAGTACTTCACCTGAGGTACCACTGTACTATCTTATGTGAAAAGAATGCCTGTTCCTTCCAATTCACAAGACACTTATTATATGAGGCTGGGAGGAACCTTCTTGATTTTTGCCTGTGTTTGCATACATTTGGACACCATTTTGAAGCCAGATGACAGACTGGAAGCAAAATATATATAACATTAGGTTTAAATGAGTACAAAGTCAAAGCCTATGCAGATGATGTGGTTTTGACTGCGGAAGAACCCATAGAAAGCATAAAGGAGATTCTTGATGAGATGGAAAAATTTGGAAAAATAGCAGGATTCAAATTGAATAAGAGAAAGACCAAGATGATTGTAAAAAATCTGGATCAAGATAAGATTGAATTATTACAGCAACGAACGGAAATTGAGGTGGTTAAAAAGGTTAAATATTTGGGAATTTGGCTCTCTAATAAGAACATTGACTTATACCAAAATAATTACACACCAGTTTGGAATGGAATAAAAAAAGATCTGGAGGTTTGGGCTAGAATGAAACTATCACTCTGGGGAAGAATATCTTTGGTCAAAATGATGGTGCTCCCTAAGTTGTTATTTTTATTTCAAACTATACCCGTATTAAAAGGCACAAAAGATTTTAAAGAATGGCAAAAGGCGATCTCGAGATATGTCTGGGAAGGGAAGAAGCCCAGAATCAAATTTAAGTTATTAATGGATGCAAAAGAAAGAGGTGGCTTCGCCCTTCCAGACATGAGACTGTATTATGAGGCAGCATGTTTGTGCTGGTTAAAAGAATGGGTAAAGTTGGAAAATAAAGAATTATTGGATTTGGAAGGGTTTAATAACAAATTTGGGTGGCATGCGTACCTATGGTGTGATAAAAAGAGGGTACACAAGGGATTTGGTAATCACATCTTTAGAGGTTCATTAATAGAGGTCTGGGAAAGATATAAAAACATACTGGAACCAAAAACTCCACATTGGCTATCCCCGTTGGAGATAATGAGTGTAAAGAAAATTAATATGAGAGAAAAGTGGGGGAAGTATGGAGAAATGGTTACCAATGAAGGAGGGAAGTGGAAAGTAAAACCTTATGACCAGGTTAAAGTGTTTACATATGATTGGCTGCATTATTTTCAGATAAATGAAATGTTTAAAAAAGAGGTGAAGGAAAGGGGTTATGAGGAAAAAGAATCAATATTCCAAAAAGATATAATAAACAACGAATACAAGAATCTGTCAAAAATGTATAAAATACTGTTGGAGTGGAATACGAAGGATGAGGAAGTGAAATCGGTGATGGTACCGTGGGCAAGGGACTTTGGATATAATGTCCAACTTGAGGATTGGGAAAGGTTGTGGAGAGTGAATATAAAATTTACGGCATGTACGTTATTGAAAGAAAATGTGATGAAGATGCTTTACAGGTGGTATATGACACCCGTAAAATTGGCAAGGATGTACAAGGTAGATAACAAATGCTGGAAATGTAAATATAAAGAAGGGACATTTTACCATCAGTGGTGGGAGTGTAAGAAAGTTAAAAGCTTTTGGGAAGAGATTTACAATGAAATGAAAAAGATGTTAAGATACACCTTTGTGAAAAAAACCAGAAGCTTTTTTATTAGGTATTGTAGGAAAGGACATTAGAAGAAAGGACTGCAAACTGTTCCAGTACGCGGTAACGGCAGCCAGAATCGTGCTGGCCCAGAAGTGGAAGCAGGAAGAAATCCCAATGGTAGAAGAGTGGAGAGCAAAACTGATAGAATATGCAGAATTGGATAAATTAACAGGGAAAATCAGATATATTAAAGATCAAAAGTTTATTGAGGACTAGGGGAAATTTGTGGGTTATCTGGAAAATAACTGTGCTGTAAATATAACGCTAGTGGGATTTAAAGAGGCACTGTAAAGAATTAATAAGTATTGTTTATTAGAAACAATGTATGAAGGGAGGAACAAATGGCAATACGAAAGTATGGAATGTGTACTAAAGATATAACTACGAATGATTGTCAGCGACGTTGAAGGAAGTTCAAAATGGACAAGATGTGTTGTAATATGGATAAAATGTACAAATAGTTGGAAATCAATAAAATTTT
Source organism: Podarcis bocagei (assembly GCF_964188305.1). Taxonomy (NCBI): domain Eukaryota; kingdom Metazoa; phylum Chordata; class Lepidosauria; order Squamata; family Lacertidae; genus Podarcis; species Podarcis bocagei. The sequence goes on along the minus strand of NC_138126.1, from coordinate 22,191,008 downwards.
AAAATGCAAAAAAAAAAGAGAGAGAGAGAGAGAGAGAACAGAAATCATGCTCCGGCAGCGCGGCGGCAGCAGGAGGCCCCTTAGCTAAAGTGGTGCTTCAGGTTAAGAACAGTTTCAGGTTAAGTACGGACCTCCGGAATGAATTAAGTACTTCACCTGAGGTACCACTGTACTATCTTATGTGAAAAGAATGCCTGTTCCAGATGACAGACTGGAAGCAAAATATAGACCACAAGTTCACTTGCAAACTTTATTGAAAGTAACGATTGAAGCATCTGAGAAAACAATATTACAAGGTATTACTCTCACGTTATTTCTGCATGCAAAAGTAGCAATCGTTTTAACTATTATTATCGAACTCTATAGTGATTGGCCACCTAGAACTCCCACCAGTCCACACTACTTAAAAGCTTTGCTATGTTCCAGTTACATTGCAATGTTCAGGAAAGAGAAAAGAGAACATTTGAACTCTCCAACCAAGGAGGGGTTGGGAAGAACAGAAGGGTTCCATGAGCTCCAGGAAAAGATGAATTGGGCATAAGGAAGCATTCTGGCCTTCCCCATTTGGCACAAGAGGCTATTTCAGAAGACCCCCACCCCAGCCCACATCCACCCTACGCCTGACTTCATATGAGGTCAGGTGTGGGGAAGGTAAGAGTAGACAGTGTAAACCACTGCTTGGTAGGTGTCTATGAACTCATCAAGGAACATCCCATCCCACCCTCTTGCGGCAGTTAATTGCACAATTTTGTGGGGAGAAGTTACAGTGAAGGAATGCATAAATGAGTTGACACAAAGGGGTGGTCCTCTTCTCTGGAACAGGAAGGAGGAGCAATTTAGGAACAGAACAGTAAAATCAGTCAAAACATAAGTCAGTTTCACAGCATGATACTTTCAGTTTAAAGCCATCTCTTTCGTCCATTCCACATGCCAATCTCAGGAAAGGTACGCCACAGTGTTTGACGGTTCTCACCAATTCACCAGTTTTAACTGGAGAGAGATAGAGAAGTATCTTTGTTGAGATTAACCAGTAAATGAAGATAATTTTATTATATTAGTCCAAAGTCCATATCAAAAGAGAGGACAAAGGTTACATGAACTACACTTTACAATTTGAACTTAATCTTGAAAAGTATACTTAAAACAGACATTTGAATTTATTTTGCTAAAGCTACTTAAGTGTCAACATTAAAATAAAAGTAGGTTAAAGCATATGCAAAATATATGTCTAAATAAAACAAACCCTTAAATCTCAGAATCTCCACCACTGTTTTCAAGGATAAATCACAAATACTTTTCCTTCAGACTGAGAAATAGGCCACTTTCCAAGTGACATGCCAGTTCCTTGAAGCAGAAACCTTACCTTTTCTGTCCCTCTCCAACATTTCATCTTTTTAGGCAAGGTCCCTCTAGATAATATGGCTTAATATAAGAATATATCTGGCATTCAAGATTCTAATGAGGTAGCTCTTCCAGTACTGCTGGAAGACTGTTGCACAGTCTGTCTTGCAGTGATATGTCCATGTGTTGGGTTGAAATAAGCGACAGACGAATGGCAAGGTGTCATACGGGAGGCATCTCTCGAGCATGTCTCGGTGAGTCCCTTTTATTGAATATTACAGCATTACCACATATGTCCTTGTTGCTGATTGGTTAACATGAATACAATGCATGAATACAAAAAGGAGTTGAAATTATACGTGTTTGTTTGTTACTGTATGTATATTTTTGTACTGTGTGTATTGTATGTGCTTTTAAAAATCTGTGAAAATTTAATAAAAATTTATTAAAAAAACAACATGAATACAATGCAAAGGTTGAATATAGGTATTAATCATCAATAGATTAAAGGTTGGGAAAGGGAACACAGAATTAGACAGGCGTGAAACCTCCTTATTAAACTATTAACTAGTGATTGAGTATTAAGACTTAAACTATTACTAATGATTAATATTGCATGACATGAAAGAACATAACAATCGCGTTCCGTAGATGTGGTCAACAATGTGTTAAGAACAGATCAGGGTACTGAACTCAATGTGAACTGATCAGAACATTCCCAGACCCATGCGCAGAGGCAAAAACTTCCCAGCACCATGAATCTCCCCAGCTTCACAACAGAATCCATGTGTTCAAAATGGAGTTGGGGGGAAAGCTTTCTAATGGTCCATTTTCATTGGAAATGCTTGGTCTTTTTCATATTGCTGCTGAGACTTTGCACTTGCCAACCAATGCACTGTCATGTGACAATACGCTACGCATCATGCACCATGTTGGATGAGGAAAGGGACAGCTCTGTCAATTGCTCATTGACTGCTTTGGTAAAAGATGTTACAGCTTACATTACCAAGTGAATTCAGAGCCTGACCAGAAAATTCGAACTGTTGTACTAAATTTATTACAGCATTTCCCCAAATATAAGCCTCATTCCCCGCCCCCCAAATTCCAACAGTGAAAGTGCGGCTTATATTCATGACCTTACACCACTGTCAAAGTGGCGCAGCTCCCCCCCCCCAGGAAGCAGCCCGGAAGTGCGGGGCAATGGCGCACTGCCTGCCCACCGCTCCCAAGCCTTCCCCAAGCCACCAGAAAGAAGGTGGAAGGCCGCCAGCAAAGCGGTGCAGCTCCCCCCAGGAAGCAGCCTGAGTACAGTGGTGCCTCGCAAGACGAAATTAATTCGTTCTGCAAGTCTATTCATCTTGCGAGTTTTTCATCTTGCGGCGCACGGTTTCCCATAGGAATGCATTGAAAATCAATTAATGCGTTCCTATGGAAACCGCCTTCAGACCAGGTTCGGGGACAGTCTGTCCCCGACCTCTTCTGAAGTCTGGGGGGGGGACAAGGGCTTTTCTTCCCACCCCCAGCATTTTAAAAAACCCCGGGACAGGGGAGGACTTCTCCGCTGTCCGGGGCGATCTTAAAATGCTGGCGGGCGGCATTTTAAAATCGCCCCGGGACAGCGGAGGACTTATCCACTGTCCGGGGCGATTTAAAAGCCCCTGGGAAGGCAGGCAGGGGGGACAAAGACTTTCTGAAGGCGGGCGGGGGGCGAAAGTCTTTGCTCCCCCCCCTGCCTTCAAAAGCTGTCCTGGACAGGCTTCACGGACCTCTCCCGCTGCTTGCAGAGAGTTGCCAGCATGCCGAAGCCTGCACGCGCTGAGATCAGCGCGCCCAGGATTCGCGGCCCCGCCGCCCGGCTTCGGAGCATCGTTCCGGAGCCGGGCGGCGGGAGGAAGTGTTCCCTCCCCGCCGCCCGGCTTCGGAGCATCGTTCCGAAGCCGGGCGGTGGCGGGAGGTGTTCCCTCCCCGCCGCCCGGCTTCGGAGCATCGTTCCGAAGCCCGGCGGCGGGAGGAAGTGTTCCCTCCCCGCCCCCCGGCTTCGGAGCATCGTTCCGAAGCTCGGCGGCGGGTGGAGGTGTTCCCGCCCCACTGCCCGGCTTCGAGGGAGCCTTCTGAAGCCCAGCGGCGGCGGGAGGAGGTGTCCCCGCCCCGCCGCCAGGCTTCCCCTCTGTCCTGGAGATTTCCCTATGGGCTGTCGTCTTGCGAAGCAAGACCATAGGTAAATTCATTTTGCGAAGCGCCTCCAAAACGGAAAACACTTTCGTCTAGCGGGTTTTCCGTCTTGCGAGGCGTTCGTCTTGCGGGGTACCACTGTATTGTCTTTTTTCTCTCCCCCCCCTTCAATTCTGGGTGCAGCTTATATTCATGCAAATATGGTATTCCCGAGAGAAACTTTGGGCTCTTCCATTTGTTGAGCCATCCATCCTCCAACTGCCTCCAGACACTCACACAAGGACACAAGTATGGTACAAGGACTTTCTTTTCTACACTGAGGCCCACCATAAAAAAGGAGGAATGTCGACAGGAGAGTCTCCTTACGTGAAAAGGTTTCTGCCATCATACAGAATGATGCCTCACATGTCACATCATTCAGTAGGCATGGCTCGCCAGGACCATTCATGATGCATTTCCTGCATTTCACAGCATCTGTTGTAAGAGACAGTAAGGACCAATTGATATTCAATGCCCTAACCCACCAAAATCCTATCAGCACACATAGCTGTCAGAAGAGACCCCAGAACAGAAATGGTATAATCATTTTTCCCTTGGACAGTCAGACAAAATTTGCATCTCTGTGTATATATTAAGAGATGGAAATTGTACGCAAATTTGTAGCACGCTCCTGTGGCCTGAGACTAGCGACACCTTCCGCCTATACAGCTGGATCTTCTTTCTCGAAGATGGTACACTCTGAATCGAAGCAATCGTCAGTCGGGTTTTCTGTGGATTGACGTTTGTTTAGATTCAGCCGAAAGTAGCGAGTTTTCCTGAAGAAAGTGGTGGGGGGAAATGGAAAACCCCTTGGCCCTTGCCTCAAAAGCACAGGGTGAGCAGCAGTGTGCATGAGCCCTAAATCTCTCCAACTATACACATGCAACAAGAGGTGGGTGATTTGATTCACTTCTACAAACATAGGGAACTGCCTTGTTTATTTTGCCCCATTATCAGGATACGCCACGATCTTCTCACTGAAATGTTCAACCGGAGATGGTAGGTAAGGGATTAACTTGGGGCTTTCTTCACGGAAGGCAAGAGCTCTAACACTGAAATATCACAACCCCACTAAAGGAGGCATATATTCCACTCTTGCCCCAAAGTACACCCCCCTGGGTTGCTCATAGATTCAACCTATGTAGAAGAGTGGCTTATTCTTGCTTCACCTGTTCAAGGACAGGAAGTGGGGACCATAATTTCCTCCAGTCCTGAAGCAAAGCAGAACACAGAATGTAAGTAGCCAGACCTGAAGCAGACGTGGCCTTTGATTACCAAGAAACAAGCTCTGCTCCATTGGAATGCCTTTTGTATGGAGTGACAGCTTTCAAAGCCTAGCAGCTGAGAAACCACAGGTTTTCAGGGCAGGCAGGAACACGCTGCTCACTTTGAGGAGCCGGGTTCAAGATATCCATTATATACGGCTGGGAGGAACCCTCTTGGCTTCTCACCTCATCCTGGTGGCATTGAAAGGTTCAAAGAGCCTCTGGCAATATGCTTGGATCACTCAGATGGGCAGCAGAGAGTGAAGGCGATGGATGTCTTGGGCCCTTTCAGGCATAAAGTGCTGATTGTTAGCCCAAATCCAGATGGGCTGAGGAATCAGCTGCATGCTGTACAGAATGTCGCGGACCACAGCAGATGCCTGATGCTATCTTACGAGGGTTTTCTGTTCTGCTCCAGGTTTCAATTGTAATAGTACGATGTGCTGAGCAGGCAACTCTCAACCAGCCTACAGATGAAACACAATGGGTGACTTCTGGCCAGCCCATATTCCCGAATCATTGTGTTAGCAGCTTTCTTTTGTATCTCACTGTGGCTCATAGTGCAGTGCAATGAATGATGTGCACAACCATGTGTTTCTGTTCTCCATGAGTGATAAATAAGTGGTCCTTTGATATTGCACGTATCTTCAACTTTATTCAAAGATGTGGGACATGGAGAGACAGCAGTCTTGCAAGACAGACTCTCATTCCTGGCAATCCCATGAACAGATATTCTGGCCACCTCCATATTTCTTAGAGCCAAGCTGCATCCAATAGGAGCTGATGCTTTTCATTGGGGAGAGGTGGAAGGTTGGCTCGTTAGTCAGTTGACTGAGGCCCTTTTATTTTGGAATCTGAGTGCAAAGACTTGGAGAAACAGGCTAATATGGTACGGTTACATTAATACTTCCAGATGCTGACTGGGCTCATGTCATTTGTGTATGGGATTCTATTTGAACACTGCCATATACGATGCAAGAGTGTTATGCAGAATGGAGGATCTGCATTGTTTGTTCTGCCCTCTCGTATTCTTGCCTGTGTCTTCTGGAAGCTGGAGGGGCCCAGAGAGGGAAAGGAAATGCAGCTGAGCACAGAAGTCTGTTGCAAAGCATGGGATATGACCCATATAATTAAGATTTCCTCAATTTTGAGGAAAGGAAAATATGAGGTACAGTGATTTCTTTTGTGATCAAGATACAGTAATTACACAGGAGCTAAAATAGAATACAGACCACAACTTCATTTTTAAATTTTATTGAAAGAAATAATTGATGCGTAAGGTACAACAAATAATACAAGCTATTATTTTCGCCTCATTACTGCATGCAAAACTAGCAGTGATTTTAACTATTATTATTGAATGCTATCGTGGTTGGCCACCTAGAACTCCCACCAGTCCAAACTACTTAAAACTTTGCTACGTTCCAGTCATATGGCAATGTTCAGGAAAGAGAACAGAGAACATTCAAACTCTCCAACCGAGGAGAGGTTGGGAAGAACAGGGTTCCCTGAGCTCCAGGAAGAGAGGAATTGTCACCATCCCTACCACAGGTTATTGTAGTTGATAACATCTTCTGTGATTTGCCAAGTTCAAGCAGGGATGGGGAGTGACAAAGAGACCTACAAATCCTATAGACAGCGCAAATCACTGCTTGGTACATGTCCATCAACTCTCCAAGAAACGACCCATTCCACCCCAATACCTAAGTCAATAGTGCACTTTTGCAAGAGGAACTTACTTTTCAAATACAGATAGGTAGCCGTGTTGGTCTGTCATAGTCAAAATAAAAAAATTCTTGGTATGAGCATGATACACTGAAGAAGTGTGCATGCACACGAAAGCTCATACCAAGAACTAACTTAGTTGGTCTTTAAGGTGCTACTGGAAGGATTTTTTTTATTTTTACTTTTCAAAATATCAGACAATGAAGGAGTGCATAAATGAGTGAGAACAAATGAGTGGTCCTCCTCTCGGGAGCAGGAAGGAGAAATGAAGTTGTGAACTGAATGAGTGTTTGATTAACAAGTATGGATAGCCATATTGGGGGTTTCCCGTGCTCATGGAGGCTTCCCAATGCACTTAGGGAGCTGGAAAATCATTGGTCTAAGATATATGGCAGCCCTCCGCAAATACAGAAGATTCCCCAGGTCACACAGTCAGCCACCATTTTGTGGAGGACGATGAGGCTGTTTGGTGTGGAACGTCCCCTGAATGTGATTTTTGGACGTGGCATCAGAATATTTGTGCGGGGCTTTTGTCTGTCATTTGAATTGCAATGGCAGGAGGAAGACCTGTTGTCCATCGAAAGGAAACGATATGAAACGTTCTAATATTATGTCTATCAAAGGGGAAAGATTGGTTACCCACCCTTTTACATGGATAGGCAAAAACAACTTTAGAATAGAATAGTAAGATCAGTCAAAACATAAGTCGCTATTACAGCATGATACTTTCTTCTTATCTCCCGATGTCACCTCTGTCCCACAGAGTTTTTTCGAACTGTCTTCACCACATTCTTTGACGTAATTAGTCAATTTGCCATTTTGTCCTGGAGAGAGATAGATAAGTACTTAGGTTGATACCAACTAGTGAATGAAGAGAATTTTACTGAATTAGTTCATAGTCTATATCAAGAGAGAGAAAAGCTTTCCCCACATTTTAAACTTCATTTAAAAATATGCACTTAAATAGAATTTTGAATTTATTTTGCTAAAACTACTAAAATGTCAACATTAAAATAAAATGACCATTTATGAAAGATACATGTCCAATTTTTTTATTTTTAGTTTTAAACTTATATCTCAGGTCATTCTAGTCCCAGTATAGAAAAAGGAAGATGGTTGACAGAAAAGACCCAGTATAGAAAAAGGAAGATGGTTGAAAATATTTCTATCTTCAGGCAGAATGGCCCCATACATGTCTTCTCCTTCGGTTCGCATGGCTTGCCAGGCCCCTTGGAAGAGCACAGTCTGCATTTCACAGCGTCTGTTGTAACAGACAGCATTTCGTTTGTGAAGGGACCTATCAGTATTCAATGTCCAACTAAACTTGCATCTCTGTGTATAGATTAAGAGATGGAAATTGTTTGTGGCAAGCTCCTGTGCCCTGAGACTAGCAACACCTTCCACCTAGACAACTAGCCCCTCTTTTCCAAAGATAGCACAAACTTGCAGTGTTCATGTTTTCATCAGGAGGCAGGAGAAAAGCAGCTTCCTTTCACAGGTAAAAGGGAAATTGAACTCTCCCCTGAAATGGACTCCAAGGTACAGGATTTCACCTTAAGAACTGGATCTGCTGAATCGAAACAATCGTCAGTAGGGTTTTCTGCAGTTTGATGTGCTTGGATTCAGCCACAAACACTTTCCTGGGGAAAGTGGTGAGGCAAATGGAAAACCGCCTGGCTCTTTCCTCAAAAGCACAGGATGAGCAGAAGTGTGCATGAGCCCTGAATCTACCCAGCTATACACATACAAGAGATGGGTAATTTGATTCACTTCTACAAACACAGGGAGCTGCCTTGTCTTTTTTGCCCCGTTATCAGGATGCTCCACTTTCTTCTCATTGAAATGTTCACCTGGAGATGTTAGGTAGGGGATTAACTAGGGGCTTTCTCAATGGAAGTCATGTGCTCCAACACTGAACTATCATGTCCCCACTTTAGGAGGCATGTACAGTGGTACCTCAGGTTTCATGCGCTTCAGGTTACAGACTCTGCTAACCCTGAAATAGTACCTTGGGTTACGAACTTTGCTTCAGGATGAGAAAAGAAATCGTGTTCCGGCGGTACTCGGCAGCGGGAGGCCCCATTAGATAAAGTGGTGCTTCCGGCTGAGAACAGTTTCAGGTTAAGAATGGACCTCCAGAACGAATTAAATACTTAACTCGAGGTACCACTGTATTCCTCTCTTGCCCCAAAGTACATCCCCTCCAGTTGCTCATAGATTTAACCTATGTAAAACAGTGTCTTATTCTTGTTTTACCTATTTTGGGATGGGGAATGGGAGCAATACTTACCTCCAGTCCTGAGGCAAAGCAGAACACAAAATGTAAGTAGCCAGACCTGAAGCAGACGTGGCCTTCGATTACCAAGAAACAAGCTCAGCTCCATTGGAATGCCTTTTGTATAGAGAGACAGCTTTCGAAAGCTAGCAGCTGAGAAACCACAGGGCAAGAAGCCTAGAATAAAATTTTAAATACTAACGGATGCAAAGGAAAGAGGTGGATTTGCCCTGCCAGACCTTAAACTTTATTATGAATCAGCAGCTTTTTGCTGGCTGAAAGAATGGCTGCTTCTTGAAAACACAGACATTTTGGATTTAGAAGGTTTTAATAATGTATTTGGATGGCATGCATATTTGTGGTTTGATAAGGTCAAAGCACATAAAGCATTTAAAAATCATATTGTCAAGAAAGCATTGTTTAATGTTTGGATAAGATATAAGGACCTACTGGAAAATAAAACCCCAAGGTGGCTGTCACTGATGGAAGCGAAAGCTCAGAAGAAGCTCAATATGGAGGCCAAATGGCCGAAATATTGGGAAATTCTGGAACAAGAGGGAGATAGATTGAAACTGCAGAGTTTTGAGAAACTAAAAAACAAAGTGCAAGATTGGTTTCATTACTATCAGATAATGGAGTCATACAATTTGGACAAGAAAATTGGCTTCCAGGTGGAAAAGTCAAAATTAGAAACAGAACTCTTAGAACCCAAAACTAAGATTTTGTCAAGAATGTATAACTTGCTGTTGAAATGGAATACTCAGGATGAAACGGTGAAATCTGCTATGATTAAATGGGCACAAGATGTTGGACATAACATAATGATGGCTGACTGGGAACAGTTATGGACCACAGGTATGAAGTTTACGGCATGTAATTCCTTAAGATCGAATATTATGAAAATGATATACAGGTGGTACATGACACCAGTCAAGCTTGCAAAAATCTATCACTTGCCCGATAATAAATGTTGGTAATGTAAAGAAACTGAAGGTACATTCTTTCACCTTTGGTGGACATGCCCAAGGATTAAGGCTTTCCGTTGTTAATGTTAGGGTGTGAAACCTAAGATGCTGGCAAGTTAGCAGTGTCATGTAACTTTAAGTAGTCAAGCTCGTTAAGTTGTTAAGTTGCTCAGTATATAAAGAGTGTTTGTTTTCTCTGTGTTTGGGGCGTGAAGCAAAAATGTCCGAAAGCTCCGGAGGTGTTTCTGTTATCTTTCTGCAATAAACCTGTCTTTGGAAAGACAGGCTTCCCTGTGTTGTTATTTCTTTGCTGCTGAGACTCTGAAGCTTGTACTGCAACAAGAATCTCTGCACTGGACTTTATTAATGCTCTGCAAAGAGAGCTGTTGCTGGTTGCGCAGCGGAAGCGTTTACTGGACCAGTACAAACTCTCTTAGGTTATGGACTCCTTCTACGTTTCTACAGCTGTATTGTGTGCAGAGAAAGTGAAAGCAGCTTTCGGATGAGAGAAGACTGGCTTGGTTGTAAATCCAGCTCTTAAAGGAGGCTGGAGGCGTCTGAAAAGTGAGTAAGACAAATCCCAAGGGGAAAGAGAAGAAAGGGCACACAGAGGGAGTAGCAGCAGACCCCAAGAATGGCAGTGGAAAATTTCCAGGTTCCCTTTACAAAGTTGAACTCTGCTAATTACGTGCAGTGGTCTAAGAGGGCTCAAGTCTGGTTGGAAGCCAAAGAAGTGTGGGCTGACTATGTCCAGAGGCGAAAACCGTTTGTGGCTGTTGCAGCAGATGCCACAGCAGAGCAACAGGCTGCTGCACATGCTCAGAACAGGGAACATGATAAAATGGACACTAAAGCTAGATGCATGTTGATGGTATCGATAGACGATTCCCAATTACCTCATGTGGAAAATTTAAGGTCTGCATTTGAAATTTGGGAAGCTCTTAGGCGAATTCACCATAGAGCCACGCCCGGAGAGAAGGTGAACATTATACGTGCTTTGTATGAGTTGAAACTGAAGCCAGGGGATAGTGTGGTTGAACACACGTCACAGATGACTGAGTATTTCAACCGACTGTCATCTTTAGGTGTGAATTTTCCTGAAAATATTAAAGTTTATACTCTGCTTAGCAGCCTGCATGCAGGGTTTGAAAACTTAGTACTAACTTTACAAGTTTTGCCAGAGGACCAGCTGAATATGAATTATGTGACTGGTAGATTGTGTGAACAAGAATATCAACATCATCGAAAACGTATTGACAATTCAAATACCCCAAGGGTTGGATGTTCAGATAATTCCCAGCGTGGGGAAACTAGCAGGCAGAGCTGTAAGGAAGCCTCACAAGTGTCTGCTCTGGCCAGCAAGTCATGTTTTCGATGTGGCAGCAGGTTTCATTTGATAGCAAAGTGTCCAGAAAAGCAACAGGAATTTCAACAGTCCAAGGCCAGTTTCCGGAGTTACAGAGGAAGACGACGTGAGAACTACAAGAATCAACGATCCAGAGGGGGAGCAGGTGCTGATAAGGGACTATCTGCAATGGCAGCACAACAGAGTCCTAAAAGGAGCCAACAAACTTTGAAGTGGATAATTGACAGTGGAGCAAGTCACAGTTTAGTTCCAGCGACATCTAGTGGCCGCTTGATGAACTGCAAGACATTGCCAGTTGCAAAAACCGTGACTATAGCAGACAATAGTAAACGAGAAATGAACCTTAAAGGCACAATTTATGTTAACTGTTTGCAAACTAACCTTCCTGTTTTTGTTCTTCCAGGAATGAAGAATGGACTTTTGAGTGTGTCATGCCTGGTAAAAAGTGGTTTTAAGGTTGAGTTTGAAAATGATGTGTGCACCATTTCGAAACAGGGGAAGGAGTTAGTTAAAATTCCCTGTGAGGATGGGCTTTTTGTTTTGGATGAAGAGCAGTTAGCAGCAGGTAGATGTTCAACAGGTGAAGCGCAAGCTAAGTGTGTAAATAAGGCTCCTCATACAGGTTGTGCACATCTACTACACAGAAGGTTGGCTCATATATGCTTTAAGTATGTAAGCAAGATGCCAGATTTAGCTGAGGAGTGTAACATTAAACCCTGTCCAAATTTTCTGGATTGTTGTGCTTGTAAACATGCTAAGGTTAAGACATGTAACTATCCTAGATCTGATAGAGTAAGCAAGAAACCCTTTGAACTTGTGCACACAGACGTGTGTGGCCCTATGCCAGTCAAATCACTTGGAGGTGCGAGATTTATGCAAATTTTGGTGGATGACTTTTCAAGGGCTAGTTGGGTTTTCTTTCTGAAAGAAAAATCACAAGCAGCTTCCATCCTGATGGATTGGATTGAAGAAGTCGAATGTAAATTTGACACCAGGGTACGTAAAATACAATCAGATCGTGGTGGGGAATATGTGAACCACACGCTGGAAACGTGGTTAAAAAGGAAAGGTATAGTTCATAGACTTACCAATCCCTATTCACCACAGGAGAATGCAGTTGCCGAAAGAAAATTTCGAACATTACAGGAAGCCATTGCTACTTTGCTGTTTGATTCTGGACTTCCACAGCGTTTTTGGGCTGAGGCTGCACTGTATGCGAATTATACTTTTAATAGAGTGTACAATAGCACAGTAGGCAACACTCCTTACTTCATGCTATTTGGAAAAAAACAAAAAATTGATCATCTAAGAGTTTTTGGATGTCGTGCTTATGTGCTGGTGCCTAGGGCACAACGTAGGAAAGGCGATCCTAGGTCTAAAGAAATGTTTTTCTGTGGTTATCAAGCAAACACAAAAGGTTGGAGATTTGTGAATGTAGAAGGCAATCAAACGAAAATCACAATCAGCAGAAGTGCGGAATTTTGTGAACAGGATGGTTGGAATAAAATTCATGGAAATCCTGACATACTATTTGATGTGGTGAACAGTAGCAATGAAACTCAGGCCCCAGGGCAGGTATTAGTTCCAGAACAGACTGAGGAATTTGAGTCTGAGGACAAGGGTGAGAAATCGCCTAGTTCACCCAAGTCTGTAAAGTCAGAATCTTCTAGCTCTAAAAGTTCACCTGTACAGCAAGAGAGACGTGTAAAGTCAGAATCAGAAAGTTCTTCAACTACTAGTGACAAACAGGTGACGACTAGTGATTCTGGGTCAGAGGGGGAAACTGAAGGAACATCGCAGGAACTGTTAAGGCGTTCTCAGCGTACCAACAAAGGTAAACCTCCTGAAAGGTACCAAGCTATTAGTGTTTGGGCTGGTTTGGCAAATTGCGAACCTGAAAGTTTTGAGGAAGTTGAGCAATTACCCCAGGAGGAGGCCAGTAGATGGCGTGAGGCCATGCAAAAGGAGTTGAATTCTATGAAAGAACTGGGTGTGTTTTCCATCACCAAACTGCCAGAAGGTACCAAGGCAGTAAGTTGTAGGTGGGTGTACAGGATAAAGACAACAGCGATGGGGAAACCAGAGTACAAAGCAAGGCTTGTAGCTCGAGGTTTTACGCAAAGAAAGGGGTTACATTATTCCGAAGTCTATGCACCCACGTCAAGGAGTGAAACCCTACGGGCACTATTAGCAGTTGCTGCTCAGAAAGGGTTCAAAGTGAATCAATTTGATGTCTCTACAGCTTATCTTCATTCAGACTTGGCTGAAGAGCTCTATATGGAGCTACCGCCAGGATTGAAAGTTGGTAAATCAAATCAGGTATGGAAACTACATAAATCTATTTATGGACTCAAGCAATCTGCTCATAATTGGAATGAGTGTTTGAATGACGTTTTGGTAGGCATTGGTTTTAGCAGGAGCAAGGCTGACAATTGCTTATATTTCAGAAGTTCAGGAGATGCTCAAGAATCGTTGCTTGTTTATGTAGATGACCTGATTTATACTTCAAAGACACAAGAACAAGTAAAAAAACTAGCCAAAGAGTTAAATAAGCACTTCAAAGTTAAGAATCTTGGTGATGTGAAGGTCTATCTTGGTGTTCAGATAGATAGGACCAAAAATGGCAGTTTTCTACTAAATCAAAAAGGCAAGATATTGCAAATGTTGAAAAAGTTTAACATGACGGAGTGTGCAGGTGTTAGAACACCAATGGAAATGGGTTTTGTAAAAGACAATGAGTTCAAGGATAGTGCTGAATTCAAGCGTGCTGAAATCTTTCAGTCAGCACTGGGAAGCTTACTCCATCTTTCGCAATGGAGCAGACCAGATATTGCTTACGCTGTTAACTTACTCAGCAGAGAAGCTTCGAAACCTAGTGTAAATGAATGGAAAGGAATTCAAAGAGTGTTAAGATATTTACAATACACCAAAGATTTTTGCCTTCAATTATCTTCGGAAGGACAAGCACAGATTACTTGTTGGGCAGATAGTGATTGGGCAAATTTAAAGGATAGAAAATCAGTGTCTGGCTGTGTAATAAAATTTGGTAACTCTCTGATTGGGTGGAGATCCAAGAAACAGAACCTGATTGCTTTGTCGTCAACAGAAGCTGAGTTCTGTGCCTTATCTGAGTTATGTAGAGATCTAGAATTTTACAAATGCTTGGCACAAGAGATGTATGAAAAAGCCATCACTCCAATCACTGTATGGGGTGATAATCAACCGTGTCTTAAGTTAGCACAAAATGGGCAGTTTAAAGGTCGTACAAAACATTTGGATATCCGCTTTCAAAATGTTTGTCAAACGGTAAAAGCAGGAATTGTTAAATTAAATTACTGTCCCAGTCATGAAAATCAAGCTGATGGTTTTACAAAACCGCTTGGGTTTCAGCGGCATGAAAACTTTTGTGAAGAAATGGGTCTGAAGTAATTTTGTTTTTTTGTATTGCCAGCGAGAGGGGGTGTTAGGGTGTGAAACCTAAGACGCTGGCAAGTTAGCAGTGTCATGTAACTTTAAGTAGTCAAGCTCGTTAAGTTGTTAAGTTGCTCAGTATATAAAGAGTGTTTGTTTTCTCTGTGTTTGGGGCGTGAAGCAAAAATGTTTATTTCTGCAATAAACCTGTCTTTGGAAAGACAGGCTTCCCTGTGTTGTTATTTCTTTGCTGCTGAGACTCTGAAGCTTGTACTGCAACAAGAATCTCTGCACTGGACTTAATTAATGCTCTGCAAAGAGAGCTGTTGCTGGTGGCGCAGCGGAAGCGTTTACTGGACCAGTACAAACTCTCTTAGTTAGAACCCAATGCTAAGAATTTGTCTAGAATGTATAACTTGTTGCTGAAATGGAATAAATAAGATGAAACAGTTAAATCAGCTATGATTAAGAGGGCACAGGACATTGGTCATAACATTATGTTTGCTGACTGGGAACAGTTGTGGACCACCGGTTTGAAATTTACGGCATGTAATGCCTTAAAGGAAAATATTATGAAAATGATTTATAGGTGGTACATGACCCCAGTCAAGCTAGCAAAAATTTACCATTTGCCTGATAACAAGTGTTGGAAATGCAAAGAAACTGAAGGTACCTTTTATCACCTTTGGTGGATGTGCCCGAAGATTAAGGCTTTCTGGGAAATGATATATAATGAAATGAAAAAGGTACTTAAATGTACTTTCCCTAAGAAACCAGAGGCCTTTCTCTTGGACATTGTCGGCCAATTGGTGCCAAAGAAGGATAGAATATTTTTTTTTATGTATGCTAGCTACCACAGCAGCAAGAGTACTCATCGCAAAGCACTGGAAGACTCAAGATTTACCCACTCTGGAAGAATGGCAGACAAAGGTGATAGACTATATGGGACTGGCTGAAATGACCGGCAGAATCCATGACCAGGGGAAAGAGACGGTGGAAGAAGATTGGAAGAAATTCAAAATTTATCTTAAGAAACATTGCAAAATTAATGAATGTTAAAATGTTGAGGTTTTAGGGGGAAATGGGGGTTACAGCTGTAAAAGATTAAGTAAAAGAAAAGAATAAGGGAAAAATTGAATAAAATCAAGTGTTAGGATTTGCTGAAATAATTTTGGAAATTGGAATGCAGAAAGGGGAGGTATGGGGAAGTCGGCGAAGTAAGGTTTAAGGGAAAAAAAAGGATACAAAATTATACATGTTTGTTAGCTGTCAAAGTCGGAAAAAACTGAAAGCTTTGGTTTTAGCCGGTTATATCGTTACAAAGTATTGAAAGTAAAGAAAGATTGATACAAACAAATTTGACTTTTGGATCGGAAGTGAAAGGAACACTAAGTAACCAGAATCCCTCTAGAGGGGATTCACGGACATTACAAGAATGGAAATAGGTCGGAAAATTCTGGCAGATCTGGATGAGGTCGTCTTTCTCATGGGAAAGCTGCGAAAGATGTATGAGCAAGGCCATGTTTTGTCTACAAGTCCTACAAAACCGAAGTCAACAGTAAATATACCCTCTGAGCTGGAAAAGGACTTGATGTCCAAAACACAGGCAGCTGGACAGGAAAAGAAATCAAAGACTGAAGAGGAGGAAAAGATACTTGCTGAACAGGAGGAGCAGAAAGGAGGGGTGGCCGAAATGTTACAGAAGGTAAACGAGAGCCGGAGGCCTGTCAAGATGACTTCAAGTTCTACCAAGGTGGAAGCTGGAGTCTTTGGGACACATGGTTTTAAGAAACAGAGTTCGAGCTCCACCTTTAAACAAGTAGGCCTGGCCAGAAGGATCATGGACATTATTGAGAGAGTGCTCCTTCAAGTTTGGGTGTCAATCATAAGGGACTTTCAAAGAAGCCGGCTGAAAGGGACTGAGAGAGATTTGAGAGCCTCGGACGTAAGGTCACCAGGCTAAACAGATGGACTAATGGACTATGGTTTGGGATCGAAACCGGGGAGAGAAGGGTGGGGTTTGGAAGTCCAAAGGCGACCTGATCTTTTTTTTTATGCTGTATTAAATTTTATTGTTTATCATTATAAGAATGGGGAATTCGTGGAAGGGAAATAGGGTCAACCTTAGAAAAAGTTTTTTCTTTCTTTTGCATATGATTAAGGTATATAATCTAAAAGTTGTTTTTATAAACTGAACTAAATATATTAATGAACTAAGGGTTAAAATCTATTATAAAGAAATACATTAACAAATTAAGGTTAAGACATTAGGGATAAAAACTTGTTGAACAAATAATTGGATTTGGAATACAAGAAGGGGAGGTGAGGGGAAGTCGTGAAAGGAAGTTATTGGAAAGAGATTTTAAAGGTGGAATTTTTTCTTTTGTGTTTTTCTTTGTTTTTTTGTTCTGTTTTTTGTACCTTTTGAAACTTTTATAAATATTATTTTAAAAAAACACGAAATTATACATGTTTGTTTGTGTGTTTGTTTGTTTGTTTGTTTGTGTTTATAAAAACTTTGTAAAACCAATAAAAATTTTATTTTAAAAAAAGGATTAAGGCTTTCTGGGAGATGATCTATAATGAAATGAAAAAGGTATATAAATATACCTTCTTGAAGAAACCAGAGGCCTTCCTCCTGGGCATGGTCGGCCAATTGGTGCCAAAGAAGGACAGAACTTTCTTTATGTACCAGACTTAACACGGACACTGGCACCAGAGCCTGCAATAAACCCAGATGCCAACTTTGCTGCCACATACACCCGGACAACACCATTACTGGCCCCAACAACATCACACATACCATCTCGGGACTATTCAATTGCTCATCGTCTAACATTGTGTATGCCATCAAATGCCAACAGTGTCCTTCAGCTCTCTATATTGGACAAACAGGCCAAACCTTACGCCAAAGAATAAATGGACATAAATCTGACATCAAGAATCACAAAACAGAGAAACCAGTAGGAGAAGACTTCAATCTCCCAGGACATTCTATACAAGATCTCAAAGTAGCTGTTTTACTACAAAGGAATTTCAGAAATAGACTGGAAAGAGAAGCTGCTGAATTGCAACTCATTACCAAACTTAAAACCATGGAGAGACCTGGTTTGAACAAAGACATTGGATTCTTATCCCATTATACATGACTAAGCCATTTCTCACCTTTTCACCCCTTGCCTTTTCCTGTAAGACCTATTACAGTCGTTAAGAGTCGTCAACAGACTCATCTCAGCTATCTGCCAATCTCCTATTCCCACCACCCTTCTGAGTAATACCCCTCCCCACCTTCTCACTATATAGAAGGATCTGGCAACTTCTGTTTCAGTGTATCTAAAGAAGTGTGCATGCACACGAAAGCTCATACCAAGAACTAACTTAGTTGGTCTTTAAGGTGCTACTGGGTTGACAGTGAAGAATAGCAAGGATGAAGGCAGTGGTTGCCTTGGGCCATTTCAGGCACAAAGTGCTGGTTGTTAGGACAAATCCAGATGGGCTGAGGGATCAGCTGAATGCTGCACAGAACGTCCCAGATCTCATCTTTTGTGGAAGAATTGCTTGCTCCTTTCATTGGGCTCCCTGTTCAGCTCTGGGTTTCAATTGTGACACGAAGATGTTTTGAGCAGCCAATTCTCATATAGCCTGCATTCTGGCTTGATCATCCATATTGCTAGAAAGTTCTGTTAGAAGGAGCTCACTTTTTTATTCTGTTGCTGCTCACAGCAGTATGAAAGGTGTGCACAAGTATGTTTCTCTGTCCACCTTCCGTGAGTGATACATGGTGAAGAAATGATCACCGGGTGGGAAGCACACTTCCACCTGCCGGGTGTGGAGCACACTTCCACCTGCTGGGTGTGGAGCACACTTCCACCCGCAGACAAAGCCACAGCTGTCTGAACATCATGCCCTCTATCTAACCTTTGCTCTCTTAGTGGTCTGCTGTGCCCTGTCTGTGACCTTTCTTGGGAAAAAATTGACCCTGCCGTCCAGTCAGCGCTTCCCCTGTGCAGCTCGGCTCGGAAGCTTGAAGCTGACCTGGGCAGGGAGCAGAGCAGCAGCGGTCCTGAGTCCGTGTGAGATGAGGGATAAATCAAGTCCAAAGGCAGATCGGTTCTTATCTCTAGTAGTTTATTTACACAGCAGTAAATCCATCAGAACATTCCAGCATCTTTCCGGCATCTTTCTTCCTGTGCTTTCCAAAAGCAAGCTCGCAGCTTCTGCTGCCTTAGCTGTGTGTTGTCTCTCTCAGTCTCAGTCAGAAGTGAAAGCACTTCTCTGAACACACACAGACTGTGACGCACTTCCCTGCGTCAAGCTCCTCCCAGATACAGGACACCACGGAGTTTTAACCCTGTCAGTTCCAAACTCCACACCCCCTCTTGTCCTGCATCTGGGGACAATAGCCAACAATGCTTTCCCCATACACAGGCCTTCACAGAACTCCTCGTGCTTCCGGAAGGTCAATGGTTTTGTGAAACCATCAGCGAGGTTCTTTGTTGAGGGACAGTATTTCAGAGCAACTAGCCCCTCACGGACGCTCTGGCATACATTCCGGAAACGTATGTCCAAATGTTTGGTCCTCGCCTTGAATTGCCCCATCTCAGCCAATTTGCGGCAGGGTTGATTGTCTTCATGCACCACAACGGGCAGACAATACTCTCCACAGATTTCCTCGACCAAACACACATAGAACTCCAGCTCTCTGCAAACCTCTGATAGCGCACTGAACTCAGCTTCAGTAGATGAAAGCGCTATGAGACTTTGCTTCCGGGACCTCCACCCAACTACTGAGTCCCCAAATTTCACCACTAGGCCTGACACTGATTTGCGGTCTTCAGAGTTAGCCCAATCCGAGTCCACAAAGCAAGTCAGCTTCACTTCTCCTTGTGCTGGCAACCTAAGACAAAAGTCTTTGGTTTCCTGCAAATACCTCAGAACTCTCTTGATGCCATTCCAGGCTTGCACACTAGGGTTTGATGCTTCCCTGCTGAGCAGATTGACAGCAAACGCAATGTCTGGTCTGCTCCACTGGGACAAGTACAACAAACTCCCTAGGGCTGATTGAAACACTTCAGTGTTTTCGAACACAACGCGTTCTGCTTGCTGACATTCTTTCACGTATCCAGCCTCCATGGGTGACCTAGCACCTGCACAATCAGACATTCTGAACTTCTCAAGCAACTGTTCAATCTTACCTTTCTGGCAAAGCAAAAAGCTACCATCCTCAGTCCTCGCTATATGGACGCCTAGGTAGGATTTGACATCTCCAAGCTGCTTCAACTTGAACCGCTTTCCAAGCTCCCTAGCAAACTTCTCCACCTGTTCACTAGTCTGTGCCATCATTAATAAATCATCAACGAACACAAGAATCGCTTCCTGTGACTCTCCTGACCCCTTCAGGTACAGGCAACTGTCTGCAACATTTCTTCTGAAACCTAGCCCTTCTAAGGCTTCATGCAGGCACATATTCCAATACCTGGCAGATTGGCGTAATCCATAGATGGATTTGTGCAACCGCCACACGATGCCTTGCTCACTGACTTCAAACCCTGGAGGAGGAAGCATGTACAACTCCTCCTGGAGATCTGAGTTCAGGTAGGCGACATCTACATCAAAATGGTTCACCTTCCAACCTCTCTGTGCTGCTATCGCCAAAAGCGTCCTCAAAGTCTCCGCTCTTGAGGTTGGCGAATAGACCTCTGTGAAGTGGACACCTTTTTTCTGTATGAAGCCACGTGCCACTAATCTCGCTTTGTACTGAGGTTCTCCTGTTTCTGTGGGTTTTAAGCGGTAAACCCACCTGCAACTAACAGCTCGCTGGTTAGCCGGCAGCTGAGTGAATGAGAACACTCCAAGAGACTCCATTGAGTTCATCTCCTTCTGCATCGCCTCACACCATTTGCTAGCTTCTTCCTGAGGCAACTTCTGAACATCCTCAAAGGATTCAGGCTCACATCTAGCCACACCAACCCAGACACTAGTGGCTTCATACCTGTCAGGAGGCTTACCCTTGGTTGATCTTGCTGACCTCCTCAGCGTGAATTCTGGACCTGCGCCTGACTCACCTGGATCAACCCTACCATCTCCTGTGACAGAAACTTCCCCCGCTGACCTGCTGCGCCGTTTCGGGCGTACAGCCGGTTCTGCTGGCGAGGATGGTTCACTGCTCGGCTCAGACTTGACAGAGACCTGTGGAGGGGTCTTGGGACTCCATTTTGAAGAGGTTGGGAGCCTCTGCCTTGGAGATCCCTGCTCTGGACTCTGTGGCTGTGGACCGTGCACCTCAGCAACAGGTTTAGCCTCGTCCTCCTCCCTCATCACCTGAGTCTAACAGAACATCCGGGTTCCCATGAAGACGTTTCCATACACTCTGCTCGCAAAACTCAGCACTGCCGCTAATAAGTGTGGGAGTCGGAACTTAAGAGGTTAAGTTGTTCCCATGATGCCTCAACATTCTGACGTCAGCTTTGGAAGCTGGGAGGAGTTTTTCTGTCTGTTCCTCTCGGTCTTTGAGGGAGAAAGACGCAGTTTGTCATGGCTGCGAGAAGTCCTGGAGTTTTCTGAGAAATGATGCAATAAAGAGCTGTAAATGGACAATCTGGTGCTCTGTGTATTTGTCGGAAGCTACGTGACAGCTTTGCCGCTGTGTTTTACTCTGCTAGGCGTGACGGAACGGAGCAGATTGCGCAGCTGAGTGGGAAGCGTGCCAGACTGCTGTAAAGAGCTAAGTTGGATCGTAAACCAATTAGCAGGTCACGCCCTAATAAATCCACAGGTTATGGAGCCGTAATTGCCACTTGTAAAGCTGTCGCTGGAGGCTGCCGGAATGCTTTGAAGTCTGCGTTCTGAGGCAGTGGAGCTGACTGGAAGCGGAGGCCTGTCTCTGAGGCAAGCAGCTAGCTGAAAGACGCAAAGGTTTGCCTGTGCTGAATGCAGCAGTGCCGAGAGCAGCAAGAAATCGTTTCTCCACGGACAGGAGCCGGAAGAGCTGGTGATCTGTGAGTACAGCTTGGGGCGCCTGGGGAGAACGGGAGACCATGGCAGAAGGCCACGATTCATATTCCGTTCCTTTCGAAAAATTGGACGGCACGAATTGGCAAGAATATAGCAGGAGGCTGAAGGCATGGCTGGTGGCGAAGGGTCTGTGGGAGGCTGTGCAGGGACCCCCACTTGCTACACCAGGGGCTGGAGCTACAGCAGCTGAGATAGCAGAAGCCCGTAATTCCCAGAGGAGAAATCAAAGGGCCCTGGGTGCAATCGTGCTTAGCCTGGATGGCTCGCAGCTGCCTTTGGTTGAGGGCCTGGAGAATGCATGTGAGGCCTATCAAGCGTTGGAACGGGTGCACCACAGAACCACGGCTGGGGCAAAGATCCACACCACCAGACGCTTGTTTGAGATGAAGTTACGTCCTGGGGATAGCATCAGGAAGCATGTAACTGATATGCTGGCCGTGTTTAACCAGCTGCGACTATTAAATGTCAACTTTCCAGAGGAGCAGAAAGTGTACATTTTGCTCAGCTCTCTGGACAAGAGTTATGACAATCTGTGTCTAACTCTGGAGTCTATGGATCCACAACAGCTGACGCTGAATTACGTGGCAGGACGCTTGCAGGACGAACAAGAACGACGCCAGAAAGAGGGCAGGGCTGGCACCGGGAGCTCTGGGTGTAAGGGCGGAGCCAAGCCAGCGGAATGCACGGTCCAGGCTTTTTCTGTTCGTCGGTGCTACGTTTGCAACTCTACGGAACATCTGCGTCGGAATTGCCCCCACCGGAGCAAGGAGGCAAGGCAGGATGTTGTCAAGGTCAACTCCCATGGGAACCAGTCGGGTTTCCATGGCAACCAGCCTGGGAGAACAGCCAGGCGTGGGACTGAGCAAGGTGGACGTGACAAACACCAGGAGGAGACTTATCAAATAACAGCCAGTCTGGCATTGTTTGAGAACAGCTGTGAGAAAGGCTCAGAGTTTTGTTTTGTGATAGACTCTGCAGCTAATCGCAACTTGATTCCAGAGACCCCTGCTGTCGAGATGTGGAATTGCAGAGCAGTTCCGGCCGGAAAAACTGTACTTTTTGCAAATGGACAGAAACGAAATGTGACTAACGTTGCAACTGTTTATGTTTCTATTTTGCAGGAGCAGTTGGAGTGTTCTACCGTCCCAGAGATACACCACTGTCTTTTGTCTGTACCTTATTTGTTAAAGAAGGGGTTTAAGGTTTGTTTCGAAGATAATGTCTGCACAATCTCCAAAGGAGGGAGGATACTTGCCAAGGTTAAAAAGGGGCAGAATGATCTCTTCATTCTTAAAACGTCTCTGGAGGGTGAGGGGAAGGTTGAGAAAGCACAAGCCTTGTGTGCTACAGTTCCCACTCATGTGTCATGTGCCCATGTTTGGCATGCTAGGACAGCTCATGGTTCTTTAGAAGAACTACAGACGCTGCCTGAGGTCGCCAAAGGTTGTCACATTGTAGAATGTGGATGTGTGATAAAATGTGAAGCATGCAGACAGGCAAAGGTAAAAGGGTGCAGTTACCCAAAGGTGGAGAGGGTACACACCAAACCCTTTGAACTGGTTCACATGGATCTATTGGGTCCCGTAAAGGAACCAAGTCTGGGAGGGGCCAGGTTTCTGCTGACGATGCAGGATAGCTTTACGCAGAATACCTGGACTCATGGGCTCAAATCCAAGGAAGATGCAGCTCAGCTGATCAAAGGTTGGATTGAGGAGGTGGAAATAAGGTTCTCCACTAAAGTGCAAGCAGTCACCAGTGACAGAGGTGCTGAGTTTACAGGATCTGCTTTGCAGAAGTTCTTTCGCAAGAAAGGGATACGTCACACAGTGACTTCACCCAATCAGAGGGGGGTGGCGGAACTTAGATGTGAGGCTCTGGTCAAGGCTGCAAAGGTGTTGCTGGGAGATTCTGGGTTGCCACCAAGGTTTTGGCTGGAGGCAATCAGGTATGTGGGCTTCACCTGGAATTGTACCTACAATTCAATGATAGGTGACACACCCTTTTGGTTTGTTGCATGGCAGGAAACCCCAGATTCATTTTCTGCGCAAGTTTGGTTCGGACGCATCTGTGCCGGTGCCTAAAGCTTTGCAAGGGCCAGATGGATCCAAGTTCCGGAAAATGATCTTCTGTGGGTATGAGCCAGCAGCGCGTGCATGGAGGTTTGCGTTCCCATCAGGTGATCAGAGTAAGGTGCTGATCAGCAAACACGCTGAGTTCTACGAACAGGATGAAAGGTCAAAGACTCCTGTCAAGCGTGATGTTCTATCAGAATGTCTTTCTGATTCAGAACAGGAAGGTTCTGAGGAGGAGGAAGGAGAGGCTGAGTCTGCTGATGACGATCAGGTCACTGACCAAGGTCTGGAGCAGGGTGGGGCATCTCCACAAGTTGTTAAAAGAGAGGCCAAGAGTGAGCCTAGTTCTCCGGTGAGTGTGATGGAGAGGATTCGAAGACGTGTTAAGTCAGAGGGGGAATCCCGTGATGCTGAGGACACACCTGCTGGTGATGGTGAGTCAGGGGAAGCATCTGAGTTTGTGCCCAGACGGTCAAGTCGCACAACGAAGGGTATTCCACCTGAAAGGTATCAGGCCACAGGTGCGTGGGTAAGTTTCGCACTGTGTGAACCTGAGAGCTATGTGGATGTTCCACAGGTCTTGTCAGAATGTGATGCAAGAGGGGGTGTGGGAGTCGGAACTTAAGAGGTTAAGTTGTTCCCATGATGCCTCAACATTCTGACGTCAGCTTTGGAAGCTGGGAGGAGTTTTTCTGTCTGTTCCTCTCGGTCTTTGAGGGAGAAAGACGCAGTTTGTCATGGCTGCGAGAAGTCCTGGAGTTTTCTGAGAAATGATGCAATAAAGAGCTGTAAATGGACAGTCTGGTGCTCTGTGTATTTGTCGGAAGCTACGTGACAGCTTTGCCGCTGTGTTTTACTCTGCTAGGCGTGACGGAACGGAGCAGATTGCGCAGCTGAGTGGGAAGCGTGCCGGACCGCTGTAAAGAGCTAAGTTGGATCGTAAACCAATTAGCAGGTCACGCCCTAATAAATCCACAATAAGCAGCTTAGACTGGTTGCCAGTAGGGTATGCGAAACGCCGCGCCTTTGAACTCGGCTCATAGCCTACAAAGATCATCTTCCTAGACCTTGGCTCACCCTTTCTGCGCGTGGCCTTTGGAATGAGAACCCAAGCCTCAGAACCAAAAACGTGCAGAAAGTCCACCTTCGGCTTTTTCCCATGAAGCAGAAAGTATGGAGTGTCTCCCACACTTGAATTGAACACCCTGTTTTGCAAAAAAACATGCTGTCTTATAACTTTCAGCCCAAAAGCGCTGTGGCAAACCCGAGTCTGCCAACATAGCATTCGCTGATTCCTGTAGGGTCCGAAACTTTCTCTCCGCCACCCCGTTCTGTTGCGGAGACTAGGGGGCCGTCAATCGATGACTGATACCTTTCTGCCTGAAAAACAATTGCAGCGCAGAACCTGTGAACTCCCCCCCCCCCCGCGATCAGATTGAAAGGAAACCACCCTGGTAGAGAAACGCAGCTCTACCGCTGTGATCCAATCCCTGATCAGTGCAGCTGCTTCTGATTTGCATTTAAGCATAAACAGCCAGGTGTGTTTCAAAAAATCATCAATCAGAATCAGAATCCATTTAGACCCAGCTAAAGAAGGTGTTGGCATGGGTCCTGACAAATCTGCATGCATAAGGTCAAAAGGTTTACTGGTCCTCCTCTCTGACCTGGGGTATGTGCATGTTGTGACCTTTGATTGCTTACAGGCTTGACAATCTAGGTATTTGTCACATGCCTTGAACCTACACCCAATTGTGTTCTCTGCTGCTTTTCGCACAAGTGACCACCCAGCGTGTCCAAATTTCCTGTGCCATAAGTGTATACAATCATGGTGTGGTGGGACATTTGCACATTGCCCTTGGGCGTCTTCAATGGACTCTCCACTAGCCCCATTTTCCACCAGCCCCATTTTCCCACCAGCCCCATTTTCAATGGGCATCTCCACCAGAAAGAGCCTGTCTTTCCTCTCAACACTGTAGATCTTCTTCCCATCCCTGTAGAAGGAACACAAATTGTTAGAAAACAAAACATCAATTCCAACAGTCGTAAGAACTGGCACACTTAAAAGAGAATGGGCAAGTTCTGGGACCACGTAAGCTTGCACTTCACAACCTAGAAAAGAGCAAAATAAAGACCCAGATTCAGTCAGAGGTCTTTGAGACCCATCAGCTAACGTAACATGGCGTCCAGTTTTAACTGTCTTGCAGTTCCTCAGAAGCCCTCTAGAGTTCACGAGACAATGAGACGCTCCAGAATCTACAATAAGAGATAAAACGTCTCTCTGGCTGTTTTCCAAAGATGCCATGGCGTTGCTTGCACCCCCACTGATGCTAGTGTCCTTCCTGGTTGCCATGGCCACAGCCTCCCCCCGACTAGGGCTTTCGCCTTTTCCCAGAGATACCAACGCAGCTGTGAAGTGATAAGACGCCTTGTCTTTGTTCTTCTTCTGGCCTGCTGCTGCTTTCCCACGTCTCTGGTGGGAACTGGCTCTGGGAACCTGCTTTGTTGACATTCCACGCCAGCTGGTGTCCTTGGCAGCCTGGGCTTCTAGCGGATGCTTCCCAGCGCTGTTGGATGATGCCACAAAGCATAAAGAACTCTTGGAGACTTTGGCTTTCACAGAGCACTTAGATCGGCTTGCACCCCCACTGCTGCCTGAGGAACAGCTTGCCACTGCCTTCCTCTTCCCAGCTCTCAGCCTCTCTCCAGCCCCATCACACAGACGCGTCGAAGCATGGACACAGCTTCCCAAAACAGCTCCAGCCCGCTCTGGACATAGGGCTTTCTCTGGGCAACTCTCAGCCCCCTCTGGTCTGGCTCCCACTAAGGCTTGACAAGCCATCTTCAGTGCCTGCCACACGACCCAGGGCTTCCCTTGCAGCCTTGGCAACAGCCAAGCATCAACGCTGGCCCTTAAAATGGCTAGCACTCTTTGCTCTCTCTCCAGAGCAGCCACGTCTGCTTCAAAAGCTTCTGCAGACCTCTCACTGGACTGGGCAAAGACTGGAGCGGCCTGGGTGCAGTCCCAAAGCTTCCTTTCTGCCAGCCAGTAGTACATGCGCTGACTCCAGGCCTCCCAATTGGCCCCATGCAGCCTCTCACCGGGGTAGCTCTCATGGCCATGCTGTGCCTGAGCAGCATCCATCTTCCTTCCCCCCCCGGGGCTTCAAGGGTACTCACGCGGTTGCCAGCTAGCTGGACCTCTGAAGCAGCAGCCGTTTCTCTCTTGGCTCTTGGCTCCGATCTCCAGCATTCCACCAGCGTCTCCCACTACCCTTCCTGGCAGGAGTTCAAAGCAGCTCACAGCTGGCAGCCTTCCTCCCTCCTCACATGTGTCAGGAAACATGGAACTTCCATAACCTCTTAGGAAAAATTGACCCTGCCATCCAGTCAGCGCTTCCCCTGTGCAGCTCGGCTCGGAAGCTTGAAGCTGACCTGGGCAGGGAGCAGAGCAGCAGCGGTCCTGAGTCCGTGTGAGATGAGGGATAAATCAAGTCCAAAGGCAGATCGGTTCTTATCTCTAGTAGTTTATTTACACAGCAGTAAATCCATCAGAACATTCCAGCATCTTTCCGGCATCTTTCTCCCTGTGCTTTCCAAAAGCAAGCTCGCAGCTTCTGCTGCCTTAGCTGTGTGTGTCTCTCTCAGTCTCAGTCAGAAGTGAAAGCACTTCTCTGAACACACACAGACTGTGACGCACTTCCCTGCGTCAAGCTCCTCCCAGATACAGGACACCACAGAGTTTTAACCCTGTCAGTTCCAAACTCCACAACCTTTGTCTCCTTCGTCATACATGGTTCAAGGGGAAAATGACGGAGTGGAAACAGGTGCCAAAATAACTTTGTACCACCCCTCAATCTCAGGATTGGAAGACGTGTAAAGGTCACAGTCCAAAATCTATCTAACTGGTTTTGCATATTGTGCTAATAAAAAGAGCTTCGGCAGAGCTAGCTGGCAGCTTGCTTATGCACAGCTCACCTGCATTACCAACTCCTGCCTCGTGTCCTTCACTTCCCATGGTCCTTTAATATTGCATCCATCTTAGACCATGTTCAAAGACATAGGACCCGGAAATCAAAGCAGGTGAGCCCAAGTCATTCGTTTGCCTCCTCATGGATTTTTGTGGCTCCACAGCATTGGTTATAGATGCCAGTTTAACAAGTTATCAGTTGATTTGTGTGGTAAAGTATCAATTTACCACCATCAGCTGAAGGGCAGGTTTTGCTACCACTGTTCCCAAGTGCAGTGATTGCCTTTCCTCTGATTGGAATGAATGACAACTCTTCACTTGCAGGGGAGTAGGTCAAGTGTTGCAGTTGAGAGAACTATGGGCAGAAGCTGAAATCTGTTCTCTGACTTTTGACTACTATACCCAGGATGCCCAACCCACCTGCCCCTAGTTAGATAACCCAATCTTGCTATAGATGGAAAAATCTGGTAATAACTAGTAGCAACTGGTCAGCTTCTGAAAAACAAGGGTTGCTTGGCTTGAGGAATCAGGTTCAACATAGCCATTATATAAAGCCAATAGGAACCTTATTAGCATCTCAGGGCACCTGATCCTTTTTTAAAAAAAATAATATTCATTAATAATTTCAGAATTACAGAAAGAAAAAATAAAAAATAAAAAACAACACTACAATGCATAAAAAGAAGAAAAAAAACACAAAACATAAAAACCAATACAACAATACAACAACAACAACAAACAAAATAAAAAAGGAAAACAAACAAACACAAATCCCATATTACATATCTTTAACTTCCATTTGCTTGTTTCGTTGACCTCCTCGCACCTCCCTTTTTGTATTCTAGTTTAGTTAGTTATTTCAGCAAATTCTTTCCATCTTTCTCAATTTTTATTAAATAATTTATCTTAACAATTTAACCTATTAATTAACTTGACAGATCCTTTCCATCTTTCCCCATATTCTGTTATTCAAATTACCTTAATTTATTTAACCGTATCTTACCATAAAATACCTTAAAGCTTAAAACTTAATACTCAGTTGTACATAACTCCTGATATCATTTCTACTAGAGTCATATAGTTTCATTCCAACATTTTCCCTAATATTCATTAATTTTAGGCTAGTTCCCTAAATAAAAAAATTTCTTTATAAACTTTCTTCCACTCTTCATCCAACGTCTCTTCTTCCTGGTATCGGGTCATGTCAGTCCTTACTGTCCATTCCATCTAGTCCATCAACCTGGAAGTCTTATGTCCGAGGCCCTTAAGTCTCTTCCATGTCCCTTCTGCAGATCTTCTTCTTGTTGTTTATACTTGCACTTTTCCTTGTCTTTTGTTGGTCTCTTTCATAATTTCTTTCCTTTCTCATTGAGGAGTAGGTCTCTGGGGGGGTTCCAACCCAAAATTATCTCCGTCTCCCTTCATCAAACCAGCCCATTCCCCACAGTCCCACTCCCCACAGTCATCAATATAATCCAAAAAATGTTTACGAGCATATTTCGAAGTCTCTCCAAAATTAAGAGCCTCCTCAGCTCCAGACTCCCCCTGGCCCACTCCAACTTCAATCTTCAAAAACAGCGGCTTATGCTCCTGTAGGGCCTTGGGCCTCTCCATTTGTATTATTTGAGGTGCAACCACAGCCTCCTCCATTATCTTCTGCACTTGCACAATCAATACAGGTTCCTGAGTTGGACCCTGGATGGTTTCTGTATCACTATTCACTATTTGTCCACAGTTATTGGCCACAACAGTCATCAAATCCATTTTCTCATTCATCAAATCCATCTTCTCATGCATCTGTTCCAACAAAGCATTTGTCTTGCATAAAGCAAGCACCAAAACTTCCAGCTCATATTTAGTCAAGGTCAAAAGGACTAATCCAATGATCTTAATCTCACAGCTGTGGATTCCTCAAGTAGACTGCAGCAACAATTTAGCAAGCTCCCTCTAGAGGAGACAATTTCTATTTGTATCCATCTTTTTAAGGCAAGTCCAACAAAGGAAACTTACTTTCATTTTTCAGATATTTTGTTTCTTTAGAATGCAAAAGGCGACTTTGGAATCAGTTTATTTCTCTTCTTTAGCTATCTGTCAAAGTATTCCATTCACAGTCAATGAACCTCTCCAACAATTTCTGTCTCTGACACCCCGTTCCCAGGTTAGAGACGGTGGAAACTTATCTTTCTTCACTCCCTCTCCTGCAGGCATTACACAAAGTCCCCCTCCCCTTTCCTCCTGCTTCCAAGGGGGTTTCAGTAGTTATAAATGAATGAAATTTAGACTTTTTAAACGACTTTCCAGGCTTTAGCTTACAAGGTTTTTGCTTCAGTCTATATACAAAAAGCAGAAGTCGGACTTCCTGTTTTGAACCTGTAATAAATGTAGGGGTTGCTCGTGCGCAAGTTGGTGCCACTCCTGGCTAGGTTGCCTTGTTAAACCTTTTCTGTCTGGACAGCCCTGCACTTCGTGGCTGTTCAGTTCCCAGCAGAATCCGTCAGTGGGTGTTTCTTAAGCCTTTTCCAGCATAAAAGTTGTTTGACTCCAAGTCTCCTCCTACTCTCCCTGTGCGAAAGTCTTCTGCGCAGGGAGGGCGTGGGTAGCGGATGACCCGTGCTCTCCTCGCTGATCTCCGGTGAGGAGTCCTGGAGCCCCCTCACCGATTCCCCCATCTACCCCCCTTTATCCCTGGTGTTACGCTGATTTCTTTCCCCAGCTGGTGAGCCGCCACTCCCCCTGCTGGGCCCTTCTCCAGCATCGCTCGAGAGCCTAGCCTCCGCCTCTGGCTCCGATGTCAGTTCCCTGACAGAACCTTCCCGCTTCGATATCAAATTAAGATATTTCTTGATCCAATTTTCCATTTCTGCTCAAGGGTACTTGTTTTAAATCCAATTGTTCACTCCGGAATCCCAAAAAGGGGTTCCCCATGAGTAGGAGGGCGCTCCTGGTGCCCTGCTGAACCCCACGTTCCCAGGCTTCCTCCGCCTGGGATTTCTAGCGGGTCCCCACCTTCACTGCGGCGGGAAGACCCAGTTTCCACGGAGCCCGTTCCTCCAGTCGGAGGAACTCCGCCATGCGCCGATGGCGCTAACCCGGAAGTCCTTTCAGGGCACCTGATCCTGATGGGGTTGGTGGGTACCAGAAGCCTCTGGCAACATGCTGGGGTGTCTGAGGAACAACAATGATGTGGAGAGTGTAGGTACCACTCCAACAGGCAGGTAAACAGCGTTTCCATGTGCTGCTCTGGTTTTGGTGTTCTGTTGCACCAGAAGTGGCTTAGTCGTGCTGGCCACATGACCCAGAAAAACTATGGACAAATGCCGGCTCCCTCGGCCTGTAAAGCAAACACCTGTAAAGCAAAAACCCCAGATTCGTCTGCGACTGGACTTAACTGTCAGGGATCCTTTACCTTTACCATTACTATTATTTAAGGCTAGGAGGAAACTTCTTGGCTTCTTCTCTCATGCTGGTAAGCTTGAACGGTGAAAAGGTAAAAGGTAAAGGACCCCACGATGGTTAAGTGCAGTCAAAGGCAGCTATGGGGTGCAGCACTCAACTCGGCTTTCAGGCCGAGGGAGCCGGCGTTTGTCCCCAGACAGCTTTCCGGGTCATGTGGCCTGCATGACTAAACTGCTTCTGGTGCAACAGGACACCGTGACAGAAACTGGAGCGCATGTTTACCTTCCTGCTACAGCGGAAACTATTTATCTACTTGCACTGGCATGCTTTCGAATTGCTAGGTTGGCAGGAGGTGGGACAGAGCAACAGGAGCTCACCCTATTGGCAAACCCAAGAGGCTCCATGGTTTAGACCACAGCACCACCGCATGAAGCCTCTGTGAATATGCTTGGGTGGCCCTGAAGAGGAACAGGGATGCGGGTAGTAATTCCTTAAGATGTTAGGTGCATAATGTACTGATTTTTCAGACAAATCGAAATGGGATATACAGAATGTCCCAGGCTTCTATGAGCACCTGATGCCAGAGTAGAGTTTCCCTCAGCCAATAAGGGCCTAGGGGCATATTTCCCCAGAACTAAAGGGTGTATGTGAATCCCCCTTGTGCCACAATAGTACGTTTTTGCTGTTCCCAGTGGTCCCATAAACCTAAGGAATAATAAAATACTTGCTTCTATAAAATTGTTAATCACTTTATCTTGCCCAGGGAAATCCAAATATTGGTAAGTGTTTTTTGTGTTTAGTCAATCAGCCAGCTACAAATTCACCTAACCATAGTATCACCTAGTCCACATCTTACTCACTTCTCCTCAAAACTATCACTGAGGACTTTGTTTGTTTTCCATACTCTGTGCATTGGAATAGAGACAACTAAGACCATTAGTAATTCCCTCCAGCTGCTTCCTTCTTTTGCTTGCTTGCCCTTTAGTAGGTTTCTCAGTTTCCTGTGCATCCATGAAGCACCAGCACCCCACACCAGTTGTACTTTCTCATTAAAATTCCCTCAGTCTTGAGGAAAGGAAAAGATAAGGTACAGCGATTTCTTTTGTGTTCGAGTTACAATAATTACACAGGAACCAAAATAGAATACAGACTGCAACTTGATTTTTAAACTTTATTGAAAGGAAGTATGATGGTTTGCATGATGGTTGCTGCTGTCAAGAGCAGGTTTTGGTCTGTGTTTGCATACATTTGGACACCATTTTGAAACCAGATAAGAGACTGGAAGCAATACAGAATACAGACCACAAGTTCACTTACAAACTTTATTGAAAGAAAGCATTGAAGCATCCAATAAAACAATATCACAAGGTATTATTCTTACGTTATTCTGCATGCAAAACTAGCAGTAATTTAAACTGTTATTATTGAACTCTATGTTGATGGGCCACCTAGAACTCCCACCAGTCCAAACTACTTAAAAGCTTTGCTACGTTCCACTTGCATTGCAATGTTCAGGAAGGACAACAGAGAACAAACTCTCTCTGCCCAAGAAGCCTTGGAGGAGCAGGGTTCCATGAGCTCCAGGAAGAGAGGAATTGAGAATCTGATGGACAGGGTCCAGGAGAAGTTCCAGCTCCTTAGCTGACCATCCTGGCCGTGAGTATGGGATGGGATGCTCTAACAAGGCAATTAAGGGCTGGCCAATCAGGACTGCTCCCAGAGTTAGGTTGCATGCTGTTCTGCAAAATGCAAAATCACAGCCTAGGGATGGGATTTGTTGCTTTCCTATGGTTGTTTAGAGATCACAGAGTTTTGAGTGCAAGACTGAGAGCAGTGAGGGAGAATATTGGTGTGAAAAGAGGTTTTTCAAAAATTGGTGCCCTAATCTGAAACAAAACATTGCAATTGGTTGGGGTAGATGCTTCTGCTCCAGAGCATGGAAGCACCACCCAAGTTTGTACTTGTATTTGCTTTCAATGAACCTTGTCACCATCCCTAGCACAGGTTAGTATATTTGATAAAATCTTCTGTGATTTCCCAAGTTCAAGCAGGGATTGGCGAGTGATAAAGAGGCATGTCTATCAACTCTCCAAGGAACGTCCCACCCCACCCCAGTACCCAAGTCAATTATGCACTTTTGCATGGGGAAGTTACTTTTCAAACTATCAGACAGTGAAGGAGTGCATAAATGAGTGAGCACAAATGAGTGGTCCTCCTCTCGGGAGCAGGAAGGAGAAATGAAGTTGTGAACTGAATGAGTGTTTGATTAACAAGTATGGATAGCCAAATTGGGGGGTTTCCTGTGCTCATGGAGGCTTCCCAATGCACTTAGGGTGCTGGAAAATCATTGGTCTAAGATATATGGCAGCCCTCCGCAAATACAGAAGACTCCCCAGGTCACACAGTCAGCCACCATTTTGTGGAGGACGATGAGGCTGTTGGGTGTGGAACATCCCCTGAATGTGATTTTTGGAAGTGGCATCAGAATATTTGTGTGGGGCTTTTGTCTGTCATTTGACTTGAATCCATTGAAAGGAAAGGATATGAAATCTTCTAATATTACGTCTCTCAAAGGAGAAAGAGAAGGAGAACGATTTGTTACCCACCCTTTTACCATGAGGTTTCTGGATAGGGGTAAACAACTTTAGAATAGTAAGATCAGTCAAAACATAAGTCAGTATGGCAGCATGCTACTGTCTTTTTCACTTTCCCTGGCATCACTTTTCCACAGAATTCTTTCCAACTGTCAGCACCACATTCTTTGACATAATTAATCACTTCACCGCTTTGACCTGGCGAGAGAAAGAGAAATACTTATGTTGATATTAACTAGTGAATGAAGAGAATTTTACTGAATTAGTCCATAGTCTGTATCAAGAGATACTCCACATCAAAGTAAATTACATTTTAGACATCATTTTAAAATGTGCACTTAAACAGAATTTTGTATTTATGCTGCTAAAACTACTAAAATGTCAACATTAAAATAAAATAAAGTTAAAACTTATGAAAGATACATGTCCTTTTAAAAAAAAACAACCGACCCTTAAATCTCAGGTCGTCCTAGTCCCAGCATAGAAAAAGGAAGGATGTCGACAAGAAATACTTACCATAAGTCTCTACCATAATACAGAATGGTCCCTCACATGTCTTCCCCTTCGGTTCGCATGGCTTGCCAGGACTAAGTGACTTGCATTTTCTGCAGTTCACAGCATCTGCTGTAAGAGACAGCATTTCATTTGGGTAGGAACCAACCAATATTCAATGTCCTAAACCACCAAAATCCTGCTGGCACACATAGCTGTCAGAATCGATCCCAGAACAACAATAGAAGAATGCTTTCCCCCTTGGAAAGTGAGACTAAATTTGCATTTCTGTGTATAGATTAAGAGATGGAAATTGTACGCAAATTTGTGGCAAGCTCCTGTACCCTGAGACTAGCAACTCCTTCCACCTAGACAACTAGATGCTCTTTTCCAAAGATGGCACGATCTGTCCTGCAGCTTGCTATGTTCATGCTTTGATCAGGAGCCAGGAGAAAAGCATGTTAGATAGATAGATAGATAGATAGATAGATAGATAGATAGATAGATGATAGATAGATAGATAGATAGATGATAGATAGATAGATAGATAGATGATAGATAGATAGATAGATAGATGATAGATAGATAGATAAATTTATTGTCATTGTCCGTATATACACAGTATACACAACAACGAAAATCAAACACCCACCCAAAGACCGGATTCACATATACATTTGCAAGTATCTCCGACACTCTCATTCTATTCAAACATAATCTATAGAAACATAAAATCCAGAATATAACATAACCTGTTAAGGCATAACATAACCTAACACCTAAAGCATAACCTAAAACCTATCTCATTCCTTCCTGCTCTCTGCTTGCTAAACCTTGCAACTGGCCCTGAGATCATTATTTAATGCAATCAGAGCTCTTGGATAGAAACTATTCAGAAGGCGTGTGGTTCGTGTTTTCATTGTCCTATATCTTCTGCCCGAAGGCAATAGTTCAAAGAAGTTGTGAGCAGGGTGAGTGGGATCTCTCAGGATATTATGTGACTTCTTCAAAATGCGAGACGTGAAGATCTCATCCAGGGTTGGTAGTCGGAGCCCAATAACATTCTGGGCAATTTTAATTGTTCTCTGTAAAGCTTTTTTATCCGTTTCAGAGCTGCTCCCATACCACGATAATATACTATAGGTTAAGACACTCTCAATGGTACTGTAGTTCCAGTTCCCTCCTCAAAGCGACTAAAAGTGTCTTCCTCCCTCTGGTAAAATGTTCCTCCCTCTGGTAAAAGGGAGGCTGAACTCTACCCTGAAATTGGCTCAAAGGTACAGAATTCCACCTTGAGAACTGGCTTTAACCTAGAAGTTGCTGAATTACAACTTATCACTAAACTGAAAACTATGTATAGACCTCGTCTTAATAGAGATATTGGATTCCTATCTCATTACATATGCTAATCATATGCATACTATCCCTTGCGTTTTCCTGCAGGACTAACTGCAGTCATTAACAGTCGTCAACAGGCTTACCAAACCCATTGAGTCAATCACCCACCTCCTACTACCCTCCTGAGAAAAACCCCTCCCCACCCTCCCACTATATATAAGGGTCAGGTGACTTCTGTTTCAGTGTACCTATTCAGGGACTGGTGGGTGGGGACCATACTTACCTCCAGTCCTGAAGCAAAGCAGAACACAGAACGTAAGTAGCCAGACCTGAACCAAACGTTGGCCGCGGTTCTCAAGAAACAAGCTCTGCCCCATCGGAAAACCTTCTTGTATGAAGCCTTTTTGCTTTCGAAGGCTGACAGCTGAGAGACTACGGGATGGCAGGGCAGATCGGTTTTAGTTGCTCAAGCTCTGGTCAGGAACACGCTGCTCAGTTTGAGGAGCCAGGTTCAAGATATCCATTATATACGGCTGGGAGGAACCCTCTTGGCTCCTCAGTTCATCCTGGTGGCCTTGAAAGGTCCAAGAAGCCTCTGGCAACATCCTAGGGTCCCTCGGATGGGCAACGGAGAGTGAAGGCGACGGTTGTCTTGGGCCCTTTCAGGCATAAAGTGCTGATTGTTAGGACAAATCCAAATGGACTGAGGGATCAGCTGAATGGTGTACAGAATGTCCCGGACCTCAGGGGATGCCTGATGCTATCTCACGAGGGTTTTCTGTCCAGCTCCAGGTGTCAATTGTAATAGTACAATGTGCCGAGCAGGCAACTCTCAACCAGCCTGCAGATGATTAATAATAATAATAATACTTTATTATTATTTATATCTCACCATCTGGCTGGGCTTCTCCAGCCACTCTGGGCGGCTTCCAACAAAATAATAAAATGCATCAAACATTAAAAGCTTCCCTAAACAGGGCTGCCTTCATATGTCTTCTAAAAGTCTGCTAGTTGTTGTTCTCTTTGACATCTGGTGGGAGGGCGTTCCACAGGGTGGGAGCCACAACCGAGAAGGCCCTCTGCCTGGTTCCCTGTAACTTGGCTTCTCTCAGTGAGGGAACCACCAGAAGGCCCTTGGCACTGGACCTCAGTGTCCGGGCAGAACAATGGGGGTGGAGATGCTCCTTCAGATATACTGGACCGAGGCCGTTTAGGGCTTTAAATTTCAGCACCAACACTTTGAATTGTGCTTGGAAACATACTAGGGGCCAATGCAGGTCTTTCAAGACCAGTGTTATGTGGTCTCACTGGCCGCTCCCAGTCACCAGTCTAGCTGCTGCATTCTGGCTTAGTTGTAGTTTCTGGGTCACCTTAAAAGGTAGCCCCACGTAGAGCACATTGCAGTAGTCCAAGCGAGAGATAACCAGAGCATGCACCACTCTGGTGAGACAGTCCGCGGGCAGGTAGGGTCTCAGCTTGCGTACCAAATGGAGCTGATAAACAGCGCCAAGGACACAGAATTGACCTGCGCCTCCATGGACAGCTGTGAGTACAAAATGACTCCCAGGCTGCGCACCTGGTCCTTCAGGGACACAGTTACCCCATTCAGGACCAGGGAGTCCTCCACACCTGCCCGCCTCCTGCCCCCCAAAACAGTACTTCTGTCTTGTCAGGATTCAACCTCAATCCATTAGCCGCCATCCATCCTGCAACCGCCTCCAGACACACAGGATGTTCACCGTCTTCACTAGTTCTGATTTGAAAGAGAGGTAGAGCTGGGTATCATCCGCATATTGATGGACAAACCCACAGCCCAAAGCCCCTGATGATCTCTCCCAGCGGCTGCATGTAGATGTTGAAAAGAATGGGGGAGAGGACAGAACCCTGAGGCACCCCACAAGTGAGAGCCTAGGGGTCTGAACCCTCATTCCCCACCACCACTTTCTGAAAACGGCCCAGGAGGAAGGAGTGGAACCACTCCTTGACGGTGTGGTATGACGGTGCCTCCAGCTCCCAGCCCATCTAGACAGTCCAGAAGGATATTATGGTCGATGTATCAAACGCCACTGAGAGATCCAGCAGAACTAGGAAAGAGCTCTCACCTTTGTCCCTAGCCCGCCGGAGATCATCAACCAGTGTGACCAAGGCAGTTTCAGTCCTATGATGAGGCCTGAATCCCAACTGGAAGGGATCCAAATGGTCCGCTTCTTCCAGGCATG
This sequence comes from Podarcis bocagei, assembly GCF_964188305.1. Lineage (NCBI taxonomy): Eukaryota > Metazoa > Chordata > Lepidosauria > Squamata > Lacertidae > Podarcis > Podarcis bocagei. Next base: position 22,153,357 of record NC_138126.1, on the reverse strand, counting down.
CCTGGAGTTGTTCAGCAACCACTCGCTCAATCACCTTGCCCAAGAAGGTAGCAGGGCAGCAGTTGAAGAAGGAGCAAAAAGGGTTTTCTTGTGTGTGTGTGTTTCTTTGTGGCTGATTAGCTGTTCTCCCTGTGCAAAGGTCAGAGGGGGCAGGGTTTCTGTTGAGGAAGGTGATTAGCTGTGGGAGGAGCTTATCAGAGGTAGCAGGGCAGCAGTTGAAGAAGGAACAAAAAGGGTTTTCTTGTGTGTGTGTGTGTGTGTGTGTGTGTTTCTTTGTGGCTGATTAGCTGTTCTCCCTGTGCAAAGGTCAGAGGGGGCAGGGTTTCTGTTGAGGAAGGTGATTAGCTGTGGGAGGAGCTTATCAGAGGTAGCAGGGCAGCAGTTGAAGAAGGAACAAAAAGGGTTTTCTTGTGTGTGTGTGTTTCTTTTTGGCTGATTAGCTGTTCTCCCTGTGCAAAGGTCAGAGGGGGCAGGGTTTCTGTTGAGGAAGGTGATTAGCTGTGGGAGGAGCTTATCAGAGGTAGCAGGGCAGCGGCGTGCGCCTAGCGGCGTGCGCAGTTTATTCCATCTTTTAGATTTAGGGGCGCTAGTCTCAAACGTTTGTTGGGGAGACTTAGGTTTTTTTGTGGGGGGAGTTATTTGTCCTGTCTTCACGCTTTTTATGATGGAGGACCGCTGTAGCCACCCCAACGACGTTCTCAAGATGGAGGGGGAGGGAACAGCTGCAGTCGCCTGCGGTTCCTGCGCAATGTTTGCCATCTTGCCAAAGGTTGCAGGCAGCTTTACCTGCAGCAATTGCATGTTGATTGCCCTCTTAAAAGACAAAGTCCAGCAACAGGAGGAACGTGTAGCTACGCTCCAAAGAATTAGAGATCTGGAGCTCTTCTTGGAAGCAACAGAGCACACCGTCTCCACCAAGGAGGAGACAGGGGACTCCCCTGAGAAGGAGGCTAGTTCATCAACACAGGAGCCATATATATGGAGAAACGTGACTCAAAGAAGTAGGAGGCCCAGGGTTCGTTCTGATTGTTTAGAAATACACAATCGCTTTGAGGTCCTCTCCCCTAGCATGGAAGACGAAGAGCAGACTCCATTTGAGGATCTCTCCCTCATTTCAGTCGATCAGGTATATGAAGACGAGCAGCAAAGTCAGTCCTCAGGGAATGTGCAGGTGACCTTGGAACGGGCAGCTCATGGAAGAACCCCGACCAAACCTAAGAGGAGGCGTGTAGTGGTGATAGGGGATTCCCTACTGAGGGGAACAGAAGCAGTGATCTGTGGTCCTGACAAGATGTCTCGGGAAGTGTGCTGTCTCCCCGGGGCTAAGATCCAAGATGTAACTGAACGACTGCAAGGAATCATAAAACCCACTGACAAATACCCCTTCCTCTTGGTTCATGTGGGAACCAATGACACTGCAAGCAATAGCCTCCAGAAGATCAAAAGAGACTACGAGGCTCTGGGCAGGAAATTGAAGCAATTAAATGCACAACTTGTCATCTCATCTGTCCTCCCAGTTGAACGACGTGGCCCAGGGAGAGAGGGAAAAATAGTGGAAGTGAACAGCTGGCTTCGCAAATGGTGTAAACAGGAACGGTTTGGATTCTTAGATCACGGACTGCAGTTTCTTGAAGATGGATTTCTGGCAAGCGATGGGCTGCACCTCACAACGGTTGGGAGAAATGTTTTTGCCAAAAATCTCAGAAACCTCATCAGGAGGGCTTTAAACTGACTAATGTGGGGGAGGGAGACAGTGCTCCTGAAGGTAGGAGTCTATCAATTGATGAAGATGATCATCGAAATGTCATAGACCAAATGGAGCAAACAGCACGCAGACCTAGTGGTGGGAGGAAAAAATCATTAAATAAGAGACATGGGGGAATGATTAATGGACTTCAATGTCTGTACACTGATGCGCAAAGCATGGGAAATAAACAAGATGAGCTTGAGCTCTTGGTACAGCAAACTAAATATGACATAATAGGCATCACTGAAACCTGGTGGGATAAGTCCCACGATTGGAACGTAATAATGGGGGGATACAATCTATTTCGGAGAAAGAGACCAGACAAGAAAGGAGGAGGAGTGGTGTTATATGTCAGGGATGTGTATACCTGTGAAGAGATCCAAGATTTAGATCCTCAAAGCCAAAGTGAGAGCATTTGGGTCAAAATTAAGGGAGAGAAGAATAACAGAGACCTCATTGTGGGAGTTTACTATAGATCCCCAAGCCAAACGGAGGACATAGATGATGCCTTCCTGGAACAGATGGCCAAGCATGCAAAAGGAAGGGAGATAGTAGTAATGGGGGACTTCAATTACCCGGATATTTGTTGGATGTCAAACTCAGCCAAGAGCATAAGGTCAAACAGATTCCTCACTGGCCTTGCAGACAACTTCATTGTCCAGAAAGTGGGAGAAGCAACAAGAGGAACAGCCATTTTAGATCTGGTCCTAACCAATGTTGATGACCTGGTTCGTGGGGTAGAAGTGGAAGGATCCTTAGGCGCGAGTGATCATGCTCTTCTGAAGTTTACTATACAGCGGAAAGGAGCAGCCAAGCATACTAGGACTCAATTTCTTGACTTTAAGAAAGCCGACTTCATAAAACTTAGGGAAGTGCTGGGTGAGATCCCATGGACAGTAATACTAAAAGGAAAGGGAGTTCATGATGGCTGGGAGTTTGTTAAGAGGGAGATAATAAAAGCACAACGTCAGGCAATACCAGTGAGACGGAAACATGGAAGGTGCCTAAAGAAGCCAGGGTGGCTATCTAAAGAACTTTTAACTGAATTAAGATTAAAAAAGGATGTGTACAAAAAATGGAAAAGGGGGGAAACCACCAAAGAGGAATTCAAACAAATAGCCAGCACGTGTAGACACAAAGTCAGAAAAGCTAAAGCACAGAATGAACTCAGGCTTGCTGGAGAGGTTAAAAGCAACAAAAAAGGCTTTTATGGGTATGTTCGTAGCAAAAGGAAGAACAAAGAAACAGTGGGGTCACTCAGAGGAGAAGATGGTGAAATGCAAACAGGGGACACAGAAAGGGCTGAACTCCTCAATGCCTTCTTTGCCTCAGTCTTCTCCGATAAAGAAAACAATGCCCGACCTGAAGAATTTGGAGCAAATGATCCAGCAAAGGAAACACAGCCAAGAATAACTAAGGAGATAGTACAAGAATACTTGGCTAGTTTAGATGTATTCAAGTCTCCAGGGTCAGGTGAACTGCATCCAAGAGTATTAAAAGAACTGGCAGATGTGATCTCAGAACCACTGGCAGTCATCTTAGAGAATTCCTGGAGAACAGGCAAAGTCCCGGCAGACTGGAGGAGGGCAAATGTTGTCCCTATTTTCAAAAAGGGGAAAAGAGAGGACCCAAATAATTACCGCCCAGTCAGTCTGACATCAATACCAGGGAAGATTCTGGAGCAGATCATTAAGAAAACAGTCTGTGAGCACCTAGAAAGGAATGCTGTGATCACCAATAGTCAGCATGGATTTCTGAAAAATAAGTCGTGTCAGACTAACCTGATCTCGTTTTTTGACAGAATTACAAGCCTGGTAGATGAAGGGAACTCAGTGGATATAGCCTACCTTGATTTCAGTAAGGCATTTGACAAGGTGCCCCATGATATTCTTGTAAAGAAGCTGGTAAAATGCGGTCTTGACTATGCTACCACTCAGTGGATTTGTAACTGGCTGACTGACCGAACCCAAAGGGTGCTCATCAATGGTTCCTCTTCATCCTGGAGAAGAGTGACTAGTGGGGTGCCACAGGGTTCTGTCTTGGGCCCGGTCTTATTCAACATCTTTATCAACGACTTGGATGATGGACTCAAGGGCATCCTGATCAAATTTGCAGATGACACCAAACTGGGAGGGGTGGCTAACACCCCAGAGGATAGGATCACACTTCAAAACGACCTTGACAGATTAGAGAACTGGGCCAAAACAAACAAGATGAATTTTAACAGGGAGAAATGTAAAGTATTGCACTTGGGCAAAAAAAATGAGAGGCACAAATACAAGATGGGTGACACCTGGCTTGAGAGCAGTACATGTGAAAAGGATCTAGGAGTCTTGGTTGACCACAAACTTGACATGAGCCAACAGTGTGACGCGGCAGCTAAAAAAGCCAATGCAATTCTGGGCCTCATCAATAGGAGTATAGCATCTAGATCAAGGGAAGTAATAGTGCCACTGTATTCTGCTCTGGTCAGACCTCACCTGGAGTACTGTGTCCAGTTCTGGGCACCACAATTCAAGAAGGACACTGACAAACTGGAACGTGTCCAGAGGAGGGCAACCAAAATGGTCAAAGGCCTGGAAACGATGCCTTATGAGGAACGGCTAAGGGAGCTGGGCATGTTCAGCCTGGAGAAGAGGAGGTTAAGGGGTGATATGATAGCCATGTTCAAATATATAAAAGGATGTCACATAAAAGAGGGAGAAAGGTTGTTTTCTGCTGCTCCAGAGAAGCGGACACGGAGCAATGGAGCCAAACTACAAGAAAGAAGATTCCACCTAAACATTAGGAAGAACTTCCTGACAGTAAGAGCTGTTCGACAGTGGAATTTGCTGCCAAGGAGTGTGGTGGAGTCTCCTACTTTGGAGGTCTTTAAGCAGAGGCTTGACAACCATATGTCAGGAGTGCTCTGATGGTGTTTCCTGCTTGGCAGGGGGTTGGACTCGATGGCCCTTGTGGTCTCTTCCAACTCTATGATTCTATGATTCTATGATTCTAAGAATGGAAGATTTGAGACTAGGCGATTGCTGGCCATATTGGCCGCATCTAAAGATGGTTTTTTATGAAGCGGTTTGATAGCCGCCTCTTTTAGCGGGTCTGGGAAGGCTCACTCACAGAGAGAAGCATTCACCACCCCGCGAAGCCCATCGCCCAGCCCTTCCCGGCTAGCTTTTATTAGCCAGGATAGACCAGGATCAAGGAGGCAGGTGGTTGGTTTCACTTGTCCAAGCAGCCTGTCCACATCCTCGGGGGTAACAGATTGGATGCGATCCCACACAAATTGACTAGACAGGACTCTAGCACTCTCCTGCCCTGGCCCTGCTCCTATGGTGGAGTCTAACTTTTCCTGAATCTGAGGGACTTTATCTGCAAAAAACTTTGCAAAATCATTGCAGGAGATCATGTGGCCTGTACTGGGTCCTGATGAAACAGAATGGGTGACTGCTGGCCAGCCCATATTCCCGAATCGTTGTGTTAGCAGCTTTCATTTGTACAGCGTAATGAATGGTATGCACAGCCATGTGTTTCTGCCAGTCTTCCATGAGTTATATATAAGTGATCCTGTAATTTGGTATAAGTGATCCGACCTTGCTCAAAGACGTGGAACACTGTAATTGCCATTCCTGCCATCCCCCTTCACCCCCCTTCATGGAAGTTTATGGCTCTACAGTGTTGGCCATAGATCTCAGTGGTGCAAGCTAACAGGATCCAAAATGCAGCAGTCTGATTGGTTCTAGAACAATAGGATTCAGAATGCAGCAGTCTGATTGGTCCTAGAACAATGCAGCAGTATGATTGGTCGGCAGGAGCCACCCAATCCAGCTCCAGATAGAAGTGAATGCACAACCTGATTGGCCTACAGGAGAATTCCGGAATTAGACAATCACATGCACCCCATTGTGTAAATAATGTATATAAAGCAGATACTTTGAGGGGACTTCCATTCCCTCCTCACCACTTTGAGCTGAATAAAGAGCATGAAATCCACTCTCAACTCTGAGTATATTTCAATGTGTTACTCTTAGTATTAACTAATGAGACCTATAATGGAAGGAGTGTGTTTGCAAGGGTTTGGGGTATACAGGCCTCCATCAGAGACAGTTTGGATGACATACTATGCAGGCACTGAATGGATTTCTGTGCAACCATTTTGACCTTGCCCCAGACACTCCCACAGCTTGTAAATTGGACAAATTAAATTGAAACGTTTTCCCTCAAAAAGACTGCACCTAAATCCTCAGTAAAATGACATTTTACAATGAACCATAGAAACGAGTATTGTGTAGCGGGGGGAGGGGGGGAGAATGAAAAAAAAGAAATTTAGAGGGCTCCGTCTGCCACAACAGTAAGTTTTGGAATATCCCAACCAGTCAGTCACCAGAAGGATACAACAGGAAACCAGTCCTCTCTCCAAATGCAAAAACTGAATTCACTGGAAGATGATCTGTTAGAGCCAATGCAATTCTGGGCTGCATCAATAGGAGTATAGCATCTAGATCAAGGGAAGTAATAGTGCCACTGTATTCTGCTCCGGTCAGACCTCACCTGGAGTACTGTGTCCACTTCTGGGCACCACAGTTCAAGAAGGACACTGACAAACTGGAACGTGTCCAGAGGAGGGCAACCAAAATGGTCAAAGGCCTGCTGTTGATACAACAGCAGCAAGAATACTCATCGCAAGGTATTGGAAGACACAAGATTTACCCACCCTGGAAGAATGGCAGATGAAAGTGATGGACTATATGGAACTGGCGGAAATGACTGGCAGAATCCGAGACCAGGGAGAAGAGTCGGTGGAAGAAGATTGGAAGAAATTTAAAGACTATTTGCAGAAACATGGTAAAATTAATGAATGTTAAAATGATGTTGGATTGAAACCAAGCGGCCTTAGCAACAAGGTTAATAAGTATATGTAAAAATGGATTAATAACGGATGAAAATATAAAGTTATAATATGTTGAGATATAGAGTTAAGATAAAAGAAAGAGGGTAAGGATTTGCTGAATTAACTATGTGAACGGGAATACAAAAAAGGGAGGTGTGAGGAGGTCAGGGAAATAAGCAAACGAAATTTAAGATATGAAAAAATTGATCTGTTTTTAATTATTTTTTATCTACTTTTTCTGTATTTTTATCTTTTTTCTATGTATTTTCGTATTTTTGTATTTTTTGTTCTTTTTTCTGCTTTCTTTTTATTTTGTAATTTTCCCCCTTTTGTAAAACTTCAATAAATATCTTTAAAACAAAACAAAACAAAATGGTCAAAGGCCTGGAAATGATGCCTTATGAGGAAGGGCTAAGGGAGCTGGGCATTTTTAGCCTGGAGAAGAGGAGGTTAAGGGGTGATATGATAGCCATGTTCAAATATATAAAAGGATGTCACATAGAGGAGGGAGAAAGGTTGTTTTCTGCTGCTCCAGAGAAGCGGACAGGGAGCAATGGATCAAAACTACAAGAAAGAAGATTCCACCTAAACATTAGGAAGAACTTCCTGACAGTAAGAGCTGTTCGACAGTGGAATTTGCTGCCAAGGAGTGTGGTGGAATCTCCTACTTTGGAGGTCTTTAAGCAGAGGCTTGACAACCATATGTCAGGAGTGCTCTGATGGTGTTTCCTGCTTGGCAGGGGGTTGGACTCGATGGCCCTTGTGGTCTCTTCCAACTCTATGATTCTATGATTCTAAGAATGGAAGATTTGAGACTAGGCGATTGCTGGCCATATTGGCCGCATCTAAAGATGGTTTTTTATGAAGCGGTTTGATAGCCGCCTCTTTTAGCGGGTCTGGGAAGGCTCACTCACAGAGAGAAGCATTCACCACCCCGCGAAGCCCATCGCCCAGCCCTTCCCGGCTAGCTTTTATTAGCCAGGATAGACCAGGATCAAGGAGGCAGGTGGCTGGTTTCACTTGTCCAAGCAGCCTGTCCACATCCTCGGGGGTAACAGATTGGATGCGATCCCACGCAAATTGACTAGACAGGACTCTAGCACTCTCCTGCCCTGGCCCTGCTCCTATGGTGGAGTCTAACTCTTCCTGAATCTGAGGGACTTTATCTGCAAAAAACTTTGCAAAATCATTGCAGGAGATCATGTGGCCTGTACTGGGTCCTGATGAAACAGAATGGGTGACTGCTGGCCAGCCCATATTCCCGAATCGTTGTGTTAGCAGCTTTCATTTGTACAGCGTAATGAATGGTATGCACAGCCATGTGTTTCTGCCAGTCTTCCATGAGTTATATATAAGTGATCCTGTAATTTGGTATAAGTGATCCGACCTTGCTCAAAGACGTGGAACACTGTAATTGCCATTCCTGCCATCCCCCTTCACCCCCCTTCATGGAAGTTTATGGCTCTACAGTGTTGGCCATAGATCTCAGTGGTGCAAGCTAACAGGATCCAAAATGCAGCAGTCTGATTGGTTCTAGAACAATAGGATTCAGAATGCTGGGGGGGGGGGACAAGGGCTTTTCTTCCCACTGCCAGCCTTCAGAAGGCTGTTCTGAAGGCTGGCGTTGGGAAGAAAAGCCCTTCTTCCCACCTCCCGCCCCGCAAGCTCCGGGGACAGGAGGGCTTTGCTGCCGACCGCCAGCATTTTAAAAGCCCCTGCTGACTCGGGGTGATTTTAAAATGCTGGCGGGCGGGAGCGAAGCCTCCGCTGTCCCGGGGAGATTTTAAAATGCTGACGGGCGGGAGCGAAGCGTTCGCTGCCGACCCCCAGCATTTTAAAATCTCCCCGGGACAGCAGAGAAGCTCCGCCCCACTCCCGGTGGCCGTGCAGAGCTGCCTGCGGTCCTGGGACCAGCGCAGCTCTGCGCCGCCATCCCGAGCGGGGCGCTAAGTCCCGCCCCGCTCGGGATGGCGGCACAGAGCTGCCTGCCGTCCTGGGACTGCAGGCAGGTCTACGCCGCCATCCCGAGCGGGGCGCTAAGTCCCGCCCCGCTCGGGATGGCGGCACAGAGCTGCCTGCCGTCCCATGACTGCAGGCAGGTCTACGCCGCCATCCCGAGCGGGGCGCTTCGCTCCCGCCCGCCAGCATTTTAAGATCGCCCGGGGCAGCGGAGAAGTCTCCGCTGTCCCGGGAAGGCAGGCGGGGGGGGGGAGCAAAGACTTTTGCCCCCCGCCGGCCTTCAGAAGAGGTCCAGGACCTCTTCTGAAGGCCGGCTGTGGGCGAAAGTCTTTGCTCCCGACCGCCAGCAATTTAAAACAGGTCCCCGGAGATTTCCCTATGGGCTTTCGTCTTGCGAAGCAAGCCCATAGGGAAATTCGTCTTGCGAAGCGCCTCCAAAACAGAAAACCCTTTCGTCTTGCGGGTTTTCTGTCTTGCGAGGCATTCGTCTTGTGGGGTACCACTGTATTAACTAATGAGACCTATAATGGAAGGAGTGTGTTTGCAAGGGTTTGGGGTATGCAGGCCTCCATCAGAGACAGTTTGGATGACATACTATGCAGGCGCTGAGTGGATTTCTGTGCAACCATTTTGACCTTGCCCCAGCCACTCCCACAGCTTGTAAATTGGACAAATTAAATTGCATCAAAAAAGCATTTCAGGAAAACATGTTGTAAACTTCATAAAGGGAAATCACGTTGGCAAAACGATGGGATTCCACAGCACCATCTGGTGGCACGATGTTATAAAGTATATGAAGCATTTTTTCTTTACTAATGTAGCTCAACCCCAAGTTTCCACTGGATTCCCAAACTACGCTCTTTCTGTTCCCCTCAACATCCACTAATGTATTTCAATGTAGAAAGAGTCTTGAATACTTTTCTGGTTAATCTGTTCTCTACACTCTTTGCAAAGGGTTTGCTGTGCTGAGACAGTCGCACCCATTTGTCCCTTGGCAGAAAAAGAAACAGGCAATAAATAGCAGTAGTAGCTTAACTTATGGTAAGGAAGATGTTGCTCATGTTTGAAGAATCAGGTTCAATGCAGCCATTGTATACGGCCGGGGGGCATCTCAGCTCACCTGATCCTGGTGGGTTTGGAAAGTGCATGAGGCTTTCGGCAATATGCTGGGGTATCTCTGCAATGCAAGGGTGATGAGGGCAGTGGTTCTCTTCAGCTATTTGGTGTACTGGTATACTGATTGTTAGCCAAAATCCTAATGGGCGGAGGGACCAATGTTGAACACAGTGTCCTAGACCTCCATGCCCACCTGATACAGTGGTACCTCGGGTTACATATGCTTCAGGTTACATACGCTTCAGGTTACAGACTCCACCAACCCAGAAATAGTGCTTCAGGTTAAGAACTTTGCTTCAGGATGAGAACAGAAATCATGCTCTGGCAGCGCCGCGGCAGCAGGAGGCCCCTTAGCTAAAGTGGTGCTTCAGGTTAAGAACAGTTTCAGGTTAAGTACGGACCTCCGGAATGAATTAAGTACTTAACCTGAGGTACCACTGTACTATCTTATGTGAAAAGAATGCCTGTTCCTTCCAGTTCACAAGACACTTATTATATGAGGCTGGGAGGAACCTTCTTGATTTTTGCCTGTGTTTGCATACATTTGGACACCAATTTGAAGCCAGATGTCAGACTGGAAGCAAAATATAGACCACAAGTTCACTTGCAAACTTTATTGAAAGTAACTATTGAAGCATCTGAGAAATCAATATTACAAGGTATTATTCCCACGTTATTTCTGCATGCAAAAGTAGCAATCATTTTTAACTATTATTATCGAACTCTGTCGTGATTGGCCACCTAGAACTCCCACCAGTCCACACTACTTAAAAGCTTTGCTATGTTCCAGTTACATTGCAAAGTTCAGGAAAGAGAAAAGAGAACATTTGAACTCTCCAACCAAGGAGGGGTTGGGAAGAACAGAGGGGTTCCATGAGCTCCAGGAAGAGATGAATTGAGAATCTGATGGACAGGACGCAGGAGAGTCCAAACAGAAGTGGTTCCAGACTCCCCCCAACCATCCTGACTGACTGTGTGGAATGAGATGTTCTAAGAACGTGGTTAAGAGCTGATAAATCATCAGGGTCCTGTCAGAATTAGGGCAGATGCCTGTTATGCCAAATGTACGATCCCTCTCTAGGAATGGGGCTCATGATCATTCAGAGTTTGCAGAGAATCATGAGACTCAGACAGAGAAGAAGAAGAAGAAGAAGAGTTTGGATTTGATATCCCGCCTTTCACTCCCCTTCAGGAGTCTCAAAGCGGCTAACAATCTCCTTTCCCTTCCTCCCCCACAACAAACACTCTGTGAGGTGAGTGGGGCTGAGAGACTTCAAAGAAGTGTGACTGGCCCAAGGTCACCCAGCAGCTGCATGTGGAGGAGCGGGGAATCGAACCTGGTTCACCAGATTACGAGACTACTGCTCTTAACCACTACACCACACTGGCTTGAACAGACCAAGATAGAAAACTGCCCTATGACTTGAGGCAGATGGTTTTTCTCACAAGCAGGCAGAGACCATCCAAGTTCGCCCTCTTGTTTAATGAATCTCATCACTATCCCAACCACAAGCGAATGTTTTGGATAAAATTTTCTGTGATTTGCCCAGTTCTAGCAAGGGAGGGGAACTCTGGTCTCTGGGCATAAGGAAGCATTCTGGTCTTCCCCATTTGGCACAAGAGGCTATTTCAGAAGACCCCCAGCCCAGCCCACATCCACCCAACGCCTGACTTCATATGAGGTCAGGTGTGGGGAAGGTAAGAGTAGACAATGTAAAGCACTGCTTGGTAGGTGTCTATGAACTCATCAAGGAACATCCCATCCCACCCCCTTGCTGAAGTCAATTGTACACTTTTGCGGGGAGAAGTTACAGTGAAGGAATGCATAAGTGAGTAGGCACAAATGGGTGGTCCTCTTCTCTGGAACAGGAAGGAGGAGCAATTTAGGAACAGAACAGTAAAATCAGTCAAAACATAGGTCAGTTTCACAGCACGTCCATTTCTGTTTAGTGTAATATGTTATTTCCATTCCACATCCCGGTCTCAGGAAAAATGCGCCACACATTTGGGCGGCTCTCACGAATTCACCAGTTTTAACTGGAGAGAGATAGAGAAGTATCTTTGTTGAGATTAACCAGTGAATGAAGATAATTTTATTGTATTAGTCCAAAGTCCATATCAAAAGAGAGGACAAAGGTTACATGAACTACACTTTACAATTTGAACTCAATCTTGAAAAGTATACTTAAAACAGACATTTGAATTTATTTTGCTAAAGCTACTTAAGTGTCAACATTAAAATAAAAGTAGGTTAAAGCATATGCAAAATATATGTCTAAATAAAACAAACCCTTAAATCTCAGAATCTCCACCACTGTTTTCAAGGATAAATCACAAATACTTTCCCTTCAGTCTGAGAAATAGGCCACTCTCCAAGTGACATGCCAGTTCCTTGAAGCAGAAACCTTACCTTTTCTGTCCCTCTCCAACATTTCATCTTTTTAGGCAAGGTCCCTCTACATAATATGGCTTAATATAAGAATATATCTGGCATTCAAGATTCTAATGAGGTAGCTCGTCCAGTACTGCTGGAAGTGATATGTCTTGCAGTGATATGTCCATGTGTTGGGTTGAAATAAGCGACAGACGAATGGCAAGGTGTCATATGGGAGGCATCTCTCAAGCATGTCTCGGCGAGTCCCTTTTATTGAATATTACAGCATTACCACATATGTGCTTGTTGCTGATTGGTTAACATGAATACAATGCAAAGGTTGAATATAGGTATTAATCATCAATAGATTAAAGGTTGGGAAAGGGAACACAGAATTAGACAGGCGTGAAACCTCCTTATTAAACTATTAACTAGTGATTGATTATCAAGACTTAAACTATTACTAATGATTAATATTGCATGACATGAAAGAACATAACAATCGCGTTCCGTAGATGTGGTCAACAATGCGTTAAGAACAGGTCAGGGTACTGAACTCAATGTGAACTGATCAGAACATTCCCCGACCCATGCGCAGAGGCAAAAACTTCCCAGCACCATGAATCTCCCCAGCTTCACAACAGAATCCATGTGTTCAAAATGGAGTTGGGGGGAAAGCTTTCTAATGCTCCATTTTCATTGGAAATGCTTGGTCCTTTTCATATTGCTGCTGAGACTTTGCACTTGCCAACCAATGCACTGTCATGTGACAATACGCTACGCATCATGCACCATGTTGGATGAGGAAAGGAACAGCTCTGTCAATTGCTCATTGACTGCTTTGGTAAAAGATGTTACAGCTTACATTACCAAGTGAATTCAGAGCCTGACCAGAAAATTTGAACCGTTGTACAAAATTTATTACAGCATTTTCCCAAATATAAGCCTCATTCACCGCCCCCCAAATTCCAACAGTGAAAGTGCGGCTTATATTCGTGACCTTACACCACTGTCAAAGTGGCGCAGTCCCCCCCCCCCACCAGGAAGCAGCCCGGAAGTGCGGGGCAATGGCGCACTGCCTGCCCACCGCTCCCAAGCCTTCCCCAAGCCACCAGAAAGAAGGTGGAAGGCCGCCAGCAAAGCGGTGCAGCTCCCCCCAGGAAGCATCCTGAGTATTGTCTTTTTTCTCCCCCCCCCCTTCAATTCTGGGTGCAGCTTATATTCATGCCAATATGGTATTCCCTAGAGAAACTTTGGGCTCTTCCATTTACTGAGCCATCCATCCTCCAACTGCCTCCAGACACTCACACAAGGACACAAGTATGGTACAAGGACTTTCTTTTCTACACTGAGGCCCACCATAAAAAAGGAGGAATGTCGACAGGAGAGTCTCCTTACCTGAAAAGGTTTCTGACAGTATGCAGAATGATCCCTCACATGTCACATCATTCGGTAGGCATGGCTTGCCAGGACCATTCATGATGCATCTTCTGCATATCACAGCATCTGTTGTAAGAGACAGTATTTCATTGGTGGAAGGACCAATTGATATTCAATGCTCTAACCCACCAAAATCCTATCAGCACACATAGCTGTCAGCAGAGACCCCAGAACAGAAATGGTATAATCTTTTTTCCCTTGGACAGTCGGACAAAATTTGCATCTCTGTGTATATATTAAGAGATGGAAATTGTACGCAAATTTGTAGCACGCTCCTGTGGCCTGAGACTAGCAAAACCTTCCGCCTAGACAGCTGGACCTTCTTTCTCAAAGATGGTACACTCTGAATCGAACCAATCGTCAGTCGGGTTTTCTGTGGATTGACGTTTGTTTGGATGCAGCCGAAAGTAGCGAGTTTTCCTGAAGAAAGTGGTGGGGGAAAATGGAAAACCCCTTGGCCCTTGCCTCAAAAGCACAGGGTGAGCAGCAGTGTGCATGAGCCCTAAATCTCTCCAACTATACACATGCAACAAGAGGTGGGTGATTTGATTCACTTCTACAAACATAGGGAACTGCCTTGTTTATTTTGCCCCATTATCAGGATACGCCACGATCTTCTCACTGAAACATTCAACTGGAGATGGTAGGTAAGGGATTAACTTGGGGCTTTCTTCACGGAAGGCAAGAGCTCTAACACTGAAATATCACAACCCTACTAAAGGAGGCATATATTCCACTCTTGCCCCAAAGTACATCCCCTTCGGGTTGCTCATAGATTCAATCTATGTAGAAGAGTGGCTTATTCTTGCTTCACCTGTTCAGGGACAGGAAGTGGGGACCATACTTACCTCCAGTCCTGAGGCAAAGCAGAACACAGAATGTAAGTAGCCAGACCTGAAGCAGACGTGGCCTTTGATTACCAAGAAACAAGCTCTGCTCCATTGGAATGCCTTTTGTATGGAGTGACAGCTTTCAAAGGCTAGCAGCTGAGAAACCACAGGTTTTCAGGGCAGGCAGGAACACGCTGCTCACTTTGAGTAGCCGGGTTCAAGATATCCATTATATACAGCTGGGAGGAACCCTCTTGGCTTCTCACCTCATCCTGGTGGCATTGAAAGGTCCAAAGAGCCTCTGGCAATATGCTTGGGTCACTCGGATGGGCAGCAGAGAGTGAAGGCGATGGTTGTCTTGGGCCCTTTCAGGCATAAAGTGCTGATTGTTAGCCCAAATCCAGATGGGCTGAGGAATCAGCTGCATGCTGGACAGAATGTCACGGACCACAGCAGATGCCTGATGCTATCTTACGAGGGTTTTCTGTTCTGCTCCAGGTTTCAATTGTAATAGTACGATGTGCTGAGCAGGTAACTCTCAACCAGCCAGCAGATGAAACACAATGGGTGACTTCTGGCCAGCCCATATTCCCGAATCATTGTGTTAGCAGCTTTCTTTTGTATCTCACTGCGGCTCATAGTGCAGTGCAATGAATGATGTGCACAGCCATGTGTTTCTGTTCTCCATGAGTGATAAATAAGTGGTCCTTTGATATTGCATGTATCTTCAACTTTACTCAAAGATGTGGGACATGGAGAGACAGCAGTCTTGCAAGACAGACTCTCATTCCTGGCAATCCCATGAACAGATATTCTGGCCACCTCCATATTTCTTGGAGCCAAACTGCATCCAATAGGAGCTGATGCTTTTAATTGGGGAGAGGTGGAAGGTTGGCTGGTTAGTCAGTTGACTGAGGCCCTTTTATTTTGGAATCTGAGTGCAAAGACTTGGAGAAACAGACTCATATGGTACGGTTACATTAATACTTCCAGATGCTGACTGGGCTCATGTGATTTGTGTATGGGATTCTATTTGAACACTGCCATATACGATGCAAGAGTGTTATGCAAAATGGAGGATCTGCATTGTTGGTTCTGCCCTGTCGTATTCTTGCCTGTGTCTTCTGGAAGCTGGAGGGGCCCAGAGAGGGAAAGGAAATGCAGCTGAGCACAGAAGTCTGTTGCAAAGCATGGGATATGACCCATATAATTAAGATTTCCTCAATTTTGAGGAAAGGAAAATATGAGGTACAGTGATTTCTTTTGTGATCAAGATACAGCAATTACACAGGAGCTAAAATAGAATACAGACCACAACTTCGTTTTTAAATTTTATTGAAAGAAATAATTGATGCGTAAGGTACAACAAATAATACAAGCTATTATTTTCGCCTCATTACTGCATGCAAAACTAGCAGTGATTTTAACTATTATTATTGAATGCTATCGTGGTTGGCCACCTAGAACTCCCACCAGTCCAAACTACTTAAAACTTTGCCACGTTCCAGTCATATGGCAATGTTCAGGAAGGAGAACAGAGAACATTCAAACTCTCCAACCGAGGAGAGGTTGGGAAGAACAGGGTTCCCTGAGCTCCAGGAAGAGAGGAATTGTCACCATCCCTAGCACAGGTTATTGTATTTGATAACATCTTCTGTGATTTGCCAAGTTCAAGCAAGGATGGGGAGTGATAAAGAGACCTACAAACCCTATAGACAGTGCAAATCACTGCTTGGTACATGTCCATCAACTCTCCAAGAAACGACCCATTCCACCCCAATACCTAAGTCAATAGTGCACTTTTGCAAGAGGAACTTACTTTTCAAATACAGATAGGTAGCCTTGTTGGTCTGCCATAGTCAAAATAAAAAAAATTCTTGATATGAGCATGATACACTGAAGAAGTGTGCATGCACACGAAGGCTCATACCAAGAACTAACTTAGTTGGTCTTTAAGGTGCTACTGGAAGGATTTTTTTTATTTTTACTTTTCAAAATATCAGACAATGAAGGAGTGCATAAATGAGTGAGCACAAATGAGTGGTCCTCCTCTCGGGAGCAGGAAGGAGAAATGAAGTTGTGAACTGAATGAGTGTTTGATTAACAAGTATGGATAGCCAAATTGGGGGTTTCCCGTGCTCATGGAGGCTTCCCAATGCACTTAGGGAGCTGGAAAATCATTGGTCTAAGATATATGGCAGCCCTCCGCAAATACAGAAGACTCCCCAGGTCACACAGTCAGCCACCATTTTGTGGAGGACGATGAGGCTGTTTGGTGTGGAACATCCCCTGAATGTGATTTTTGGACGTGGCATCAGAATATTTGTGCGGGGCTTTTGTCTGTCATTTGAATTGCAATGGCAGGAGGAAGACCTGTTGTTCATCGAAAGGAAATGATACGAAACGTTCTAATATTATGTCTATCAAAGAGGAAAGATTGGTTACCCACCCTTTTACATGGATAGGCGAAAACAACTTTAGAATAGAATAGTAAGATCAGTCAAGACATAAGTCGCTATTACAGCATGATACTTTCTTTTTATCTCCCGATGTCACCTCTGTCCCACAGAGTTTTTTCGTACTGTCTTCACCACATTCTTTGACGTAATTAGTCCATTTGCCATTTTGTCCTGGAGAGAGATAGATAAGTACTTAGGTTGATATTAACTAGTGAATGAAGAGAATTTTACTGAATTAGTCCATAGTTCATATCAAGAAAGAGAAAATCTTTCCCCACATTTTAAACTTCATTTAAAAATATGCACTTAAATAGAATTTTAAATTTATTTTGCTAAAACTACTAAAATGTCAACATTAAAATAAAATGAACATTTATGAAAGATACATGTCCATTTTTTTTATTTTTAGTTTTAAACTTATATCTCAGGTTATTCTAGTCCCAGCATAGAAAAAGGAAGATGGTTGACAGGACGTACCTGAAAATATTTCTATCTTCAGGCAGAATGGTCCCATACATGTCTTCTCTTTCGGTTCGCATAGCTTGCCAGGCCCCTTTGAAGAGCACAGTCTGCATTTCACAGCGTCTGTTGTAACAGACAGCATTTCGTTTGTGAAGGGACCAATCAGTATTCAATGTCCAACTAAACTTACATCTCTGTGTATAGATTAAGAGATGGAAATTGTTTGTGGCAAGCTCCTGTGCCCTGAGACTAGCAACACCTTCCACCTAGACAACTAGACCCTCTTTTCCAAAGATAGCACAAACTTGCAGTGTTCATGTTTTCATCAGGAGGCAGGAGAAAAGCAGCTTCCTTTCACAGGTAAAAGGGAAATTGAACTCTCCCCTGAAATGGACTCCAAGGTACAGGATTTCACCTTAAGAACTGGATCTGCTGAATTGAAACAATCGCCATTGGGGTTTTCTGCAGTTTGATGTGCTTGGATTCAGCCACAAACACTTTCCTGGGGAAAGTGGTGAGGCAAATGGAAAACTGCCTGGCTCTTTCCTCAAAAGCATAGGATGAGCAGAAGTGTGCATGACGCCTGAATCTACCCAGCTATACACATACAAGAGGTGGGTAATTTGATTCACTTCTACAAACACAGGGAGCTGCCTTGTCTATTTTGCCCCGTTATCAGGATGCTCCACTTTCTTCTCACTGAAATGTTCACCTGGAGATGTTAGGTAGGGGATTAACTAGGGGCTTTCTCAATGGATGTCATGTGCTCCAACACTGAACTATCATGTCCCCACTTTAAGAGGCATGTACAGTGGTACCTCAGGTTACATGTGCTTCAGGTTACAGACTCCGCTAACCCAGAAATAAGTACCTTGGGTTACGAACTTTGCTTCAGGATGAGAACAGAAATTGTGTTCCGGCGGCACTCGGCAGCGGGAGGCCCCATTAGATAAACTGGTGCTTCAGGCTGAGAACAGTTTCAGGTTAAGAATGGACCTCCAGAACGAATTAAATACTTAACTCGAGGTACCACTGTATTCCTCTCTTGCCCCAAAGTACATCCCCTCCAGTTGCTCATAGATTTAACCTATGTAAAACAGTGTCTTATTCTTGTTTTACCTATTTTGGGATGGGGAATGGGAGCAATACTTACCTCCAGTCCTGAGGCAAAGCAGAACACAAAATGTAAGTAGCCAGACCTGAAGCAGACGTGGCCTTCAATTACCAAGAAACAAGCTCAGCTCCATTGGAATGCCTTTTGTATGGAGAGACAGCTTTTGAAGGCTAGCAGCTGAGAAACCGCAGGGCAAGAAGCCTAGAATAAAATTTAAAATACTAACAGATGCAAAGGAAAGAGGTGGATTTGCCCTGCCAGACCTTAAACTTTATTATGAATCAGCAGCTTTTTGCTGGCTGAAAGAATGGCTGCTTCTTGAAAACACAGACATTTTGGATTTAGAAGGTTTTAATAAAGTATTTGGATGGCATGCATAATTGTGGTATGATAAGGTCAAAGCACATAAAGCATTTAAAAATCATATTGTCAAGAAAGCATTGTTTAATGTTTGGATAAGATATAAGAATCTACTGGAAAATAAAATCCCAAGGTGGCTGTCACCGATGGAAGCGAAAGCTCAGAAGAAGCTCAATATGGAGGCCAAATGGCCGAAATATTGGGAAATTCTGGAACAAGAGGGAGATAGATTGAAACTGCAGAGTTTTGAGAAACTAAAAAACAAAGTGCAAGATTGGCTTCATTACTATCAGATAATGGAGGCATACAATATGGACAAGAAAATTGGCCTCCAGGTGGAAAAATCAAAATTAGAAACAGAACTGTTAGAACCCAAAACTGAGATTTTGTCAAAGAGGTATAACTTGCTGTTGAAATGGAATACTCAGGATGAAACGGTGAAATCTGCTATGATTAAATGGGCACAAGATGTTGGACATAACATAATGATGGCTGACTGGGAACAGTTATGGACCACAGGTATGAAAAATCTGGTAATAACTAGTAGCAACTGGTCAGCTTCTGAAAAACAACGGTTGCTTGGCTTGAGGAACCAGGTTCAACATAGCCATTATATAAAGCCAATAGGAACCTTATTAGCATCTCAGGGCACCTGATCCTTTTTTTAAAAAAAATAATATTCATTAATAATTTCAGAATTACAGAAATAAAAAACAAAAAATAAAAAACAACACTACAATGCATAAAAAGAAGAAAAAAACACAAAACATAAAAACCAATACAACAATACAACAACAACAAAAAACAAAATAAAAAGGAAAACAAACAAACACAAATCCCATATTGCATATCTTTAACTTCCATTTGCTTGTTTCGTTGACCTCCTCGCACCTCCCTTTTTGTATTCTAGTTTAGTTAGTTATTTCAGCAAATTCTTTCCATCTTTCTCAATTTTTATTAAATAATTTATCTTAACAATTTAACCTATTAATTAACTCGACAGATCCTTTCCATCTTTCCCCATATTCTGTTATTCAAATTACCTTAATTTATTTAACCGTATCTTACCATAAAATACCTTAAAGCTTAAAACTTAATACTTAGTTGTTCATAACTCCTGATATCATTTCTACTAGAGTCATATAGTTTCATTCCAACATTTTCCCTAATATTCATTAATTTTAGGCTAGTTCCCTAAATAAAAAAAATTCTTTATAAATTTTCTTCCAATCTTCATCCAATGTCTCTTCTTCCTGGTATCGGGTCATGTCAGTCCTTACTGTCCATTCCATCTAGTCCATCAACCTGGAAGTCTTATGTCCGAGGGCCTTAAGTCTCTTCCATGTCCCTTCTGCAGATCTTCTTCTTGTTGTTTATACTTGCACTTTCCCTTGTCTTTTGTTGGTCTCTTTCTTAATTTCTTTCCTTTCTCATTGAGGAGTAGGTCTCTGGGGGGTTCCAACCCAAAATTATCTCTGTCTCCCTTCATCAAACCAGCCCATTCCCCACAGTCCCACTCCCCACAGTCATCAATATAATCCAAAAAATGTTTACGAGCATATTTTGAAGTCTCTCCAAAATTAAGAGCCTCCTCAGCTCCAGACTCCCCCTGGCCCACTCCAACTTCAATCTTCAAAAACAGTGGCTTATGCTCCTGTGGGGCCTGGGGCCTCTCCATTTGTATTATTTGAGGTGCAACCGCAGCCTCCTCCATTATCTTCTGCACTTGCCCAATCAATACAGGTTCCTGAGTTGGACCCTGGATGGTTTCTGTATCACTATTCACTATTTGTCCACAGTTATTGGCCACAACAGTCATCAAATCCATTTTCTCATTCATCAAATCCATCTTCTCATGCATCTGTTCCAACAAAGCATTTGTCTTTCATAAAGCAAGCACCAAAACTTCCTTCCAGCTCATATTTGGTCAAGGTCAAAAGGACTAATCCCACGATCTTAATCTCACAGCTGTGGATTCCTCAAGTAGACTGCAGCAACAATTTAGCAAGCTCCCTCTAGAGGAGACAATTTCTATTTGTATCCATCTTTTTAAGGCAAGTCCAACAAAGGAAAATTACTTTCATTTTTCAGATATTTTGTTTCTTTAGAATGCAAAAGGCGACATTGGAATCAGTTTATTTCTCTTCTTTAGCTATCTGTCAAAGTATTCCATTCACAGTCAATGAACCTCTCTAACAATTTCTGTCTCTGACACCCCGTTCCCAGGTTAGAGACGGTGGAAACTTATCTTTCTTCACTCCCTCTCCTGCAGGCGTTACACAAAGCCCCCCCCTTTTTTCTCCTGCTTCCAAGGGGGTTTCAGTAGTTTAAAATGAAGGAAATTTAGACTTTTTTAACGACTTTTCAGGCTTTAGCTTACAAGGTTTCTGCTTCAGTCTGTATACAAAAAGCGGAAGGCGGACTTCCTGTTTTGAACCTGTAATAAATGTAGGGGTTGCTCGTGCGCAAGTTGGTGCCACTCCAGGCTAGGTTGCCTTGTTAAACCTTTTCTGTCTGAACATCCCTGCACTTCGTCGCTAGCAGAATCCATCAGTGGGCGTTTCTTAAACCTTTTCCAGCATAAAAGTTGTTTGACTCCAAGTCTCCTCCTACTCTCCCTGCGCGGAAATCTTCTGCACAGGGAGGGCGTGGGTAGCGGAGGACTCGTGCTCTCTTCGCTGATCTCCGGCGGGGAGTCCTGGAGCCCCCTCGCCGATTCCCCCATCTGCCCCCCTTTATCCCTGGTGTTACGCTGATTTCTTTCCCCAGCTGGTGAACCGCCTCTCCCCCTGCTGGGCCCTTCTCCAGCATCACTCGAGAGCCTAAACTCCGCCTCTGGCTCCGATGTCAGTTCCCTGACAGAACCTTCCCGTTTCGATGTCAAATTAAGATATTTCTTGATCCAATTTTCCGTTTCTACTCACGGGTACTTGTTTTAAATCCAATTGTCCACAGGGAAAAGTCAGCGCTCTCTGGCGATGGCTGTGCGGCTTAACTCCGTGAAAGTAGCAGTCAGTTCGCAGCACCCCGCTTCACTCCGGAATCCCAAAAAGGGGTTCCCCATGAGTAGGGGGCGCTCCTGGTGCCCTGCTGAACCCCACGTTCCCAGGCTTCCTCCACCTGGGATTTCTAGCGGGTCCCCACCTTCGCTGCGGCAGGAAGACCCAGTTTCCACGGAGCCCGTTCCTCCAGTCAGAGGAACTCCGCCATTCGCCGATGGCGCTAACCCAGAAGTCCTTTCAGGGCACCTGATCCTGATGGGGTTGGTGGGTACCAGAAGCCTCTGGCAACATGCTGGGGTGTCTGAGGAACAACAATGATGTGGGGAGTGTAGGTACCACTCCGACAGGAAGGTAAACAGTGTTTCCATGTGCTGCTCTGGTTTTGGTGTTCTGTTGCACCAGAAGTGGCTTAGTCGTGCTGGCCACATGACCCAGAAAAACTATGGACAAACGCCGGCTCCCTCGGCCTGTAAAGCAAGATGTGCGCCACAACCCCAGATTCGTCTGCGACTGGACTTAACTGTCAGGGATCCTTTACCTTTACCTTTACTATTATTTAAGGCTAGGAGGAACCTTCTTGGCTTCTTCTCTCATGCTGGTAAGCTTGAACGGTGAAAAGGTAAAAGGTAAAGGACCCCTGGATGGTTAAGTGCAGTCAAAGGCAGCTATGGGGTGCAGCGCTCAACTCGGCTTTCAGGCCGAGGGAGCCGGCGTTTGTCCCCAGACAGCTTTCCGGGTCATGTGGCCTGCATGACTAAACTGCTTCTGGTGCAACAGGACACCATGACAGAAACTGGAGCGCATGGAAACGCTGTTTACCTTCCCGCTACAGCAGAAACTATTTATCTACTTGCACTGGCGTGCTTTTGAATTGCTAGGTTGGCAGGAGCTGGGACAGAGCAACAGGAGCTCACCCTATTGACAAACCCAAGAGGCTCCATGGTTTAGACCACAGCACCACCGCATGAAGCCTCTGTGAATATGCTTGGGTGGCCCTGAAGAGGAACAGGGATGCGGGTAGTAATTCCTTAAGATGTTAGGTGCATAATGTACTGATTTTTCAGAAAAATCAAAATGGGCTATACAGAATGTCCCAGGCTTCTATGAGCACCTGATGCCAGAGTAGAGTTTCCCTCAGCCAATAAGGGCCTAGGGGCATATTTCCCCAGAACTAATGTGAATCCCCCTTGGGCCACAATAGTACGTTTTTGCTGTTCCCAGTGGTCCCATAAACCTAAGGAATAATAAAATATTTGCTTCTTAAAATTGTTAAATCACTTTATCTTGCCCAGGGAAATCCAAATATTGGTAAGTGTTCTTTGGGCTTAGGTGAATTTGTAGTGGGCTGATTGACTAACAGTAGTATCACCTAGTCCACATCTTACCCACTTCTCCTCAAAACTATCACTGAGGACTTCGTTTGTTTTCCATACTCTGTGCATTGGAATAGAGACAACTAAGACCATTAGTAATTCCCTCCAGCTGCTTCCTTCTTTTGCTTGCTTGCCCTTTAGTAGGTTACTCAGTTTCCTGTGCTTCCATGAAGCACCAGCACCCAACACCAGTTGTACTTTCTCATTAAAATTCCCTCAGTCTTGAGGAAAGGAAAAGATAAGGTACAGTGATTTCTTTTGTGTTTGAGTTACAATAATTACACAGGAACCAAAATAGAATATAGACTGCAACTTGATTTTTAAACTTTATTGAAAGGAAGCATGATGGTTTGCATGATGGTTGCTGCTGTCAAGAGCAGGTTTTTGTCTGTGTTTGCATACATTTGGACACCATTTTGAAACCAGATAAGAGACTGGAAGCAATACAGAATACATACCACAAGTTCACTTACAAACTTTATTGAAAGAAAGCATTGAAGCATCCAATAAAACAATATCACAAGGTATTATTATTACGTTATTCTGTATGCAAAACTAGCAGTAATTTTAACTATTATTATTGAACTCTATGTTGATTGGCCACCTAGAACTCCCTCCAGTCCAAACTACTTAAAAGCTTTGCTATGTTCCACTTGCATTGCAATGTTCAGGAAGGACAACAGAGAACAAACTCTCTCTCCCCAAGAGACTCAACGGGTTTACTCCCAGATGGTTGGACTGAGGCAATAATTATCCCAATCTATAAAAAAGGACCCATGACAGATCCGGCGAGCTATAGACCAATCAGCCTTCTGCCTATACCCAGCAAACTATATGCCAAACATCTTTATACCAAGCTAACTAGCTGGCTGGAAACCGAAGCTATTCTAGCGGAAGAGCAAGCGGGTTTCAGGCAAGGCAGATCCACCATAGACCATTGCTTCACCCTAGCCTATTTAATTGACAAATATGCCAAAAAATCCCGTGGGGTGTTATATGCAGCCTTTATCGATCTAAAGGCTGCTTTCGATTCAATTCCACGTGTAAGACTCTGGGACAAATTGAGCACCTCTAGCATAGACAAAAGACTATTATTTCTGATCAGCTGTTTATACAAAGACACGGTGCTGCATGTAAGAACTTCGTTAAATGGTCATCTTATAGGACCAGTTCCTGTCAGTAAGGGGGTCAAGCAAGGTTGCATCCTGGCCCCAGTTCTATTCAACATCTACATCAATGATATGGTTAACTGTTTGTCATCTCCGGACTTCCACGCCCCCAAACTGGCTGACAAAGCAATATCAGTGCTTTTGTACGCTGACGATGCGATACTCCTATCTCGAACAAGAATAGGTTTAAATAGGCTCATAGGTGAATTCTCAGCATACTGTAGAAGAGAGCAACTTGCAATAAACTATCAGAAAACCAAAATCATGGTTTTTGCAAGGAAACACAGACAGTACAGCTGGAGGATGGATAACCAGACAATTGAACAAGTCAAAGCCTTCAAATATCTGGGTATCGTTTTCCAGTCGACCGGGTCCTGGGATGTCCATCAAAAATGTGCCAAAGAAAAAGCTGCTCAAAGCATCAAGATGCTGTCCCGCTTCTTCTATACGAAGGGGGGCAGATACATCCCAGCAGCCCTTGAAGTTTTTCAAGCAAAACCTCTGGCGCAGTTACTGTACGGGGCGCAAATCTGGACGGGGATCCATTGCTCCAGTCTCGAAACTGTCCAGTCCAAATTTCTAAGGCAGATACTCGGTGTCCCCTCCTGTGTTCCAAACGCAGCATTACGACTCGAGGCCTGCCTTCCATCTGTGGAAACTCGGACCTGGCAGAGAACATTTAATTATTGGCTTCGTCTTAATCTGAATCCTCCTGGTCTACTGCCGCTAGTAATGCAAGACCCTCACAAAAGCAAGTGGTTTAAAACTGTGCAGCAAAAACTCCTTACATGCGGTCTGCACTCACAGTCCCTACTATCAATGGGCCTCATTAAAGCAAAGAGTCTAATAGGCCAGCGCCTGAAAGACATTGAACGACAAAACAACCTGACTATCTTAAAGAAACTGTGCCCATGGTATACCTATTTTCCCCCTTCTCATTTTGATTCTCCAGCTTCATATTTGTCTAAACTAACCATCCCAAAATACAGACGTGCCTTTACATTGGCTAGATGGGATGTTCTTCCCTCTGCTGTACTCGAAGGTCGTTACCAAAAGACTCCATTTGAAAAACGACTCTGCCCATGTGGAGATGGTAACACGGAAACAGTGTCCCACGTCCTTCTTACTTGCCCCCTTTATAAAGACCTAAGGAATGAGATTATTACTCCACTCATTCTCTCCAACCCCGGCCGTTCACCAGACATTACACTGTATTTTCTATTATCTGATACGGATAGTCAGATAACAGAGAAGGTCGCGAGGTACATCGAGAGAGCTGCGAAATTGAGGGCCACCATCTGAGTGACAGACCTGTTCACCCGACGGACCTCCTTTTGCCTGTTCTTTTCTTCCTTTTATCCCTATTCTCACTTTTAACTCTTGTACAGCTGTGGCCTGTTGGCTTTGCTAATAAAGTTTTGAATTTGAATTCTCTCTCCCCAAGAAGCCTTGAAGCAGCAGGGTTCCATGAGCTCCAGGAAGAGATTGGTCCTAGAACAATAGGATTCAGAATGCAGCAGTCTGATTGGTCCTAGAACAATGCAGCAGTATGATTGGTCGGCAGGAGCCACCCAATCCAGCTCCAGATAGAAGTGAATCCACAACCTGATTGGCCTACAGGACAATTCCAGAATTAGACAATCACGTGCAGCCCATTGTGTAAATAATGTATATAAAGCAGATACTTTGAGGGGACTTCCAGTCCCTCTTCACCAATATGAGCTGAATAAAGAGCATGAAATCCACTCTCAACTCTGTGTATATTTCAATGTGTGTACACCTGGCTTGAGAGCAGTACATGTGAAAAGTATCTCGGAGTCTTGGTTGACCACAAACTTGACATGAGCCAACAGTGTGACGCGGAAGCTAAAAAAGCCAATGCAATTCTGGGCTGCATCAATAGGAGTATAGAATCTAGATCAAGGGAAGTAATAGTGCCACTGTATTCTGCTCTGGTCAGACCTCACCTGGAGTACTGTGTTCAGTTCTGGGCACCACAGTTCAAGAAGGACACTGACAACATGGAATGTGTCCAGAGGAGGGCAACCAAAATGGTCAAAGGCCTGGAAACGATGTCTTATGAGGAACGGCTAAGGGAGCTGGGCATGTTTAGCCTGGAGAAGAGAAGGTTAAGGGGTGATATGATAGCCATGTTCAAATATATAAAAGGATGTCATATAGAGGAGGGAGAAAGGTTGTTTTCTGCTGCTCCAGAGAAGCGGACACGGAGCAATGGATCCAAACTACAAGAAAGAAGATTCCATCTAAACATTAGGAAGAACTTCCTGACAGTAAGAGCTGTTCAACAGTGGAATTTGCTGCCATGGAGTGTGGTGGAGTCTCCTTCTTTGGAGGTCTTTAAGCAGAGGCTTGACAACCATATGTCAGGAGTGCTCTGATGGTGTTTCCTGCTTGGCAGGGGGTTGGACTCGATGGCCCTTGTGGTCTATTCCAACTCTATGATTCTATGATTCTTAGTATTAACTAATGAGACCTATAATGGAAGGAGTGTGTTTGCAAGGGTTTGGGGTATGCAGGCCTCCATCAGAGAAAGTTTGGATGACATACTATGCAGGCGCTGAGTGGATTTCTGTTCAACCATTTTGACCTTGCCCCAGACACTCCCACAGCTTGTAAATTGGACGAATTAAATTGAACCATTTTCCCTCAAAAAGACTACACCAGAATCCTCAATAAAATGCCATTTTACAATGAACCATAGAAACGAGTATTGTGTAGCGGGGGGGGGAGGGGGGAGAATGAAAAAAAGAAATTTAGAGGGTTCCGTCTGCCACAACAGTAAGTTTTGGAATATCCCAATCAGTCAGTCACTGATATATGAAGCATTTTTTCTTTACTAATGTAGCTGAACCCCAAGTTTCCACTGGATTCCCATACTACGCTCTTTCTGTTCCCCTCAACGTCCAATAATGTATTTCAATGTAGAAAGAGTCCTGAATACTTTTCTGGTTAATCCGTTCTCTACAATCTTTGCAAAGGGTTTGCTGTGCTGAGACGGTCGCACCCATTTGTCCCTTGGCAGAAAAAGAAACAGGCAATAAATAGCAGTAGTAGCTTAACTTATGGTAAGGAAGATGTTGCTCATGTTTGAAGAATCAGGTTCAATGCAGCCATTGTATACGGCCGGGGGGCATCTCATCTCACCAGATCCCGGTGGGTTTGGAAAGTGCATGAGGCTTTCAGCAATATGCTGGGGTATCTCTGCAATGCAAGGGTGATGAGGGCAGTGGTTCTCTTCAGCTATTTGGTGTACTGGTATACTGATTGTTAGCCAAAATCCTAATGGGCGGAGGGACCAGTGTTGAACACAGTGTCCTAGACCTCCATGGCCACCTGATACAGTGGTACCTCGGGTTACATACGCTTCAGGTTACAGACTCCGCTAACCCAGAAATAGTGCTTCAGGTTAAGAACTTTGCTTCAGGATGAGAACAGAAATCGTGCTCCGGCGGTGCGGCAGCAGCAGGAGGGCCCTTAGCTAAAGTGGTGCTTCAGGTTAAGAACAGTTTCAGGTTAAGTACGGACCTCCGGAATGAATTAAGTACTTCACCTGAGGTACCACTGTACTATCTTATGTGAAACGAATGCCTGTTCCTTCCAGTTCACAAGACACTTATTATATGAGGCTGGGAGGAACCTTCTTGATTTTTGCCTGTGTTTGCATACATTTGGACACCAATTTGAAGCCAGATGTCAGACCGGAAGCAAAATATAGACCACAAGTTCACTTGCAAACTTTATTGAAAGTAACCATTGAAGCATCTAATAAAACAATATTACAAGGTATTACTCTCACATTATTTCTGCATGCAAAAGTAGCAATCGTTTTAACTATTGCTATCGAACTCTGTCATGATTGGCCACCTAGAACTCCCACCAGTCCACACTACTTAAAAGCTTTGCTACGTTCCAGTTACATTGCAATGTTCAGGAAAGAGAAAAGAGAACATTTGAACTCTCCAACCAAGGAGGGGTTGGGAAGAACAGAGGGGTTCCATGAGCTCCAGGAAAAGATGAATTGAGAATCTGATGGACAGGACGCAGGAGAGTCCAAATAGAAGTGGTTCCAGACTCCCCCCAACCATCCTGACTGACTGTGTGGAATGAGATGTTCTAAGAACATGGTTAAGAGTTGATAAAGAATCAGGGCCCTGCCAGAATTAGGGCAGATGCCTGTTATGCCAAATGTACAATCCCTCTCTAGGAATGGGACTCATGATCATTCAGAGTTTGCAGAGAATCATGAGACTCAGACAGAGAACAGACCAAGATAGAAAACTGTCCTATGACCTGAGGCAGATGGTTTTGCTGACGAGCAGGCAGAGACCATCCAAGTTCGCCCTCTTGTTTAATGAATCTCATCACTATCCCAACCACAAGCGAATGTTTTGGATAAAAAATTCTGTGATTTGCCCAGTTCTAGCAAGGGAGGGGAACTCTGGTCTCTGGGCATAAGGAAGCATTCTGGTCTTCCCCATTTGGCACAAGAGGCTATTTCAGAAGACCCCCAGCCCAGCCCACATCCACCCTACGCCTGACTTCATATGAGGTCAGGTGTGGGGAAGGTAAGAGTAGACAGTGTAATGCACTACTTGGTAGGTGTCTATGAACTCATCAAGGAACATCCCATCCTACCCTCTTGCTGCAGTTAATTGCACACTTTTGTGGGGAGAAGTTACAGTGAAGGAATGCATAAATGAGTGGACACAAGTGGGTGGTCCTCTTCTCTGGAACAGGAAGGAGGAGCAATTTAGGAACAGAACAGTAAAATCAGTCAAAACATAGGTCAGTTTCACAGCACGACCATTTCTGTTTAGTTTCTTCTGCTATTTCCATTCCACATCCCGGTCTCAGGAAAAATGCGCCACACTCTTGGACGGCTCTCACGAATTCACCAGTTTTAACTGGAGAGAGATAGAGAAGTATCTTTGTTGAGATTAACCAGTGAATGAAGATAATTTTATTGTATTAGTCCAAAGTCCATATCAAAAGAGAGGACACTTTACAATTTGAACTCAATCTTGAAAAGTATACTTAAAACAGACATTTGAATTTATTTTGCTAAACTACTTAAGTGTCAACATTAAAATAAAAGTAGGTTAAAGCATATGCAAAATATATGTCTAAATAAAACAAACCCTTAAATCTCAGAATCTCCACCACTGTTTTCAAGGATAAATCACAAATACTTTTCCTTCAGACTGAGAAATAGGCCACTCTCCAAGTGACATGCCAGTTCCTTGAAGCAGAAACCTTACCTTTTCTGTCCCTCTCCAACATTTCATCTTTTTAGGCAAGGTCCCTCTACATAATATGGCTTAATATAAGAATATATCTGGCATTCAAGATTCTAATGAGGTAGCTCTTCCAGTACTGCTGGAAGACTGTTGCACAGTCTGTCTTGCAGTGATATGTCCATGTGTTGGGTTGAAATAATCGACAGACGAATGGCAAGGTGTCATACGGGAGGCATCTCTCAAGCATGTTTCGGCGAGTCCCTTTTATTGAATATTACAGCATTACCACATATGTGCTTGTTGCTGATTGGTTAACATGAATACAATGCAAAGGTTGAATATAGGTATTAATCATCAATAGATTAAAGGTTGGGAAAGGGAACACAGAATTAGACAGGCGTGAAACCTCCTTATTAAACTATTAACTAGTGATTGATTATCAAGACTTAAACTATTACTAATGATTAATATTGCATGACATGAAAGAACATAACAATCGCCTTCCGTAGATGTGGTCAAGAATGCGTTAAGAACAGGTCAGGGTACTGAACTCAATGTGAACTGATCAGAATATTCCCAGACCCATGCGCAGAGGCAAAAACTTCCCAGCACCATGAATCTCCCCAGCTTCACAACAGAATCCATGTGTTCAAAATGGAGTTGGGGGGAAAGCTTTCTAATGCTCCATTTTCATTGGAAATGCTTGGTCTTTTTCATATTGCTGCTGAGACTTTGCACTTGCCAACCAATGCACTGTCATGTGACAATACGCTACGCATCATGCACCATGTTGGATGAGGAAAGGGACAGCTCTGTCAATTGCTCATTGACTGCTTTGGTAAAAGATGTTACAGCTTACATTACCAAGTGAATTCAGAGCCTGACCAGAAAATTCGAACTGTTGTACTAAATTTATTACAGCATTTTCCCAAATATAAGCCTCATTCCCCGCCCCCCAAATTCCAACAGTGAAAGTGCGGCTTATATTCGTGACCTTACACCACTGTCAAAGTGGCGCAGTCCCCCCCCCACCAGGAAGCAGCCCAGAAGTGCGGGGCAATGGCGCACTGCCTGCCCACCGCTCCCAAGCCTTCCCCAAGCCACCAGAAAGAAGGTGGAAGGCCGCCAGCAAAGCGGTGCAGCTCCCCCCAGGAAGCATCCTGAGTATTGTCTTTTTTCTCCCCCCCCCCCTTCAATTCTGGGTGCAGCTTATATTCATGCCAATATAGTATTCCCTAGAGAAACTTTGGGCTCTTCCATTTACTGAGCCATCCATCCTCCAACTGCCTCCAGACACTCACACAAGGACACAAGTATGGTACAAGGACTTTCTTTTCTACACTGAGGCCCACCATAAAAAAGGAGGAACGTCGACAGGAGAGTCTCCTTACCTGAAAAGGTTTCTGACAGTATGCAGAATGATCCCTCACATGTCACATCATTCGGTAGGCATGGCTCGCCAGGACCATTCATGATGCATCTTCTGCATATCACAGCATCTGTTGTAAGAGACAGTATTTCATTGGTGGAAGGACCAATTGATATTCAATGCTCTAACCCACCAAAATCCTATCAGCACACATAGCTGTCAGCAGAGACCCCAGAACAGAAATGGTATAATCTTTTTTCCCTTGGACAGTCGGACAAAATTTGCATCTCTGTGTATATATTAAGAGATGGAAATTGTACGCAAATTTGTAGCACGCTCCTGTGGCCTGAGACTAGCAAAACCTTCCGCCTAGACAGCTGGACCTTCTTTCTCGAAGATGGTACACTCTGAATCGAACCAATCGTCAGTCGGGTTTTCTGTGGATTGACGTTTGCTTGGATTCAGCCGAAAGTAGCGAGTTTTCCTGAAGAAAGTGGTGGGGGGAAATGGAAAACCCCTTGGCCCTTGCCTCAAAAGCACAGGGTGAGCAGCAGTGTGCATGAGCCCTAAATCTCTCCAACTATACACATTCAACAAGAGGTGGGTGATTTGATTCACTTCTACAAACATAGGGAACTGCCTTGTTTATTTTGCCCCATTATCAGGATACGCCACGATCTTCTCACTGAAACGTTCAACTGGAGATGGTAGGTAAGGGATTAACTTGGGGCTTTCTTCACGGAAGGCAAGAGCTCTAACACTGAAATATCACAACCTCACTAAAGGAGGCATATATTCCACTCTTGACCCAAAGTACATCCCCTCCGGGTTGCTCATAGATTCAATCTATGTAGAAGAGTGGCTTATTCTTGCTTCACCTGTTCAGGGACAGGAAGTGGGGACCATAATTTCCTCCAGTCCTGAGGCAAAGCAGAACACAGAATGTAAGTAGCCAGACCTGAAGCAGACGTGGCCTTTGATTACCAAGAAACAAGCTCTGCTCCATTGGAATGCCTTTTGTATGGAGTGACAGCTTTCAAAGGCTAGCAGCTGAGAAACCACAGGTTTTCAGGGCAGGCAGGAACACGCTGCTCACTTTGAGTAGCCGGGTTCAAGATAGCCATTATATACAGCTGGGAGGAACCCTCTTGGCTTCTCAACTCATCCTGGTGGCATTGAAAGGTCCAAAGAGCCTCTGGCAATATGCTTGGGTCACTCGGATGGGCAGCAGAGAGTGAAGGCGATGGTTGTCTTGGGCCCTTTCAGGCATAAAGTGCTGAAATCCAGATGGGCTGAGGAATCAGCTGCATGCTGGACAGAATGTCGCGGACCACAGCAGATGCCTGATGCTATCTTACGAGGGTTTTCTGTTCTGCTCCAGGTTTCAATTGTAATAGTACGATGTGCTGAGCAGGTAACTCTCAACCAGCCAGCAGATGAAACACAATGGGTGACTTCTGGCCAGCCCATATTCCCGAATCATTGTGTTAGCAGCTTTCTTTTGTATCTCACTGCGGCTCATAGTGCAGTGCAATGAATGATGTGCACAGCCATGTGTTTCTGTTCTCCATGAGTGATAAATAAGTGGTCCTTTGATATTGCATGTATCTTCAACTTTACTCAAAGATGTGGGACATGGAGAGACAGCAGGCTTGCAAGACAGACTCTCATTCCTGGCAATCCCATGAACAGATATTCTGGCCACCTCCATATTTCTTGGAGCCAAACTGCATCCAATAGGAGCTGATGCTTTTAATTGGGGAGAGGTGGAAGGTTGGCTGGTTAGTCAGTTGACTGAGGCCCTTTTATTTTGGAATCTGAGTGCCAAGTCTTGGAGAAACAGACTAATATGGTACGGTTACATTAATACTTCCAGATGCTGACTGGGTCATGTGATTTGTGTATGGGATTCTATATGAACCCTGCCATATACGATGCAAGAGTGTTATGCAGAATGGAGGATCTGCTTTGTTTGTTCTGCCCTGTCGTATTCTTGCCTGTGTCTTCTGGAAGCTGGAGGGGCCCAGAGAGGTAAAGGAAATGCAGCTAAGCACAGAAGTCTGTTGCAAAGCATGGGATATGGCCCGTATAATTAAGATTTCCTCAATTTTGATGAAAGGAAAATATGAGGTACAGTGATTTCTTTTGTGATCAAGATACAGTAATTACACAGGAGCTAAAATAGAATACAGACCGCAACTTCATTTTTAAATTTTATTGAAAGAAATAATTGATGCGTAAGGTACAACAAATAATACAAGCTATTATTTTCGCCTCATTACTGCATGCAAAACTAGCAGTGATTTTAACTATTATTATTGAACGCTATCGTGGTTGGCCACCTAGAACTCCCACCAGTCCAAACTACTTAAAACTTTGCTATGTTCCAGTCATATGGCAATGTTCAGGAAAGAGAACAGAGAACATTCAAACTCTCCAACCGAGGAGAGGTTGGGAAGAACAGGGTTCCCTGAGCTCCAGGAAGAGAGGAATTGTCACCATCCCTAGCACAGGTTATTGTATTTGATAACATCTTCTGTGATTTGCCAAGTTCAAGCAGGGATGGGGAGTGATAAAGAGACCCACAAATCCTATAGACAGTGCAAATCACTGCTTGGTACATGTCCATCAACTCTCCAAGAAATGACCCATTCCACCCCAATACCTAAGTCAATTGTGCACTTTTGCAAGAGGAACTTGCTTTTCAAAATATCAGACAATGAAGGAGTGCATAAATGAGTGAGCACAAATGAGTGGTCCTCCTCTCGGGAGCAGGAAGGAGAAATGAAGTTGTGAACTGAATGAGTGTTTGATTAACAAGTATGGATAGCCAAAGTGGGGGGGGGGTTCCGTGCTCATGGAGGCTTCCCAATGCACTCAGGGTGCTGGAAAATCATCGGTCTAAGATATATGGCAGCCCTCCTCAAATACAGAAGACTCCCCAGGTCACACAGTCAGCCACCATTTTGTGGAGGACGATGAGGCTGTTTGGTGTGGAACATCCCCTGAATGTGATTTTTGGACATGGCATCAGAATATTTGTGCGGGGCTTTTGTCTGTCATTTGAATTGCAATGGCAGGAGGAAGACCTGTTGTCCATCGAAAGGAAATGATATGAAACGTTCTAATATTATGTCTATCAAAGGGGAAAGATTATATTATAAATCTTTGAAGGAGTGGTTGGTTCATCCGTTAAAGGAAGTCTGTAACGAGATTTTAGAGGGGGAAAAGGCACCAGAGTCGTGGAAAGAAGCGTATATTTCACTCATACCAAAGACAGAGACTGAAAAGACTCAACTTAAGAACTACCGCCCAATATCATTACTTAATGTGGATTACAAAATCTTTGCAGACATTTTGGCAAAAAGATTTAAAAGAGTGTTTATGGAGAAGATTCATAGGGACCAAGCAGGCTTTCTCCCAAAAAGGCACCTATCAGACAATGTAAGGAATATAATTGACATTTTGGAATTGCTAGAGGTGAAAATAAACACTAAAGCAGTGCTGATCTTTGTGGACGCGGAGAAAGCCTTTGACAATATTTCTTGGAGTTTTATGAAAAAGAATCTTCATGGGATGGGGTAGGCCAAGGATTTGAGAATGGTATGGGTGCGATATACTCTGAACAAAAAGCTAAGCTGATTGTAAATAATGCGATAACTGAGGAACTTAAGATAGAAAAAGGAACACGACAGGGATGCCCAATTTCCCCATTGCTTTTTATTTCTGTTCTGGGGGTGTTGCTGAATATGATTAGAAATGACCAGCAGGTTAAAGGTGTACAGGTCGGAGATAAACATTATAAGTTAAGGGCATTTGCAGATGACTTAGTATTGACCCTACAAGAGCCAAACACTAGTACGAAAAGGGTGTTGGAGATAATTCAACAATTTGGCCAGGTAGCTGGATTCAAACTAAACAAACAAAAAACTAAAGTCTTAGAAAAAAATTTAACAGTTATGGAGAAGGAGAAATTTCAAGAAGAGACAGGTTTGACAGTGGTCAAAAAGGTGAAATACCTAGGGGTTTATTTGACATCTAAAAATTTGAACTTGTATAAGGACAACTATGAAAAATGCTGGTCAGAAATTAAAAGAGATCTAGAAATATGGTCAAATTTGAAACTGTCAATGTTAGGCCGAATTGCAGTTATTAAGATGAATGTATTGCCTAGAATGCTATTTTTGTTTCAAGTCTTGCAGATTCTTGACAAGATGGACTGTTTCAAGAGGTGGCAGAAAGATATTTCGAAATTTGTCTGGCAGGGCAAAAAGCCCAGAATTAAACTTAAAATACTGACAGATGCTAAAGAAAGAGGGGGATTTGCCCTGCCGGATTTAAAATTGTACTATGAAGCAGCAGCGTTTTGCTGGTTGAAAGAGTGGATGCTCCTCGAGAACACAGACATTTTGGACTTGGAAGGTTTTAATAATGCATTTGGTTGGCATGCGTATCTATGGTATGATATAATCAAGGTGCATAGGGCCTTTAAAAACCATATTGTTAGAAAAGCATTGTTTAATGTTTGGATAAGATACAAAGATTTGTTGGAAAATAAAACCCCTAGATGGTTGTCACCCTTGGAGGCTAAGGCATTGAAGAAACTCAATATGGAGGTCGGATGGCCAAAGTATTGGGAAATTTTGGAACAGGAGGGAGATAAATTGAAATTACATAGTCATGAGAAATTGAAACCTAAAGTACAAGACTGGCTTCAATATTACCAAATAATGGAGACTTATAAACAGGACAGGAAAATTGGCTTTCAGGTGGAAAAATCAAAATTAGAGACTGAACTGTTAGAACCCAATACTAAGAACTTGTCAAGAATGTATAATTTGCTGCTGAAATGGAATACACAAGATGAGACAGTTAAATCGGTTATGATTAAGTGGGCACAGGACATTGGCCATAACATTATGTTTGCTGACTGGGAATGGTTGTGGAACACCGGTATTAAATTCACGGCATGTAATGCCTTAAAGGAAAATATTATGAAAATGATTTACAGGTGGTACATGACCCCAGTCAAGCTAGCAAAAATTTATCATTTGCCTGATAATAAGTGTTGGAAATGTAAAGAAACTGAAGGTACTTTCTATCACCTTTGGTGGACATGCCCGAAGATTAAGGCTTTCTGGGAAATGATATATAATGAAATGAAAAAGGCACTTAAATGTACTTTTCCTAAGAAACCAGAGGCCTTTCTCTTGGGCATTGCCGGCCAATTGGTGTCAAAGAAAGACAGAAATTTCTTTATGTATGCTACAACAGCAGCAAGAATACTCATCGCAAAGTATTGGAAGACACAAGATCTACCCACCCTGGAAGAATGGCAGATGAAAGTGATGGACTATATGACTTTGGCCGAGATGACTGGCAGAATCCGCGACCAGGGAAAGGAGACGGCGGAAGAAGAATGGAAGAAATTTAAAATCTACCTTAAGGACTATTATAAACTTGATGAATGCTAGAATGTTGAGGTTTTGAGTAAGAAAGGGTTACAGCGACATAAGACTAGATTGAAGGAAAGATTAAGAGGACAGAGGACTGACAGAAATATTTAGAGTTGCTAAAAACTTTTGGACATTGGGATGCAGAAAGGGGAGGTATGGGGGAGTCTGAGAAACATGGTTTATGAAAAAAAGGTTATGAAACTATACGTGTTTGTATGTCTTTTTATGTGTTTGTATTGTTTTAAAAATTTTGTAAAACCAATAAAAAATTTTATAAAAAAAGAAAAAGAAAGATTGGTTACCCACCCTTTTACATGGATAGGCGAAAACCACGTTAGAATAGAATAGTAAGATCAGTCAAGACATAAGTCGCTATTACAGCATAATACTTTCTTCTTATCTCCCGATGTCACCTCTGTCCCACAGAGTTTTTTCGAAGTGTCTTCACCACATTCTTTGACGTAATTAGTCAATTTGCCATTTGTCCTGGAGAGAGATAGATAAGTACTTAGGTTGATATTAACTAGTGAATGAATAGAATTTTAATGAATTAGTCCATAATTCATATCAAGAAAGAGAAAATCTTTCCCCACATTTTAAACTTTATTTAAAAATATGCACTTAAATAGAATTTTGAATTTATTTTGCTAAAACTACTAAAATGTCAACATTAAAATAAAATGAACATTTATGAAAGATACATGTCCATTTTTTATTTTTAGTTTTGAACTTATATCTCAGGCTATTCTAGTCCCAGCATAGAAAAAGGAAGATGGTTGACAGGACGTACCTGAAAATATTTCTATCTTCAGGCCGAATGGTCCCATACATGTCTTCTCCTTCGGTTCGCATGGCTTGCCAGGCCCCTTGGAAGAGCACAGTCTGCATTTCACAGCGTCTGTTGTAACAGACAGCATTTCGTTTGTGAAGGGACCAATCAGTATTCAATGTCCAACTAAACTTGCATCTCTGTGTATAGATTGAGAGATGGAAATTGTTTGTGGCAAGCTCCTGTGCCCCGAGACTAGCAACACCTTCCACCTAGACAAATAGACCCTCTTTTCCAAAGATGGCACGATCTGTCCTGCAACTTGCAGTGTTCATGTTTTCATCAGGAGGCAGGAGAAAAGCAGCTTCCTTTCACAGGTAAAAGGGAAATTGAACTCTCCCCTGAAATGGGCTCCAAGGTACAGGATTTCACCTTAAGAACTGGATCTGCTGAATTGAAACAATCATCAGTAGGGTTTTCTGCAGTTTGATGTGCTTGGATTCAGCCACAAACACTTTCCTGGGGAAAGTGGTGAGGCAAATGGAAAACTGCCTGGCTCTTTCCTCAAAAGCACAGGATGAGCAGAAGTGTGCATGAGCCCTGAATCTACCCAGCTATACACATACAAGAGATGGGTAAGTTGATTCACTTCTACAAACACAGGGAGCTGCCTTGTCTATTTTGCCCCGTTATCAGGATGCTCCACTTTCTTCTCACTGAAATGTTCACCTGGAGATGTTAGGTAGGGGATTAACTAGGGGCTTTCTCAATGGAAGTCATGTGCTCCAACACTGAACTATCACGTCCTCCCCACTTTAGGAGGCATGTACAGTGGTACCTCAGGTTACATGCGCTTCAGGTTACAGACTCCACTAACCCAGAAATAGTACCTTGGGGAGACTTCCGGTCGGTGCCAGCGCTTAATGGCGGTCCTAGCTCCGAGCTCCGGAGAAGGACTGCTTCGCAAGTTCGGGTCTTACCCGCTACGGCAAGCGGGGGACCCCTA
This sequence comes from Podarcis bocagei, assembly GCF_964188305.1. NCBI lineage: Eukaryota > Metazoa > Chordata > Lepidosauria > Squamata > Lacertidae > Podarcis > Podarcis bocagei. Next base: position 22,115,209 of record NC_138126.1, on the reverse strand, counting down.
AAATCCCAGGCGCTGAAGCCTGAGAACAAGGAGACTCGGTGGGCACCTTTGCGCCCCCCGGTACCGTGAAAGAGCCTTTTTAAAGGCTACGGATCGACATCGGGAGTGAGCGCGGTGCTGAGAGTCGCTACCCAGCCTGCGAAGTGAAGCCGCGTCGCCATAAGCGGAGAGCGCCGATTCCTTCCTGAAAAGAAATTCGGACTGATTCCCCGTGAGTAAGAACTGAAAAATAACTGGGACTCTTTTACTTTTAAAAATTGGGCTAAAAACGGGGGAGATTTAAACAAAGGAAGTCTGCCTCCCCCCGACTGCATGAAAGCGAAAGCAACGGAACTTTAAACCTGCATTCGTTTAAATCTGTCCTTTGATCAGCTAAACCGGACATTTAAACCTTTGATCTCCCCTCTAGCAAGCAGGGCAGAGGGGAGGCGAATCTGACCATTAACTGCATGACTTATTTGGAGGAAAAAAACATCTGCTGTCTCATCTGTTTGATTGTACGAAACGGTCTGCCTTCTTAGTACACTGAACTGACTTTTCCCTGTGAAGTGATACTTTGATACAAAGTTTTTACACTGCCTGACTATTGTATATCACAAGAAGAAACAGTATAAATTGGGCAACTGTGGCAATTTGATTTAGTAACATTGGCTTGGACTGTGTTAATTTCCCCTTTTTCTCATTTTTTGGACTGTCTCCTTTGTTTTGGTACTTGGAAATTTTGTTCTATGGCCATTTTGATTTGCTCCCTCTAGAGGATAAAGTAAAGTTCGGCACGGCTTAAGACAGTGGAATTTTCCAAGGGAGAACAAATCCCGTGGGAATTGACCTTGACATGAGTGGCCCACAAGAAGAGATAGTGACAAGAGCCAAGATCAAGCAACAACAGCAACAACAACAGCTGCAGCTGCAACAGGCAAAGAAAAGAGGTTCAATTTCAGGCGCAACAGCCGGATCAGCAGGAACAACAGGTCAAGACAAAGGAGCAGCCGTCTCTATGGAAGCTGTGACAGAGGCCTTGCTCAAGATAAACCAAACCCTGGAGTCTTTGACAAAACAGACTTCAGAGAACACACAAAAATTAACAGAAATATCAGCAAGACTGAATCAGAATACAGAATCTATAAATAGATTGGTAGAGGAGAACGCCACCACGCGCCAAATTGCCGAGGAGGCCAAAGCCACTGCCGGAGAGACACAGGAGAAGCTAGAGCCCCTTGCCAAGAAGGTCTATGAGCATGATGCAACATTGGCCTTGTGGGACTTACAGAGGAAAGAGAGAAATTTAAAATTAAGACTGATTCCGGAGAACGAAAGAGACAGCCTTGTGGAATACTTGACACGGGAGTTTGTGGATTGTTGGGACCTTGAGGAAGACGAATTTAAAATTACGACTGCCTTCAGATTGGGTAAAAAGCAAGATAGAAAGACACCGAGAGACTGTTTGATTACACTCAGATCCAAGGAGGAAAGAGACAAAATATTAGGATTACACTTCGAAAAGGCCCTGCAAATTGGAAACTCAGCTGTACAGATCTTTAAAGACATCCCAAAATACATTCTGGACTTAAGAAACTTTTACAAGGATCTGGTTCTCTTGCTAAAGAAGAACACTATTCGCTTTAGGTGGGAGTTCCCACAAGGACTGTCATTTGACTACAAGGCAAAGAAAGTGAAAATAAAGACAATTCAAGACAAAGACAAATTTTTGGCAAGATACCAGGAGGATTTACAGAAGGGGACTGTGGACGTACTTGCAGAACAGAGGAGAGCATTGGACATCTTGAATCTCTTGCCTGGACAAAAATCATTACCATCAGAAGAAGAGCAACAACTTGGAGCTGTTGGAGGAGTCTTAAGAAAATAACAAGATGGCTCTGCAATTCCTTAGTTGGAATTGTAATGGGCTCAATGGGCCTTTGAAGAGAAGACAAGTATTTCATATATTGAATAAAGAACAATTGGACTTGATATGCTTACAAGAAACTCACATAACCAGAGCCCATAGGAGATTACTTTCAAATAAAAGGCTAGGACAAGAATTTATTTCATCAGATAAAGTTAAGAAGAGAGGAGTTGTAATATATGTGAAGGAGAAATGGGCTCCAAAAATGATATTCAAAGATGAACAAGGGAGATATCTGGCTGTGGAGATACAAGTACATGGAGAAAAATTCTTAGTTGTTGGAATTTATGCACCAAATGAAGGCAAATCTGACTTCTTTAAGAGACTTCATGAAACCTTGACGGACTATTTGGATTACAATATGATAATCATGGGAGACATGAATGGCGTGGTCTCCACTAATATGGACAAGGCACAAAGATTAACAGTCACTAAAGAAGGGAGACTCCCTAAGACTTTTTTCGAAATGACAGAAAATATGGACTTGATAGACATTTGGAGAACAAGGAACCCTCTGGAGAGAGAGGGAACCTTTTTCTCCCAAGCAATGATGACCTGGACCAGAATTGACCAAATCTGGGTTACTAGTGGACTGGCTCCAAAGATTAAGAAAGTGGAAATCTGCCCAAAAACTTGCTCCGACCATAACGCCGTGAAGATGGAGATGAAACCCACAATAACTGGTCAATTTAGATGGAGAATGAATGACACCCTCTTTCGAGATAAGGAGATTCTCACGAAGGCCCAAAAGACCCTAAAAGACTATTTTGAAATAAATTTGAGGACCGACGTCGAGAAAAGAGTGATCTGGGATGCAAGTAAAGCGGTTATGAGAGGACTTTTGATTCAACAAAACTCAATAAAGAGGAAAAAACAAAATGAGAAAAAAGAGAAGATCTTGGAAATGATAAAAGAAGGAGAGAGGAAATTAAGAACAAAACCAAAGTCTCAGGACATTTTAAGAGAGATCAAGTTATATCAAACCCAATATATGGAATTGATGAACCAAGAGATTGAATGGAAGATAAAGCAAATGAAGCAAAAAACTTTTGAATCAGCAAATAAATGTGGTAAACTTTTGGCATGGCAATTGAAGAAAAGGCAGAAACTAAATACAGTTACAAGTCTAGAGGTGGATGGAAAGAACATATCTAAACCCAATGAAATTAGAAATTGCTTTTTAAGTTATTTCAAAAAACTCTATACTCAAGGCCCGCAAAATGAAGAAGATATAGACAAATTCCTTGGAAGATATGGATTACAAAACATCTCTCAGCAAAGTAAGATGGACTTGAACCAGAGAATCTCAGAACAAGAGATAGAGGCTGCCATTCAGAATATGCAACTGGGCAAATCTCCGGGACCAGATGGATTGACTTCTAGATACTACAAATTGCTGAAGGAATGGTTGATTCAACCATTAAGAGAAGTTTGTAATGAGATCCTTGAAGGAAAAAGGGCACCTGAATCGTGGAAAGAGGCATACATTTCACTCATACCAAAGT